>NC_083241.1:31577930-32295430 GCF_032191835.1 Heteronotia binoei
ACCAAGATTGGTGGATGAAAATGCCTTCTTCCTTTCTGTTAAAGTTGTGCTGGTGTTTGTAAATCTCAATAGCTTCTCTGTTCAGGCGGGTATGATAATGTGAGACCGTAGAAAGGACTTCAGTTCTTTCAAAGTGGATGACGTGGTCTCCTTCTTGAAGTGCATGTTCAGCTACAGCTATTTTTCTGGCTGAAACAAGCGACAGTGTCTCTTGTGTTCGGTGAGACGGGTGTTGATACTGCGTTGGGTAGTGCCAATGTAGACTGCACCACAGGAGCAGGGTATTTTGTAGACTCCAGGGGTTGAAAGTGGATCTCTCATATCTTTGGCCGAGCGCAGCATATGGCGGATCTGTTGTGTGGGCTTGAAGACTGTGTCAACATTATGGCGTTTGAGAATTTTGCCAATGCGGTCGGTGACAGATTTTATGTAGGGCAGGAAGGCTGTACCCACATTTGTGTGTGGCTCGGGATTTGGTGTGGATGGTCTCCTGGGATGGAGGGCTCTTCTAATTTCTTGTTGGGAGTATCCATTGGCCTGCAGTGACTGTTTGAGGTGGTGTAGTTCCTGTTGGAGTTGGCTTGGTTCACAGATGCGTGATGCACGGTGAATGAGGGTTTTTACAACTGTACGTTTTTGGCGAGGATGATGATTGGAATTCTTATTTAGATAGCGATCGGTGTGTGTGGGTTTCCTGAATACAGTGTGGCCGAGTTTTCCGTCATCTTTCCTGGTAATGAGAACATCAAGAAAAGCAAGTTGACCATTGTTTTCTTTCTCCATGGTGAACTGGATACGAGTGAACTGGATACGGTGAACTGGATACCTATGCTTTCTTTTAAAATTCAGATAGCTGAATGAGGGAGTGGATTTTGTATAGCAGAACCAAGCAGAAGTTTAAAGGTTAATCCCCCCTCTCCATTCCCTGCACAGCCCTGAGACAAACCAAGGCTGCACAGTTTATGGCCCAAGACTGAGATACATGATCTTTGTCTCAGATGTTTAAGTCCTCCAAGAGACTAAAGACTCTGAACTCCTGGTCTGATTTTACCAGCAGAGCCTGGGTGAATGAGATGCGCCTTCTAGGAAGTGTGTATTACAGTCCTGTCACGTAAAATGTGGTTGGGGGCACAGCCATACCTCTAGCATCTCCAATCTCCTCTTCCTCCCCTTCCTTCCCCCTTTTCTTCTAGACGAATGGTACTTCTAGTCCAGTACTTTGTGCTGATTGGATCCTGCTTCATATACCTGAACATGGCCCATCAACTAGACAGGGATGATGGCTTGTATTCCACCTTCATAGATAGGGTGTCTGGGGTGGATCCTCCCCATATCCTACCACTCCACTAAGCAAAGTGTATTTATTATTTTATTAAATATTTATACCCCTAACCAGTGTTCCCTCTAAGCTGAGTTAGTGTGAGCTAGCTCACAGATTTTTAGCCTCCAGCTCACATATTTTTGTCTTAACTCAGGAAGGAGGACCCCAGAGCACTCTAATTCATGCAGTAGCTCACAACTTTAATGCCAGTAGCTCACAAAGTGGAATTTTTGCTCACAAGGCTCTGGAGCTTAGAGGGAACACTGCCAAAAGGAAAGACCTTTCCTTTTTGGCTCAAGCTTGGAGTCTTCTTCCAATCTAAGATGCCTTCCTGCAACTTACATGGATCTTACTTTGGAGAAATAGCTGCTTAAACTGGAGAAAGGCTGCTTAGGCTGGAGGAAGTCTGCTTGGAGAATGAGTGCACCCATCCTTTTGTTTGCTTTTCCTACCGGCAATGGCCCTTATAACTGCCTCTTTCTCTGGACAAACAAACCCCCCTCTTCTAGGGCTGGCCCTAGACTTCTGTTCCCCCCCACACACACACTGATAACATCATTGAGTCATATGGGAGGTGCCCAATTCAGAGACCCCAGAAGGCCAGCGCCCTAGGCAACCACCTAGTTTGCCTTGTGGCAGGGCCGACCCTGCCCTCTTCCTTCTGGATACAGAGAGGGCAAAGAGGGATAGAAAGAAACCCTTCTGATTGCCCTCACACATTCACACATATGAAGCTGACTCATCAGACCATCAATCCAGGTCAGAATTGTCTACTCAGACTGGCAGTGGCTGTCCAGGGTCTCAGGCTGAGCTCTTTCCCATCACCTCCTGCCTGGTCCTTTTAACTGGAAATGCTGGGGACTGAACCCGGGACCTTTTGCATACCAAAAGCAGATGGTCTGCTACTGAACTGGGGCACAGATCCGTACATATGAGCACACATGAAGCTGTCTTATACTGAATCAGACCCTTGGTCCATCGAGATCAGTATTGCCTGCTTGGATTGGCAGTTGGTCACTAGGGTCTCACACAGAGGTCTTTTGCATCACCTACTCCCTGGTTCCTTTTAACAGGAGATGCCGGGGATTGAACCGGGAACCTTCGGTATGTCAAGCAGGTGCTCTGCCACAGAGCCACAGCCCCTCATCCACTTTGCCTCTTCTGATATAAGCACAAGCATCTGCTCTCCGCATGGTACGATGCACAGGGCTGATCGAGCTTGTTTCTCCTTTCTGCCGATGGAGCTGTCGGCGCCTCTGCCCATTGACCTGATGGCCTGAGCAGCTGATTCCCCTACCTGGCTGTTTTTAAAAGAGTTTGACCTTCTTCACCGCACTGCACCCCCTTTCCCCCATTACTTTCTTTGCTTCGTATATATCCATCAGCAGCTTGGCTTTTGAACCTGTGCAAGAAGCAATTTGAAATTTTGCAGGCATGTCAATGATTAGCGTCTGTAAAAGACCAGGAGGGTTCATTCTCCTCCTCCTCCACATTGCAAGAGACTGCCCTGTAATGGCATCGCCTGCAGGGCTGCGGATCTGGACAGCTCCCATCCTGTGTGATTATCGTTTCTACCCACCGGTCACCTCTGTGCTAAGGTCTCGACAAAAAGCAGGATATGAGAATTAAGGCAAAACCGGGAGGACTGTCTTGTTAGGGTTTGCCTTTGCAATTGGTTTTGGATTCTTTCTCGGCACCCCTATCAATCTGAGCCAGTTTGCGTTTCTTTGCACAGTTTCAGCTGTATTCCAATATATATGTGTGTGTAAAGAGTGACAGCTGTTCTCTCTCTCTGGGAGAGATGCCAGCCTTATTCTAGCCATCCTGAGCAGTCCTTAAGTAGGGGTGGGCACCGAAGGTGGGATTCTGGTTCCCTTGGGGGAAGAAGGCGCTCACCATCTCATGCCCCCACCTGCTGTCTCAACACTGAACTTCCATCCAGCAATCCCCATCTGTTGCCTTGGCGGCTGCCACCATTTTTAAGTGTGGCACCGGCCCAAGAAGCGTATCGCAGGCAAAGATGGTGCCACTTTGAAAATGGCCGCTGGTGTCAGGAGCCAACATGGTAGCGATGCTGGTCCTCGTTTGTTTTCTACACAACAGCTGGTTCAAGGACTCCTTACACATCACGTACTGAACGCTTTTGGAAAGCTGGTGGTTTCTAAAAAATGGCAGCAACTGCTTGGGGGAGGGCAGCGGGGAGGGAGTCCAAGCTGGCAATGGCTGGAGATTGTCCCTGAGAAGAGGAGTAGTGGGGAACCATGCAGACATGGTCGCAAGCTGTTGTTAAACTATAGGCTTGGTGCCTTGAAAACAGTTTGTAAGGAAATTAGCAATCCAAGCAGGAAATGGGAATCATTCAAAGAGCTTTTTTCTTTAGTGGCAAGGAAGGGTTGCCAGCCTCCAGGTGGTGGCTGGGGATCTCCTAGGATTACAACTGATGTCCAGGTGACAGAGATCTGCTCACCTGGATAAAATGGCCACTTTGGAAGATGGATTCTCTAGCATTATACCCCACTGAAGTTCATCCTCTCTCTGAACCCTGTCCTCCTCAGGCTCAACCCCCCCAGATCTCCAGCTATATTTCAGCCTGGAACTGGCAACCCAGTTGCTAACTCTGGCTAGGGGGATTCCTGGAGATTTTGGGATGGAGCCCAAGGAGGGGAAGGGGCTCAGCAGGGATGTGATTCCATAAAGTCCATACTCGAAGCAGCCATTTTCTGCAAGGGGATTCATTTCTGTCGCCTGAGAAATCAGTTGTAATTCTGGGAGATCTCCTGGCCCCACCTGGAAGTTGGCAACCCTAGTGGGTCACATAGAATTTAGCCTCTAGTTGGCATTTCCTGCCATCCTTGTAGTCTAGAGATCAATTGTCATTCTTGGAGTATTCCGGGCACCACCTGGAAACTGGCAACGATATTAATACATGTCTGAATGTACATCCAGGGGGCACTTTCACACACACTAAATAATGCACTTGCAACCCACTTTCAATGCACTTTGCAACTGAATTTTACTGTATGAAATGGCAAAATGGTCGCTGAAGTGAACTGGAACTGCATTATTTAGCATGTGTGAAAGGGCCTCGGGTGGGAGTACCAAACTTGCTTGAGATGGCTTGCAAAGTAAAGTGCCATAAAAACAGAAAGCAACATGAACACTGTTTAAATGAGCAAATGTATCAAAAATCCAGCCAAGGCATAAAAACGTGTCAAATATTCACCAGTCTAGAATGATTCTCATAAAATAGCCAAAAATGATTCTCATGGAACAGTCTGCAGGCTTTGAAGCAAGCAGACTGTGAAAGCTTTTTTACAAGATCAACACTCCTGATTTAAAAGCCTAGGTGAAAAAATATAAACATTTTGGCCCAGCCTCCAGAAGATAGTAGGTGGGCACCAGGTTAACCTCAAGCAGGAAGTTATTCCACAGGCAAGGCGTCACCACAAAAAAACCTCTGCCTCTGCTTGCCGCCCACCTCATCTCTGCAAGTGGGGGCACAGAAAGCAGGGCCAGTGAGGAGGACCAGTGGTCCATCAAGTCCTGCATCCTGTCTCACACAAGTGCCTACCAGTTCTTCTGGAGGCAAAGAGGCTGAGGCCTTCCCCTAATAAGAACATCAGGAGTAGGGTTGCCAGGTCAGTGTTAGAAAATACCTGGAGACTTTGGGAGTGGATCCAGGAGAGGGCGGGGCTTGGGGAGGGGCCTCAGTATGGTCCAATGCCATAGAGCCCACCCTTCAAAGCAGCCATTCTCTCCAGGGGAGCTGATCTCTGCCAGCTCCCTCTCTCCCACCCTGGCACTTTGCAGCCAGGAGCTCTATCCATCCCCTCTTCCCAGCTCATTCCACATGGCTTCCTCTGCCTTCCTCCTCTCCGCCTGTTGTTTTTGCTGCTGCAGTGCCCTGTGCCCTTCTCAACTCTCGTATCTCTGGCTGCCACTGATAATGCTTTGCCAAGTCAGCCATGGTAAAAAGAAAGTGAAAAAAGAAAACTGCACTCAGGAGGCCCCCCTGGAAGTCAGGGGACCGTTCTTGGAAGTCAGGGGGCAGTGCCCCCACAGGCCCCCTTGTGGCTACAGGCCTGCTACCTGGAGGACGGCACTGGGGATTTTGCCGCCCCAGGCAAGTCTCCACCCCCCAGTGGGGGAGGGCCCCCAGCGCCAGCCAAAATCAGGCCCCATTTGCACGGAGGGCTCCTCTTGAGGAGCCTTCCATGCAAATGCCACCCTGGCTCAGCTTTCCTGCAATGCGGGAAAGCCAAGTGGGGCCAGATAGCTCCGTATACTCAGTGGGCTCCACTTGAGGAGCCCGCTGTGCAAACACCCATCCCCTGCTTGACTAGAGAGCCAATTTGGTGTAGTGGTTAAGTGCGTGGACTCTTACTGGGAGAACCGGATTTGATTCCCCACTCCTCCACTTGCAGCTGCTGGAATGGCCTTGGGTCAGCCATAGCTCTGGCAGAGGTTGTCCCTGAAAGGGCGGCTGCTATGAGAGCCGTCTCAGCCCCATGCATCTCACAGAGTGGGGGGAGAAGCCAAAGGAGATTGTAAGCCACTCTGAGTCTATGATTCAGAGAGAAGGGCGGGGTATAAATCTGCAATTCTTCTTCTTCCTGCAGTGTGGGAAAGCCACGTGGGGACAGATGGCCCATGTTTGTGCAGCGGGCTCTTCTTGAGGAGCCCTCTGTGCAAACGCTCCCTGCCTGCTCAACCTTCCCGCAGCGTGAGAAAGTCTCGAGCAGGGGAAAGAGACGGCATGGGACCCCTGCCTTGCTCTCAGGCTGCCTCCCCTGCAAGGGAAGGCAGCCTGGGAGTAAGGCCAAGCCACCTCTTTCCTCCACCCAAATCTTGGGCAGGTGAAAGAGGCTGTGGGCCAGCTGGCATGTCGGAAGGGGCTGCAGCTAGGCAGCCATCTACATGGCCTCCTCCCACTGCCAGCCATGAATGGCAACCCTAGTTGGGACAGACCAGTGTTCTAACTACTCCAGCATCTTTCTCCCTCAGCAGTCAGCCAGTTCATCCAGAGGTCTACCAACAGGACATAGCGGTTGAGGCCTTCCCCTAATGTTGCCTCCTGACTCTGGGATTCAGAAATTGACTGTCTCCAGATTTGGAGATTACAGGCTGAAGGTGCTGCTTGAAGGAAGTGCTGTTTGTGGCTTGTTTTATTTAGTTCAATTTTTAAACTTCCCTCCCCTGTATGACTGGTCTCAGAGAGGTGTACATCAAAGAAATCTTTATAGAATTATAATGAAAAATCATAAAGATGTACATTCTATGGATTCTGTACAACAATGCATTTATTGCACGCACGCACACACACGTGCCACCACCAGGTAAGGCCTAGAGATCTCCTGGAATTACAACCTCCAGATAAGGTCTGGAGGTCTTCTGAATTACAACTGATCTCCACACTACAGAGATCAGTTCCCCTGGAGAAAATGACTGCTTGGGAGGGTGGACTCTACACGGGTGTCAAACATGTAGCCCGTGGGCCAGATCAGGCCCCTGGAGGGCTCCTATCAGGCCTGCGAGCAAGTCTGCTCCCTTCTCCCTCTCTCTTGCTTCTTTCTGTGTCACCACTTGCTTTGTCACGATTTCTCAATTATACAGAAGCTACAGAGCAAAGCCTTTGTTTTCCCCATTGGCTGAGGCTCCTCTATTGGGAAGGGAGAGCTTGCTTTGATACCGACCACAATATTGCAAGAGTGCTGATATTTTAAGCATTTTTTGTTTTAATTGTGTTTGTGTGTGTCCTTATAAATATATATTTCCACTGCCTGGCATTACATTTTACGAAACACATGACCCGGCCTGATAAGGTCTCATTTATGTCAGATCCGACCCTCATAACAAATGACACCCCCGCTGTACTGCATTACGCTCAGCCGAAGTCACTCCCCTCCCCAGGGTCAATTCCCTGAATCTCCAGGGATTTCCCAACCCAGAATTGGCAACCCCCAAGTCTGCCTTAAGACCCGAGAAAGGCATGATGAGTTAACTGGAGAGAAACTCATACCCACTTTGGCTCTGGTGGGAGGGGCATCTTCCGCAAGGTCTTGTAATTAGGACTTTTTGAATGCTCACAGCATGTCGCCGATGAGATGCAGGCGTGCAGAGGTGGGAGTTGCACAGAGCTCTTTAACAAGGTTTTTAAGCATCTCTGTGCAAGCCTTGCTGAGAACCTGACTCTCACTCTTGACATGCCATTCGTCTTGATATCTTGCGAGATGTTCCACTAAATGGCGCGAGGGGCTTCGTCACGAGTTCCAAATTAAGCAGCAGGCATGAAGACGTGTGGTGCATGAGAAACAGCAGGTTTATTGCTAAATCTAACCAAAAAAAGTCTAAATATCCAGAGGAAATTTAATTAACTCGCAAAGTCCTCCCTGTCTCCCTGCTTGTGCTTGTACAAAGTCTTGTGCGCAGATTCCAAAGGATTCAGTAGCCGCTGCTCCAAGGATCTCAGGAACAAGTGTAAGTGAGACATTCCAGCCTTAAATAGGCTGCTGGAGACCTCAGCTGTCTCTGTTGGCAGAGAACATGGCAGGAGGAAAGAAGGACGGTAGCAGTTATGTAGGTAAGAGGTGTCAAGTCACAACTGACTTACGATGACCCCAGCAAGGGACTTTAAAGGCAAGTGAGAAGCAGAGGTGGTTGGCCATTGCCTTCCTCTGCAGAGGCTTCCTTGGTGGCCTCCCATCCAAGTACTAGCCCTGCTTAGCTTCTCCCAGCAAGGGGCTTACAAGGCAAGTGAGAAGCAGAGGTGGTTGGCCATTACCTTCCTCTGCAGAGCCTTCCTTGGTGGCCTCCTATCCAAGTACTAACCCTGCCCAGCTTCTCCCAGCAAGGGGCTTACAAGGCAAGTGAGACGCAGAGGTGGTTGGCCATTGCCTTCCTCTGCAGAGCCTTCCTTGGTGGCCTCCCATCCAAGTACTAGCCCTGCTTAGCTTCTCCCAGCAAGGGGCTTACAAGGCAAGTGAGAAGCAGAGGTGGTTGGCCATTGCCTTCCTCTGCAGAGCCTTCCTTGGTGGCCTCCTATCCAAGTACTAGCCCTGCTTAGCTTCTCCCAGCAAGGGGCTTACAAGGCAAGTGAGACGCAGAGGTGGTTGGCCATTGCCTTCCTCTGCAGAGGCTTGCTTCTTGGACTCCCATTCAAGTACTAACCCTGCTTAGCTTTCCCCACCAATGCGCTTTATAGGCAAGTGAAAAGAAGAGGTAGTTGGCCATTGCCTTCCTCTGCAGAGCCTTCCTTGGAGGTCTCCCATCCAAGTATTAACCTCTCTTAGCTTCTCCCAGCAAGGGGCTTTCAAGGCAAGCAAGAAGCAGAGGTGGTTGGCCATTGCCTTCCTCTGCAGAGACTTGCTTCTTGGACTCCTATTCAAGTACTAACCCTGCTTAGCTTTCCCCACCAATGGGCTTTATAGGCAAGTGAAAAGAAGAGGTGGTTTGCCATTGCCTTCCTCGACAGAGCCTTCCTTGGTGGTCTCCCATCCAAGTATTAACCCTGCTTAGCTTCTCCCAGCAAGGGGCTTTCAAGGCAAGCGAGAAGCAGAGGTGGATTATCATTGTCTTCCTCAGCAGAGCCTTCCTTGGTGATCTCTCTTCCAAGCAATACTCCCTCTAAGCTGTGGAGTCCTGTGAGCAAAAATTCTACTTCATGAGCTGCTGGCATAAAATTTGTGAGCTACTGCAAAAATTAGTTTGCTCAGGGGCCATTCTTCCTGAGCTATGATAAAAATGTGTGAGATGGAGGCTAAAAGACTGTGAGCCAGCTCACACTAACTCAGCTTAGAGAAGAAGAAGATGACTGCAGATTTATATCCCGCCCCTCTCTCTGAATCAGAGACTCAGAGTGGGTTACAATCTCCTATATCTTTTCCCCCCGCAACAAACACCCTGTGAGGTGAGTGGGGTTGAGAGGGCTCTCACAGCAGCTGCCCTTTCAAGGAAAACTCCTACGACAGCTGTGGCTGACCCAAGGCCATTCCAGCAGCTGTAAGTGAAGGAGTGGGGAATCAAACCCAGTTCTTCCAGATAAGAGTCCGCGCACTTAACCACTACACCAAACTGGCTCAAGAGGGAACACTGCGTCCAAGTACTGCTCCTGCTTAGCTTCTCCCAGCAAGGGGCTTTCAAGGCAAGTGAAAAGCAGAGGTAATCTGCCATTGCCTACCTCTGCAGAGCCTTCCTTAGCGGACTCCCTTCCAAGTACTGACTCTGCTTAGACTCCAAGATCTAATAAGATTGGGCTACATCATGCCACCTTCCCTCCCTCAGTAGTAATTAGTCCAAGATATGTGATAGATATAGATAAGTTGATATAAAGTATTATCAAATAGTAAAGTGGGTCGGCTTATCCAAGAGTTGGCAAGCATCAGTTGAGGCCTGGATTTCTCCTGGAATTGCAACTGATCTCCACCCTGTAAATATCACCTTCTCGGGATAAAACAGCTGCTTTGGAGGATGGACCCTATGACGTTATATCTGGCTGAAGTTCTCCCCTCCCCAAACCCCACCCTCTGCAGACTCCACCACTAAAAACTTTGAAATTTCCCAACTCAGAGCTGGCAACCTTCGCTTGTCCCGATTGCAAAAAAAACAAGCAAAACCAGGTCTCCAAAAGAAGTCCATTTCTCAGTGGGACATCCTAAGTGGAATTACACTCTTCTAAGGGCATAGGCACAACTACAAAATGGCTACTGCAGGAGGTGGAGTCAGTTACAAAATGGCTGCTGTAGAAGGTGGGCCCACACACGGGTTCTCCCAGATAAGAGTCCACTACAGGGGCTAAGTGTGGTAATTTTAAAAATACCTTTGGAAAGAAGAATGAGAGAATAAAACCAACTCTGTGGTGGCAGCTCCAGCTGAAACATTATTTTCATCTGCAAAGCCAAACAGGTCTCCAGTGGCCACTTGGAAGTCATGTTGGGCAGGAGTCCCACATTTCCCACCCGCTTTCTAGTTTAGTTTAGTTTATTTGATCCCCACTGAAGCAGGCTCAAGGCAGCTCACAACATAATGGAATAACAATAAAAACAGTTAGATTAAACATTAAAATAAACAGTCTAAAACAGTTTAAACAATTTGATGCCAATTCCTATGATTTAGGATGGCATTCAGTGTTCTTGGGCACCCAGTTGAGTCTAATATCACGGTGGTGGTCATCATTCAGTTAAAAGCTAACTGGAATAATATTGTCTTGCAAGCCTTATGGAACTGGGCAAGGTCCCACAAGGCTCTGACATCCTCAGGCGGTTCCACCAGTGGGGGGCAGCGACTGAGAAGGCTCTTTCTCTAGTTGTTTTCAGTCTAAAAAGCACTTGGTGGGTGCCAGGAAAGGAGCTGATGGGCACAGGTCTCTCAGAGCTCTCTCAGCCCCCATCTAACTCACATGCAGGGCTTCCTTTGTAGCAAAAGCCCAGCAGAAACTCATTTGCATATTAGGCCACACACCCTGATGTCACTATTGTTTCCCACCTAGCTTTTTCTACAAAAAAGCCCAGCAGGATTTTATTTGCATATTAGGCCACACCCCCTGACACCAAGGCAGCTGGAATTGCGTTCCTGCTCAAAAAAAAGCTCTGCTTACATGGTGTCTGTTGTGGGGAGAGGAAGGGAAGGAGATTGTAAACCGCTCAGAGACAGGGCTGGATTAACAATTAGGCCAAGTAGGCACTGGCCTATGGGCCCCCACATCTTTAGGGGCCCCAGGCTGGCTTTTCCCCCTGTTGGTAGCTCTCCCAGCCTGCATGCGCAACCAACAACTGAGCCACTCTTTGCCTGGCTTGCCTAGCGTTGTAGCCAAGTTTGCCTCTCTTTGCCTCTCCCCTGCAGCTTTGTCAAAGTGGCTTTTGAGAAGGTGCCTGCAGGCTGCATCAGGAGCCATGAGCAGTGGGATGAGCACTCTGACTCTGAGATAATTTGCAAGAGGGCCCTCAAGATTTCGACTGCCTAGGGGCCTCCACAGGGTTTAATCCAGCACTGCTCAGAGACTCCAAGTGAAGGGCAGGGTATACATCCAGTCTCCTCCTCCTCCACCTTTTCTTCTTCTTCGCTTAACTATGCCTGTTTACTCTGAAACAAGACTGCAGTGTAGAAGGGAACACTGGCGAGCAGCTATAAAAGCAGTTGGTGGGGCTAATTGTGTCATATGTGTGATTGGTCAAGTTCACCTAGCCTTCTGGCGCATTTATGCTATAATTTTTAACAAAAGGGGAGAAGAAACACCATCTGTCATTTTCCCCCTTCTGACTGGTTTCAGAAACTTGCCCTGAAATAATGATAATAACCCTGCTTTTCTTGTGATCCAGGTTCAGTGTAGCAAACAGAAGCTAAAGTGCCGGGGAATGCAGACTCTGACCTCTTCACTCTTTGCAGCGGTTACCTTAGTTGAGCTCCCCACCGCCACACTGGTGGCCAGTCACCTGCTTAGAGCCCAAATGAAGAAGAAGAAGAGATTGGATTTATATCCCGCCCTCCACTCCGAAGAGTCTCAGAGCGGCTCACAATCTCCTTTCCCTTCCTCCCCCACAACAGACACCCTGTGAGGTAGATGAAGATATTGGATTTATATCCCGCCCTCCACTCCGAAGAGTCTCAGAGCGGCTCACAATCTCCTTTACTTTCCTCCCCCACAACAGACACCCTGTGAGGTAGATGAAGATATTGGATTTATATCTCGCCCTCCACTCCGAAGAGGCTCAGAGCGGCTCACGATCTCCTTTACCTTCCTCCCCCACAACAGACACCCTGTGAGGTAGATGAAGATATTGGATTTATATCTCGCCCTCCACTCCGAAGAGTCTCACAGCGGCTCACAATCTCCTTTACCTTCCCCCCCCCCACAACAGACACCCTGTGAGGTAGATGAAGATATTGGATTTATATCCCGCCCTCCACTCCGAAGAGTCTCAGAGCGGCTCACAATCTCCTTTACCTTCCCCCCCCCCACAACAGACACCCTGTGAGGTAGATGAAGATATTGGATTTATATCCCGCCCTCCACTCCGAAGAGTCTCAGAGCGGCTCACAATCTCCTTTACCTTCCTCCCCCACAACAGACACCCTGTGAGGTGGGTGGGGCTGGAGAGGGCTCTCACAGCTGCTGCCCTTTCAAGGACAACCTCTGCCAGAGCTATGGCTGACCCAAGGCCATTCCAGCAGCTGCAAGTGGAGGAGTGGGGAATCAAACCCGGTTCTCCCAGATAAGAGTCTGCACACTTAACCACTACACCAATGCAGGGCTAATCCAAGCTTATGTATATTTCGGTTGAAAATGCCCATCATTGTTCCCTCTAAGCTGAGTTAGTGTGAGCCAGCTCACAGGTTTTTGGCCCCTGGCTCACACATTTTTGCCTTAGCTCAGGAAAAATGACCTCAGAGCAAACTCATTTATGCAGTAGCTCACAAATTTAATGGCAGTAGCTGACAGAGTAGAATTTTTGCTCACAACACTCCATGGCTTAGAAGGAGTATTATCCATCATCCCCTCTCTCCCTGTTCTTTCCCTCTTACTTTCCCATTTTAGTTTTCTCTCACACCTTATCTTTTACCCCCTTCTTAGGGCTGCCAATAGGCCAGGAGGGGGGAAAAACCAAAGCAAACCTGGCCAGCAGTTTGATCTGATGCAATCAACAGATGCAGCTTTTTTTTTACGGTGAAGGATATAGAAAGGGCCATAACTTAAGGGCAGAGCAGATGGCTTGCATTCTGCTGGTCATAGGTACAGTCTTTGGCATCTTCTTTTAACAAGACCTCAAGTGGCAGGGCTGGGAAATATCTTCAGGGGTGCACAGATATGCTGTTCTTTCTTTCTAAACACATTTGCTGTTTGCATCCATCCGAGTAGCTGGTTTTCCCTTTGTTTGATTCCGACTTCTAAGGCTCCACTGTGTCCTGACTTGAAGGACTGTCTCTTCCTGTATGAACCCCCACAGTACCTGGATTCACAGGGTTGCCAAGTTCCAGGTGTTAGCTGGAGATTTCCTGGGATTACAGTTTTTATCTCCAGGTGACAGAAAACAATGCACCTGAAAGGTGGACTCTCTGGCATTATGATCGATTGAAGCCCCTCCCCTCCCCAAGTCCTGTCATCTTCAGGCTCCACCCTCAACATCCCAGGTATTTTCCAGCCCACAGCTGGCAACCCTGTTGATTTCTCCCAACCATTTCTCATGACAGGCCCTTTCATGAAGTTGACCAAATCTTCAGCCAGTCAGGTGTGGGTCTTTTAGGTGGTGGCCCTGGTTATTTGTAACAGCATGCCTGAAAACATCAGGAATGTTCCAAACTGGCTGGGGAAGCTTGTTAAATCTATTTTGTTCACAAGGGTTTGGGGGGGATTAAAATCTCTTGAGATTTTCTATCTAGGCAACTTTTTATCCCACTCTTCCTACAAGGTGCACATTTACATATTAGGCCACATCCACAACTCCAAGGCAGCCGGAACTGCGCTCCTGTGCGTCCCTGCTCAAAAAAAGCCCTGAGGATAAGGCAGCTTCGAGGTGTGTTCCTTTTAAAAACTTGAGTCAGATTCTTTTATATCGTAAACATGGCTGGCCTTATCAGGAAATCAATCTGATGGTCGTTGCAATTGGTTTCAGCAGGAAATTCATTTCCATTTGTGACTCTCTCTCCCACCCTTTCACCAGCAATTGCAGCCTTCCTCACCCAAAGGTGCCTTCCTTTCAAATGTCCAGGAAATTTGTTCTCGTTCAATAAGCAATTGAAGTTCTCACTAGTAGGGTAGGCACCGGCAGGTGCAAATTGAGTTTCCCCCTGCTTTCCTGGAATCGTTAAGCAGTTGAAGGGGGGGGGCAGAGGAAGGAGACCTAAGCTCTTCCACCTGCACAGCCTTACCTTACTGCGCTCCAATTTTAAAATGACAAACAAATGATTGCCCGGCTCACGTGGCTACTAAATTATTCTCTGTCTCCTGTAATCATCACTATGTAATCACGCATTCTCCACTTTCTGCCGATGCTCAGAATGATACCAGAGGCTTGAAAATGCCTTTGTGGTTTTGCTGTTATTTTTTCCATTTGCTACTTAGCCAGGCACCAGGGAGGGGAGGCGTTATATTTTGAAATCTGAATCCTACCAGCCAGATGCAACTGGATTAAAATATGAGCAAGCTAACTTGCTTTGTGGTCGTTGGTCTTCTGAATGCACGCACAAATGTTTTGCTAGCACCACTGGCTGCCAATTGGGGCTGCCACCCTCCAGGTGGGAAAGCAGGAAGGCAAGGTGCCGTGCAAAACGTCCCACACAATTCAAAAAATGAACAAAAGACTTGAAATATCAAAAAATATCAATTTTTACAAAATATACTCATGCAGAAGTAGAACATACAAGAGCGGGATAAACCTTCAGACAAAATTTGTTTCTCTTTTAAAGAGCCAGTCCCACAACTGCAGTCCTCTTGCTTCTTCCCTCAGGAGAGCGTGGATAAACGCCCAGGGAAGAAGCAAGAGAACTGCAGTTGTGGGACTGGCTCTGTAAGAGAGAAACAAATTTTGTCTGAAGGTTTATTCTGCTCTTGTATGTTCTGTTTCTGCATGAATATATTATGCATATGAATATTTTGTAAAAATTGATATTTTTGATATTTCAAGTCTTTTGTTCATTTTTTGAATTCTGTGGGACATTTTGCACGGCGGCTTGCCTTCCTGCTTTCCCCCTACCTGTGTACCTCACGCTAGTTGCTGACCCTTCAGGTGGGAGCTGTAGGTCTCCTGCTATGATATCTCCAGATGACCAAGATCAGTTCCCCTGGGGGAAATGTCTGCTTTGGAGGGTGGACTCTAGGGCATTATATCCCACTGAAATCCCTCCCCTCATCAACCCTCACCCTCGTCAGGCTCCACACCCCCAAATCTCCAGGCATTTCCCAATTCAGAGCTGGCAGCCCTAATGCCAATGTACTTCTGGGCTCAGAGTGCTGGTTTCAGCTATCAAAGCTCTTCACAGACTGGCACCCATATGCCTGAATACTCATGAATGCACACATGAAGCTGCCTTATACTGAATCAGACCCTCGGTCAGTTAAGGTCAGACTGCCAACAGCTCTTCAAGGTCTCAGGCAGAGGTCTTTCACATCACCTATGACTCTTTTAGCTGGAGATGCCAGGGATTGAACTTGGGACCTTCTGGATGCAAAGCAGAAGCTCTTCTGCTGAGCAACAGCTCCTCTCCCTGTATGAACCCGCGAACCAGTTCTGTTTGTCATGCTAACGTCTCCTTTCTGCCTCCTCACATATGGAAATTTGATTAGGGGGAGATCTGATTTTCAGTGCCCCAAGAACTTACAATGCAATCCAGTTTTGTTTACATTGGTTTCTTGCTACCATTGCTGAAAAATAGACCAGGGCCTATTATACACAGGCGTTTCACCTCACATTCATCCTGCATGTCCACTGAGTCTTCTTCGTCATTCTGCACTGATTTTCCTCCTTTCAGAGTTCACTTTCTGTTCACTTTTCTCTGATTTTTCCAAGACTGCTTTCATGCCGATTTTTCCGTTGTTTTGCTTCCAAACTAAAGGTAATTCAGAAGCGAACAGAGTCCCTCAGATTTTCCTGTCATCCTTTTGCTGGCTTTTGAAAGTCACTCCCCCCCCACTCATGTTGTTCAAATCACTTTGCACCTTCCACCATTCTCATTCTTATCAGTGTACAAATTCTATTTCCCCTCTTTTTAAAAAAAAAACATTGTTTTTTTTAACAAGCAGCATGAGTCTAGCGATATGAGACTTGCTAGTTTCAGATATCTGAATTTTTAAAAATTAAAAAATGGAAGGGGGTGTTTAAAAGGAGCTGTGGAAGGTTTAGTTCCCTGCTGGTATTGACTTGATGGGAGATTGGAGAGGAGGCAAATGGCAGGGTATCCCCAGTGCAAAAAAAGGGGGGTGGGATTTCAGTGCTGCATGCAAACAAAATGGGGGATCAAATTGACATGAGATATAAAGAGAGAGAAACACTGGATGGACAGCGTAAAACTTTGAAAACATTTTTCCCTTTAACGTTTTAGTGAACAAAGTTCACAAGGACCTTTTGCAAATCGCCAAACTTAGGAATCACTTCGAATTGATCCATTTGGAGGACAATATGCAGTTGGCAGAGGAGAGGCTTTTAAAAACTGCCAAGGTCACAACCAGTGTGTAGGATCAAACTAGAGACTCACAAAGAGAAAAACCACACAAATATGCAATGAACAGCAGGAAATTAGTATTACTATGCAGCTGTGCTAGGGCATTGGTAAAAGTACAAAAAAAAAAGTCAGTTTTGTGGCACAAGACTAAAAAAGTTCTTCAGAGCTTCTACCAGAGGACTCCTCTCCCATACAAATTGCAGGCCTGTGCAAAGCCTGATGGAGTTGCAGCCAGCTTGGCACAGGCACACACACATGCACACGAGTTGCCAACAATCACAGCTTCAATACCAGTGTCAGTGAGTTCTACCATGCATTCTGTACACTCAACATGTTTTCTCCATATTCTGAGATTGTGTGACTTCCATTTTTCACAGAGAATGTAGAGGGAATCCGCTAGTGCTCAGCAATATGGCAAAGGGGCTTTACAGCTGCTTGTCAGTTTAAAAAAAAAGTCTTGTCAGTTTCAACATCAGTTTTTCCCATCTGTGTTCCTTTCTGTTCCCTTTCATTCAAGGAACTGAGGCTAAAATGCATATGCAAACCCTGCACCACAAGGTTTTAAATGGAAGGCACTTGTTGGATGCTACTGTGCAGCTGCAATAGGGTAAATGCATTTTTAAAAAGAAAAGCTTTTGGGCACCACCCCCACATGTCACAAGTGATATTCCACCCCAATTTAGAAAAGGTTTTTTTTAACCTACAGCTGCAGAATAAATACACTGGCGGGAAAAGAATGCTGCGTAAGGTGGGCACAGAATCTGAAGTCAAGCTTAAAGGCTTGTCCTGACTGCTCTGAAAATCTGCAGTAAGATGTGCATGTGTAATGGGCCCAAGTTTTTAAGCTGCCTAATTGTTTGTATGTCCGCACATGTGCTGGGATTTATTGATCAGTTTCTGTGGATTTGTAAAGTTGCCAGCCTCCAAGCAAGACCTGTAGATCTCCTGGAATTCCAACCGGTCTCCAGGCTACAGAGATTGGTTCATCTGGAGAAAATGACTGTTTGGGAGGGTGAACTCTGTGGCATTATACCCTGCTGAAGTCCTTCCCCCAGACTACACCCTCCCTGACTCCACTTCCAATATATCTCTAAAAAAAATTCTGACATGGAGTTCACAAGCCTATTCATCCATTAACATCTTAAGATGCTGTGAGCCCAATTCACAGGGCGCAAGGCAGTCTGGAAATATCTGAACAAACAAACAAATTGTCCCCATTTTCCGAGTATGATTCATGTCTGAAAAATAACATGAGCCAAAAAGAATGTATCCCTCTGCAGTTTTTTAGGAGCAGAGAGGGCCAAAGGTAGGGCACTGTTTTGACAGACTGAACTGTGCAAAGAAGATTAAAAAAAAAAAAAAGATTTCTGGAGTCCCAGGAAGGGAATGTCTAAACTTTCTGAAGTTTACTATGGTTGTTTCATCCCAATGGGGTGAGTCAGGCTTCTTGCCTTGTTTTAATGGAAGACAGACATATCTATCTGTGATTCCAGTGCTCTCAGAATCTTCAACCATACCCTTCTTCTATGCTTGATGTAAGCTGCCTTTAAAAAAAACATTCTTCTTTATTCATTTTAATATCCATCCAGCAGTTTTAAAATGTACTGTCCATTTCCTGAAACATCGTAAAAACTTCCTGGGTGGTCAGGAGAAAAAATGTGATAGCACAGTTGCTAGCCAGTCAGTGCTATGTGGCGGCAAACTCTACTGTAAAACCCACTGAACCAGGCACACCCCCCCCCGCTGGATTCTAATAAGGATGCCAACCTCCAGGTGGGGCCTGGGGAATCATCTGGAATTCCAGCTCACCTCCAGACTACAGAGACCAGTTCCGTTGGAGAAAATGAATGCTTTGGAGGTTGGACTCTATGACCCGATTGAGGTTCCTGTCCTCCCCAGGCCCCACCCCCAAATCTCCAGAAGTTTCCCAACCTGGATGTGGCGACACTGCTCCTTCACCCCTTGCTGGTGGCGAAGCCGGGCCTGGCAATCCTAGCCAGGAATAAGTACATCTGTCAACACGGCGAACTCACTTCCCAAGTAGGGCTGCTGATATATTTGTAATGTACAATTGTATGAGCCTGAAGGCCCATGCTCTTCTCGTTGAACCTGACCTTTAGCTGGGGATCTAATGGAGGCTGCTGTGATTTCCCTCCCCACCCCCCACCGGCAAATAGAGAAGGGATTCAGGTCATTGCTTGACATACCAACAGGAACTTCCTCCTACCTTCTGGACAAGGAAGCAGAATCTGACATCCCCTCCTGAGAATTCCTGCCAAGCTGGAAGTCAATAAGAGTGACAGAATGCTGACTTATTAACTGATAGAGAGGAGACGGGGGGGGGGGGGGGGTTACGGCAGAGGAAACTCTGCTTGTAACAAACACGTTCAAGGCTGAGTGAGCAGCTCCCTTCTTCAGTCTGGGCAGGGCCAGATTAAACGTCTGTGAGGGCTGTAGGTGACAAAGCTTCGGGTAGCCAGTCTCCCAAGTGATGTTCCCCTGGAGAAAATGGCTGCTTTGTAGTGTGGACTCTGTGGCATTCTACCTTGTTGAGGTCCCTCCCCTCCCCAAACCCTTCCCTCCTGAGGCTTCACCCCCCTCCCCCAAATTTCCAAATGTGCCCAACCCACCGGTGTCAACACTTAAGGTTGCACCAGGAGATCTCTGGCTATCGCAATTCATCTCCAGATGACCAAGATCAGTTCCCCTGGAGAAAATGGCTGCTTTGGAGGGTAAACACAATGTGGCAGGATGATCCCAGGCCCTACCCTCTCCCAAACCCCACCCCCTCCGTCCTCCACATTGCTGAGTCATTCCCAGCCATAGTATGGTTTTCTTTTTTTGTATGAAAACATGGCAGTCCTCCTAGAAGTAAGGTTGCCAAATTCCAAGCGGCAGCTGGATACCTCCTGCTATTACAGTTGATCTTCAGATGACAGAGCTCAGTTCCCCTGGAGAAAATGGCTGCTTTGGAGGGTGGACTCTAGGGCACTGTACCCTAGTGAAGTCACTCCTCTCCCTAAAATCCTTCCCAGGCTTCACCCCCCAAAATCTCCAGGTACTTCCCAGCCCACAGCTGGTGGCCCTAGGGCCACAGCATACCAACCCCAGAACCTCAGCACATTGCAAAGGATTCTGGGTCATGTTTCAGAGCATTATGCTCAGCCTCTCAACAGCTATTTGGGCCTCGTCATCTCTGCAAAAAGAAAAAAGAAAAAGGACCTATTTGTCACCGCGCATAGTAGAGTGTCAGTCATGGGAGACAAGCTGTCTTTCAGGGAAGCGCATCTGCTATTATCAGTCTTCTCGCTATGGAACCCTTGACAAGCTGCTGAGGCCCACCAGGGCTCCCCAGTTCTAAAAACATTGTTTTAAGGCCTAGTATGCAGTTTCCTGACAGTTTTGTGGTGCGTCAGATTGGCAGACGCTGCCTAGGAAGCCTTCTCTTGTCGTCCCTCCACTTCCATTTGTAAAATCAGATGCCTGTCAAGATGTGCCAGATCCAGGAGCTTGTCCTTTTCAAACAGACTGTGAAGACATTGTTAATTTTTAAGACAGCTATTTTATAACTAATCTGTGTCATTTTTCTAAGTCGTATTAACTTGTGTATAATCCTCAGGTCTCTAATGCCTTCTCTAATTATCCTTTAATGTTGCTGGGTGTCTTTTTTGTGGTTTTATTATTTATTTTATTGATGTTATTTTTAGTCCACTTTTCTCATTGCTACTGGAGGTGGATTATACAGAGTGAGTCAATGCAATACAATCAGCAGGATGGGACATTCAATAAACTATGGAATTGGATCTGAGTTGTAGAACCAGGGCCTTTTTTTGAGCAGAAACACACAGGAACACAGTTCTGTCTGGCTTGGCATCAGGGGGTGTGGCCTAATACGCAAATGAGTTCCTGCTGGGCTTTCTTTTGTAGAAAAAGTCCTGTGTAGAACCAACCAGACATTTTTAAAAAAGGAACTGAAGCAAAGCAAAAGTGTTTAACCTGACAGATTAAATGACACGAAACTACATAGTGGGATCCTTCTTGCAGCATACTATATACAGTAGGATAGACCACAATGCCTAATCATTTATCCAAGTTGCTTTGTCAGTCATTTGTACAGTGTTACCCTCTTATCTTTGCAGAAAAGCCCTGTTAAATAATTCCGTTTTAGTGGTTGTGCCCCACCATGATTGCCATGGCATAGTTGATAAACCAATGTCCTTTTTGTCACCAGGAGTGGCCTGGCATGGAGATACACAATAGGGAAGGCCATTCAAGATGGTGGTGATCACCTGTGCATGTGATGCAGTCATCCATGCCTGTGGAACAGCCACAGTTTGGAGGATGCTTTGTGGCTGATCAGATATTTTCAGCTGTGATTGTAGTGACAATCCTCCCCTTTATTTCGTTTGCATGCCCCTTTCAATTCATTGCTAGCAGGGAACTAAACTTCATGCTACTCTTTTCAAATCCCCCCCCCCATTATTTAAATTTTTAAAAATTCATTGACTAGCGACAGTCTCATATTCCTAGACTCATGCTGCTTATTTTTTAAAATTTAAAACAGCGAGGGCGTGGAGCTTGTACACTAATAAGGGGGGAGGATGGCGGAAGGTGTAAAGCATACAGAACCCATTGGACCCCACCCCTTTCCCCATCCACTGCCCACACTGAGGTTGTTCCGTCCCCTACAGTTCTACAGTGTAGAGTGTTGCGCATCACATCAGCAACATGATGATGTCACTTCTGGGGAACATCATCGTGCTGTGTGCATTTTGCTCATGCAGCACAAGACTCCAGGAGAGGTGCCAGGATCGCCCATGCCAGCAGTTAGGTAGGACCTGGCAATCCTAGCACCAGGAAATGTGTTGGTGAGCGTCATAGTGCAGCCATGGGCATCCTGTTGGGGACCCTTGCTGTGGAATATTGAGCATACTGATTAATTCAGCATAGCTATTAAAAGTGGAGTTTTGTCAGTTTTGGAGTTTTGCCTTGAAGATGCTTAAGGCTGGGCAAAACACGGTGGCAGCTAGCCCTAGGGATTGGATTTCTTCAGAGCAAGTTGACCCCTGCCTCTTTGCCTGGTGGGTATTCTGTCTCAAAGCTATTCTGCAGTGTGGAGCCAGTAGTTCCCGTAAGTTGTAGGGATGCCAGTTTTGGGTTGGGAAATACTGGAGATTTGGGGGACAGAGCCTGGGGGAGGGACCTCAGCAGGGTAATATGCCCTAGAGTCCACCCTCCAAGCAGCCATTTTTCTCCAGGGGAGCTGATCTCTGTTGCCTGGAGATCAATTGTCATAGCGGGAGATCTCCAGGTACCACCTGGATAGGGTTGCCAGGTCCAACTCAGGAATATCTTGGGGGTGGAACCAGGATCAAGATTGTGCCAGGCACAACTGAACTCCAAAGGGAGTCTCGCCATCATATTTTAAAGGGACTGTACTCATTTTAAATGCCTGCCTTCCACTGGAAATAATGGAGGATCGGGGCACCTTCTTTGGGGACTCATAGAAGTAGAAACCCTGGTCCAATCTTTATGAAACTTGGGGGGTTTTTTGAGGAGAGGCACCAGATGCTGTGCGGAAAATCTGCTGCATCTACCTCAAAAAACAATCCCTCCAGAGCCTCAGATACCCATGGATTGATTCTCCATTATACCCTATAGAGATCAGTCTGCATAGAGAATAATGGAGTGCCCAGTAGATATTTCCTCCCCCCCCCTTTCTGATAACCCTGAAGCAGGGAGAGGGTCTCCAAACTGGGGGATCCTCTGCCCCCAAGTGGGGATTGACAACCCTACTGGAGGTTGGCAAAACTAGCCACCACTGGTGAAGTATGGGGGCAGCAACGCCCAGTTTGAGATGTTTATCTTAGGAAAGGGGGAGTGGTCTTTGAATAGCCTCCATTTGCTCCTGTAGGTTGCGAAAGCTAGCCTCTCTCATCAAGGAAGAGTGACTCCCCTCCCACCTCACCATCCTCTCTTCTCAGTGTTTTTTATTGCTACAAACAGGAACTTTATGGACTGTTTTTATTGCACCCCCCGGAACCCGATCAATATCTGGCAATACAGCATTCAGCCTAAAGTGCTGACCTTGTTAGGCCCTGCGTGCTCTGAGACAATGGCACTGTCTGTCTCTCTTATTTTTCTCTCTCTGGCTTCATGCTCTTCCTGGAATCCATCGCTGTGGCAGAGAAATATGTGCTAGTCCACAGAGTGACGTCGCTGTTCCCTTTAACAATAGTACTGCTTCCTTTTGGCTAGGCTTATGCTCTGCCCGCCTCATTTCTGATGTGTGGCGGACAGGTAGTCCCTTCTAAGTGCAAGTTGACTTTTTTATTTTCATTCACGCATTTCTATCAAATGCAGTGAGGAAGGGTTCCAGCTTCTGAGTGGGGTGGTAGGATATGGATCATTGCTAGAGTTGCCAGCCTCCAGGCAGGGCCTGGAGATCTCTGGGGATTACAACTGATCACCAGGCCACAGAGGTCAGTTTCCCTAGTGAAAATGGCCACTTTGGAAGGTGGGCCCTTTAGCATTTTACCCAACTGAAGTCCCTCCCCTCCCCAAACTCTGCCCTCCTCAGGCCCCACCCCCCAAATCCCCAGGAATTGCCAATCCCCAGGTGGTGATTAAAGATCTCCTGGTATTATAGTTGATTTCCAGGTTACAGAATTCAGTTTGCCTGGAGAAAATGGTTGCTTATGAAGCTGCCCTTTTCTCCAGGGGAACTGATCCCTGTTGTCTGGAGATGAGGTGTAATTCAGGAAAACATACTGGCTCCACCTGCAGGTTGGTAATAGGCTTGCTAGCCCCCAGGTCCCATGGGGGATCCCTTTTTTTTTCAGGCTCCTCCCTGCCTCCAGCCAGCAGGCTGGTGGGGAGGAAGCCGCATCCTAACAGCCACCATGTGCTTTTAAATCCATGCAGGCTTAAAAGAAGCCTGCAAGCTGCTTGTGTTTTGGACATTGTGTATGCCTTTAAATCTGAGCAAGAGGAAAACTGAATGGGTGGGGTGAGTGGGCAGAGCTATGATGGTCTTCCCAATGAGTGTGAAACATGTGAGAAAGAAAGAGAAGCAAACAGAGTCCCTCTGTTTGAAGGAAAACTCCACCCCCTAGGATGCTCTGCTTTCATTTTTCCTTTTAGTCTGAAGAATTTGGTTGAAATACAGCAGATGGCTATATTCAGCAACACGAGTAAATTGCCCCAGTGAGATGACAAAAGTGTGTGCATGCAACTGTGTTTATGCTGGCTGCTTTTGTGAGAGTGTGCATGTGTGTATTCACTTTCATTTAGTGGACGTGCAGCTGCTGAGGACTGAGGAAATAAAGACTGCGTTCAGGGAAACTGCACTGCTGTATTTTTATTTATTTATTTTAGGGAATGAGAAAGTCTCCTGGCTCCACTCCAAAGTTGCCTGGCTCCACCCCCATATATTTTCTAAGTTAGATTTGGCAACCCTAGTTGGTAAACCTAATACCAGGCACCCTGAGGACTTGAACTCAGTACCTGCTCCACTTTCCTTGTTCTGTATATAATATGTATGCCAGAGATAGACAAATATGCCCCTTTCGTTTCATTTTTGTTTCCAGTCCACCAATTTCCATTGCTTATATTGATGATTTGCTTGTTTTGCAGATGTAATGCATATTATATGTGCATGTAATATACAATAAGCCTCATATAGATTTATTGGTGTACAGGTAATGATGAAAAATGTGTGAAGCAAAATTCTGCACGAGAAAAGCCACACACAGCTCTAGATAAAGACTTGAGTCAAGTAGACCCATGGAGAAACAAAAACAAAACAAGGATATTCCAATCAAACCAGCCAATTTCCTAAATCCAGTAGCCTCCCTTGCAGGGAGTTCTGCCAGCATCTACAGAACAAAGTGGATAAGAACTCACTGAAAACAGACAAGCCTCCCCCCACCCATGCTTTAGGATGCCAGCATCCATGTGGGAACTGGGGATCCCCTGGAATTATAGCTCCTCTCCAGATTACAAACATCAGTTCCCCTGGAGAAAATAGATGCTTTGGAGGGTGGACTGTGTGGCGTTGGGTCCCTGTCCTCCCCAGCCTCCATTTCCCAATCTCCAGAAGTTTTCCAGTCTGGATCTGGCAACCCTACCCGCCCCCACCATTCCCTGCCGGGAAGGGCCTGACAACTCTACAGCTGAGAGGGCTCGGAAGTTAACTAATTCTAAACCAAGCAGAGGCTAGTTTCCTCATTGCTAAGGTATATGGTTGTAACATTACCTCTTTCCACAGAGCCTGGGAGATAAAAGGAAAAAAGCAGGAGGAGAAATCGAAGTGAAGTGTAGCCAGGATAGAGTTTAGACCAGTTGTCCCCAACATGGTGCTCCTGCCTACCTGCCTGCCAACAACTTTCCTTGCAACCAGCAAGTGTTTTTTAGAAAGTGGGCAGGGCCAGGCAGGGTTTCTGTCCCCCAAGGCTTCCGATTGGCAGTTGACAGTTTGATTGGCTGTGCAGATTTTTGTAAAAGATTGTTTTGCATCAGCTGCCCACCACAGCTCAAGGATCTTTGTCACTGAAGGCAAGCTGTGGCAGAGGGTTGCCAGCCTCCAGGTGGTGTCTGGAGATCTCCTGAGATTACAACTGAACTCCAGATGACCCAGATCAGTTCCCCGAGGACAATGGCCACTATGGGATGTGGAGTCTAGGACATTATAACCCAATGAATTCCCTCCCTCCCCAAACTGTGCCTTCCCCAAGTTCCACCCTCCAAAATCTCCAGGCATTTCCAAACCCAGAGCTGGCAAATGTATGTGGCAGCCATTTTGTTACTGGCTCTGAGAGCCAGTTTGGTGTAGTGGTTAAGTGTGCGAACTCTTATCTAGGAGAACCGAGTTTGATTCCCCACTCCTCCACTTACAGCTACTGGAATGGTCTTGGGTTAGCCATAGCTATCTCAGGAGTTGTCCTTGAAAGGACAGCTGCTTTGAGAGCCCTCTCAGCCCCAACCACCTCACAGGGTGTCTGTTGTGGGGGAAGGAAATAAAGGAGATTGTGAGCTGCTCTGAGACTCTGATTCAGAGAGAAGGGCGGGGTATAAATCTGCGGTCTTCTTCTTCATGCAGCAGCCATTTTGTCATTGGCTCCGCCTCCTGCAGCAGCCATTTTGTGGTTGTGCCCACCACCTGGGCTCAGAATTCCAACGGTGCCTGCGGACTCAAAAAGGGTTGGGGAGGGACCCCTGATTTAGACACGCTTCCTTCAGTTCACTGAGCTAGGGAAATGGCAAGCTTTGACTCTCAAAAGCTTATACCGTGCTTGTCTGTAAGGCGCTACTGGAGTCGGATCTTATTGGAATCTCAAACTATCCAAACCGACAGCAGCAGCTGATGCTGTTCCCCTGCACAAGGAGAGAATTCCATTTCTTGTCCTCAGTTATGTCTCTATATTTAACAAACCCTGCAAATGTGGCACGGTTACTTTCCGTGATTGATGAATGAGAGGCCACCTCCCCGCAACACACTCCTTTTTACACACTCCAAATGGCCGTTGTACAAGCACTCGCTTGTTTCATAGCCGAATAAGCTGCCGTTCTTACCCTCCTGGGTGCGTTTTATATACCATTCCCATGAAATGTGGTGCAGTTATTAATTGTTTTCAGGCACATAAACCGCAGCGTTTTCACCTTCCCAATCACCGGACTGAGAAAAAGGAGAGCAAGGGAGGTCACGCAAGCTCTCAAGATAGAGAGAAAGGGATGGGGGGACACAATGGAGAGACCAACAAGAATTACACATAATCCCAGACTCTTCCCCTAGAAGCCTATAAAAGACAAGGACAGGGTGGGGGGGGAGTCAAGAATATATATAGCACTGGAAACAAGCTTTGTATGTGAAGCGGGGAGGGGAAGAACCCCTCTCTCCTTTTGCTTGAAAACCTGGATTACTTCTCTCGCATTGTGCTGGCAAAGAGGAATGGAAATGCGTCTTGAACCCTGGCCTTCAATATGCTTTTCAGTTGTAGCTCAACAGCAACAACAAGATGCCGAATAGGAAGGGATTGCAACAGAAAGGAAGGAAATTGTTCCAAGACCTCAGCTCGCTCTACGGCTCCCACCGATGTGTTATTTAAAAGCAAAACCATATGTATGCGCTTCCGGAAAGATGCGCAGGGAGCCTGTTCTGTTCTCTGTAGGCTTTCATCGCTGTGGGAATCTACTTCATTGCTTTAAACAAACATTCTTCCTGTGATGGTTTATTCCCCACTGGATAACAAGGATCCCTGAGAGAAGAGAATCAAGAACCAGTTAACCACCGGTTTCGTTAGTCTATTTCCCTTTGCCCGGTTTCAGCAGTTGTTGGAGTTGTGAGTTGCTCTGGGCCAGAGCGATTTGTGTTGCTGTATCTGTAAAACAACATGGGGGGGGGGGGAGCATTTTACATAGATCTAGTGTTGTTGGGGTTGCTAGGAAATATCTGTAGATTTGGGGATGGAGCCTGGGCAGGGTGGGGTTCAGGAAGAGGAGAGGAGGGGCTTCAGCAGGATATGATGTCGATAAATCCACCCTCCAAGGCAGCCATTTTCTCCCAGGAAACTGATCTCCATAAACTGAAGATCAATTGTAATCCCAGGAGATCTCCTGGCTCCCTGTCTGGAAGTTAGTGACCCTAATTCATGAGATGAAAGGTGTAGAAAATATCCAGATTGTGACAGCCGTGCTAATAGAAGAAAGTCGATATTGCCTAGTAGGTAGAGTGTCGGACGAGATCTAGGAGACCCAGGCTGGAATTGCCACTCTGCCATGGAAGCTCACTAGGTGACCTTGGGCCAGTCTTACACACCGAGCGCCTGACCTACCTCACGGGGTTGTTGTACAGTTAAAATGAAGGAGAGGAGAATGACATTGGGAGTCGCCTTGAGTCCTCACTGGGGGAAAAACTGAGCTAGAAATATCTGCAGTGAGTAAATAAATGCCATCCTATTGCTCCACCTCTGCCCCGTCAGGACTTCCAGCGTTCACTTTCAGATCACATTTACAGATATGTGCTACAAAACAAAATATCGATGCCTCCCGTAAGCCTACCAATGCGTTTTTACGAAGTCAAATCTTACAGTTTGCTGATAATCTCTGATCTGGCATCTGCCTTCTTGTAAAACATGTTTCGCTGCCCTTGATCAGCTTGCAGATAAGCTGAGTTCTTGCAAGCCATCCCATCTTTGATGTAGTCGTTCAGCTCTCGGCACCTATTAACTTCGGTATTAAGTCATTGCAAGCCAAACTCTCCAAAGGAGCTCTGCTAAGTGCTAACTCAACCTCTGCATGCTTCTTTTAATCACCATTAACAACACTTGGCCAGGGAACCTCCATATAGAAATAAGCTGTTTGCCAGTTTCCTTTGTAAATGGTCACTGCTGTAGTGATATATGAGAATATTGATTATCTTTTCATCCTGCCTTTGTTCAGACAGCCACCTTCGCCTTCTAGGGTTGCTAGCTCTGGGTTGGGAAATACCTGGAGATTTGGGGGGTTGGGGACTGGAGAGAGCAGGTTTTGGGGAGGAGAGGGACCTTTGCAGGATATAATGCCACAGAGTCCACCATCCAAAGCAGCCATTTCCTCCAGGGGAGCTGATCTCTGTGGTCTGGAGATCAGTTGTAAATGTAGGAGATCTCCAGGCCCCATCTGGAGGATGGCAACCCTAATTTGAGAGACAGACAGACTGAGACTGAGTAGAGACAGGCTGGATCTCATCAGATCTTGGAAGCTAAGCGGGGTCAGCCCTGGTTAGTATTTGGATGGAAGACTACCAAGGAATACCAAGGTTGCTATATAGAGGCAATCAATGGCCAACCACCTTTTTGTCCCTTGCACTGAAAACCCTACGGGGTCGATATAAGTCAGCTGTGACATTCCAGCAGTTTTCACAACTGCCACAGAGGTTTGAACATGGGGCTCTGTGATTGAGGTCTGGTGCTCTAAACCAGGGGTGCTAAACATATAGCCCATGGGCTGGAAGCGGCCCATCCTGATGTACTGGCTTGCAGACTCCTGGTATCAGGCGCCAGAGGTCAGGCAAGGCAGGGTTCTTCAGTCCAAGGTCAGGGGTCTAGAAGTCAGACAAAGCAGAGTTGGTGGTTTAGCATCTATGTGTTGCATCCATCCCTACAGCCTCTCTTGGCTGGTTTTTTAGCCCTGTGGGTAAGGATCATGCTTGCAATCGGTTGCTTAGAAGCAATCCTGCAATTTTGCATCTTTGTTATCAGCAAGCAGCTATCACTGGGCCAGGAGGCGTGCACTTTGCTGTCTTGTCTGTAGCTCAGGGCTGGCTCTGCATCAGCTGTTGGCTGTGAATCCTGACAAGTCTGCTGCTTATTTTCCTGCTGGTCAGCATCTGTTAACTCAAGGCTGGCTACACGGGGCTCCTCTTCTCCTGAGGAATTATTGCTTTTTCTGTGCCCTGGCTGACTCATGACACCAGGACTCTTATCTGGCCCGTGTGCAATTGGTCATTACCTTTATTACCAGAGGACAGAGGCTGTGCATTGGATCCCTGCATATTGTCCCAGTGCTAATGAGCAACAGGCAGTGGAAACGGGAGGGTGGACATCAGGGAGATACTTTAAGGAAATACTAGAACAAAGTTAGAGTCCAGTGGCACTTTAAAGATCAACAAAGTTTTATTCAGGGTGTGAGCTTTCATGTGCATGCACACTTCCTCAGACAGAATAGAATGATACTTACTAATCCATACATCCAGAGGAGTTAGCCTCATTAATCTGTTGCTGCAAAATAGAAAAGAGTCCAGTAGCACCTTTAAGACTGACACATTTTATTGTAGCATAGGCTTTTGATAAACACAGCTCTCTTCATCAGATGCATCTGACAAAGAGAGCTGTGTTTCTTGAAAGCTTATGCTACAATAAAATGTATTAGTCTTAAAGGTACTACTGGACTCTGTATTTTGTAGTCCATACATGTAAGGTAGAGATTGAACAGCAAATTGGTATGCAAGCATAAAATATAATGAAGATGTTTTAACAGATGCAAACAAGAATAACAAGCTGAGTTTACAAGGTTATCATTGTTTGGATTCAATTCCAGGAGAAAACAGGCAAATTAATGTGTCAGGAGTGTTGAGGAAATATTGTTAATGTTTTAAGCATGTTTGTATTTTGAGTAAAAAAAAATAGTATTGTGAATTGGGTCTGCCTGTGGCCTTCATAAAGTGTGTATCTCCCATACCTGGCATTACATTTTGTGGCACCCATGACCCAGCTCAACACATTTACGTTATATCCAACTCTGGTAAGAAATGTGTTTTACACCTCTGCTCTAAATGCTATACCATACTGGCTGTTGTGGGATGGCTTATGGGCTCTCCTCTTCTTGTAAATTCTCTTTCGGGTAGCTTTCAGTCTAAATATCACTCTTGCAATCTCTTGGCAAGCCCTGGTCCATTGTGGACTGAATTGCTTATTGGAATATTTGGTTGGTACAGCAGAGTTTGGCCAGTCATAGAAATATGATACAGAGTGCAGTAAATAAATCTACTGAGGAGTATATTGCAAAAAAGGTAAACTTACATTGACTCAAGTAGATTCAGTTCCCAGTTCAGTTGCAGTTGAAACATATGAAGCTGCCTTCTACTGAATCAGACCCTCAGTCCATCAAAGTCAATATTGTCTATTCAGACTGGCAGCAGCTCTCCAGGGTCTCAAGCTGAGGTTTTTCATGCCTACTTGCCTGGACCCTTTTTAGTTGGAGATGCCAGGGATTGAACTTGGGACCTTCTGCTTACCAAGCAAATGCTCTACCACTGAGCCACCGTCCTTCCAAAAGGATAGAGAGAAGCCTAATCTAAAGAGTAGTTTATCACAAATGGCCAGCTCATCCAACATCATGTATGTGGGAGTATGAGGGCACTGTCTATACCAGAGAAACCTGCAGATATATATGTCTCCATGGAAGGCCATGTAGAGAGGTGAGAGGACAAAGGGAGGAGAGGACAGAGGGCAGTTCCCAGGTTAAGACAATGAGAGGCATCCCATTCAAGGAGATCACGCCTAGACACCCTCAGAGTGATATAGCACACACACACACACTATATCCAGGCATGCTGAGTTGCTCGCTCCAACGTTGCTAGCAGCGACGATGCCTCCCATATCTTTGTTAATAAAGTTGCTTCATCTCTAGGGGCCCTGCCTGGCAAGGAGAGCAGCGAAGACATAGCTCAATATGTAAATAAATCCGGGAGTACTTGGAGGAACTAGGACGTGGCTGAACTGTGATGAAACATCTCAGGGAAACTCCCCGGTGCCATATTTCTTGCCTCTGTCAACTGAGACAGGAGAGTAATTTTGGAACTCAGCCCTGGGCAGTAAGTGAAGAAAGAGAGAGAAAGAGGAAAGCGAAAAGCATAGTGGGAAACCCTCTTGCAGACTGATTAAAACATATTCTGGGACTGGCCTAGTGGAGTGTGGAAGCTTGATTTTCACATCGCTCTGCCTTTTCTGCATCTTCGAGCAATCCTGTTGCAGGCAGCAACCGGAGAAACTGCTGGGTTTAGTCAAACTCTTTGAACAACCAACAAGGTGCATTGAATGTGTGTGTGGGGGGGTGGGGAGCAGGATCATGACGGCAGGCCCTACCTGGGTTGCCAGGTCCCCCCTGGCCATTGGCAGAGGGTAATGGGGCAGGGTTGCCAGCTCCAGGTTGGGAAACTCCTGGAGATTTGAGGGTGGAGCCTGGTGAGGCCAGGGACCTCAGTGGGGTTCAATGCCATGGAGTCTACTCTCCAAAGCATCCATTTCCTCCAGGGGACCTGATCTGTATTGTCTGGAGATGAGCTGTAATTCTGTGGGGGGTGGAGTGTCTCCAATGTCCCACCTGGAGTCTGGCATCCCTCCTTCTCCCTCCAATTTGGTGTAGTGGTTAAGTGCGTGGACTCTTATCTGAGAAAACTGGGTTTGATTCTCCACTCCTCCACTTGCAGCTGCTGGAATGGCCTTGGGTCAGCCATAGCTCTGGCAGAGGTTGTCCTTGAAAGGGCAGCTGCTTTGAGAGCCCTCTCAGCCCCACCCATCTCACAGGGTGGGGGGAGAAGATATAGGAGATGGTGAGGCGCTCTGAGTCTCTGATTCAGAGAGAAGGGTGAGGTATAAATCTGCAGTCTTCTTCTTCTCCCTGCTGTATGTTCAGCAGAATATTTGGACAGAGCCATTGGATCAATTTGTGAGGCCGTGCGTTTTGCAGGGTTTTGTGAAAACACTGAAGAGCCTATGCATTCACAGGTTTGGCCTTGAATGCACAGAGGCTGTGGTTAGCATCTGCAACCACAATTTGACCATACCACCCCCCATGGACACATGTTCATGGTTCCCTCTCTGTTGTTTGAATAGTTCCATTAAGGTGTGCCAGCAAGTCATTGAACACGACACGGTGGTCAGTATTTGATCACCAACATGCAATAGCATTTGACAGTATGGTGTGAGGCAGTGGTTAGAGGGTCGGACTAAGATATGGGAAAACCAGGTTCAGATCCCCACCCTGCTCAGTTAGCTTACTGGGTGTCCTTTGGCTATTCACTCTCTCTCTCAGCCTAACCTGCACCCCAGGAGGGCTGGATTGGAGTCCAGTAGCACCTTCAAAAGATTTTCAAGGTATGACCTCTATAGCCCAGGCTAGCCCAATCACGTCAGATCTTGAAAACTAAGCAGGATTGGCCTTGGCTAGTATTTGGATAGGAGGCCCCCAAGGAATACCAGGATCATGACGCAGAGGCAGGCAATAGCAACCCACCTCTGAAATGTCTGTTGCCTTAAAAAAAAAGAAGCAAGTCTAGCTCACCACCTAGCAGGGCATGATGCTAAAAGAGCTAAACTTCTGTCTGCCAGACAATCTTAGGATCTCCCAGCTATACTATACACACTGCCATGCAGTAATAATAATTATTATTCAGAGTATGAACTTTTGAGTGTCAAAGTCCCCTCCATCAGATACCTTGAAAGCTTATAGCCTGAATGCTCTACAGCAAATGAACTTGACTATCTTCTGAAACCGCTTCACGGGGATGTTGTGAAGATATAGCAGACAAGAGGAAGATAGAAGCTGCTTTGGCTCCCCACTGGGGAGAAAGACAGCGTATTAAATAAATAAATATGTATGGGGATTTTTTTTTTTTTAGTTTATGGCAGTTTGTTGAATCTTCCATTATCTTTAACAATTAAAGAGAGAGTTCCAGGTGGGCAGCCGTGTTGGTCTGAAGCAGCTGAACAAAACAGGAGTCACGTGCACCTTTAAGACCAACCTAGTTTTATTTAGAACGTAAGCTTTCATGTGCTCTCTAAGCACACTTCATCAGACGAGGGGATCAGGTGTCGTGGCTGGAATACGTGCAGTTTGTTGATTAAGAGACACACTGTTTTATGTGACCATGTGATCCGTTAGTTTGCCCTCTTAACTGCATGTATTCCGGCCGCAATACCTGATCCCCTTGTCTGATGAAATGTGCTTAGAGAGCACACGAAAGCTTACGTTCTAAATAAAACTTGGTTGGTCTTAAAGGTGCAACTTGACTCCTGCTTAGTTCAATTAAAGAGAGAAACAGTTTTTAAAAATGAAATGAAGAAAAGCAAATAAGACTATCTGAGTGGCACAAAATGGTCCAGTGGAAATGAAGTTCCTAAAATTAGTTTTCTTGTTGAGCTTTCTTGGCTCTTGACTTCTCCACCTGCTTTTCAGTCTTCATCTAGGTGAGTTAAAAGGAAGAGGAGGGAGGAGGGAAGTGAGGGAGGCAAGAAGCGGAAGGAAAGCTGTTTATCAGGAAGATCAACAACGAGAAGGGATATTAGATTACGGCAATGGCTGAGGGGCTATACAGTTGCTGTCAAAGCGCTCCAGAAAGATATCCCATGTGCCATTAAATTTATATGTTATTATTTTGTATAAATGTTATGTCCTCCTGGGATAACAATTCTAGTTTTGCTGCCCAGTTATCAATATTAGATGGGCTGAATTTCCAAGCTCCTGAAGCCAGTCTTTATTAGCAGATAGTTTTATGGCATTTAATATTTGACCCCCAGACATTTGACACGGAGCTGAGAGAGAAACAGACAATGCAGAGTCCTCTGAATTTTAATATCCAGGGGCAGTTTTCAGTTCCAGACTTGAATTTCCAAATTCGGAAGCTTGACCGATTGGAAGTGTTAGCAAATCCTCATCCATCTCGCAAATGCATGCCTTGAGAAAAGATGTAATCGCATCCCATCGGTAAAGGCTTACTCAAATGGAAGTCTGAATGGGCAGTGGGAGTACAGAAATTATCCATTTGGAAATCCAGGTCCTTTTGCCCTGGGAAAATGTTTTGCTCTGTCTGGGAAGCCGGTCATGGAGTGCACGTAGGGTTGCCAACCTTCCAGTGGGTAACCCAAACAGAGAGTCACAGCAGAGAGTGACTAGAGAAAAACCAGAGTTTCTGTGATAACTGGCCTCAATACAACAAAAAAAGCTCTGCAAAAAATACAGATATATTGAATATAATAATACACTTGATTCCCCGATCCTCCTTCACATGAAGCCTGCTGTGTGACCTTGGGCCAGTCACAATTCTCTCAGAACTCTATCAGCTTCACCTGAGAAGATATAGAAGATTGTAAGTCACTCTGAGTCTCTGATTCAGAGAGAAGGGCGGGGTACAAATCTGCAGTCTTCATCTTCTTCTGAGCATTGTCATTTGGATGAGTGAAAGAATGTTGTTCTTGCCATGCCCTAGTTGAATTGTTGGAAGCTGGATAAAATGACTGTAAAACGGGGGATTCAAAAAGTACTACCTCATTGCTGCTACTACAGCTTTTCCAACCTGTTCACATATGGGAAATTATTTGGCACTGTGACTTCTGTGAGTTCTGTGGACTGCATGTAATTAGTCTTCTTTGGGGACTCATGTAAACTACTCCATTAAGGTTTTTGAGTATGTTTATAAGTTGTTGAATTTATGAGAGTGTATTATTATATTAAATAATATTTGTATTTTTTTGCAAAGCTGTTTGTTGTATTGAGGCCAGTTATCATGGAAACTGCGCTTTTTCTCCAGTCAACCTCCCAGTGGTGGCTGAAGATCTCCTGGGATGAACTGATCTCCAGGCAGCAGAGATCAATTTACTTGGAGAAAATGGCCACTTTGGACATTGCACCCTGACATACCGCACTGAAGTCCCTACTCTCCCAAACCCTGTCCTCCTCAGGCTCCACCCCCCCCCCCAAAAAAAAATCTCCAAATACTTCCCACCCTGGGAGCCAGTTTGGTGTAGTGGTTAAGTGTGCGAACTCTTATCGGGGAGAACCGGGTTTGATTCCCCACTCCTCCACTTGCTCCTGCTTGGAATTGTCTTGGGTTAGCCATAGCTATCGCAGGAGTTGTCCTTGAAAGGGCGGCTGCTGTGAGAGCCCTTTCAGCCCCACCCACCTCACAACACCTCACATTGTGTCTGTTGTGGGGGAAGAAGATAAAGAAGATTGTGAGCTGCTCTGAGACTCTTGAGTGGAGGGTGGAATATAAATCCAATGTCTTCTTCTTCTTAAATTAAGCATAGTTTACGCTAGCTGGGGAGAGGGGGCTTAAACCTCCCCCAGTACTGTTTTCCTCAGCTGAAATGGCCTGGAAGAATTGCTGTTTGCTTTGTTAGGTTAACATAGGGGAAGAGGAAGAAGGAGGAGGAGGAGTTGGTTTTTATACACTTCTTTTCTCTACACTGAGGAATCTCTAAGTGGCTTACAATCACTTTCTCTTCCTCTCCCCACAACAAGCACCTTGTGACTCGGGTGAGGCTGACAGAGTTCTGAGAGAATTGTGACTGGTCCAAGGTCACCCAGCAGGCTTCATGTGGAGGAGGAGTGGGGAATCAAACCCAGTTCTCCAGATTAAGAGTCCACTGCTCTTAACCACTATACACACTATAGTATGTACTGTGGGGAGTGGACTATATGCTTTATGTCCTGCTGAGGTCCCTCCCTTCCCCAAACTCTGCTCTCCCCAGTCCCTGCCCCCAAATCTCCAGGAATTTCCCAACCCAGAGTTGGCAACTCTGGGTTGAAAGGAAGCCAGCGTATCTCTCCAGTGTTGCTTTCTGCAGTTCCTCCAGCTCCTCCAATTCTTGAGTTCCAGCCCTCATTTTGCAAAGTGCCGGCATGGAATTTTTATCACCTTCAACAATGAAATCTGTCACCTTCAAACTGCTTTATTGCGATCTGGGGACGCTCTCTGCCTCGCCTGCTGTAACCCACCTCCAGGCCGCCCCTGTGTAGCTCTCTATTCCAGCTCGCTTGTCTCTCACCCTCTATCGATTTAGATCCCTTGCTGACACCAGCACTTTTCATTCAAGGGCCGTGGGTTTGACTTCTCCACTTAAAGGGCTCGAAGAGATGGTGGCTTCATCTTACTCCCCGATTCCCTTGCTTGGATGCGCTCAGATATCCCAAATTTCTCCCTCTTTATTTAAACCAGCCTAGGGGTGCAAAATCAGCAGAGACTGCAGCAGAAGCAGCATTGAATATATATATATATATATATATATATATATATATATATATATATATATATATATAAACACTGATTTAAAAAATTAACAGAGTTTCCTAATGCAAGTCTCAAAACGATGGCTCTCTTGTGAGTTATTTGCTTATGAAAATACCCAGGAACTTGACATGGGCAAGATAGTTTGAGGGTATAAACAAGTTAATAACCAGACTGTGAAAGATTCTTTTTCAACAGATACAGCCAATGATCCTACACGGCTGCAAATGTCATGTTCTGTAAGGTCCCCCCCCCCCTCTGTTTTGGAGATAGATGTGAAGCCTGTGAAGATGTATTGGCCTTTTTTATCTCCTTGCTCTGATCCCTTCTGTTTAGAACAATTTCCTTGTTTCTTTTCTGTGGCCTAGACAATAAATCCAGAGATTTTTGTCCTAGGTTGGTGGATTGGCTTGCTTTTGGCTGTACTCTGAGCCCTAATGATCCTTCCTTCCTTCTCTCGCCCCTCCCTCCCCCCTCCCAATACATGTGATGGTGGAAACAGGTCCACCCCATGGCCACCAACATCATTTAAAAAGCATGTGTAGTTCCAGCAGAAGGACCAGAATTGTCCTGGCTGCTGTCAAATAATTGGCTGTGATCTTATCTAGCATCCAAGAAAACCTTTGTTTCAGCTGCATAAGGCCCAGAAATACACCAGCATAACATCCATACCTGCCAATGTTTTTAAAATGTGAAGGAAGATTTAGCGCAGCTTTGGCTATTACAAAGAAGCTTGCTGGTGAACAAGACAGGCAGCTGGCCGTGCAGATGTTTGGCTTTGAGATACCTCTAGGAAATAAGGTTGTCAGTCTCCAGGTGATCTCCTGGAATTACAACTAATCTCCAAACTACAGAGGTCAGTTTCCTATGGGAAATGAGTGTGTTGAAGGATGGACTCTATAGCAATATACTCTGCTGAGGTCCCTCCTCTCCCCAAACCCTGCCCTCCCTTGGCTCTTCCCCCAAGAACCTCCCATCCTGGAGCAATGGAGGACAGATCTATCAGTGGTGACTGAGGGGAACCTCCACATTCAGAGGAACTAAATCTCTGAAACCCTGAGCCAGGAGGCAACATTAGCAGAAGGCCTCAGCCTCTGTGCCCTGTTGTTGGCCCTCCAGATGAACTGGTTGGCCGCTGTGTGAGACAGGATGCTGGACTAGATGGACCCCTGATATGATCCAGCAAGGTTCTGGATTATTTAGAAACCTACATATATAGAGAGAGAAAATCCTCAACAATAGGAGTTTGATGGCATTAATGCGGAAGACTTCTTAGAAGTGCACAGCCCCCTCCTCCGAATTGCACATTTTGTGTCTGGTTGCACTGTTGTTGTTTTTTTTAAAGACCTTCTGCTAATATCTGCATAATGCATGTACAAACAAATTACCAAAATACCCAAATCTTGGCACACAGAAGGTCCCAGGTTCTGAGAGGATTCTGTCTGTTCATGATGGGCATGAACAATGTTTGTATGCCCTGCTTTCTTGCTCCCAGGGCTTTTTTTTTTTTTTTTGGAGCAGAAATATACAGGACGCAGTTCCAGCTGCCTTAGCATTGGGGGTGTGGCCTGATATGCAAATGAGACCTTGCTGGGCCTTTTCTACAAAACAAGCCCTGTGTGAAAGAATGGTGACATCAGGAGGTGTGGCCTGATATACAAATAAATTCCTGGTGGGCTTTTTCTACAAAACAAGCCCTGCTTGCTCCTTGAGCACACACGAGAGTCTGCCTTATACTGATTTAGAACAATTGGTCCATCAAGATCAGTACTTTGAGTACTCCAGAGACCTTTCCCATCACCCACTGTCTGGTCCTTTTTAAACTGGAGATGCTGGGGATCAAACCTGGGACTTTCTGCATGCCAAGCAGATGCTCAACCACTGAGCCACAGCTCCTACCTCCTCTTTTATGCAACCCACATGACATGACTGAAACCTTTCTAGATTGAGAATCCTTTGTCCCAGCTACAGTTTTTCTGGGACATCCAAATACAGGTGTTAGGGAAAGAGTGGCATTTATTTCCTCCCTACAAACTTGTCAAACTTTGGTTTAATCTCAGTTTAGAATCCAGGTGTGTACACTGGAAGGAGTAAACTTGAATTTGCCCAGGTGCCTGCTTTCTAGCTTCATGGAGAACCAGAACGTTAAGGCTTTTCAAGCCAGGAAATTTTCAGTCGTGCTGAACAGTTAACCGACAAGAGTTTCAGGGTAGATTCAGGTGGGGCAGCTGCGCCGGCGTGAAGCAGCAGAACAAAGTTTGAATCCCGTGGCATCTCTAAGACCAGACTTTCAAGAATCAAAGCTCCCTTTGGACTCAGATCTCCATTCCTGCTCTACTGTGTCTGACAAAGAGAGCTTTGACTCTTGGAAGACTGAAACTCTTGTCAGTCTCTGAGGCGCTACTGGACTCAGATCTAACTGTTCCACTGAAGACCAACATGGCTGCCCTCTGAAACTCTCTCCAATTGTGCTGTGTGTGCAAAGAGAGAATGTAGGGAGCATGCAAACCTGGCCATGTTTCTGCCTCTCATGGACAGACAGACAGAAGAAGAAAAAGATATTAGATTTATATCCCACCCTCCACTCCGAATCTCAGCGTTGCTCACAATCTCCTATATCTTCCTCCCCCACAACAGGCACCCTGTGAGGTGGGTGGGGCTGAGAGGACTCTCATAGCAGCTGTCCTTTCAAGGACAACCTCTGCCAGAGCTATGGCTGACCCACGGCCATTCCGGCAGTTGCAAGTGGAGGAGTGGGGAATCAAAGCTGGTTCTCCCAGATCCGCAAACTTAACCACTACACCAAACTGGAAGTTATGGTGGCTGAATGTTCTCATGGTCATTGGCAGGAAATGTGTTCCAAATAGGGTTGCCAACTTTCAGGTGGAATAATCAACAGAAAGGGATCAAATTTAATAAGAGAGGCAATGAGAGAAACAACACTGTGATGTACTGGCTAACAACATAAGAACATAAGAGAAGCCATGTTGGATCAGGCCAACGGCCCATCAAGTCCAACACTCTGTGTCACACAGTGGCAAAAATTTTTATATACACACATACACTGTGGCTAATAGCCACTGATGGACCTGTGCTCCATATTTTTATCTAAACCCTTCTTGAAGGTGGCTATACTTGTGGCCGCCACCACCTCCTGTGGCAGTGAATTCCACATGTTAATCACCCTTTGGGTGAAGAAGTACTTCCTTTTATCCGTTTTAACCTGTCTGCTCAGCAATTTCATCGAATGCCCACGAGTTCTTGTATTGTGAGAAATGGAGAAAAGTACTTCTTTCTCTACTTTCTCCATCCCATGCATTATCTTGTAAACCTCTATCATGTCACCCCGCAGTCGACGTTTCTCCAAGCTAAAGAGTCCCAAGCGTTTCAACCTTTCTTCATAGGGAAAGTGCTCCAGCCCTTTAATCATTCTAGTTGCCCTTCTCTGGACTTTCTCCAATGCTATAATATCCTTTTTGATCCTAGGTTTTATTAAACAACGTTTAATAAAACCATTTAAGAAACCTTTATAAATTATCTTTTTATACTTCACTAGAACTATTCATTCACATAACAATATTGTAACGGAGGCCCATTCTCACATTCCAATATTACAAGAAAGGTCCAATGAGCACCCGAGTATAGGCACATTTCATCAATGGACTTCCGCAGGAGTAATCCTTTCTATATATCTTCCAGGGTTACCAGCCTCTTGTAACAACCCAATGTTAATTCTCTTCTGCAACATCTTCTACCTCAAGTTCTCTTGTCCTGGATTAAGCCAAGGTAATAGCAACAAGACATACCACAAAGCTGAATGGAAATAGTTCATTACTAATTTTTTATATTGTTGTAAAAAACTTACCACTCAATGACACTTAAGTGCATATATTTATATTAGGAGCTTAAGCCAGTCTAAACTTCTTCTTTTAACCAGATGCACAAGCCTTCTGGAGTTTGCTGGCCAATAGCTCTCTGCAATATTTTATTAGAGGCAAGCTGTTCTTTTAGATGGCCAAATGCGCTTATACTCACTCTCTCTCTCTCTCTCTCTCTCTCTCTCTCTCTCTCTCTCTATCTATCTATCTATCTATCTATCTATCTATCTATCTATCTATCTATCTATCTATCTATCTATCTATCTATCTATCTATCTATCTATCTATCTATCTTTTTGAGCAAGCCATTCTTTTGACAGCAAATTAGCTTAAAGCCACTCAAGTGTATGATTTTAAGCAGGCCAGTCCTGCGCCTCTTCTATAACTAAATGCAAAAACCCCTTAGAGTCTACTGGCAAATGCTCTGTGCAAAAGACTGAAACACTACATCTACTTTAAACACCATTCTGATGATTCCATGCAACTTCTAGGTGGGGCCTGGAGATAAGGTTGCCAGGTCTCTCCTGATCTGTGGGGGAAGGGGAGAGCTGCCAGATCCAGGTTGGGAAACTCCTGGGGATTTGGGGGTGAAACTTGGGGAGGACTGGGAGCTCAGTGGGGCACAATGCCATAGAGTCCACCCTTCAAAGCATCCATTTGAGCCAGTTTGGTCATGTAGTGCAGTGGTTAAGAGCAGCAGACGCTAATATGGGAGAACTGGGTTTGATTCCATACTCATCTACATGCAGCAGCTGGTTGACCTTGGATCACAAGGTCTCTCAGAGCTGTTCTCTCAAGAGCAGTTCTCTCAGAGCTCTCTCAGCCCCACCTGCCTCACAAGGTGTGGGGAGAGGAAGGAAAGAAGATTGTAAGCTGCTCTGAGGCTCCGAGTGAAGAGCGGGGTATAAATCCAATCTCCTCTTCCTCCTCACTTTAGTCTGGAAATTCCAGGAATCCTCAGGTCCCACCTGGGAGCTGGCATCCCTACCTAAAAATCTGCCATGATCACAACTTATCTCCAGGTGACAAAGATCCATTCCCTGGCTGCTTTGGAGCATGGACTTTATGGCATTGCACAATGCTGAGGTCCCTCTTCCCCTCATGCCCTGTCCTCCATAAGCTGCATCCCCAAATCTCTAGGAATTTTCCAAAATGGAGTTGGCAACCAGTTGGAGAGCCAGTTTGGTGTAGTGGTTAAGTGTGCGGACTCTTATCTGGGAGAAGCGGGTTTGATTCCCCACTCCTCCACTTGCACCTGCTGGAATGGCCTTGGGTCAGCCATAGCTCTGGCAGAGGTTGTCCTTGAAAGGGCAGCTGCTGTGAGAGCCCTCTCCAGCCCCACCCACCTCACAGGGTGTCTGTTGTAGGGGAGGAAGGTAAAGGAGATTGTGAGCCGCTCTGAGACTCTTCGGAGTGGAGGGTGGGATATAAATCCAATGTCTTCTTCTTTTTCTTCTTGTTTCCATCCCAAACAGCACACTGCTGTTATGTACTAAGATTTTAACTCTAATTTTATAATGTTAAAGAGTTTTACGCAAGGCTTTGTTTGTAGAACAAGCCCAGCAGGAACTCATTTGCACATTAGGCCACATCCCCTGATATCATCAGTGTTTCACATGGGGCTTTGTAGAAAAAGCCCAGCAGGGGCTCATTTGCATATTAGGCCACACCCCCTGACACCAAGCCTGTGTTTCTGTGCATTCCTGCTCAAAAAAAAGCCCTGGTTTTATGGAATTTTGTGTTAACATTAGGTAGTCTTTCTGATTATTAAATTATGTCTTGTGATCATGATTATTGGTTTCCCTCCTTGTGGTTAGTCTATTTTGGTTTTAAATTATTTGTAATTTATTTTGTATTTACTGTCATTGGTCAAAGGAGCTAACAAATAAAAGGAAAGGATCCCAAACAGCACACTCTGAGAAACCCTCTAGTGCCATCTTATTCTAGAACATTTGCCCAGGAAGGATTTCAGAGCCGGATTAACAATTAGGCGAAGTAGGCACTGGCCTATGGGCCCCCACGCCTTTAGGGGCCCCAGGCCAGCTTCCCCCTCCCCCCAGTTTCCCCCTTGCTTGCAGCCCTCCCAGCCTGCACATGCAGCCAGCAACTGAGCTGCTCTTTGCCCAACTTGCCTGGTGAGGCTGCTGCTGGCGTTGTTGCTAAGTTTGCCTCTCTCTGCCTCTCCCTCGCAGCGTAGTCAAAGGGGCTTTTGAGAAGGGGCCTGCAGACTGCAGCGGGGGCCATGGGTAGTGGGGTGGGCACTCAGACTCTGAGATAATTTGCAAGGGGGCCCCCAAGATTTTGACTGCCTAGGGGCCTCCACAGGGTTTAATGCGGCACTGGAGGACTGCAGGTAACCCTTCCCCTGGTTTATTTATTGACTGCTTCTGTGAAGAAACGTCGAAAAGGGGGGTATGCCATAAGCAGCCATTAAAAATTAAAATCCACTGAAACTTATAAAACAAGGAGTGGAACCCAGCAAAATCGATAGAGGAAAGTCAATAAACTAAAGTCAAACAGCTGCATGAGACCATGCTTACCGCAGCCTCTTAAGCTGATGGTTAAAACATAAGAAAAACATTTTAGTAGCTTTAAAGAACTTGGATCTGTTAAAACCTGCCCATCTTTAGGAGGCATACTTTGGATGATTAGGATTGTCAGCTCCAGTTTGGTGTAGTGGTTAAGTGTGCGGACTCTTATCTGGGAGAACCAGGTTTGATTCCCCACTCCTCCATTTGCACCTGCTGGAATGGCCTTGGGTCAGCCATAGCTCTCATAGGAGTTGTCCTTGAAAGGGCAGCAGCTGTGAGAACCCTCTCAGCTCCACCCACCTCACAGGGTGTCTGTTGTGGGGGGAGAAGATATAGGGGATTGTAAGCTGCTCTGAGTCTCTGATTCAGAGAGAAGAGCGGGGTATAAATCTGCGGTCTTCTTCTTCAAGGCAAATTCCAGGAAATTTGGGAGGTGGAGTCTGGAGAGGGTGGAGCTTGGAGAGGGGGAAGCCTTCAATGGGGTATAATGCCCTAGAATCCACCTTCCAAATTGACCATTTTCTCCAGGGGAACTGATCTCTGTGGCCTGGAGATCAATTGTAATCCCAGGAGATCTCCACCCACTCACTACCTGGAGGCTTGCAACCCGAAGATTTAAAATTAATGAAAGCGCAATTCTGAAATTCTGGTAGAATTGAGAAGCCAAGCATGTTTTGAGCTCTGGGAACAAAACAATACCTGCAAATACGTTTGGTGCTACAATCTGGGTTCTAACAGTTTCAGCTAATTCAGATGATGTGCAGAATAAATTTCTGATATCCTCTCTGTTGAGAATGGAATGGAGAGAATTTACTCTTGATATGCAAAAAAAGGAGTATCGTTTTCTATGTCTGCTTTAAAATTATTAACCCTGGAGGGAAGAATTAATAAATTATGCTTAGTTCAGTTATCTCTGAATTCAGTCCTTAAGGAACCATGATGAAGGGGAAAATGCTCCTCTTACGATGTATCAGTTGTCCCGTTTACTATCTTTTAAGTATGAAAAGCCTTAGAAATAAAAAGGAAGCCGACTTGGCAATGCTGAAACATACAAATTAGTCCAAAACGCAATAGCCCGCTTGCTGTTGTGTGTATGTTTAATGCAGTCAAGTTGTTTCCTATGAATTTTTTTGTTGTTCAGTCACACAGTCAAGTCCGACTCTTTGCGACCCCATGGACAAAGTCATGCCAGGCCCTCTTGTCTTCTGCTATCCTCTGAAGTCTGCTCAAACCTGTATGTTCTGTATCCATTTGAATAGGGTCCTCCAAAACATCTTCTCATTAACAGCCTTGCTCAAGTCTTGGAAACTGAGAGACCGTGATCTTATAGAGTCAATTCATCTCATGTTGAGTCTTCATCTTTTCCCTCTGCCTTCAACTTTTCCCAGCATTGTTGTCTCTTTCAGTGAGCCTTCTCTTCTCGTCACGTGAACAAACATTTGCTCATCTTCCTGACTTGCCTCAATTTGGATCCAGGTGACTGCTTTTATTAGGGTTGCCGTCCTCCAGGTGGGGCCTGGTGATCTCCCAGAATCGCGACTGATCTCCAGATGAAAGAGATGAGCTCACCTGGAAAAAATGGCTGCTTTGAAGGGTAAATTCTATGGCATCGTAACCTGCTGTAGTCTCTCCCCTCCCCAAACCCTGCCCTCCCCAGGCTCCACCCACTGCAATCTCCAAGGATCTGGCAAGCCGGGCTTTTGTCCATAGCAGCGGAAGGACATCTTGGCTGTGATCGCACATGCTAAATATTGCAGTTTCAATCCGCTTTCAATGCACTTTTCAACTGGATTTTTACTGTGTGAACTGGCAAAATCCAGTTTGAAAGTGGATCGAAACTGCATTATTTAGCGTGTGTGATCCCAGCGCTAGTGTTAAATAGCGATAAATGCAGGCTAGCCTCCCTGCTCTTTAATCTTTGTGGTTTGGTGTTGCAATTGACTTCTTTCGTTTTAAAAGGAAACTATTTAATTCTTCTTCTCTAACAACATGACCGGCTTTGAAAGCTTTGAAAGCCGTAAAGCAGCATAAAAAGACAAAGAGCAAGTAAATGAAGCAGTAAAGCCTCTGTTGCCCGCTCTCTGCTTTTTCATCCCTCGAACGAGCGACACCTGTTTGGATAAATATTTGTCTTGTTTAGAGGCGAGTCCTGAAAGAAGAGTTCCTTGCGTGGCTGGTGGCTTCAAACTGCCCCTCCTGCTGTTTTGGATGGGCAGGGTAACATTTCGATATGCAGAGAGGGATGATATGCATTCAAGATGCATGAACGAGGTTTCCTTACAATCCTTAGAGAGCTACAGATTAAATATTTATCGTTGCCAGAAGTCCGGGGGCAATATACCGAGTTTGGATAGAAATTTGGAGGCCAGATGTTATCAGAGCGTTAAATAAACCCGGTATTGTAGCTTAGGTAAAAGTGCATGTTTTAAGAAATCCAGCAACTGGGTTAAATATAATGAACCGGATAAAGAGGCAAGTTCTCCAGATTTCTGAAAGGCAGAACACTAATTCTGAGACTGAAGGGGGGCCCATGGCTCAGTGGTAGAGGATACATATGAAGCTGCCTTATACTGTATCAGACCCTTAGTCCATCAAGGTCAGTATTGCATACTCAAGCTGGCAGCAGCTCTTGAGGCAGAGGTCTTTCACATCACCTACTGCCTGGTCCTTTTTTGGTGCAAATGCCAGGGATTGAACCTGGGGCTTGCATGCAAAGCAGAGGCTCTTCCACCGAGCCACAGCCCTTCCCCAGAAGGTCCCAAGTTCAATCCCCAGCATCTCCTGTTTAAAGGACCAGGCAATAGGTGATGAGAAAGACCTCAGCCTGAGACCCTGGAGAGCCACTGCCAGTCTGAGTAGACAAGACTGACCTCATTGAACCAATGATCTGATTCAGTATAAAGCAACTTTATGTGTCCAAGAACAGTGGATCACTTTTTTGGGTTCAAATCCCCACACCACCATGAAGGTGGGTACTGGACATCCTTGGTCCTAGGGTTGTAAAGTCCAACTCAGAAAATATCTGAGGACTTTCAGGGAGGGGAGAGCCAAGAGAACTGGGAGACTTTGAGGGCGGAACCAGGAGACTTTTCCACTCCCGAAAATAAATAAATAAAAAACAGCAGTGCTGTTCCTCTGAATACAGTCTTCAGTTCCTCATTCCCCAGCAGCTAAACTTCCACTAAATGAAAGTGAACACACACTCTCACAAAGCAACCAAAATAAACACAGTTAGCAGGCACACACTTTTGTGATTTCACTGGGGCAATTTACTCACATTGCTGAATATAACCATCTACTGTATTTCAACCAACTTCTTCAGACTAATAGGAAAACGAAAGATCAGTGGTACCAACAAGCCAAATAAAGTTCAATTCTGGGTACATATGAGAACTGAGACACTTAGAATGTACACTCCTTAAGATTCATAAAAACAGATTTCCTCAAATATTACATATAGGTGGAGAGGTTAGTTGCCAGGAAGAGCTAATCAGAGTCAAGATGTCTAAGTAACTGAACAATAATACAGTTAAGATTGGAATAACACATTAGGCAAGACATGTAAATTGCAATAAATTGATGTACAGATACAATACAGATAATAAAGCAGTTAACAACAGATGTGAGGATTAAATTTGAGTCAAGTGGCAGAGTTTGCCCGGTCATGGAACTGTGGTACTGAATGCTGTAAATAAATTCAAGTAGATCCAGTTCACATTCAGGTTTCAGTCAAAAGAAGAGAAAGAAGCCTAATCTAAAGAGTGTTTTCCGTATTACAAACAGGAAGCTTGTCTGGCCTCGTGTGTGGGAGTATGAGGGCATTCTATCCACAGGAGAGACCTGCAGAGACATGGGTCTCCATGGATGGCCATGTACAGTGAGAGACAAAGGGGGGGGGGATCAGAGGGCAGTTCCCAAGCGAAGACAAAGGAAGGCATCCCATTCAAGGAGCTGTAGCTGAGCTGCTCACTCCAACAAGTCCACCCTCCAAAGCATTCTTTTCTGCGGGAGAACTGATCTCTGTAGCCTGGAGATGAGTGTAATTCTGGGAGATCCCCAGGCCCCACCTGAAGGTTGGCCTCCCAGTGACCTCACAGAGTGGTTGTGAGGATGAAATAGAGAAGGGAAAGCCACTCTGTACTCCTTGGAGAGAGGGTGGTATAAAAGAGATACTAAATCAATAAATGTCTAGAGACCTGGTGAGGCCATTCTGTCGTACAGCAAGACATCCAGAACAAAATTGCTTGCAGAAATTATTTCTGCCCCAAAGGAACACCTTCCTCCAAAAGTGCATTCTGGACCATTCTTTTCTTCTTGCATAGATAAGCACGGGAGAAGCAAATTCAATCTTTGACTGCAACTGGCTGTAGGAGGTGAGGGTGAAAATAATGCAACAAGCTAGACATGAACTCAGGTCTAAAAAGCAGGCCCAGGTCTAAAAGGCAGGTCTTCCCACCCCACTCAGCTTTGACTAGCTCCTGGTGGGTGGAGTAGAATTGCCAGCTAGGGTTGCCAGCCTCCAGGTAGCTTGCTACTCTGTATTTTGAAACAAACAATTTAATTCCAATATTATTAACAACAACACTAGATGCCAGAATTTAACAGCAATTGGCAAAATTACAATAGAGGGTTGATGTTACAGCAACAGCAGCAATGGATTGTCTAGGTAACTATCTATTTCATTTGCCTTCTTCAGGCTGCAGTACACTAGGTAAAGCCTTGAATTCAGTGATTGAATACCCAGTATTTCCTTCAAATTTATGCTTAGGACACTCTCTAGCTTTTACAATTGCTGTATAGATAGCTGCAGTTGGAGCCTCAGAGATCAACAGTCTTCACCCTTTGTCAGATTCAAAATGTCTTTCTCCCTCTATTACATCTCCAGGCAACAGAGGTCAATTCCCATTCCCCTGGAGAAAATTGCCATTTTGGAAGGTGAACTCTATGGCTTTCTATGCCATTGCAGTACCTCCCCAACCCCCATCCTCCTCAGACTCTCCCTCCAAAATCTCTAGTTGAGGCCTGGGGATCCCTTGGAATTAAAGCTCATCTCCAGACTACAGAGATCAGTTGCCCTGGAGAAAATGGATGCTGTGGAGGGTGGACTTTGTGACATTGTACTCTGCTTAGGAGCAGCCCCATGGCACAAAGTGGCAAAGCTGCAGTACTGCAGTCCGAGCTCTCTGCTCATGACCTGAGTTCAATCCCGGCAGAAGCTGGGTTCAGGTAGCTGGCTCAAGGTTGACTCAATCTTCCATCTTTCCAAGATCTGTCAAATGAGTACCCAGCTTGCTAGGGGGGAAGCATAGAAGACTGGGGAAGGCAATGGCAAACCACCCCATAAAAATGTCTGCCATGAAAATGGTGTGATGCGACGTCACCCCAGAGTCAGAAACTGGACTACCTTTACCTGTACTCTGCTTAGGTCCCTGTCCTCCCCAGGCTCCAAGTCCAAATCTCCAGGAATGTCCCAAATGGAGCTGGCAACACTGCCCCCCCCCCCCGCCGCCAGTGGCTGGGGGGACCTGGCCACCCGTGTCTGGAGGCAAAGAGATTCTGATCCCATAACTTGCCAGCCGTAAAGATTGATTCCACATTCTATATAAATAGCCCATTTGCAGTGGAAGGGGGAGGACGCCAGAAACGGAGGCAAGCGAGGTCGGCAGAGGATGGGGAGGGGGGAAGGAGCGGAGATCATATTTCTTTGTTACTTTTTTCAGAGGAGACTGAGAGCTCCAGGAAGTGCTTTGATCTGGGATTTTGGGAAGCACATCGGAGTGAATCTGAGCCGCTCCCGAGCCTTGTTCCAACCTGGATGGAGGAGAGTAAACAAGGGAGAGATTATATATAATTATAGACAAATCACGGTGCCGGGGACAAACAGGAACGGCAAGCTAGGAGGGAGGCACTGGAGGCTGGCAGGTCCCCAAGCCTAGAACAGGAGCCAGCCAGCAAAAGGCAGAATGGCTGGAACACGCTTCCTGGTGGGCCTGTTTTCAGTTAGCCCCGGGGCTGGTTTTTTCTTCTCCCTTTTTGGCTGCAGGCGTCTCCCTTGCAAGGGCAGGAGTCTCTCTCCGATGGCAGTGCAGAATCCTCCTCTTTGACACTCTTGGAGAGTTCCATGCAAAATTTCAGAAGTCTTTGCAAATGTTACAGGCCTGCTGAGGTCAATCCCCCCCCCTTACACACACACACACAGTTTCTGTTTCACTGTATCTGCAGACGTGTGCCTGCACATGAAAGCTTATACTGTGAATAAAACTCTGTAGGTTTTAAAGGTGCCACTGGACTCAAACTTTGTTCTCTCACTCTCTGTCTGTCTGTCTGTCTCTCTCTCGTTGTTGTTCAGTTGCACAGTCGAGTCCAACTCTTTGCGACCCTGTGGACCAAGTCATGCCAGGCCCTCCTGTCTTCCACCATCCTCCGAAGTCTGCTCAAGTTCGTGTTAGTTATATCAGTAACGCCGTCCCCTTCTTCTTTTGCCTTCTGTCTTCCCCAGCATCAGGGTCTTCTCCAGTCAGTGCTCCCTTCTCATTGGGTGGCCAAAGTATTTGAGCTTCAGCATCTGCCCTTCCAGTGAACAGTCAGAGTTGATTTCCCTTAGGACTGACTGGTTTGATCCTCTTGCAGTCCAAGGGACTCTCTCACACACATACATGCTAAGATTGCCAACTCCAGCTCAGGAAATTCGTGGAAATTTGAGAAGTGGAGCCTGAGGAGAGACCTCAGCAGGGTATGAAGCCATACCACTGAAAGCAGCCTTTTTCCGCAGGAGAACTGATCTCTGTATTCTGGAGATCCAGCACACACAACTAGGGTAGCCAACCTCCAGGTGAGACATTGAGATCTCCCAGAATTACAACTGATCTCCAGACTACTGAGATCTGTTCCCCTGTTGAAAAGGGCTGTCTCAGAGGCTAGATTCTTTGGCATTCCATCCCACCGAGGTCCCTTCCCTCCCCAAACGCTGCCCTCCCCAGACTTTCCTTCCAAATCTCCAGGAATTTCCCAACCCAGAGCTGGCAGTCCTAGAGAGAGCCTGCTTCCGACCTGCCTGCCAGAAGGGACACTCAACACAGCTGCCAGTTGGCAAAGAATTGTAGACACAAAAAGAAGGGTGCTCTGCCAGTCTCCAGGGATCCAAGGACTGCTAAGAGACAGAACCTGCTTCCTTCCTCCCTGGAAGAACACCATATCCCAGGAAAGATGATGCTGGCCCCAGCTCAAAGCTGCCTTAAGGGATCCTGTCCCCTCTACATCCTCCAGAAAGAGCATTTAGCCAGGGCCTTTTTTCATAGCAGGAACTCCTTTGCATATTAGGCTACACCTCCTTGATGTAGCCAATCCTCCAAGAGCTTACAATAGGCCCTGTAAGAAGAGCCCTGTAAGCTCTTGGAGGATGGGCTACATCAAGGGGGTGTAACCTAATATGCAAAGGATTTCCTACTACAAAAAAAAAAAAGCCCTGCATTTCGCTCAAGGAAAGGATATTCCAGACCAGAAGGAGCTGTGACTCAGTGGTAGAGTGTCTGCTTGGCATGCAGAAGGTACCAGGTTCAGTCCCCAGCATCTCCAGTTAAAAAAAAGGACTAGGCAGTAGGTGATGGGAAAGACCTCTGCCTGAGACCTTGGAGAACCTCTGCCAATCTGAGTAGACAATACTGACCTTGGTGGGCCCATGGTCTGACTCACTATAAGAAGAAAAGGGGGTGTGTCGAGGCAACATAAAGCTGTAGAAGCAAATTGGTGCAGAGTAAAATAGAGGCTTTAATGATTGTACAACCCCTATGCATTTTGTGTGCAGCTTTGTCAGGGGGAAATCTTTTGGATTCTTTTGGTTTCCATTCCCATACATACACTTAAACAGAGTGTCAGAGTGAAGTGAAGCCAAAAAGACTCTGCGCAATTTCCCCTGATGAAACTGTGTGCAAAATGCATAGGGGTTGTACAATCATTAAAGACTCTGTTTCTCTCTGCATCAATCTGTTTATAGAATCATAGAATCACACAGAGTTGGAAGGGGCCATCTAGTCCAACCCCCAGCTCAATGCAGGATCAGCCTAGAGCAGCCCTGACAAATGTTTGCCCAGCTGCTGCTTCAAGACTGCCAGTGAGGGGGAGCTCACTACCTCCCCCGGTAGTGGATTCCACTGTTGAACAACTTTTACTGTAAAAAAGTTTTTTCCTAATGTCCAGCCACTACCTTCCTGCCCTTAATCTTGACTCATTATTGTGAGTTCTCTCCTCTGCCACCAACAGAAACAGCTCCCTGCCCTTCACCGAGTGACAGACCTTCAAATACTTAAAAAGAACAATCATGTCCACCCTCAACCTCCTCTTCTCCAGACGAAACAGTCCCAAGTCCCTCAGCTTTTCCTCACAGGACTTGGTTTCCAGATCCCTGATTATCTTCATCTCTCTCCATTCCATCCACCTCCTGTTTGAAGTGAGGCCTCCAGAACTATACATAATACTCCAGGTGTGTCCTGGCCGTTGCAGTGTACACCTGGGCTATGACATCTTGCAGTTTGGATGTTATGCCTCTGTTGATGCACCCCAGGATCGCATTAGCCTTTTTTGTCGCTGCATCACCCTGACTACCCTAACTTAGGGTCCACTCGTACCCCAAGATCTTGTTCACACACATTGCTACCCAGAAATGTATCCCCCACCCCATCCAGTAGGCGTTGTTACTCATGTAGATGTAGAACTCAGCACTTATCCTTGTTAAACTGTTAATCGTTTCTTCATCTTCATTGTGATTCAGTGTATGGCAGCTTCATATTTTCATCTGTATTCATTACCAGTTAAAGCCCAAATGAAACAGATTCCCAGATACCTCCTTCCCTGCTTCTCTAAGATGCCTGCTTATTCAGAGCCTCTCGAAAGCCTCTGGCGAACAAATAGGCCTTGCTGTGGCTTTTTAGGTGTGATGATGGACCCTTCTCGCTTTCTGTGGGGAAATTTAAAAACACGTCTGTTTGGGTTGGCATTTGGAAGTTAATTTTTTATCCCCCCGGCTGATCGATTTTTATCTCCTCCACTCCCTGAATGTGGCATTAATCTGTCTGCTGCAGCTGTTTCCTTAAAGTTCTTTCTAGCTTCTTCATTTAAAAAAAAAAAATAGCTGCTTACTGTCACCTTTTAGCTAGTCTGAGTTGTTGCTGGATTCAGAATACTTCTGAAAAAATATATTATATGGCTTTAAATGCACTACAGCTACTTCCACTTGGCATGAATGTAGAGAGTATGCACCTGGGTAATAGAACTTCCACATGTGGGCATTTTCTGCATACTTCCCTCTGTCCTTTTCCCAACTTGTCCCTTTCTACCTTTGCTCTGTAGCCATTCCTCATTTATTCTTGCAGGGCATGGTCACCACAGTTGCCATTTTATTTATTTATTAGGGGTTTTTTAAAGTTACTGCTAACCCAAAGGGTCTCGCGACACCTTACAACGTTAAAACCAGGGCTTTTTTTGGAGCAGGAACTCCTTTGCATATTAGACCACATACCCCTTATGTAGCCAATCCTCCAAAAACTTACAGTGGACCCTGTAAGAACAGCCCTGTATGCTCTTGGAGGATTAGCTACAGCAGGAGGGTGTAGCCTAATATGCAAAAGAGTTCCTGCTACAAAAAAAGCCCTGATTGAAAACCGATAAAGTAAAAACATAAAAATAAATATAAAATATAAAATACTAACATTAAAATATTAAAATCTCTGGCTATCATCATACAATTAAAACAGCCCAAACACATGGTTACCCTCCAAAGGCCAACCTAAACAATTCAGCTTTGCATGCCCTGTGAAAACTAAGTAAGTCCAGCAGGGCATGGGTGTCATCCGAGAGTGCATTCCATAGTGTGGGCACTACAACTGAGAAGGCCCTTCCCCTGGTGATGGCTAACCGAGCCACGCTGGAGCCAGGCACCTGCAAGAGGCCCCTAAATAATGACCAAAGGGACCACAGGGGGTTGTAATGAAATAGGCAGTCTTGTAGGTATGTGAGTCCGAGACACCTTGAAAACATCCGGAGACTAACTGGTAGCCAGTGTAACTGCTGCAGAACTGGAGTAATATGAGCGGACCATGATGTTCCATGGTCCGCTCCTATTACATGTTCCATAATTTGGCTGCTGCATTTTGGACCCCTTGCAATTTCCAAAATGTTTTCAAGGGTAGCCCTATGTGGAGCAAATTGCAGTAGTCTAGTCTGGAAGTGACTGTTGCATGGATCAATGTGGCAAGGTCTGATGCAGACAAATAAGGAGCCAGCTGGCAGCCCTGGCACAGGTGAAAAAATGCTGACCGCGCTACCATGGATACTTGTTTATTCAATGATAACTCCCTGCCCCCTTTTTTGATCTTTTCTCTGACATATGCTACAACCCTGTAAAAGTTCCATTTAGATTAGAAGTAGATACGTGGCAATGGATCAATATATTGCTGTAATGATATGTCACCAATGATCTATTTCAAGTTTTAATAGAATGGTCATAGTATCATAGTAATATAGCATAGCTACCACGTTATAGCAATATAGCAATAGTACTGAGGAGCAATACATGTATCAATAGTTTCAGGGGGCAGATAGCAGTTTTGGGGCATCATTTCTGGTTGGGAAAATAGTTGGGTGAGAATTTAAGTCCACTTTCCTCGTGCGTCATGGTCCAGAAATGGCATCATATGTAATTCAGCCCTTTAAGATCTGGGTGACCTGGGTTGAAATCCCTACTTTGCCCTGAAGCTTATTCAGTAATCTTGAATCCATCACTCTCTCAAAGGCTAACTTGCTCTGTGGGGTCATTATGTGAATATAATGTGGGGAAGGAAAATGAGGAACGCCACGGTAACCTCCCTGGATGAAGTATGTGTTTGTTAAATGCCGTTGAGCCATTTCTGAGTTGTGGAGACCCTATGACCTCTCAAATGTCCACTGAACAGCCTTGCTTAGGTCTTGCAAACCAAGGGCCAGGGCTTCCTGGATGGAGTCCATCCATCTCCTGTTGGGCCTTCCTCTTTTTCTAGCACGATTGTCTTCTCAGAACGTGACCAAAATATGACAGCCTGTTTAGTCATCTTCTCGGGAGAGTTTGGACTTGATTTGCTTGAGAACCCACTTATTTGTCTTTTGGGCAGTCCACAGTACCCGTAAAACTCTCCTGGAGGAAGGGTGGGATTAAAAAAAAAATTCTGGTTATCTGCAATCGCCCTGCGACTGTCTCATAAGGGGTAATCAGCATCTCTCATTTGTTCCCTGGGGCAACTTCCCATGTTGTGATTTTTATGCTCCACCCACGTTCAAAGGCAATTATAACACACGGTGTGGGTGTGTGCATGTATGTGCTCATGAGAAAGAACAGGTCCGCCGAGAATCCAGGAGTGGGTTGGCAGATCTTCCCGTTTCTCGCGGAGGAGATAAATGATTCCCACCCTATTAATTCAGTCACGGCAAGTTGATTTGTTGAAAACACACTGGCGATTTAATGTCATAATGCGAGCAGCCGTCCCTGGTGATTCGTCGCGTCCTGTTTAATCTTAATCTTCCCTGCTCCTCCAGGAGGTCTGACACAGGGCCAGTTTGGGCATGGCAACAGACACTTCCGCAAATGTGTTCTGCTCATTGTAGTTGAAAATCCAACTGTTAGTATTTGTATTCAGGGAAGAAAATCTAGAGAAACTGCTTCTTTTTAAAACATCTGTTGCAGCTCTAAAAGGGTGGTTGAGTTCCCACCTTCTAGAGAAGACAAATTTGGAGTGTTCACAGGTTCGAAACCTCTGACTTGTGAACACTCCACACTTGTTGAAACGTCTAACTTAGTTTTTGCAAAGCAAAAATAAATAAATAAATATTTCTATGGGCCCTTGTATGGGCTAGAGAGAGCTGTTTTCTTCCCTTTCCTTAATTTTATCCAGTTAAAATAATATTACTCATGTTCCTTTTCTCCTTGGCATCCATGCTGGTATTTGAACTATGTTCTTCAAATCTGCTAGAAGTGGGATTTAGAATTGGGGGGGGGGGGGTGGTAATCAAAAAACAATTCCCTAGGGAAGGAGCGTTAGTAGTGAAATTTAGAAGAGGGGATTGTCATTTGAAGAATGTGCAAACTGAGTCGATATTTGTGCTGAGTGTTTCTGTGATCACCCTTGGCTTTTACGTAACAGCCCATTGAGCAGTAATTTGAAGTGCCGTGGCTCAGTGGAAGAGCTTCTGCATTGCATACAGAAGGTCTGGGTTCGATTCCTGGAATACCCATCTCCCAGCTACAAGGTGTTGGTAAAGACCTTTCTCTGTGGGGACACTGGAGAGCCCCTGCCAGTCCAAGGAGATAATCTGAGCTATTCAAATCAAGAACCAATGGTAGTAGGCCCTGACCTGGATAGCCCAGGGAGGGTTGCCAATCCCCAGGTGGGGGCAGGGGATCCCCCGGTTTGGAGGCCCTCCCCCTGCTTCAGAGTTGTCAGAAAGCGGGGGGAGGGGAGGGAAATGTCTGCTGGGAACTCTATTATTCCCTATGGAGATTTATTCCCATAGAAAATAATGGGGAATTGATCTGCGGATATCTGGGGCTCTGGGGGGGCTGTTTTTAAAGGTAGAGGCACCAAATTATCAGCACAGCATCTAGTGCCTCGCCCCAAAATATCCCCCAAGTTTCAAAACAATTGGACCAGGGGGTCCAATTCTATGAGCCCCAAAAGAAGGTGCCCCTAGCCTTCATTATTTCCTATGGAAGGAAGGCATTGAAAAGGTGTGTGGTCCCTTTCAATGTGATGGCCAGAACTCCCTTTGGAGTTCAGTTATGCTTGTCACAGCCTTGATCTTGGCTCCACCCCCAAAGTCTCCTGGCTCCACCCCCAAAGTCCCCAGATATTTCTTAAATTGGTCTTGGCAACCCTAAGCCCAGGCAAGTCCAGTCTCATCAGATCTCGGAAGCTAAACAGGGTCAACTCTGGCAAGTACTTGGATGGGAGACCCCCTTGGCATGCCAGGGCCAGAATTTAGGGTTGCTTGGTCTGACTCAGGAAATATCTGGGGACTTTAGGGATAGTGCCAAGAGACTTTGGGGTGGAGCCAGGAGCAAGATTGTGACAAGCACAATTGAACTCCAAAGGGAGTCCTGGCCATCACATTGAAAGGGACTGCACACCTTTTAAATGCCTTCCCTCCAATGGAAATAACGTATGATGGAGGCACCTCCTTTTGGATCTCATAGAATTAGAGTCCTGGTCCAATCTTTTTGAAACTTGGGGGATTTTTGAAGAGAGGCACCAGATGCTATGCTGAAAATTTGGTGTCTGTACTTCAAAAAACAGCCCCCCAGAGCACCAGATACCCACAGGTTGATTCTCCATTATGCCCTATGGGGACTGGTCTCTATAGGGTTTAATGGAGTGCCCAGAAAACATTTTCCCCTTCCCACTTTCTGATAACCCCAAGTTGGGGGGGGGTGAATGGCCTCCAAACCAGGGGATCCCCTGCCCACAACTGGGGATTGGCAACCCTAGCCGGGATGAAGAGACAGGCTTTATTCAGCCACCTCCCTGAATATCCTTCAAGCCCCCAGTAGGGGTCAGTTACTAGAGGATGCCATGACTTCCAGCTGTGCATATACATGTGCACAGACGCACACTCACACACACAAATATACATACAAAAATACCGCCCAGAAGAACCAATTTTAGTATAAACTAGGATTGCCAACTAGGAGTTGGGAAATTTCTAACGATTTGGGGGCAGAGGCTGAAGATGGCAGGGTTTGGGGAGGGGAAGGAGATCAGATGTAATGCTATAGAGTCCCCTCTCCAAAGTTGCCCTTTCTTTCAGGGGAACTGTTCTCTGTAATTGTAATCAGTTGTAATAACCCCACCCCTCACGTGGAGGTTGGCAAACCTGGGCACCCAGAAAGTGACAGGTTCAAGGCTTGGCATCTCCAGTCATGAAATTTCAAGAAGCAGGTACTTTCTTAAATTTCTGGAGTGCAGCTGCCGGCCAGACTAGAGATGATGGTTGGATTGGGTAGAAAGCAGTTTCTTGTCTGCAGCCTCCCACTGCACTTACACTTTTCTGAATTTGCTGCTTTTGAGGAGGGGCTACATCCTCTGAACTTGCTGCAGACCCCTAAAGAGGTTGTTGCTGCCAAACAATTGAGGAGGCGGCGGAAAGACCTTAGCTGAGCTCAGGCTCATTGCAGTCCTAATTTAATTGTTTAAAAATGCAATGATTTTTTTTATATTGTTTTTATCGCTTTGAGTGCTAGCACTGGGCAGAAAGGCAAGTCATACTTTTTTGTATTTAGACCTGGGTGGCCCAAGCTAGCCTGAGCTCATCAGATCTTGGAAGCGAAGCAGGGTTGGCCCTGGCAAGTGATTAGACGGGAGACCTCCAAGGAATACCAGGGTTGTGATGTGGAGGCAGGCAATGGCCAACCACCTCTGAATGCAGGGCCTGAATTCAACAGGAGCTCTAGGGTTGCCAAGTCCAATTCAAGAAATATCTGGGGACTTTGGGGGTGGAGCCAGGAGACTTTGGGGGCAGGGCCAAGAACAAGGGTGTGACAAGCATAATTGAACTCCAAGAGAGTTCTGGCCATCACATTTAAAGGGACAGCACACCTTTTTAAATGTCTTCCTTCCATAGGAAATAATGGATAGGGGCACCTTTTTGGGGGGCTCATAGAATTGGAGCCCCTGGTCTAATCGTTTTGAAACTTGGGAGGTACTTTGGGGAGAGGCACTAGATACTATACTGAAAATTTGGTGCCTCTACCTCAAAAAACAGCTCCCCCAGAGCCCCTGAAACCTCCAGATCCCCATTATACCCTATGAGAATTGATCTCCACACAGGGAATAATTAAGTGCTCAGCAGACGTCTTCTCCCCCCAGTTTCTGGTGACTCTGAAGTGAGGGATTGGCCTCTCTACTCATGAGTTGCTGCCAACTTCTTCCAAGTAACACAGACACACCATCCCAAGAGGAAGCCTTTCCAATCGGAGACTGGAGCCTCCAGAGGGGGAAAGTCACATGGTGGCTTTGGAGGCGGGGCTTCCCCCCGCCAGCCAGCTGACTGGGGGCGGGAAGGAGCCTGGGAAAGTGGAAGAACCCCCGCTGAGACCTGGGGATTAGCAAGCCTAAAGAGCTCACAGGAGCACAGTTCCTGAACCTCCAGCCAAGGTCTGCATGCGGTGGGGCGTTCTCTCCCCATTGCACACAGATCCCAGGGAATATGCAAATGAGATATGCTACTGAGCTCCTGCACCTTTTTTCCTACAAAATTACCCTTCTGAATGTATCTTGTCTTGAAAACCCCACAGAGTCACTATAAGTGAGCTGTGACTGGATGGCACTTTCTAGGACTTTTTTTTGTAGCAGGAACTCCTTTGCATATTAGGCCACCACCCCCACCATCACCCCCCGATGTAGCCAATCCTCCTGGAGCTTACAGTAGGCCCTGTACTTAAGAGCTCTGTAAGCTCTTGGAGAATTGGCTACATCAGGGGTGTGGGACCTAATATGCAAAGGAGTTCCTGCTACAAAGAAAGCCTGGCACTTTCCACCACCATGTTGCTTAGGGTCAGTTCTATCAGTTCTATTCTCCTTTATCGATTGTAATGGGTCTGCCATGGGTTTCTTAGAAGTGGGCTTCAGGGGGACAAGTGGTATTAATTCTGGACAGTGAAAGCATCTTTTAGGGATGATTTTGTGCAAGACAAACCATCATTGTTTGGCAGTGATCGAACTTAGGAACCTGAAGGATTCAGGATATGTGTCACGCAGTCTTCCTTAACGAAAGCAGGAAGTACCTTGGAAAATAGCATACGTATAGTGTATACTTTGGCTGGTCAGGATCTATGTATCATAGAGCTTTTATTGGATGAAAGGGAAGGCTGGGGAAGGCTGGGGAAGACCTTTGTGTGACATCCCAGTTTCTTTTTGCTTCATGGCTGAACTGCAAGCCTATGAAGCTGAATTACTCTAGGTAAGACAACCAGTCTCTCTAGCTTGGTGATGTTTCCTTTGATTGGTATAGATCTGCAGCCAATCACAACGCAGAGCTGGACAGGTGAATGATACAGGCCACCTTTGTAAGCATGCACTTCTATTATAAAGTGAGCACAATCTCTCCCATCAGGTTGATTCCAACCAAAACTCCCTTTCTGAAATCCCCACTCTCTTTGCTATGTTACCTGTGCAGGTGAGATCATTTCCCTTGTCAATGTTGTTCCGAGTGAGCGTCCCCTTGCCAATATTGAAGAGGGAAGAAGAAGAAGAATTGCAGATTTATATCCCGCCCTTCTCCCTGAATCAGAGACTCAGAGCGGCTTACAATCTCCTATGTCTTCTCCCCTCACAACAGACACCCGTGAGGTGGGTGGGGCTGGAGAGGGCTCTCACAGCAGCTGCCCTTTCAAGGACAACCTCTGCCAGAGCTATGGCTGACCCAAAGCCATTCCAGCAGGTGCAAGTGGAGGAGTGGGGAATCGAACCCGGTTCTCCCAGATAAGAGTCCACACATTTAACCACTACACCAAACTGGGACTGTGGCTTATTGGTAGAACCTCTGCTTGGCATACAGAAAGTCCTGGGTTCAATTGTCCAGAGAAAAGTACCAGGCAGTAGGCGATGTGAAAGACCTCTAAGCTGAGTTAGCGTGAGCTAGCTCAAGGAATTTTAGCCTCCAGCTCACACATTTTTGTCTTAGCTCAGGAAGGATGACCCCAGAGCACACTAATTTATGCGGTAGCTCACTAATGCCAATAGCTCGCCACTTTGATGCTAGTAGCTCACAAAGTAGAACTTTTGTTCACAAGACTCTGCAGTTTAGAGGGAACATTGCCTGAGTCCCCCAGAGAGCTGCTGCTAGTCCAAGGGAACAATACTGACCAAGGGTCTGATTTCACTATAAAACAGCTTCATGTTTTGTGTTCATGTGTGAGAGCTGGCTACTTTTCTTACTTAACAGAAGCAGCTATAATCTAGAAATGGGAAAGTCACTGTTTCCACACTGCCTTAACATAGCCAAAGAGATCAGGATATATTTTGCGGAGCTCTTGTAGCGGGGCTGTTCCCTTTTGCTTTCTCATTGTGTTTGATCAACACGCCGGGTTGTGATTTATAGTGTGAGCTGCTCTATTAATATCAAGGGCAGAGTATTGCCACAGCATTCCAGTGGTAAGCGAGGCAGAGTGAAAATTATTCAGTTGGCTGCCGGCTTCTAACATAAGGCACGTTCTTCTGTCTCGTTTCCAATTGGCTTGCTCAGGAATTTTTCGCACAGGAACCTTCCAGCTTTCCAGACCTGAGATCCCAGTGAACTGGGGATCTTCTGAGTGGAAAACATGTGACAGGATGCTGTATGATGTCACATGATTCGAAGAGGTGGGGCTAGAGTTACAGGCAACAACAGAGCCAGGGACAGCAAACACAAGGTGAGCACCAGGAGTTGTAGCATAGTGAGGACCAGGGCTTTTTTTGTAGCAGGAACTCCTTTGCATATCAGGCCACACCCCCCGATGTAGACAGTCTTCCAAAAGCTTACAGTAGGCCCTGTGCTAAGAGCCCTGTAAGCTCTTGGAGGATTGGCTACATGAGAGGGGTGTGTCCTGATATGCAAAGGAGTTTCTGCAAAAAAAGCCCTGTCCCAACCAAAGACCAGAGCCAGGGAGGAATCGTCTCCACCACTGAGTGGACTCGTCTCACCATCCTACAACTCACCTCTGCTTGCATGCCAAAGAGAGGCAGGAGGCATGGGAATTCCTGGAGATTTGGGGGTGGAGATTTGAGGCTGGGTTTGGGGAGGGACCTCAGCAGAGTATAACACCACACAGCCCGCGCTTAAAAGTTAGCATTTTCTCCAGGGAAACTTTGTAGTCCAAAAATGAGTTGCCATTCTGGGAAAAATCCACCCCCTCCCCTTGGAGGTTTGTTTTATATACTGTATATAAAGTTATATGCTTTTTAGCCTGCCCTCCGCACACGTGGGCTCAAGGTGGGTAACAGCAGATCAGATTAAAAACAGAACAATTAAGTAAACAAATTTCATAAATTACCAGAATTAACAGTTATATTTATCAGATTAATGTGTCACAAATTTTCAAAAAATCACAGATTAACAAATTTCAAGAGGGCAAACATAAAATTGTTATCCTTGTGCAGCCCCGCAGCTGGAGTCAAGATGGATCAAATGGCATCTGATTTCCTCGGTATTAGTGCTCCTACAGACAGAAAAGGGTGTTGCGTAGGACTCCCGTTTGAGCAGGGAGTCCTGTGCAACACCCTTACTTTCTACACATGCACGAACAACAGATCCTTCCAAAAAGCAGGGGGGAAATGGTAGCTATTTAGGGAAGTGCGTACTAGCATGGAGTGCTCTGTGATACACCCAAGGATTCCGACCCACTGGTTGAAGACCACTGCACTAGAAGCTGTGTTCAGCTTCTAAATTTCCTGGACCTGGTCACAAATTCCCCTCCTCCCACTAGTCTCAATCTTCTGCCCTTCAGAAATTGACCAATGGGAGAAAAAATTACCTCAGTGACTCTCCAGGCATTTCTCCTAGTCTCTGTGGTATCTACCAATAGAGATTAGGGGGAATTCCTAGAACATCACTATAGAGATTAGGGGAAATTCCTAGGGTGTTCTCATATTCCACCCTTCCACAGGCACTTCCCCCTCCATCTCCTGCCATTCGTTTATGCAATTTTCAGGATCTTAAGTAATGCTAATTGGCAGTAGAAATGTTCCATGAGCTCAGTTCAGACTAAGAGAAGCTGCCCAGTTGCTCTCTAAGGTTTGATGTCTTCATACTGGTATGGTAAGCTGCTACCGCCTTTAGTCAAGCATTTGTGTCACTACATCTTCCATTTTTCTCTCCTGCCCTCCTTCCCCAGATGTTTTGTGTCATCCATCAAAGGTTGGGGGTCTCATCAGAGAGCATTTGTTTCTAAAACCTGTTCCTGGTCAGCAGCCCAGACGGGAAGCGAAAGAACGAGTGCAGATGTTTGCTACTTGCGTGCTGTCATAAAGATGATGAAAAGGGCCATTTTAGACACAGGCTCCAGCAGGTATCCTGGGGAAATTAGCACTCCTTGGTAATTAGAATCCTACAAAAAGCCTCTACCGTTCTCTGTAGAAGGCAGGATTGGTTTGTGTTGTTTTTTTTTTTGCTAAAAGCGATTTTGTGTGCCTGTCACACTGTAATGTCACACACGAATGCACAGCAACGGTATTCATCTTGTGTACGAAGAGCCCAATTCAGTGCTTGTCTGCTCCTCAGGTTTACTGTACATAATAAGTTAGGGTTCACTCATTAGACACAGTTCAAATCCTTGCCTAAATTCCCTCTAATTTCCTGCAATATTGCCAGACATCTGCAGGCTTGATGGCAGTCTCAGAAACGCCATCGTTCCCTTTCTGCGACTGGTTTGCAACCAGGCCTCAAATCCATTTCTTGTCCACGGTATTTAGCTGCTCCTACTTCTGCTTCAGGTGTCTGCTTGGCATTCCACTTCTGACACCGTGTAATAAGTTAAGGTCTCAATCATATGAGGACCCACCAGAGTTGCCCAGGGTTGGAAAATACCTGGGGAATTTGGGGGTAGAGCCTGGGGAGGGGAGGGACCTCAGCCGGGTACAATCCCATAGAGCCCACCCTCCAAAGCAGCCATTTTCTCCAGTGAAACTGAGCTTGGTGGTCTCTGGAGATCAATTGTAAGAGCAGGAGATTTCCAGGTGCTACCTGGAAGTTAGCACCCCTAGGGGCCCACCAAAATGAAAGTAAATGCAATAGTTTACTGCTGAATAAACACAGCATTATCCGAGCTTCCCTGAGTGCTCTCTGAGTCCTATGGCCTTCAGCTCCTTTCTCCCAGACAGCAGGGATCCTCTGGGAACTCCCATCTTCATATGTTCCTCTAAGGATATGTCTCTATACTATCTATTGGCACTGATTTAATCTGAAGCCCCTAAGTCAGGTGTGGACTATGAGGTACAATAGCCTAGGACCGAACCAGGTGAAGGGGGCCACTCAGCTCAGCCCCTGTCAGTAGCACCCGTGATGGGTGTCAATTCACATGTCAGTGGCAGTGCAGGAGGCAACAGGGAGTCAGCTCACCCCTCGTTACCATAGCTGCTCAGGTCTCTGCTGGAGTGGCCCCTGCAGTGCTGGCTAGGGTTGCCAGCCCCAGTTGATGGAGCTGAGGGAGGGGGGTCTCCTGCTGCCTGGCTCTGCCCTTTTGCAGGGGACCCTCACCACCGATCATCTGGCCAGTGGGGGACTTACCAGAAGAGAGAAGGAAACCCAGGCAATGTCACTAGCAATGTGATGATGTCACTTCTGTTGTGTACCGGAACTGACATAATCACGTTGGTGATGTCTGGCTGATGCTCTGTTTTTTTGGGGGGGAAACTCTATGGAGAGGGGTTGCCAGGCCTACTTACCCAGCTGGTAGAGGTAGGAGGGAGCTGATGTTGATGCAGCAGGGGGCTGTTTGGGCGTGGGGCTTTCCCTGCCAGCCAGCTGGCCGGTGGTGGATTGTAGCCCCTGAAATTGGGGGGGAAACCCACCCTGACCAGGAGTCTTAGAATTCTATCTATGGTAGAAGCCATTTTTACCATAGAGATTTTGCCCAAACACTAGAGCGATACTGCAATGTGATGATGTCACTTCTGGCACTCACCAAAAGTGATGTATCCACATTGCTGGCGATGTCCTCTCATTCCCCACCAGTTGCCAGGACGGACCTGCCAACCTTAATGCTGGAAGAGCTACTGGGGTTTGGCTGTGCTGGCTCTTGGCTGCCAGGGGCCCACCAGGAACTTTCCCTCCAAGTTCAATGGCCAGTCTGTCCCTGCTTTACACAGAAGGTTTCTGGGAATCAAAGTCATGAGGATCCTATGAGTGGCACTCCAGAAGTCTAATTTGGACCTAAAATTAGCATGGTGAGGAGCAACAGAAATCAGAATCAGGGCACTTAGGGTCAGCAGCTCTGAGTTACGAAATACCTAGATATTTGGGGGGGGGGGCAGAGGTTGGGGGTGGTGGTGTTTGGGGACGGGAGGGACCTCAGCAGGGTTTAATGTCACCTTCCCAAGTAGCTATTTTATCCAGGGGAACTGACCTCTGACATCCAGAGATCAGCTGTAATACCAGGAGATCTCCAGGTCCTGCCTGGAGGTTAGCAACCTTACCTCACAACTAAACAGTGCTCCGATGCAGCTTGTGACAAAAGTAAGAGAAAAAGCACACAAAATCAAATAAAAATGGGATGCATTATAGAAACACTAGCATGGGTCATTCAAAATCTTCCTAAAAGGTAATGTCTTGATTTTATTCCTTAACACAGGCAAGGAGGTACCCTGCTGAGCTTGTCTTGGCAAGATCTTCCAAAGAGCAGGTGCTGTAATGGAGAAGACCCTCTGGCTGCTTTACTGATTTTATAATCTACATTTTAAAATATATATATATATATCCCATACAGTTCAAAGTGGCATACAAAAATAGGAACGATTGAAAATTTATTACAACGAATTGCACAGAAATCACTTAATGGTAACATAGGAATGTAGAGCAGTTGATCTGAATTTTAAACAGAAATAAAGTTACAGAAGACTAACATTTCAAGGATAAGATCTCTGGCTGAACACACACACCCCTTTTTGCAATCAAGTCACAGTTGACTTATGCCAACCCCAGGGGGTTTTCAAGGTGAGAGACGCCTCTGCATCACGACCCTACTTAGCTTCTGAGATCTGACGAGATCAGGCTAACCTGGGCCATCCAGATCAGGACCCCCCCCAAACCTTAAAGCCTAAAAAAATGTGGCTGAAAGATCCCTCCTTATTTGTTTTTTTAACATCCAGAAGAGATCTGGAGAACTTGGACGCTTGCACAGTTGGTCTTGGCAAGTATTGTTCATGGAAGCTGCAGTAGCATCTTTGAGACCAAAAGATTTTCGGGGTAGAAGTTTTTAAAGTCAAAGCTCCCTTTGTCAGGTATGAACTTTGACTCTCGACAGCTTCAGCCAGGGGTGGCTAACCTGTGGTTCGGGAGCCACATGAGGCACTTTCACACATGCTGTGTGGCTCTCAGAGCCCTCACCACCCCGTCAGCTGGCCTGGAGAAGGCATTTCTCTCTTTAAATCACTTCTTCATGCTAAGCCAGCCAGCGACTTGGAGAATGCATTTAAAGTTGCTTTATTTCCACCACTACCTCCCCCAATCTATTTTCCTTCCTTCCTTCCTTCCTTCCTTCCTTCCTTCCTTCCTTCCTTCCTTCCTTCCTTCCTTCCTTCCTTCCTTCCTTCCTTCCTTCCTTCCTTCCTTCCTTCCTTCTTGTGGCTCTCAAACATCTGATGTTTATTCTATGTGGCTCTTAGGTTAAGTAAGTTTGGCCACCCCAGCTTAAACCATGAAAATCTTGCTGGTGTCTGTGGTGCTACTGGGCTTGAAGCTGGCTGTTCTACTGCAGACCAACATGGATACCCTTCTGAAATTAACAGCAGCTGCCTTGGCACTGTTTCATGGTGGCAATCTGTAATCACACATTTTTAAAAGAGGTTCAAGAGAGGGGTAAAGAAACCTTGAGCCGGCTCAAGGTTGACTCAGCCTTCCATCCTTCCGAGGTCAGTCAAATGAATACCCAGCTTGCTGAGGGGGAAGTGTAGATGACTGGGGAAGGCAATGGCAAACCACCCCGTAAAAAAGTCTGCCGTGAAAACGTTGTGATGTGATGTCACCCCAGAGTCAGAAACGACTGGTGCTTGCCCGGGGGACTACCTTTACCTTTAAAGAAATGGACACCAGCACATTCTCACTTGGGAAGTAGGGATGCCAACATCCAGGTGGTGGCTGGAAATCTTCTGGGATTACAACTGATCTACAGGTGATAGAGAATCACTTCCCCTGGAGGCCACTTGGGAATCTGGACTCTGTGGCATTACACACCATTGAAGTCCCTCCCCTCCTCAAACCCTGTCTTCCTCAGACTCCGCTCTTCAAAATCTCCAGTATTTCCCAACCTGGAGATGGCAACTCTGCCAGGAAATATGAACCAATGGTCTTTTCTTCAACTTCTTGCTATGTTTGCATTTTTCTCAGCACTTCCTATTTCTCAGCTTTTCACTGTTAATTTGTTTAGTTTTGTTTGTATTATATGCATGTTGCATATGTTTTATACATGGCATATATATATATATATATATATATATATATATATATATATATATATATATATATATATATATATATATATAGATATAGATATAGATATAGATATAGATATAGATAGATAGATAGATAGATAGATAGATAGATAGATAGATAGATAGATAGATAGATAGATAGATAGATAGATAGATAGATAGATAGATAGATAGATAGATAGATAGATAGATAGATAGATAGAGATAGAGATATAGATATATAATTTATACCAGGGGTGGCCAAACTTGCTTAATGTAAGAGCCACAAAGAATAAATGTCAGATGTTTGAGAGCCACAAGACATGACCATCAGATGTTTGAGAGAAGGGAGGGAGGGAGGAAGGAAGGAAATAGATGGGACAGAGGGAGGAAGGGGGAGGTGGAAAGAATGCAAATTTAACTTTAACTCATTCTCCAAACTGCTGGCTGGCTTGGCTTGGAGAAGTGATTTAAAGAAACAAATACCTTCTCCAAGCCAGCCGGCAGGATGATGGGGGCTTCGAGACCCACACAATGTGTGTGAAAGGGCCAGATGTGGCTCCCAAGCCACAGTTTTGCCACCCCTGATTTATACATATAACATATGGTGCTTATTTACTGGCAAGAAAATAATGCTGAAAAGTACGTATGAGTCAGCATAGTGTAGTGTCGGACTACGATCTGGGAGATCCGGGTTCGGAACCTCACTTTGCCCTGTAGGCTTGCTGGACAACCTTGGGCCAGTCACACAGCCTCACCTACCTCACAGGGTTGCTGTGAAGAGGAGAGAAGAATGAGGTGAGCTACTTTTGGGTCTCCATTGGGGAGAGAAACTGGATATAAATAAATAAGTTTTTCACGGGGGGGGGGGGGAGTTAGTGCAAGGCGGGGGAAGACAAAGGCATAGAGATAAGGAAATGTGAGTTTGATTTTCATCAAGGGGAAATACAACTGAAATGGAGATCTCCCCACCCCGTTGAAACAATAGGGCTGAGAAATTCAGAATGATTCCTGTCTTCACCAGGGCAGTGGAATGCTACTTAACTACTAGGTGCGATTAATCTTATTGCCCCATTCATTCCTCTGTTTGGCTATCAGAGAAGAAATCGAAATAGCAAGCTTTCTAAAGCTCTTATGTTTGGTGTTGGTGAGCACATACCTTTCTTGCTTGCAGCTGGTTTTTGAACCTGCTGCCCTCCTAGGAACTAGTTCATGCATTTATGAAATTGGTTCTTCAAACAGTGATCTAAAAGAGGGCATCCTATACAAAAAAAGAAAGAAAGGAAAGAAAAGAAAAAAGAAATACTTCTAAACAGGGTTATTGTCCAAAGTCTGCTGAATCCAGTTATCAAAATCCTTTTCCGACAGAGCGAGGTCAGCGCTTGCCGTTGCGAAAGGTCACATTGCCTTGCCCTGTGTTTCTCCTGTGTAACAACATGCAAGGACTGAATGGGGGAAAAACAGGATAATAACCAGCAGGTTGCTTTTGTGAATTTTAGCAAATTCTCTTGTGCAAATGAATGCCCAAACAACAACAACTCAGCTTTCTTGGGCAATTTCTTCGTTTACTCTACTACAAGAGGTCACGGCTATTTGAGGCTTCTCCCCTTGAGTGTCTGAATGCAAGATTTATTTATTTTTTAAGTCAAGGCAATCGCCTTTCAGCCATATCAGCCTTGGAGGTGGGTGCCTAGCTGGACAGGGACATTGAGACCAGTTTATTTATTTATTCATTCACATTATTTATAGTCTGCCTTCCTCACAGAGACTCAAAGCTAATGTTATATAGTGGGGCAGCAGTAGTGGTGGTGGCAGAACATGCCATCAAGTCACAGCAAACTTAAGGAAACCTTGTGGGCAGGGCTTTTTTTTTAAGCAGGAATGCACAGGAACGCAGTTTCGGCTGGCTCGGCATCAGGGGGTGTGTGCTAATATGCAAACGAGTCCCTGCTGGGCTTTTTTGTAGAAAAAGCCCTGTGCGTGAAACAATGGTGGCATCAGGGGGTATGTCCTAATATGCAAATGAGTTCTTGCTGGGCTTTTTTCTACAAAAAAAGCCTTGGAGGTTTTCAAGGCAAGAGACGTTTGCCATTGCCTGCCTCTGTATAGAAGAAGAATTGCAGATTTATACCCCGCCCTTCTCTCTAGGCTTCCCAACCCTCCCGCCCTGGTGGGGGACCCAAGGATTTCCACCCTCTTCCCCCGCTCCCCAAAAAAACGGAAGCGGGGGGAGGGGGAAAACGGCGCCGGGGAGCGCAGCGAGCCGCCCCATCCCGGAGCAGGCGACGCCGCCGTGCCGCTGCCGCCCCCTCCCCGCCCACTGCAGCTGCTCCTCCGAGATGGGCCCAGGCTGAGCTGAGCCCATCTCGGAGGAGCAGCTGCGGTGGGCAGGGAGGGGGCGGCAGCTTCGCGGCGTCGTCGCCCGCTCCGGGATGGGAGAGTCCCGGATGTGTCAGGTCAGGGCGCTATGAGAAGACCACAAGGGGATGGCCGCGGCCACTGCATATCTCTATCAGGTGAGAAGGAAGGGCTGATGGATGTAGTCCGGCACTTCGCAGGGGTAAAGGTATGTTAAGTTGCAAAATAATGAGCCAGAAGACCTGACGCAGAGAGAAGGGGCGGGGCAGAGGGAAGAAGCCTCGGGCCAGATATGCGCATGTGCATAGGGTCGGTTTCAGTGCTCAGAGCCAAAGCGCATGCACCTTCATTCGACTGCTTTTTGAGACTGTGCAGGCGCTCCATATTGGAGGTGGTGTATAAGCGAGGGACAGGTGAAGTCCGGGGCACGCATGCGATGCAAAAAAGTTTTCTTGTACACTCACGGCTTGCGCCTGCGCCGAGGCGGTAATAACAGCCACATCCTGCAGCTTCCTGGCTTCTTTCTCAATCTCCCACCCCTTTCCGGCGAGCAGAGAAGAGGCGGCAGCGGCGTCGCCCGCTCCAAGACGGGGCGGCTCGCCACGCTCCCCGACGTCGTTTCCCCCTCTCCCCCCTAGCTCCACCCCAGTGTCTCCTGGCTCCACCCCCAAAGTCTCCAGATATTTCTGGAGTTGGACTTGGCAACCCTACTTCTCTCTGAATCAGAGACTCAGAGCAGCTTAAAATCTCCCATATATTTTTCCCCCACAACAGACACCCTGTGAGGTAGGTGGAGCTGAGAGAGCTCTCCCCAGAAGCTTCCCTTTCAAGGACAACTCCTGTGAGAGCTATGGCTGGCCCAAGGCCATTCCAGGAGCTGCAAGTAGAGGAGTGAGGAATCAAACCCGGTTCTCCCAGATAAGAGTCCACACACTTAACCACTCACCAAACTGGCTCACTAGTGACCCTGGTATTCCTTGGTGACCTCCCATCCAAATTCTAGATGGGACTGACCCTGCTTAGCTTCCAAAATCTGACAAGATTGAACCAGCAGTAGAGTCAACGAAACAGGACATTCAATAACGAATGCCTTAGGAGATCAGAAAAGTCTGGAATCACCAGAAAGAAACAAGCCCAGCACAAGTATTAACATGATACATTAAGCGGTACAGAAATTACATAATAGGATGCTACTTACAATAGACTTTACACAGCAGTATAGATCACTAGTCTCAATCATTTATGCAATTAAGTTTGTGAAATCATTTTGTGCTGTGCAGCCAGTTATTACCTGCCTGAAAAGCCCTCTTGAATTATTCAGGTTTGCGTGGTTTGTGGAAGGCCAGAAGAGGGGGAGCTTTTCTGACCTTCCCGGGCAGGCCATTCCACGCCCAGTGTGCTCTTTCTCACAGACGTTTGCTTAAAATGAGATTATAAATCCATACTGCACAACACTTCTTGCAGAAGAATAAGAACGCTCTTGTAGATTTGAAAAATCTGTATTGTTGCACTAAAGGAAATCACGAAGGTTGCAAGGTCTATGTTGGAAAATACCTGGAGACTTTGGGGGTGGAGCTAGGAGAGGGTGGGGTTGGGGAGGGGCTTCACACAGGGGTAGAATTCTAGCAGGAACTCCTTTACATACCCCTGATGTAGCCAATCCTCCAAGAGCTTACAAAAAAAGAACCTTGTAAACTCTTGGCTACATCAGGGGTGTGTGGCCTAATATGCAAATAAGCCCCTGCTAGAATTCCACCCCTGGGCTTCAGCATGGGACAAGGCCATAGAGTCCACTAGGGTTGCCAGGTCCAACTCAGGAAATATCTGGGGACTTTGGAGTTGGAGCCGCACACACACACATTCACCTTCCAAAACACAAGACGTTTGCTAGCTTCTAAACCTGCCTGAGATCTAAAGGCACGTCATACCTGTTGAGGAGGAGCCTGCAAAACTGGGGGATCCCCTGCCCAGACCTGGGGACTGGCAAGCCTAGAGGCCACCCTTCCAAGCAGCCATTTTCTCCAGGGGAGCTGATCTCTGCCACTTGGAGATCAGTTGTAAAAGTGGAAGATATCCAGGCCCCACCTGGAGGCTGGCAACCCTAAAAATTACCAGTGTACACACTTTTAGCTAGCAGAGAGCAAGCAGCATCTTCATGTTCAGTTCAAAGCTGCTCATATTTTTAAAGCATTCCTATCAAACACCCAAGAATGTTGGGACGTTGGCAACATCAGGGGAAGGCTTCGGCCTCTGTCCCCTTCATTGGCCCTCCAGAGGAACTGGCTGGCCGCTGTATGTGATGGGATGCTGGACTAGATGGACCACTGGTCTGATCCTGCAGGGCTTTTTTGGAGCAGGAACTCCTTTGCATATGAGGCCACACCCCCTGATGTAGCCAATCCTCCAAGACCTTACAGTAGGCCCTGTAATAAGGGCTCTGTAAACTCTTGGAGGATTGGCTACAAAAGGGTGTGTGGCCTAATATGCAAAGGAGCTCCTGCTACAAAAAAGCCCTCTATAATAGAATGGGAGAACTGAGAAAAAGTACCGTTTTCATCCAGCCAAGCAAAAAGGTAAGTTATGATTACTTGTCAACAGCAAAACTAGCCCACCTACAAACAGGGAAAGGGTAGGTAGAGACCATTCCCGTCTCTGTGGGTGTGCTGATTTTTCAGGGGGCCAGCCACTTTGCTCTAAGACCTGGTAATGCCTGTGTTTATGCTGGTCACGCTAACTCTCAGGCTCCAATTGGAAGTTATATAATAGGGATGGCCAAAGTTGCTTAATGCAACAGCCACATAGAATAAATATCAGAGGTAGGTAGGTAAGTAGGTAGGTAGGTAGGAAGGAAGGAAGATAGGTTGGGGGGGAGAGGTGGAAAGAAAACAACTTAAACTTTAAATGTGCTCTCCAAGCTGCTGGCTGGCTTAGCTTGGAGAAGTGATTTAAAGAGACAAATGTCCAAGCCAGCTGATGGGGGCTTTGAGAGCCACACAATATTTGTGAAAGAGCCCCATGTGGCTCCCAAGCCACAGTTTGGCCACCCCTGTTATATAACAATGAGCTCCAGCCACCCTCTTCTGCTCCCAGTTCTGCTTCACTCCCGTCTAGATCAGCTCTACGATCTTCAGTGAGCACCTGAGATCCCAGACTGATCCATGCTGGGCTATCCCCTGCAGGGAAACTATGCGCAGCAGGGAGTGAGTCTTCAGAATCTAAAAATAGGCCCAATAATTTCTGAGCCAAAACACGCCCATCCCCGGCCCTGGCTGTTTGGCACACTCAGCGCATAATTGTAGGGTTAACTATTTAAAACATACACACATATCCACCCCTCGAGAGATCCGAAGGCACATGAGTTGCGGCGCTGGAAGCAGGAGTGATGGCATCATAAATCCAGATGGCTCTTTGTGGCTTTCTGGAGCACAATTGCACAAAAAGGATTTGTGTGTGTGTGAATGTGTGAGAGAGAGCACACACACAGCCTTACTAATGTGCAAAATAATTAGTGTGTGCTAAAAGCTAGGAAGGGAGGGGAGGCAGCAAGGTATAGCCTGTTCTTGTTAGCTCTTGACAGCAAAGCAGCATTGATACTTGGATGAGGGATCACCAAGGCAATGGCCAGCCACCTCTGCTTCTCACTTGCCTTGAAAGCCCCTTGCTGGGAGAAGCTGAGCAGGGTTAGTACTTGGATGGGAGACCACCAAGGAAGGCTCTGCAGAGGAAGGCAATGGCCAGCTACCTCTGCTTCTCACTTGCCTTGAAAGCCCCTTGCTGGGAGAAGCTGAGCAGGGTTAGTACTTGGATGGGAGACCACCAAGGAAGGCTCTGCAGAGGAAGGCAATGGCCAGCTACCTCTGCTTCTCACTTGCCTTGAAAGCCCCTTGCTGGGAGAAGCTGAGCAGGGTTAGTACTTGGGTGGAAGACCACCAAGGAAGACTCTGCAGAAGAAGGCAATGGCCAGCCACCTCTGCTTCTCACTTGCCTTGAAAGCCCCTTGCTGGGAGAAGCTGAGCAGGGTTAGTACTTGGATGGGAGACCACCAAGGAAGGCACTGCTGAGGAAGGCAATGGCCAACCACCTCTGCTTCTCACTTGCCTTGAAGGCCCCTTATTGTCTCTTTATATTTTTTATTTAATTTTTTAAAAATATATTTTAAAAAGCCCCTTATTGTGAGAAGCTAAGCAAGGTTAGTAGTTGGATGAGAGACCACCAAGGAAGGTTCTGCAGAGGAAAACAATGGCCAGCCACCTCTGCTTCTCACTTGCCTTGAAAGCCCCTTGCTGGAAGAAGCTAAGCAGGGTTAGTACTTGGATGGGAGACCACCAAGGAAGGCTCTGCAGAGGAAGGCAATGGCCAACCACCTCACTTGCCTTGAAAGCCCCTTGCTGGGAGAAGCTAAGCAGGGCTAGTACTTGGATGGGGGACCACCAAGGAAGGCTCTGCAGAGGAAGGCAATGGCCAACCACCTCTGCTTCTCGCATTGAAAATCCCTGACTGTGGTCTCCATAATTTGGTTGCAGCTAGAAGGCACTTATGCCAGGAGAATGGCATCTCCCCCCGCTCTTTCAGAAACACATTTTCTGGCCTTCTCTTCTGAACACTGACTTCTTGAAGCTTACACGCAGAGTGGATTCCCCAATATATTGTCATGTGAAAACTGGCAGCCATGTTTGAATTAAAATCAATTGACTTAGGATGTGCTTGACCAAAAGAAGCTGACTGTCTTGATAATATATATTTTAGTCTACTTTTTGCTTTCAATTTGGTACCTGAAACAGTCCACAGGGTTAAAATGTAATGCAAACTCCTATGACGTTTAATACAAAATATTTCTCAGGGAGGAGAATTCTCAGATGAGCTGGATTCTGGCACAGAGGAGAGCAGATTGGCAGCCTCCTGCCATCTTAAGAACATCAGAAGAGCCCTGCTGGATCAGACCAATAGTCCATCTAGTCCAGCATCCTGTCTCACACGGCAGCCAACCAGTCATTAAAGACTGTTGCTATGCCATTTAAATTTAACTTAAACCAAAAAGGTGGCAACACGCATCTCTGACATACTCCCTTTTCCAAATTAAAAGGATTTGTTAAATTCCCATAGTACTTGGGCAGTCGAACCCGAATAAAATCCTTAGTCATCTAATCCAGCATCCTGTCTCCCACAGTGGCCGACCAGTTCCTCTGGGTGGCCAGCAACTGGGTGTAGAGCCCAAGGCCTTCCCAGTTTGGTGTAGTGGTGAAGTGTGTGGACCCTTATCTGTGAGAACCAGATTTGATTCCCCACTCCTCCACTTGCAGCTGCTGGAATGGCCTTGGGTCAGCCATAGCTCTCATAGGAGTTGTCCTTGAAAGGGCAGCTGCAACAAGAGCTCTCTCAGCCCCACCCACCTCACAGGGTGTCTGTTGTGGGGGAGGAAGAAAAAGGAAATTGTGAACCACTCTGAGACTGAGATTCACAGTGGAGGGCAGGATATAAATCCAATTTCTTCTTCTTCCCCTGATGTTGCCTCCTGTCTCTGGGATTCAGAGGTTTAGTGTCTCTGAACGTGGAAGTTCCCTCAGCCACCATGGCTAGCAGCCATTGATAGATTTATCCTCCATGATGACCCTGTTTGTCCTGAGGGGAAGGAGAAGGTGATTGTGGGTCCAAAGTTCAGGCACATCAGGGCTTTTAATTGGCTTGCAGATCTGACTGGCTGTGCATCTCTTTACTGTTCTGTCAGCAGCTGCCACCACAGCACAAGGATCCGCACAGTGTTACCAAAGTCAAGAGATGGCAGTCATTTTGTGGCTGGCTCCGCCTCCTGTGGCAGCCATTTTGTTGCTGCCAGGATTCCAAATGCATGTCAGAATTCCAAACATACCTGCAGGCTCAAAAAGGTTGGGGACCCCGGCGTAGACCCCAAAACTCTTGTTTGTCTCTGAGGTGCTACTGGACTCGAATCTAACTCTTCCCCCCTTGTCTGATGCATTCAGGGCATCCTTGAGAGAACCAGTTTCCTTTGCAGGAAGGAGCACTGGAGATACCTGTACTAATCTGACTTTGTAATCATTGGCATGTTCACAGATAGTAATGAACAGGTGGAGCATGTATTATGGAGGGCGCGACAGCCACCCAGAGGCTTCCGGCTTTCCCGGCAACCTCCAAATCCAAAAACAGCTCCCCAGCTATATGTTAAAAGTGCACTTCCCACTTTCTTCCCACCTGCCTCCTCCACCCTCCCAGCCTTGGCAGACCGGTTTCAGTGGCCTCAAGGAGGGTGAGGCACCCATGCCAAGGTACAAGCAGAGCCCATTGCTATGGCATTACCAACAGAACTCAGAAAGGATAATTGCTTTGTGTAACAGATGACAATTCTCTGAAATTAAATATTTTTATACATCCCCCCCCCAAAAAAATTCTGATTTCATTCTCAATGCCATCTTGAAGATTACCTTCTATTCCAGTTACCTGGAACAGAAAATTGCATCAGAAAGACTCTTGTGATTCCTTGAAGTTCTCTGGTGCCCTCAGTTGAAGAGTCTCCCTCCTTTCACAGCTGTTAGAGTCTTCTTTACTGCCATATGGAGATGAAACAACTTGGAAATGGGATAAAAACATAAGAAGAAGAACCACCCTTCACTCTGAATTTCAGTGTCTCAGAGTGGCTTACAATCTCATTTGCCTTCCTCCCCCACAACAGACACCCTGTGAAGCAGGTGAAGATGAGAGAGCTCTCACAGAAGCTGCCCTTTCAAGGACAGCTCTGCGAGAGCTATAACTGACCTGAGGCTATTCCAGCAGCTGAAAATGGAAGAGTGGGGAATTAAACCCAGTTTTCCCAGACAAGAGTACGCACACTTAACCACTACACCAAACTGGCTCCTGTTGGGTTGGACCAGGTCCATCTACTCAAGCATCCTGTTTCACATAGCTGGCTGATCAGTTCTGATGTTGCCTCTTGCTACTGGTATTCAGAGGATATGGGGGTTCATTGTGGCTTGTAGCTACTGCTGGACCATGAATCAGTCTTTTAGAGCAGCGGTCCCCAACCTTTTTGGCACCAGGAACCAGTTTTGTGGAAGACAATTTTTCCACAGACGGGACGGGGTGATGGCGATGGATTATACAATTGCGCACTTTATTTCTATTAGTTTGGTGTGGTGCTTAAATGTGTGGACTCTTATTTGGGAGAACTGGGTTTGATTCCCCATTCTTCCACTTGCAGCTGCTGGAATGGCCTTGGGTCAGACAGAGCTCTCTTATCTGGGAGAACTGGGTTTGATTCCCCACTCCTCTAGTTGCAGCTGCTGGAATGGCTTTGGGTCAGCCATAGCTCTCACATAGCTGTCCTTGAACGGGCAGCTTCTGTCAGCTGCTGGAATAGCCTCAGACTCTAAAGCAGCTCTCTTAGCCCTACCCATCTCACAGGGTGTCTGTTGTGGGAGAGGAAGGTAAAAGAGATTGTGAGCCACTCTGAGACTGTGAAATTCGAAGTGGAGGGCAGGATATAAATCCAATGTCTTATTATTACATTGTAACATATAATGAAATAATTATGCAATTCACGGTCCGGTTGCTAACAGGCCACGGACCAGTACCAGTCTACGGCCTGGAGGTTGGGGAGCTCTGCTTTGGAGCCTTCTGCACTCATAGCCATCACTATGTCCACTGGCAGTAAATTCCGCAGTCTGAGTAAAGGAAGTATTTCTTCTGGGTTGGACCTTTACCTATTCCATTGACTTCATTGAGTACCTTCAGAGTTCTAGTATAATGGGAGAGGGAGAACAGTTATCCCTGTCTATTTTCTCCACTCCCCATTCACAATATGCCCATCTGTTTAATCTCCAAAAGAGGTCTGTTCAGTAGCTTGTTGGATCTATGAGACATTTGGAAAGAATTGTTTTTTTGGGTTTTTTAAACGTAATAGAATGACCCGTCATCCAACAGTAGAATAGAGCAAGAGTCCAGCAGCACCTAAAGACTAACCAAATGTGTGGCAGGGTGGGAGCTTTTGTGAGTCACTGCTGCCTTCTTGGGCTATCCAACTTTCACGTAGAATTAAAAAAATTAACCCCACTTCCTTCCATCTCCACTTTTGGTTTATGCACATCTGTCTCTTGTAGGATCATAAATTAAAGCTGTCTGTTTTGGAATCACACGTCATGCATGGCAAGGCAGCATTCTCCTTTTAAGGACCACCTCTCCCCCATGCTTTTCTTGCTTATCTGACGAAGTCCTTCTGCAGGTGAGAGCTTGCAAATGGGAAAAATCACTTGCTACCTGTACATGCGCCTTCTCTGTTGTGGTCCCCAGCTTGTGGAACAGCCTGCCTGAGGAGGTTAGGATGGCTCTTGCTCTCCTAGCTTCCTGCAAATGATGCAAAACTGATCCAGGTGGGTAGCAGTGTTCCCTCTAAGCTGAGTTAGCGTGAACTAGCTCACAGATTTTTAGCCTCCAGTTCACAGATTTTTGTCTTAGCTCGGGAAAATTGGCCCCAGAGCAAAATAATGTATGCAGTAGCTCACAACTGTAATGCCAGTAACCCACAAAGTAGAATTCTTGCTCACAAGACTCTGCAGCTTAGAGGGAACATTGGTGGGTAGCCATGTTGGTCTGAAGCAATGCGACAAAGTTAGAGTCCAATAGCACCTTTAAGACCAACAAAGTTTCATTCAGGATGTGAGCTTTCGTGTGCGTGCACACTTTGTCAAACAGGATGGAATTAGAGTATCAGACTTGCTCATCCGTGCAAAACTGATGCAAAACTGAATTATTCAAGAGGGCCTTTTTGTATGTGCCGTACAGAATGGTTTACAGACTTGCTTGGATAAATGATCTGAGTGCGGTCTATACTGCTGCATATAGCTTACTGCGCCCTGACCTGAATGACCCAGGCTGCCTCAGTCTCATCAGATCTTGGAAGCTAAGCACAGCTGGCCCAAGATCAAGAGGGGCTGCTGTGTTAGTCTGTCTGTAGCAGCAGAAAAGAGCAAGAGTCCAGGCGCATTTTCAAGACTAACAAGATTTGTGGCAGGGGAGGGACTTCTTCAAATACTAGGTTTAGCCTAATCAGTGCGTGGCTGGGAGACCACCAAGGAATACCAGGGTCACTACGCAGAGACAGGCAATGACAAACCACCTCTGAACAGCTCCTGCCTTGAAGATCCTAAGGGTGGCCATAAGTTGGCTGCGACCTGACAGTATGGGGGAGGGATGGTGGCTCAGTGGTAGAGCATCTGCTTGGTATGCAAAAGGTCCCAGATTCAATCCCTGGCCTCTCCAACTAAATAGACGTGGAAAACCTCAGCTGGAGACCCTTGAGAGCTGCTCCCAATCTGAGTAGACAATACTGACTTTGATGGACCAAGGGTCTGATTCAGTAGAAGGCAGCTTCATACGTTCATATGTACTTTCCGTCACAACCACAGCTTGCTGCAAGTAGGATCCTATTTTTTAAAATTTTTGCACTGCTTATGTGTCATGTTGCTCCTCCCCACTCCAACCAGATGACCCTGCTTCCCCCACCTCCCCCAGCTGCAGAGAAGACCACTCCTGCTAGGTCAAATTTGTCATGCCTGCACCAGACCCAGCCCTTGCTAACCCAGAGCAGGAGCCACCTGAAACTGATCAGGCCACACCAGGCCCTAGCTCATCCCCTCCTGAAACTGATCAGGCCACACCGGGCCCTAGTGCATCACCTCCTGAATCCCCGCCACCTGTGAGCCGGCTCCGTGAAAGGAGACGGCAGGAGTTCAAAGACAGACGGAAAGAAGCACGCATGCGTGGGAGGAGAGATCTAAGCCCGGAGTACTAACGAGTTAACAAGCCAGCACAGTATATCTGTAGTCCTGGCCTTAGGGCAAACTGTGCTGGCAACGAACGATCCTCCTCGGACGTGACCACGCCCTGCACCCTCTTGCCTGCTGAGAGAACCCGTTTGCTCCTGACCCGGCTTGAATCTTGGACTTGGAACTGGACTCTGCTTTTGCTCTGTGGACTGGCTTAGGTACTTTGAATATATTCGGCTTGCTTCCTCTGGCTTTTGACCCACTGCATTCCTGTGACGACGCGCCCTGCTTCTCCCTTCGGCTGGACTGATTTATGGTAGGGACTAATTAGGACTGCTAGATAATGCTTGTGCTGCTCCTTGAAAGCACCGTAGCCGGCTGCCAGCGTCCTGGCCGATTGCCAGGGCGACAGCAGCCGCCCGTCTCTACCTGAAGGTCCGGGTCGTGACAAAATTGAGGTCTCTCCAGGTGAGCCGAGGCTGGTGCAATCCAGCCTTCGGGAAAGTCGGCATCCGTCACCTTTTCCTCCTTTCCATGTAACTGGGGATGGAGGGTTGGCTTCTCCTTCGATGACACAGTGCCTCCCATGGCAGGTTTGTCATCCAGTTCTGGTGCCGGGGTCTGGAGGTGTTGTAAGGCTTCGCATCAGTCCAGGGGGCTGCCGCGTTCCAGACCTGACCTGGGGTCTGGGCAGTCATATTGATACTTCTGCTGTGCTTCAATTCTGTCTTTTAGACTTCTGGTTGGTTCCAGACATCTACAATCCTATTTCATTGTTTAGTGAATGTTCCATATTGTTGATTGCCCTGGCTCACTCTTTGTAATCCACCTTGAGTCCTTGTGAGAAAGGCAGACTACAAAATATGTAAGCAAAAATATAATTTAAAAATGAGTTGAAGGATGGACTAGTTAGCCCAGCTGGTCTTGAGACGCCAGCCTAATCTAGTGGACATGCAGGCCTCATTTCAGGCAGGAGCTCAAAGGAGCAGTGCTCCAGAACCTCTAAATTTTATTGTGCTCTTTCTTTCTTATCCCCCACCCCCAATACTTGTTTCTGCACTTCATTGTTCAACCCCCCTGTGAGAATTTTGCTGAGCTCTAAGATTTGGCAAACTTTCAAATATTTCCCCCTGCAAAAATGGGAAAATGATCCAAACATATAAAGCAGACAGATGAAAATCTTCCTCATGAAGAAGAAGTTATTGGATTTATATCCCGCCCTCCACTCCGAAGAGTCTCAGAGTGGCTCACAATCTCCTTTACCTTCCTCCCCCACAACAGACACCCTGTGAGGTGGGTGGGGCTGGAGAGGGCTCTCACAGCAGCTGCCCTTTCAAGGACAACCTCTGCCAGAGCTATGGCTGACCCAAGGCCATGCTAGCAGCTGCAAGTAGAGGAGTGGGGAATCAAACCCGGTTCTCCCAGATACGAGTCCACACACTTAACCACGACACCAAACTCGCTCTCCTCTCATGCCACTGTGGCCACACAGGAGAAAGTAATTTAAAAAGTAGGATGGGAATAAGGTTCTGTTATGACAATTATAATTCAAGAAGCATTTTAAGGTAGATGCTGAACTGATCTAATTTAGTCCACCTTCCAGTGATGTCAGGGGTGTGTGGCAGATGCAAGTGAGTTTTGCAAATGAGTTGTGCTAATGAGCTCTGGCACATCTTTTTCTACAAAATGACCCCTGCGCATGTGATGTTGTTCTGGGAGGCCAGGGATTTGCCTCTGAGCTCAGTAGATTCCTGTGAGCAAGCCCCTCTCTCTTGAGTTCCCTCTTCCTCAAATGGGGCACAACAGCTATAAACAGGGCAAACAACAAAGATGGCAGAAGGCTATTGGATCAGCATTTAAAGTACTCAGAACATCATTGGGTTTTGTTCCCCTCGTCAATGCGTCGTGTTTCCATGCGGAAAAGAAAGAGGGTTGATGTTGTGAATGCATTAACGTGGCATCGGTGAGGTTTAGAAACAAGGTTTCACAAGTGCTTTACAAATACGACAGCTTTCAGATGTGCATGAATAGAGCTGTCCCGAAAGACTACATGGTACAATTTCAGCCTGTTTAATGTCATCCCGTTCACCTGATGGGTTTGATAAGGAAATGGTGGGGTTGCGACATTTGATGGCAACGGGGCCATTTTCTCAATAAAAGAAATGAAAGTCTATATAAATATCATATCATGCATTTTATATAGATCCCCCCCGCTGTATCATCCTTCCATCAGGAATGCATCCTCTGAGGCATGTTGACACTAGAGGAAACGAAATGCTGGTGAGATACACAGGCAATCACAGGGACAGATGGCTGTACTGTGTGTAGCTGTCCTGCCTTGGTTGGTCAAGACCCGAAGAGCAAGCCATGGAATGTGGAAGGGCCATCGCTCAGTCGCACAGCATTTGTTTTGCATGCCGAGCAAATCCCTGTCATCTCCAATTGAAAGGATAAGGTAAGTAATATATGGGAAAGGCTCAGTGGTGCAGCATAAGGGACCCTGGCTCAGTGGTACAGCATCTGCTTGGCACGCAGAAGGTCCCAGGTTCAATCCCTGGTGTCTCCAGTAAGAAGTTCAAGTAATAATTAATAATAAGTAATACAGTAACAACTGTAGAATTAGTAAGTTGTAAGGAGCCTGAAGACCATCCAGGCCAACCCCCTGTACCATGCAGGATGACCTAAAGCACCCTTGGAGAGGAATGATCCAATCTCTCTGAAGGCCTCATTTTGGGCAGGAGCTCACAGGAGTGGAGCTCTGGAACCTCTAAATTTTATTGTGCTCTTTCTTTCTCTCTTCCCCCCCCACCCTGCCGCCCAGTACTCGTTTCTGGGCTCCATTGTTCAAACCCCCTGGGAGAATTTTGCTGAACTCTAAGATTTGACAAACTTTCTAATATTTCCGCCCACAAAAAATGGGAAAATAGCCAAAACATATAAAACAGTCAGATGGAAATCTTCATCATGCCACTGTGGCCGCATAGGAGAAAGTAATGTTGAAAGTATGATGGAAGTAAGGTTTTATAATTATGACAATTATAATTCAAGAAGCATTTTAACGTAGATGCTGAGCTAATATAATTTAGTACACCTTCCGGTGATGTCAGGGATTGTGTGGCATATGCAAATGAGTTGTGCAAATGAGTTGTGCTAATGAGCTCTGGCACCTCTTTTTCTATGAAATGACCCCTGGATCTCTGCTTAAACACCTCTGAGGAGGGAGAACCCACAACATCCCTGGACAACCACTTCCACCACTGACTGGCCACTATCTCTCCACCACTATCTCTCCACCCGTAATGTAAACCCATTATTACAAATCCTATCCTCCACTCTGCGTGCACGTGCTAAGTGCCATCAAGTCACTTCCGACTTATGGAGACCCCATGAATTAGCATTCTCCAAAACGTCCTATCATCAACAGCCATTCTCAGGTCTTGCATAATGAGGGCTGTGACTTCTTTGACTGAGACAGTCCATCTCATATCCTCCACTACCAGCTGAAATAGCACCCTACCCTCCTCTAAATTACCCTTCAAATACATCAGCCTTTCAACCTCCTCTTCTCTGAGCCGAACATCTCTTTCTTTGTAAGGTTCCCCAATCATCCTCATCGCTCTCCTCTGCGCCTGCTCAGAAGTTTCTATGCCCTTCCTTTTAAAAAGCCTCCCAAACTGCACACAATACTCCAAACAGGATCTGATCAAACTGTGATTGAATGTGAAAGAAAGTGTGGGGAGTGGTGGAAAGTTGTAATAACCTGCTTGTGAGTGTCAAAATGACTCATAGAATCATAGAGTTGGAAGGGACCTCTACGGTCATTTAGTCCAACCCCCTGCACAATGCAGGAAACTCACAAACACTTCCCCCTAAATTCATAGGATCTTCATTGCTGTCAGATGGCCATCTAGCCTCTGTTTAAAAACCTCCAAGGAAGGAGAACCCACCACCTCCCGAGGAAGCCTGTTCCACTGTGGAATCGCTCTAACTGTCAGGAAGTTCTTCCTAATGTTGAGCCGGAAACTCTTTTGATTTAATTCAACCCACTGGTTCTGGTCCTACCTTCGGCAGCCACAGAAAACAATTCCACACCATCCTCTATATGACAGCCCTTCAAGTACTTGAAGATGGTGATCATATCACCTCTCAGCCGCCTCCTCTCCAGGCTAAACATCCTCAGCTCCTTCAACCTTTCCTCATAGAACTTGGTCTCCAGGCCCCTCGCCATCTTTGTCGCCCTCCTCTGGACCCGTTCCAGCTTGTCTATATCCTTCTTAAAATGTGGTGCCCAAAACTGAACACAATACTCCAGGTGAGGTCTTACCAGAGCATAGTAAAGCGATACCATCACATCATGTGATCTGGACACTATCCTTCTGTTGATACAGCCCAAGATTGCATTTGCCTTTTTAGCCACTGCATCACACTGTTAACTCATGTTCAGCGTATGATCCACTAAGACCACTAGATCCTTTTTGCACATACTACTGCTAAGACAAGTCTCCCCCATCCTATAACCATGCATTGGATTTTTCCTACCTAAATGCAGAACTTTACATTTATCCCTGTTAAAATTCATTTTATTGAATGAATAAAATCCATTTTATTGGTTCTCTTCATTATCAGCAATGCACCATTGCATGCCATGAAAGAACCTGCTAGCCATGGTGACTGAGAGGAACCTCCGCATTCAGAGGCACTAAGTCTATGAATCCCAGAGCCAGGAGGCAACATCAGGGGAAAGCTTCAACCTCTATGTCCTGCTGATGGACCTCCAGAGGAACTTGGTTGGCCACTGGGTGTGACAGGATGCCGGGCTAGATGGACCACTGGTCTGATCCAGCAGGACTCTTCTAATGTTATTATCAGGGGAAGGCCTCGGCCTCTGTGCCCTGTTGCTGGACTTCCAAAGGAACTGTTTGGCCGCAGGGTGAGACAGGATGCTGGGCTTGACGGACCACTGGTCTGATCCAGCAGGGCTCTTCTGATGTTCTCATGAAAGCCTCAGCCTCTGTGCCCTGAGGAACTGGTTGGTCATTGTGTGAGATGGGATGCTGGACTAGATACACTATTGTCTAATCCAGCAGGGCTCTTCTTACATCCTCGTCTTAGTAAGAACCTGAAGAAATCATCAGGGTTTCTTTGGTTTTTCGACAAAACACTTTGTTCTATTTGTAGCTTTATGAATTGCTCTGTGTCTCCCTGGTTGGCAGAATCATCATCTGACCCCCTTTTGAAGTTCATTATATAATTCTTGGAAATCAATAGACATCAAAAGCGGGAGAAGAAATACAGGCAAGTCAATATGTCCAGTCAAGTCAGAAGGAAATGCAACATTTACTTCTCCCCCCCCCACCCCCGCCACCGCTGGTTGCTGCCACCACCTCTCCCTCCCCCGAAATGATACTATCTAAGAATATTTGTTGTTTCAATTAGCTTGATTTAATGGCTCAAGTCTGGGGGCGGGTGGGGGTGGGGAGGAGATGGAGCCTGTAGTGTTCTCCGTAAATTTGATTTCTTCATCAGTATTAAGGGTGGTAAGCCCACACCAGGGATACAGCTATCGATGGATGTGTTTAGCAAACAGCTTGCCTGTCATGAAGATACAATGGTTTGTAGCAAGATCTCCCACATTTTACAGCTCTGTAGCTTCAAAGGTCAACTCTCTGCTTTGATCACCGCCCCCCCACCCTTGGGAGAAGGTGGTACAGAAATTCTTTCTCATAATTAATTGCTTGGAAGGGATTTCTTTTTTTAAAAAGCTCAAAAGTCTGTTTAATGCATGTGGAAATGTTGGGGTAGAGGTTAGGGGTGTGCATTCGGTTCAGCTGAACCGAATAGACTGCCGAATACCCCCTGATTTGGAAGTATATGGCGTCGTATACTTCCGAATCCAATTAGAAGGCATTATACAGGAGCCGTATACGGCTCCTCGTATACTTCTGAATCAATATTCGGAAGTATGCGGAACTCAATGTAAAAGGCGGGAAAGGAGCTTCTGCAGCCTCAGGGAAGCTGCTTGCCTCCTTTCCCACCTTTGGAAGCCTTTTCCTGCCTCTCCCATTGCCTCCCTGGGATCAGGGAGGGAGGGAGAGGGGGAGAGGAGCCCCAGCAGCCAATCCGAAGCATGCATTTGCAAAATGCATGCTTTGGAGGGCTGTTGTGTAGCTGACGGCTGGGGTAATCCCCCAGCCATCAGCAACATTGTTGTTCTTTTGTTTACTTGGGTATCCAAGTAAACACTGTTCTCTGGCCAGTCACAGAGCAGTGGTATTTTTTGAAACTGCTCTGTGTAGGGCCAGAGAACCTTTTTAAGGAGTCTTCCTGGTTGGACTCCATTCCATTGCTGCTGTGTTGGTGTTGGTGTGAGAGAGAGATTGGTTGGTGTGAGGGGGTTGGTGTGTGGGCTGTGTGGGGTGTGTGGGGTGGTTCACTTTCATGTTTTTATAGAGCTATTTTTGGAGTCTGAGGGTTCCATGCAGTTTTGGGGGCTCTCCCTTAAACCTCCTGCCCCCAGTAGCCTCTGATTATGATTTCAATGGCCCATAGGGTATAATGGTGGGAATGGGAACCCCTGGCCCAATCTTTTTGGGACTTGGGGATTTCGTAGGGGAGAGTCTCCTGCAGGTCCCCTGCAAATTAGGGGGCTCTCCCTCAAACCCCCTACCCTATAGAGGGCTTCCAATATACTCTATTTTGCCATTGATTTCAATGGCCCATAAGGTATAATTTGGCCATATATTCGGAAATAGCCATATATTTCCTGTATATACGGCTATTCTGAGTACCGGTATTCGGAAATATACGGTATTCGGAATATTTTGGCCCCGTATATTTCTGAATCCGATTAATTCCGGTTTTTATTTTTTGCACACCCCTAGTAGAGGAGTGGGGGACAGAGATTTATTGTTCTCCAGAAATAAAAGAAGCAGAAAAAGCCCAGCAGGAGCTCATTTGCATATTAGGCCACACCCCTGACTGCAACATTGTTTCTGCAAAAAGCCCAGCAGGAGCTCATTTGCATATTAAGCTATACCCCCTGACAACACCCTTGTTTCACACAGGGCTTTTTTCATAGAAGCAGCGCAACAGGAACTCATTTGCATTCCTGTGCAACCCTGCTGGGGAAAAAAGCCCTGGTTTTGCTAGTTTTTATCTACCATAAAATTTGCTCCCAATTTTTGCCTATTCTTCCAACATTTGCAAGGTTTTATAGGACGAGAGTCCATTGTGCCAGAAATGAATGCCATGGAATAGACATAGCACATGTAGAGAGAGAGGAAGTCTGCACCCAGGTCCCTGGTCTTTTTAATCACACCAAAGCCACACATTGGGAAGTGTGGCTCCAGGTGATCTTAAATACTGGCATTACAAATCCATAGCATATCCTGAAATTCCTGGGGTGCTATCACACTGGGAAACTGACGTGTTAGTATCCTGAGGCAGCAAATCCCGATTCAGACAGGTCCACCATTTTAGGGGGATCAGACAGCCACCATTGAAGCAGCAGCACCCTGGCAGCCATCTGTGCTTCTGCCTTCAGACTGCTAGCCTGGCTCCACTGCGGAACGGGTGGTTTTTCTGTGAAGGACCCCTGTGTGTGCACTCATGCTGAGAAGCACATAAGCACACCATGGAGAGGGCCTTGGGGAAAAAAACACCCTGACTGTGCCGGAAACGGCTTGGCGCAATCACATAGCCCTTCCGCCCGTGAGTCATGCCGAGACATTCAGACAGCAGCCAATTATGCGACCTACAATTGATTCAGGGGGATGCTACCGGGAGAATCCAGGTAGCTTTTAAATGTAGATAGGAGGTGACTGGAGACGGGCTGGGGACGGGCTGGGCTAAGAGGGCAGATGTGCTTGTGTGAATGTGCGCCTTTGAATCGAACGGGAGGCGTTCCTAGGTCAGGCCAAATCTCTTGTGTGAAACCACCCTTGGTCTCTAAGGTGAAACTGGACTCCAATCTAAACATTCCTAAGAAGTTGTTCTGGAGTACTGGGAGCATCTCTCCATGTAAAGTTTAAATTGGTTTCTGTACAAATCTCTCCATGAAGCAAATATCTACCGTATTTTTAAAAACCTCCCCCATTGGCTAGAGGGCATGTTTGATTTCAATTCTGCATTCACACAGGGCACAGAAATCATGAAAGGATCAGATGTGCTTCTGTGCATCCCATCTAAAAATAGCCTTAGAGCCATTCCCGACTCTGATTCCCTCCCCTGCTCCCCCACCTCGCCCCATCACTGCAAAAGTGCAAAGCTTCATCCCTCCAACATCTTATTTCAGTATACTTTGAGTTCCTCTCCTCCTTTTTGGCTCTCTCTTGCCTTGCTGCAACGATGGATCCGCTCCGCTCCTTGAATTAAAGGGGTGCAGAAAAGGGTCAGGGCAGTGCTTCATCAAAGCCGCAAGCACCAAACCCTGGCCCTCGAACAGAATTAAGGCCCTAAGGTAGGCATCCCCAACATGGTGCCCAGGGGCACCGTGGTGCCTGCCAACACTTTTCCTGGAGACACCAAGTGTTTTAAGAATGTGGGTGGGGCCAGAGGGAATCCTGCCTAGTAGGGCTTTTGATTGAGATCTGATTGGCTGCACTGATTAAAATAACATTTCAGTGACAAGCTACCGCCAATGTTCCCTCTAAGTTGCAGAGTCTTGTGAGCAAAAATTCTACTTTGTGAGCTACTGGCATTAAAGTTGTGAGCTACTGCAGAAATTAGTGTGCCCTGGGGTCATCTTTCCTGAGCTAAGACAAAAATGTGTGAGCTGGAGGCTAAAAATCTGTGAGCTAGCTCATGCTAACTCAGCTTAGAGGGAACACTGGCTGCCACTATAGTGTTTGTTTTATTCTCTCTCTGACTCCTCTTTCCAGGTGTATTTTTAAGATTTACTCCTCTGTCTCCCATGTGGCCATTTTGTGGTTTCATCCGTTGCCCAGTGTCTAAATTCTAAAGGTGCCCGAAGGCTCAAAGAGGTTAAGGATCCCTGTCCTAAGGCTTGGCTGGAGGTGATAAGATAGAGCCACTGTGATTCAGTGGTTACAGCAATGGACTAAGATCTGGGAGACCCAGGTTCGAATCCTCACTGTGCCATGAAAACTTGCTGGGTAGTGACTTTGAGCCAGTGAGTCACTCACTTTCTCACTCAGCATGACCTACCTCACAAGGGATAAAGCACAGGAAGGAAGAATGATGTTATAAGCTACTTTGGTATAAATGTGTCTAGATGAAGAATTAAAAATCTTCTTCGTGGTCTCTGTGCATCACACTGATGGGATATAGGCGCCCGCGCCGATCTCGATCGGTAATCTTGAAAGCTGCGGATTTCCGCGCCCCAGGCCCAGTGCGCATGCGCCGAAGCCCCACCGCGCATGCCCACAGGGACCGGAGCGGACATCCTGCCAGTTCTCTTCTGACCGCCACTTGGATCAGTCGATCTCGCGTCACGGTCGGTAAAACCCCTATTTTTTCTTGGAAGTTGCATTCGCTACTCGAACTTAATAGACTTTATACTAAAACAACAGTCTTTTTAAAGACTCAGGAGCGGGGAAGCGGTGAAAAATTCTTTTTCGGACTTTACCTTTCCCTTTTTTCCCGCCAACCCCCCCTCCTCCCCCCAACTGCATGGAAAAGCGGTGGGGCTTTTTCAAAAGGTGCAAGAATTGCGGCAGCAAAATCGCCCCCCCAGACGGGCACGCTCTCTGCCTTTTTTGCTTAGGAGAGACGCACATCCCTGACGCGTGTGTGCACTGTGCTAGATTTTCCCGCCAGACGAAGAAAAATCAAGCGGGTCGTTTAGCAGCGGCGCTGATGGAGAAAGCGCTATCTCCTAAGAAAATGGCGACGACACATAAGCCGTCGACACCGGAGTCGGGCGGTATCGAAAAAACCCCCTCCGACGCCGATCGCCCCACTAAAACGGGCTCGGCAGCTAAGTCAGCCTCCTCCACTCCTGCAAAACGGCCAAGGGAGGAGAAGGGACTTCAACCGGAAGCGAAGAAGAAGAAGAAGTCGGACAGACATCGATTGTCCGCAACTTCGCTCCCGGCATCACCACCGGAATCGGCGACGAGAGTACCACCTCTGAAGCTCTTCGCTTCACCACGCTGCCAGTTAAGCCCCCCGGTACTGGCATCGATGTCGACGCAGATCGCCATTTCTTCAGACTCTGATCACGATCTAGATCTGACACAAAGATCGGGGACGGAGGGCACTCCACCGGAAATACATACTGTGGAAGACACCGTCCGATCCCGAACTCCGCCTCGCGACCCCTCGGTCAGCCCAGATCACCGTTGGGTCCGAAGCCCGGAAAGGGATCGATCCACCACTCCCGGTCGCGACAGCCTCGGGCATGACCGTTCCAACAGCCCTAGTAGAGATCATAGCATTCGGCGTCGCCATCGATCCCGAGACTTGGAAGACAACAGAGATCCCGAGACTCGGAAGACAACAGAGAAGCTGTATTGTTTTATGGAGTGAAATGTTACTGGTTTTAATGTTTAAATGTTAATTATTTAATTGTTTTATATTTAAAATTGTTAAATTATGTCGATTAGTTGTTGGAAGCCGCCCTGAGCCACTTGTGGGAAGGGCAGGATACAAATCCCAAATAAATAAATAAATAAATAAATAAGATCACTCCCCGCTTCGGAGACCACCGCCACCTATGTCCTGGGACCAGAGACAGTGGCAATACCTGTATGGGTCTTGCCCTATGCCTTCCATGTTTCCATGGTTTCCGGCTAAACCCTTGGATTGGGACCAGCAGTCCAAAGCCTCGGTTAGGTCCCGGACTTCGTATCAACCCCGACACAAGCCATCAGCGTCGGTATCGAAGCCACAGGATACAACACCTCCAAGGAGACAAAAGACCCCCCCACACTCCCGGAGCACGGAGCGTCGGAGGACACCGGAGTCACCAAGGGTTCCAGAGACCCCTAAACATTCCTCAGGACACTCAGACTCAGGTGAAGGCTCACACGGATCGGAGGAAGGCTCCATCCGGGAAGATCAGAACATCTCCTCCCCGGATGAACCAGCGCCATCGAATAAGGTGGGCGAAGAACTACCCATATCCCCTTCCGAGGACCTAAAATCCTATGGGGATCTAATAAAACGCATGGCACAAGCCCTAGCGCTCCCGACAGTCCAACCAAAGCCGGTAGTTACCGACAACGTGTTCGACGTCGTACAACTGGACACATCGACGGCAGTCGCCTTACCTCTCATGACAGTCATGCTCCATACCACAAAATCTTCCTGGGACAAACCGGCTTCAACGCCGATAAGCTCCCGAAGGCTGGACCACATGTATCGGGTCCAGGAATCCACAGCTGAGTTCCTGTTTAATCACCCAAGACCAAACTCGGTAGTTGTAGCCTCGTCTTCAAAGGCTAGAAAGACACACGCTTCTCCACCTGACAAAGAAGGGAAGAAGTTGGACAATTTCGGCAGAAGATTTTACACGGCTGGCTCGATAGGAGTGAAAGTGGCAAATTATGAAGCATGTATGGGCCGTTACCAATACGCCCTATGGGATCAATTATCGACTCTACCAGACCTGTCAGAACAAGCCAAACAGGCACTAAAAAAGATTCAAAAGGAAGGCTTAGCGATCGCCAAACAGCAGATCAATACTGCCAAGCATGCAGGGGACATTGCCGCAAAAACACTCACCTCAGCAATTACCTTAAGACGTCACTCTTGGCTAAGGTCGACAGCATTGCAGCCAGATACTCAATCTTATATCGAAGATCTCCCCTTTGATGGAAGTGGATTGTTTAGCTCCAACACAGATTCTGTGCTGCAATAGATGGATAAAACCATCAGAACATCTCGCAATCTGGGAGTCCCCATCTCATCTAGAACCCAAGGAAAACGTACCTGGAACAAGCCGTGGAACAAGAAACCGTTCCCCAAACAGCCTACCGAACAACAATGGAGACCTAAAGGTTCCACAACCTTCTCCAAACCTCCGTACAATCCCAAGTCGAAATACTCACCGACTTCCTCACAAACAACCAGACAGAAGGGGAACAGATCATCTAAACAGGGTCTTTGACTGCCCTTCCCCCTGTTTTCCCCCCTTCCCTTCGGACCCGGGCCATACCAGACTCTTCCCATATTTCCAGGCCTGGTCCACAATCACTACGGACAAATGGGTCTTGTCGATAATCCGGACGGGTTATCAAATAGAATTCAGAGAAAACCCGACAGTCCCCACTGTCGTTTACACCAGGGCATCCCTCACTCTGCAGGCAGAGGTCCAATCCCTCCTCAAAAAAGACGCAATCGAGCAAGTGCCAATCAGCCAGACTGGGCAAGGCTTCTACTCCCGGTATTTCACCATACCCAAAAAAGATGGCGGCCTTCGACCCATTATGGATCTCTGAGACCTGAATCAGTTCATACCAAAACAAAAGTTCAGAATGATCTCTCTACAAAACATATTGCCCCTATTGAACCGGGGAGATTGGATGGCAACTCTGGACCTGCAAGATGCCTACTTCCATGTAACTATTCGTCAAGAAGACAGGAAGTTCCTCAGGTTCTCTATTGGAGACAACCATTACCAATACAAGGCCTTACCCTTTGGCCTCTCCACGGCACCGAGAGTGTTTACAAAGACCGTGGTGGTGGTGGCAGCTCATCTGCGTCTACAAGGAATCGTTATTTTTCCCTATATAGACGATTGGCTGCTAGTGGCGCGCTCCAAACCTCTGCTACTCCAGCATATAGAGACTAGGGATGTGCATTCGGCTCGGCCGTGCCAAAAATACAGCCGAATCAACGCTGATTCGGCTGTATTCGGCATTGCCTGCAGCCGAAAGCCATTGCCGCCCATTATGCGGCTCCCGAACGCGGCCGCCGTATTCTTCCGAACCTCTATTCGGAAGAATACGGTACGGCTGTCAAAAGGCAGCTTGTACTGTACTTCAATAGAAAAGGCGGGAAGTGGCTTTTGCAGCCTCAATGGAGCTGCTTGCTTAGCTTCCCGCCTCTCCTATAGCCTCCCTGGGAACAGGGAGGGGGGGGGGAGGGGGAAGAGGAGCCCCAGCAGCTGTTGTTGTGTGCTGTGTAGCTGATGGCTGGGCCATCAGCTACATTGTAGCTGATGGCCCAGCCATCAGCTACATTGTTATTTTGATCTTTTGCTTACTTGGGTACCCAAGTAAGCAATGTTATCTGGCCAATCTGAGAGAGCAGTGCTATTTTTTGAAATTGCTCTCTGTAGGGCCAGAGAACCTTTTTAAGGAGTCTTCCTGCTGGACTCCTCATTGCTGTGTTGGTGTATGTGGTGTGGGTTGGTGTGAGAGAGATTGTGCTGCTGGTGGTGGCTGGCCCTTCCTTGGCTTAAAGCTCCTGCCTGCTGCTCTCTCACTGCCTTACCAAGCTCCCTGGACTCAGAGAAGACAAGGTAAGACAGTTTTGGGGTTCTTGTTTTAGTTTTTGTTGGTAAAAGGACTAGAGTCCCTTTACTTGTTCAGATTTGGGTGGGTGAGTGCTGGGTGGGTAGGGTAGCCTATTTGGGGTTGAGGTTAGGTTCTGCAGCTGGGGGTGGGGGCCTGGGGTGGGGTGGTTTTGCTAATTTGCCCATATCTTAATTTAGTGAGAGGACTTTTTAAAGTGCAGTGTCCTTTTACTTCTCCTACTTTTGGTGTCTTGGATTTCTTGGGGCTAGGGTGAAGGGGTTTTTTTGGGGGGGGAGTTCCTGTATTATTAAAAGTTGAGTTTTTTACTGTTTCATTGTTTGATTTGTTGCTGCTGTGTTGTGTTGCTGCTGTGTTACTTTTATCTTCAGGTTATTGGGGGGGTGCTGTTTGGCCTAATTTTCATTGTTTTGTCCCTCTTTTCTGGTTCTGGTTTTAGGGGTGGGGGTGTTGTTGTTGACTGATTTGACCTGAGTGTTATTATTGGTGAAAGGCCACTTTTTAAAATCTTGAGTTGGTTTGCTTGGCATCTTGTGATTCTCTGGATTTGTTTTGGTTTTTTAAAATTACCTCTGGTTGGTGTGGGGGTTGGCGAGGGTGTGTGTGGGCTGGGTCACTTTCTTGTTGTTATAGAGTGATTTTTGGAATCTGAGTGTGCTCTCGGTTTGGCTAGGGCCACTAAATAGGCTGCCCCACTAATAAGGGTGTTTTTAGGGATTGTGTTTTTTTGAAATTAAAAAAAAATTAATCCAGTTTAGGGCTTTATCTCCTTTCACAATTCAAGTAGGCCAGATAGGGGTGCTTTAAAAAGTTTCTAGGTTTCTCATAAAAGGCAGCGTGACTACTAGGCCACATCAGGCTCCCTTTTAAAGAGACTAGGGTTGCAGCAGTGGTGCATCTGGCTTTCAGCCACTGAAAGCTGGTGCATCCTTAGATTTCCACAGGGTAAACCACAGCTTCTCTCACGTTATAGGGGACACCTGATTTCTAGTTTGCAAGGAAATCAGGTGTACCAGGATCTAGTTAGGAGAAGTTTAACTAGGAGGATATAACAAGGATTGCCTTCATCTCGAGGTAGCCTTTTAAAAACTGCAGCCAGGTAGAGGCAGGATCACCTAGTCTCCTAAACTTTACCAGACTACTAGTACTACCCCAACCCAAAGAAGGACAGGTTAGGGACCAAAAAACAAATAAACAAGCTTTGGTGGGAGGGTTTTTAAAAAGAAGTCAGGGCACCTGTTGGTTCAGGGTACAGTGCAGTGAGTTAGGTTTGTAAAAAACCCCACTCTCAGTTCAGGTTCTGTGAGACTGGCCAAGGGTGACATGAGTGACAGGCAGCAGAAGAGGGGCCCTGGGGGCAAGGCCAAGGAGAAGACTAGAGGGGTGGAGGGGAGGGGGAGGACCCAGGTCTCCCCCCCACCTGTGCGTAGGGCCACTCCACAGCCGCCTTCCAGCACTCTGACCTCTGGCCGGAGTGTGATGAAGAAGAAGGCCCGCCTTGGGCCCTTCATCGAGGCTGCTGCTGGGGCGCCCCGAGCAAAGGTGCCATCAGGTGCTGGCACTGCGCAGGGGTCTGCTGTTCAGGCAGTCTCTCCTCCAGCTGATGTCGCTCGGCCTCAGCAGCCGGAGGAGGGGCAGCAAGAGCAGCCCTCCTTGGAGATGAGCTTTGGGGACAGTTTTCTGTCCAAAAAGATCACCCCAAGGAGGGTACAGAGTGTCGTGCAGGAGCTGGAGGAGAAGCTGGTTGAGGAGGACCAGCCCCCTTCCTCGGTTCCTTCGGGCACCAGCAGACCTTCAGGGGATGGCCAGGAGGGGAGGCCGCATGGGGTGGAGGGGGAAGAGATGGAGACAGACGAGGTGCCTCCATCTCCGCCCACTTCCCCCCGGCGGCCAGCCCCTCCTGCCACCCCGAGGCACGATGTGTCTCCCCCGAGCATCTCAAAGGAGGTGGCTCCGGACACCCAACCTGCCAGTCAGTTTGGGCATCCGTTCACCTCCGAAGTATGGAAGCATTTCCAACTTATGGAGGATCCACGTTATGCGCAGTGCAAGCTGTGTAGGGCCCGGATCAGTCGTGGGCGGGACCTTGCCCACCTGACTCCGGGGGGGATGCGGAATCACCTGCGGAAGCACCACCCAGGGGTGCTTCTTAAGGGGGAGAAGCAGGCTGGTGCTGTGTTGTCCCAGCGGACAACAACACCACCCAGCCAGGGGGTCCGTCCCATCGCGACTACCCCCGCTCTCCAGGAGCATTCCGTGGGAGAAAAGGGACGCCAGGCATCTCTGCCTGAGATGTTTGGTAGGGGCACCTCTGTGCCAAGAGGGGGAATCAGGCACGGCAAGAAGGTGATCGCCTGGCACCTTGCCAGGTCGGTCGCCCATGGGCTTCCGTTTTCAGTTGTCGAGAATCCTGGGGTGCGGGGGTTGCTGGAGTACCTGGCGCCCTGGTACAAAATTCCTGCTAGAACCACCCTTAGCAGGACCATTGTGCCAGCTCTTTTCAGGGCGACCAGATCTGTGGTGAAGGAGCATTTGTCCCGTGCTGCCGGGGGGACTGTTCATTTCACCTCAGATATCTGGACCTCCAAACATGCGTTTGAGGGGTATCTCTCCCTGACTGCGCATTGGTGGCAACCCAGTGAGGTGCGGGGTGGGGGTGGCAGTAGTGACAGGCAGGGTCAGGGCCGCCGGGCCGGCTATCGCTGTGCCTTGCTGCACGCCGAAGCAGTCGACGCGCCGCACACGGCGGACACTCTCAGAGCCATCCTCTCACAGCACGTAGAGGCCTGGGTAGGCAGCGGGGGGGACGTCGCCAGGGGCTTCGTGGTGACTGATGGTGGCTCAAACATCAAGGCGGCCACCCAGCGTGCGGGCCTAAAACGCCTTCCTTGCGTGGCCCACCTTCTCCACCTCGTGGTCAAGGACGCATTGGGGCAGACGAAAAACAATGATCGTGTGTATCAGGCCGCGACCCATGAGTACCAACTTCTGCTCCAGAAATGTCGGTACATCACGGGTCACTTCTCACGCAGCAATACGGACTCGTATCGGCTGCGTGAGAAACAGACACAGACAGGCGTGCCATGGCACCGCCTGTTTGGTGACGTCAGCACACGCTGGAACTCCACCTGCGCCATGCTGGAGCGCATGGTGGAGCAGAGAGCAGCCCTGGATGCCTTTGTCTCTGAGACGAGGGTCTTTCGGGATGAGAACCGTCTCACCCAAGAGGATTGGGTGGTCATTTCTCAGACTGTGGAGGTTCTTGGGCCCTTCAAGACCTACACAGAAATGCTCTCGTCTGACACGGCGAGCATCGCACTGGTCGTCCCCATGGTCCAGATGGCCCATGAGGACCTGGCCTCGTTTCTAGTGCCAGCTCAAGGCCGTGCAGACGTTCTTCCAGCGGTGCGCGCCCTGGTTGTTAGGCTGCAGGTTGGGCTAGAGGCCCGCTTTCAGCCTTTCACCCAGGATAAGGTCTACATGATGGCGGCCATGTTAGACCCGCGCCTTAAGGGCACAATCGCCGAGCGGGCCAACGAGCTCGATCGCTGGCGAGACGAGCTCTCCCAGAAGGTCGAGCGTTCCAGAGTCATGGGGGGCCCAGTGTCGATAGTTGAGGAGGAGGGGGGTGGAAGCAGCTCATCTGCGAGTGCGACTTCCGCTGCTGTTGTTCATCCCCAGCCTCCCCAGCTAGGCAGTGTTTCCCACCAGACTCACGCCACGAGGAGTGCTGAGGTGACATTCATCGGGCGGGTCGTTGGCCCCTCTAGGAGCGGTAGGGCACCGAGAGCGGAGATGGGTGCTGCGATGGTGAGGGACTATCTTTTTGAGCCCCTCGAGCCGCAGGAAGCATCTCCTTTGGACTACTGGGTCACGAAGGAGGGGGTCTGGCCGGCCCTCTCCGCCGTGGCCAAGGCGTTCCTCTCCTGCCCACCGACGAGCGTGAAGAGCGAGCGCGTCTTTTCACATATGGGCGACATTGTCTGCCCACATCGCAATCGCCTGCAACCCTGGACAGTTCAGAAGTTGATCTTCCTGAAGGTCAACTTGCCTCTGTTCGGCTCCCCAGACATGGACTTTGAGATTGAATGAAGTGAGCACCTACTTGTGCCTGCATCCTCTCTTGGCCCGCGCTTGGAAGATGGTTGTAAAACGCTCCTCCAATAAAAACTGACTAGAGTCCAAAGACAGCCCAAAAACTCACTCACAAATTGATTGGCAGTGCATCCCCCCCCTCATCCCTCCCCAAACCAAAAGTGAATGCTGGTTTAAAAACTGCAAAGCGATCCAAATTTCTCCAGTCCTCCACCCACACATGCCTAATAATACTGAAAGGGCCATTGCAGCCCCCAACTGTAACCGACAGCACCCATAGGCATAACCCACCCAGTTTTTTTTCAGGGACAGGAGGAAGAAAGAGGGAGGTGCCAGTGATGATGACAGCCAGCCAGCAGCCATACCAATGCTGAGGTCCCTCTAATGGGACAGTGATGCTGGTGTGTTACTGCTGAGCTGAGAGAGAAGGAATGGTTGCCTTCCTCTCACATAATCTGAGGCCCTCCCAGTGATCTTCCTCATTTGGGGTGCAATTCTGGCTCGCCTCCTCGTGGTGCACCCTGGGTAATGCGAAAGGGCCGGGACCAGCCAACCATCCATCACTCAAGGTAAGTCAAAATGCTTCTTGCTTTGTGTTGCAGAATGATGTTGAGCTAGGTGTGGTGGTCCACCACTTCTCTTGTTTGAGAGACTAGAGTTGTGTTGTTTGGGGCAGGGAAGCTGGCACCTGGGTGAGAGACCCAGAAGCAGCAGGCTTTTTGTGGTTTGCCAGCTCTCCCCGTGTTGTTTGGGGCAGGGCTGGAGAGCTGGCACCTGTAGATGGTGTTGTTTGGGGCAGGGAAGCTGGCACCTGGGTGAGAGACCCAGAGGCAGCAGGCTTTTTGTGGTTTGCCAGCTCTCCCCGTGTTGTTTGGGGCAGGGCTGGAGAGCTGGCACCTTTAGATGGTGTTGTTTGGGGCAGGGAAGCTGGCACCTGGGTGAGAGACCCAGAAGCAGCAGGCTTTTTGTGGTTTGCCAGCTCTCCCCGTGTTGTTTGGGGCAGGGCTGGAGAGCTGGCACCTGTAGATGGTGTTGTTTGGGGCAGGGAAGCTGGCACCTGGGTGAGAGACCCAGAGGCAGCAGGCTTTTTGTGGTTTGCCAGCTCTCCCCGTGTTGTTTGGGGCAGGGCTGGAGAGCTGGCACCTTTAGATGGTGTTGTTTGGGGCAGGGAAGCTGGCACCTGGGTGAGAGACCCAGAAGCAGCAGGCTTTTTGTGGTTTGCCAGCTCTCCCCGTGTTGTTTGGGGCAGGGCTGGAGAGCTGGCACCTGTAGATGGTGTTGTTTGGGGCAGGGAAGCTGGCACCTGGGTGAGAGACCCAGAGGCAGCAGGCTTTTTGTGGTTTGCCAGCTCTCCCCGTGTTGTTTGGGGCAGGGCTGGAGAGCTGGCATCTGGGTTTGCTGCAGCCAGGTCTGCAGAGCAGACCTTGAGCAGATTGTGTTTTGTACTGCCACGACGTTGGCAACTGGGTTTTTATTGGTGCCTGCCAGGCCTGCAGGGTTCATCGATTAGATAGAGGGATGTAGTGCATTTGGGGCCTATAGAGATTCTCTGGTGTGAGTTAGGTTTGGCTTTGGGTGCCCCAGGAATTGGACCCCCTGGTCCAATTTTTTTTGGGCCTTGTGGGTTTTGTGTGGGACAGTCCCCTGAAGCTGCACAGCAGTTTGGGGGGCTCTCCTCAAAACCTCCTGCTCCCCAGAGCCACTTTTCCCACGACAATTGCAGTGAGGAAGTGGCTCTAATTGGTTTTTTCTCACCATTGGGAGCAGTGTTCCTTTTGGGGTGCCCACAGATGGGTGCTGTCTTTTGGGGCCAGGGGGGTTGCACGCTGGGGAGTCCCCTGAAGCTGCCCTGCAGTTTTGGGGCCTCTCCCTCAAACCCCCCTCTGGCCAGAGCCACTTTCCCCACAGCAATTGTAGTGGAGGAAGTGGCTAATTGGGCTTTCCCCATCATTGTTGGCAATGGGCCTTTTGGGGAGCCCAAAGACAGGGACCCCCTGGCCCAATCTTTTTGGGACTTGGGGGGGGGGGGGTTGTAGGGGAGAGTCCCCTGCAGGTCCCCTGCAAATTTGGGGGCTCTCCCTCAAACCCCCTCCCCTCCAGGCGGCTTCAATTATACCCTATTTGCCATTGATTTCAATGGCCCATAGGGTATAATGATGGAATAGGGGCACCCTCTTTGGGTGCCCCTGGAATGGGACCCCCTGGCCCAATCTTTTTGGGACTTGGGGGGTTTGGAGGGGAGAGTCCCCTGCAGGTCCCCTGCAAATTTGGAGGCTCTCCCTCAAACCCCCCCCCCCTCCAGGCGGCTTCAAATATACCCTATTTGCCATTGATTTCAATGGCCCATAGGGTATAATAGGGCCGTATATTCGGAAATAGCCGCGCATTACCGTATATGCGGCTATTCCGAATACGGCATTCAGAAGCACAGGGGGAATCCGAATTTTTTTTCCCCCTGTACTTCCGAATCCGTGTATTTCCGAATTTTTTTTTTTTGCACATCCCTAATAGAGACCACCCTAGCCCTTCTACGAACGCTAGGCTTGCAGGTCAACTTAAAGAAATCGGCTCTGCAACCCTCTCAGAGGGTACAATTCATAGGAGCCATATTGGACTCTCAGGCCTGCAAAGCATTCCTCCCGTTAAAAAGGGCGGAAGACATCATAGCACTGTCACACACGTTTCTGTCAAACCCTGCAGTTACGGCGTTCCAGGCCCAACGCCTCCTGGGCTTGATGGCAGCGACAACAGCAGTGTTGGAATTCGCCAGGTTCCACATGAGAATTCTGCAGTTGTGGTTCCTACAAGTATTCAATTGTCAAACGGACCTTCCCTCGCGCCAGCTAATTGTCCCAACACCGGTGCTTCAGACCTTGTCCTGGTGGCGGGAGAAAAAGAACCTCCTCCGAGGGGCCCCATTCCACAGACAAACCCCTACCTTGACCATAACGACGGATGCATCCTTATGGGGCTGGGGAGCACACGCGAACAACATGTGTGTGGGGGGCAGATGGCCACCGGATCTTCGGCGCTACCACATCAATTTCCTAGAGTTGCTGGCCATACATCATGCCGTTCTCTCATTCAAACACCTGATTGGGGAACGGACGGTAGCAATTTTAACAGACAACACAACAGTCCTATCCTATGTGAACAGACAGGGCGGCACAGTCTCGAGGAAGTTATGCCTTCTAGCGCTAAGAATCTGGGAAGTTTGCAGAGAATCAAACACATCTCTAGTAGCCTCGCATCTGCCAGGCAATCTGAATTCTTGTGCGGACTACCTCAGTCGGGGAGGAGCCTCACTCCACGAATGGGAACTCAATTGGGAGTTTCTTCGACCGGTGTTCCAGAAATGGGGCACACGGGACGTGGATGTCTTTGCCACGCGCAGCTCCTCGAAATGCAACAGTTTTTGCTGCAGGGGCGGAGCAGACCCTCTATCAATGGGAGATGGACTACTGATCTCATGGACTCATCTACATGTGTACCTCTTCCCGCCGATTCCGCTAATCACGAGGGTAGTCCGCAAGGTATACCGCGAGCGCCCCAAGGGGATTCTCATCACACCGTGGTGGCCCAGACAACAATGGTTCTCCCCTGTACTGCAGCTGGCTCAAGGAATGTTCCATCAGTTTCCGATGACCTCGGACCTGCTACTGTCTCACGAGGGGCGGGTGGTACACCACGATGTGCCTCACCTGAAACTCACGGCGTGGAAGCTGGAGTGACGAGGTTGTCGGATAGAGCTCTGCAAGTCATGCTAAATAGTAGGAAATCGTCCACTAGAAAATCCTATGAATATAAATGGGAAAAAATTGTTCAATTTGTAACCAAAACTGCCAGAGACCCAAGGAAGGCAGGCCTTCCTCTTATACTGGACTTTCTACTCTCGCTTCTAGATAAGGGACTAGCTGTGTCGTCTGTGAGAGTGTACCTAGCAGCCATATCGGCTAATCATGACCAACTGGAAGGCCACTCGGTGTTCTCGCACCCTGATACCAAACGGTTCCTCAAGGGGTTGTCGAGGTTATACCCTGCGGTAAGAAACCCAGCTCCCGCTTGGGACCTCCCGGCGGTGCTACAGGCGCTGACGGGGAAACCCTTCGAGCCTATGGCTACTTGTTCCCTGCAACTGCTATCTTGGAAAACTGCCTTCCTAGTGGCCGTTACTTCAGCTCGTAGGGTGGGTGAGTTGGCAGCATTGCGCTGTGACGAGCCATATTTGAGGTTCAGCACTGAGGGAGTGAGGCTACGCCCCGATGTAACCTTTCTCCCGAAGATAGCATCCTCCTTTCACCTGAATGCGGAGATATGTCTACCCACTTACTTTCCAAACCCGGATACAGACTCGGAGCGAAGGCTCCACACATTGGATGTGAAAAGGGCACTCTCGTTCTACCTACACAGAGTAAGACCGGGACGTAAAGACCCTAGACTGTTCGTCTCGTATTCCACAACGTCACAAGGTGTTAGAGTTTCGTCACAGAGAATCTCTAAGTGGATAACTGAGACCATAAAGTTGTGCTACCTATTGAACAAGAGACCCCTGCCGAGACAGATCAGAGCTCACTCTACTAGAGCCCTAGCAACGTCGGCAGCTTTTATGAGGGGAGTACCCCTGAGAGACATTTGTGACGCTGCCACATGGTCCTCCTCGCATACATTCGTGAGACATTATGCATTGGACCTGAACTGGCATAGACGTTCATCAGTGGGCCGTGCAGTTCTTCAAGAAGTTTCTCGCTGATGGACCGTTGCACCCTCCTCCAGGTAGGACTCTGGCTTGCTAGTCTCCCATCAGTGTGATGCACAGAGACCACGAAGAAGATGAACAGGTTTCCTACCTGTAACTGATGATCTTCGAGTGGTCATCTGTGCAGTCACACTACCCGCCCTCCTTCCCCTCCGCTGCCGGTCCATAAGAACATAAGAACATAAGAACATAAGAGAAGCCATGTTAGATCAGGCCAATGGCCCATCCAGTCCAACATTCTGTGTCACACAGCGGCCAAATATATATATATATATATATACACACACATACACACTGTGGCTAATAGCCATCTCTAGGTCCATCTCTAGGGCTTACGCAGCGATCAGAAGGAACTGGCGGGATGTCCGCTCCGGTCCCTGTGGGCATGCGCGGTGGGGCTTGGGCGCATGCGCACTGGGCCTGGGGCGCGGAAATCCGCAGCTTTCAAGATTACCGATCGAGATCGGCGCGGGCGCCTATATCCCATCAGTGTGACTGCACAGATGACCACTCGAAGATCATCAGTTACAGGTAGGAAACCTGTTCTTCTTAGACTTTTCCCATTATGGAATGACCTTCCTGGGCATGTTGGGAAGGTCTCTATGTTAATGCTATTTCACAAGCTTTGTACAGCTGATTAGTTTCAGAGGTCCTTCTGGATCAGAGGACATATTGACAACCATGTATTAAATGTCTGCTATGGATTTGTGATGCCTTGATTCAGGTAAAATGCTGTGTGCATGGATAGGAAGACGTTCTTGGAATGGGAAATATGGTTTTAATTATTTGTAGTGATTGTTGATTTTTGACATCACAAGGTTCTTTGAGTTGGAAGCATGCACAAAAACGGAGCATAAAAAGCATCCCCAAAGAAAATAAATGTCTTTAAGGATAGAGCTCTAAACGGTCTGGGACTCGACCTTCATACATGGCAGACTGCCTCTTCTGACATGCCCTCCCCTGAAACTTGTGTTCTTTAACCTGCAACTTGCTTGTTATACCTGGCCCCCGGGATATTAAACTAGTATCTACCAGGACAAATGCCTTCTTTGTGGTGGCCCTGTCGTGGTGGAACCAGCTGTCAAACAGTACATAGGCCCTATGGGTCTTATCTAAGTTCCCCCAGGTCTGCAAAGCCGAGCTCTTCCATTTAGCTTTTCATTAGTCAGGCCTTTTTATTTGGGCCCACTTTTAGTTTTGTGTCCGTCATAAGAGAACATAAGAGAAGCCATGTTGGATCAGGCCAGTGGCCCCTCCAGTCCAACACTCTGTGTCACATAAGAACATAAGAGAAGCCATGTTGGATCAGGCCAGTGGCCCTTCCAGTCCAACACTCTGTGTCACATAAGAACATAAGAGAAGCCATGTTGGATCAGGCCAATGGCCCCTCCAGTCCAACACTCTGTGTCACATAAGAACATAAGAGAAGCCATGTTGGATCAGGCCAATGGCCCATCCAGTCCAACACTCTGTGTCACATAAGAACATAAGAGAAGCCATGTTGGATCAGGCCAATGGCCCATCCAGTCCAACACTCTGTGTCACATAAGAACATAAGAGAAGCCATGTTGGATTAGGCCAATGGCCCATCCAGTCCAACACTCTGTGTCACACAGTGGCCAAAAAAATTATACACACACACACATATATACACACTGCGGCTAATAGCCACTGATGGACCTCTGCTCCATATTTTTATCTAACCCCCTCTTGAAGCTGTCTATCATGTTTTTAATGGATATCTTTCAGTATTTTAGCTGTTGTTAGCTACTTCAAAACCACTTAGTGTCAAGAGGAAACAGATAAATTTATTACTTCTGCTGCTGCTACTGCAGCTACAACTACTACTACTACTACTAATAAGTAGTAGTAGTAGTACTAGTTTCAGAGGGTGACCATGTTGCACTAAAACAGTTAGGTTCCTGCTCGTGTCTGACTACGTCTGCAATCACACATACTAAATAATGTACTTTCGATGCATTTTCCAACTGGATTTTGACAGTTCACACAGTAAAATCCATTTGAAAAGTGGATTGAAAGTGCATTATGTGTGATCAAAAGAGAGCTTTGACTCTCGAAAGTGTATTCCTTGAAAGTCTTGTTCGTCTTTAAGGAGGCTTTTCGTTCGGTGAGTGAAAAAAAGGTAAGAAAATAATTGAGGAGTGGATGCTGCTATTTCAGGAAGAATGGCCATATTTGGATCAAGGTTAATAGTGGATTTCTTGACCAGTAATGACGCTGCCAACGACACTGTCATATGGGTATTCCCGGAGGCCTCATCTCGCCTGCTATAGGTCACAAGAAACCTGGCGCTGAGTCAAGATGCCTGCACGCCAGCGTGTCAACTCTTTGGCACGTGTATCCCGCGCTGCTTTTGATCCAGAGGAAATGTTCTCAGAAAGCTTTATGTTCCCAAAGGGGACTTTACCGAGGTGGAGACGGGGAGAGGGGGGGCCAGGCATTGACTGCTCTGTGAAAGGTTAAAGCTTTAGATGGGGGTGGGAGGGACAGGGAAATGACATATTGGAGGACAAAGTGACCCAGAAAGCCCCCGAGGAAATGATGCTGTGGCAGAAACAGAAGAGCTGATTTGTCTCTTAATTTTCATTCTAGCAAGAATGATGAGAAAAAGACTTGAAGACCATGTAGGGAGAAAGGGGGTTCCTGGGGAAGAATTGGGTTACACAAGGAATAGTTAGATGCTGAGGTGATGAGATGAAGAAGGAAATCTAACTGGATAACTGCAATTAAAAAGTCCAATGGTTTAAGGTGCTTTTTTGGAAAATACATAGATTTGGTTTGATCCCCTGGATGGCCCAGGCAAGCTCCTGGAAGCAGATCCTGGAAGCTAAGCAGGGTCAGCCCTGGTCAGTATTTGGATGGGAGACCACCAAGGAAATCCAAGGTTGTTACACAAAGGCAGGCAATGGCAAACCACTTCTGAAGACCCTACGGGGTGGCCATAAATCGACTGCGATCTGATAGAACTTTCAGTCACAACCATAGCTTGCTGCGAGCAGAATCCTTTTTTTTTTTTTAATTTGTGCACCACTTATGTATTACTATGATATAGTGGGTTCAATGCACGGAAGAGGCGAGGTGGTCGTGATCATCTGCTCTTTATTAAGTACAGCATAAGGTAGCCTGCACTTCAAGCCTGGAGAACAGGGCCAATGAGGCCAACTATATACAACTCAGGATTCCTGCACAAGCACGTTATTGGATCATTCAAGCCAGCAGGGGGCCTGTGATTAGTGCAGGGCAGCAGAGATTTGGATCCTGCTGCCCATTGTTCCCAAGTCCCCAAGCTCCGTCCGTACAGCTCCAATGAGCCAGGCAGGAACACCCAACTCAGTTCTCACTTGAGTCCACATACACAACAATTACGTTAATACTTACGCTGTGCTTCAGTTCTGTCTTAGACTTCTAGTTGTGGCAGAGATGAGCTCTCTGATAGTACTATGCCATTGAGTCCACCCTTCGAAGCAGCCATTTTCTTAATGGCCGCATTGAAGGGTGGACTCAATGGCATAGTACTAGAGTTGCCAAGTCCCCTTGCTGCTGCCAGCGATTGTTCTCTCTTGCATGCTTAGCATGCACGGGGCGTGGCATCATCTGGAAGTGATGTCATCACATCAGGCACATCATGCTGGGGATGCTCTAGAATTCAAGGTAAAACCCTATGGCATCATAGAGTTTTACCTTGAATCCTAGAGTGTCCCCAGTGCAACGGGCCTGGCGTTATGATGTCACTTCTGGGTGACAGCATTGCACAAGGCATGTCACATGGCAATGGGGCTCTTTGGGGGCAGGGATCCCCCCAGCAGCCTGCTCCATGCCGGCAGGTTGGGGCCCTTCAAATGGGGAATCCCCCTCCCCCAGTGGGAGCTTCGCAGCCCTAAATTTTACCTTGCTGAGGCCCCTCCCCCTCCCCAAACTCTGCCCTCTCCAGGATCCACCCCCAAAGTCTCTGGGTATTTTCCAACACAGACCTGGCAACCCTACAAGTATAATATTGGAGCTTTAGATGGGCAGAACAGAGGTCCAACTCTCTATTCCAACCACTCCCATTTAAGGAGAGTTTATAGAGCTACAAGGCTGTAGAGGGATTTGTGGTGATTGTCTCCAACTCCCTCTCTATGCCTGTTTTTCTTGGATGGGTGCTGCCTCAGTCTGTTCCTTTGAGCTTCATTCCCTTGGCACGCTACTGGGGAGAAATTAGATGTATCCCAGGCGTTTTCATAGCTGGCATCCTTCCTCATCCTCATATTTTTAATCTCCCTTCCATTGTGCGAATTGAAAAGTAGCACCTTGCCTCCATGTAAGCACGTGGGCACCTCGCCACTCTGGGCAAGCACCAGCTGCTAAACGGATCATCTGCTAGGAAGAGACTTGGCTGTGGAGAAATGGGGCGGGGGGAAGAGCTCACAGCTTAGCAAAGAGCTCCTAATCTTTTGTTGGAAACTGCTTAAGGCAGGGCTCCCCAACCTGTGGGCATCATAAGAACATGAGAAGCCATGCTGGATCTGCCCAGTGGCCCATCCAGCCCAACACTCTGTGTCACGCAGTGGCCAAAAAAACCCAGGTGCCATCAGGAGGTCCACCAGTGGGGCCAGGACACTAGAAGCCCTCCCACTGTGCCCCTCCCAAGCACCAAGAATACAGAGCATCACTGCCCCAGACAGAGAGTTCCAACAATAGGCTGTGGCTAATTGTTGGAATTCTAGAACAGGACAGTGGGTGGAATTACAAAATGGATGCCATGGGGGGGGGGCAAGGGAGAAGAGAAGTAATTTTAAAGAAGTAGATGGGGAAAGAGGAGGGAGAGAATAAAACCGACACTGTGGGGGTAGCTACTGCTGAAACAACATTGTTTTAATCTGCATAGCTGGTGGGATCTCCAGTATTCAGTCAGAAGCCTTGCTCGGCACTAGTTGAACCCGTTCTTGCCCACTTTCTAAAATCACTTAGTGGGTGCTTGGAAAAGTATTGGCAGATGCTGAAGCACCCCTGGCTTAAGGACTTGCAGGAGAAATTCTTGGGTCTCTTGCTTTACAGGGCAGCATGCAAACTGCCTGAACGATGGATGGGAAAAAACCCTTACGGTGTTATCTGCGTTTCATTTTAAACAACAAAAACGACACTAAAACAGGCACATGTGAATCTGACCGTGACAGCGAATTGCTTCTTCTCTGCAGATCTGAAACGCTTTGACAAGCTAGTTATAAAGGCTGCAATCCTAAGCACGTTTACCAGGGAGTGAGTCTATCATGTGATCATTACCTCTGCAAATATACCCCCCAGCAAACGCACCATAAATCTTATGTGATGCTTTCCATAGGTGTCTGGTGTTAGACCTCTGACCTCACAATGTGCTTTTAGAATGGCAACATTTCTTGCATTACATCACACCCCCCCTCTGTTTCCCCACCCCAGGTCTACTTCTGATCCCTTTTCTGTTTCATGGAGCACTAAAGAGCCCTCCGAAAGACGGCTTGAAGCTGAACAAAGCATGTCAACCTATCCCATGTCCCCCGTGCATATTAACACCTAGCGTTGTTGACTAATGATTATAACCGAGTGTTTAACTTCTAATTACTAAACTTCCATTGATTTGAGAGGCGGTAGGAGTTTCCTTTGTATTCAGGTGCCATGGAGACCGAAATTGCGCAAGGAGCCAGACAGAGAAAGCGGGCTCTCGGGGCATCAAAGGGGAGGACGTGGAGCCAATAATTCTGATATGCGTGGCAGTCGTGCGGAACGAAACTGAGGGTCTTAGCCAGCCCTTGAGGAAAAACACACCAGCGCTTGACGCCAGCCCACAACACCTTCAATGCATTGTGTGCATGGCTGTGCAAGTGTTCACCTAATTCCCCCAAACGGAACATGAATAAGCATGTCAACTTCCCTGCCCTTCCAAGCAGAAAGGAGGGCGAGAGGATTGGTGTTCCCTAGTGCCACGAACCTGCCTTAGTTAATCTTTTAGACGGTTCCCACAGAAAAGAAACCTTTTCAGTGTTATAGGAGAATTGTTTCTATGCTGTATGAACTCAGGAAGGCCTAGCCATTGAGGGGGTGGAGCTTGTGACTTGGCGGGGGGCGGCGGGGGGCTCTGCATGCAGAAGGTCCCAGGTTCGATGCTTGAAAGGATCGAGTAGCTTCAGTTTGGCATTCTAATTTTGTCAGATCTTAGAAGCTAAGCAGGGTTGACCCTGGTTAGTACTTGGATGGGAGATCCCCGAGGAAGCTCAGGGTTGCTGCGTGGAGGCAGGCAACGGCAAAGCACAGAAGAACATCAGAAGAGTCCTGCTGGATCAGAGCTGTGGTACATCTAGTCCAGCATCCTGTCTCACGCAGTGGCCAGCCTGTTCCTCTGGAGGTCCAGGAACAGGGCATAGAGGCTGAGGCCTCCATAAGAACATAACAAGAGCCCTGCTAGATCAGACCCGCATTCTATCTAGTCCAGCTTCCTGTTTCACACAAGTGGACAAACAGTTCCTCTGGACAGCTAACAACAGGACATAGAGGTTGAGGCCTTCCCCTGATGTTACCTCCTGGCTCTGGGATTCAGAGGCTTACTGGATGTTCCCCTCAGCCACCCCGGCTAGTAGCCATTGATAGACCTCTTCTCCATAAATCTATCTCATCCCCTTGTAAAGCTGTTTATTCCTGTGGCCATCACGGCGTCCTCTGGCAATGAATTCCATGTTATAATCACCTCTGAATGCCTCGTGCCTTCAGAATCCTCGGGTCACTGTGAGCTGGCTGTGACATGATGGCATTTTATACTACCACCAAGGGGCAAAGAAGCGGGGGGGGGAGTAGGAGTAGTGGGGGGTATAAGAGCTGGATTTCATGTAATATACAGATTGAGCTCACCTACCACCTCCCTGGCTTCAAACTTCTGGTAACCGGTCTTCTGAGCCAGCATAGTGTAATGGTTAAAATGCCAGACTAGGATCTGGGAGACCCATACTTGAATCCCCCACTTTGCCATGGAAGCTTGGCTGGGTGACCTCGACCAGTCATGTGCTCTCTGCCTAACCCACCTCACAGGGTTGTTGTGAGGACAAAACTGAGGAGAAGAAGAAGGATGGAAGCCACTTTTGGGTCATAATTGGAGTGGAAGGCAGAATGTAAACAAGATAGATAATAATAAAGCAAAGTTCACCATCCCGTCCCTTGAAGTAAAGGAGCTTTATTAGAGAAGTCAATAGCTGGAAATAGGTTGGTCACCCAAGATTCCAAGAATGGTAAAAAGTGGTTCTGGTAAAAGGGGTCTGCATTTCTACATAGAAGGAGAGAAAGAATGGAATTGCTTTATGAATACCCTGGTTTCCAGCATCTTCCAGCAGAAAGTAATACTTGAAAAGAAAAAAAAACTTGAATCAAATGAATTTTTGCCACAATGGAAAAAGGCTTCATAATACTGTCAAAAGTTGAATATATGAAGACCTCAGCTTTTCAGATTACCTACACAGTGCTTTTTAGTCAGGCAGGGGTGCTCTCACTTGTAAAAACGTTCAAGAGATTCTTTCAAAGGAGGACCATCTGAAACGAAAAAAGTTAAATTTGGAAAGTTCTGCTGTTGTTTTTTTAACCACTGTCACCCAATCAAACCAAGGTGGGTGGGTTGCAAAGATCTCATGATTTAAGGTTACTTGCAAATTGGGCTAATCAGATGACTTAAAACTTTCCATTCTGAAGTTGTCAGAGCAGTTCGGGTGCCTGAGCGGTTCAAGTTGGTTTCGAGTCAGATCTAATCTCTTTTGAGCTTGACAGTTCTCTCGCTTCTTCCATCAAAGATGGAGGCGACATACTTGGACTGGTCATAGCTGATTTGCAAACCACTGAATGGTTTGAATCCAGTTGGATTTCTGCTTGAATGTCTTGAATTCTTCCCCAGATGGCTTTTAAATTTTCCGTTGCCGTGCACTAAAGCAAAGAGCGACCTTTAATATGTTCCTATCTCCAATTTCACTGTATGAACACATGTGATGCTGCCTGATACTGAATCAGACCATCAGTCCTTCAAATTCAGTATTGTCTACTCAGGCTGGCAGCAGCCGTCCAGGGTCTCAGGCAGAGGTCTTTCACATCACCACCTGCACCATCTTTTTAAACTGGAGATGCTGAGGATTGAACCTGGGACCTTCTGAATGCTAAGCAGAGGCAATTCAACTGAACCACAGCCCCTCCCTTGAATGCTGTGTTTAAATACATTGTGTGTAGCCCAGGACAGCATATGCGCTTTCGATCTGTTGGGGGTGAGGACCACTTGGCTGTGCAAGGCATCGATTATGGATTTGCCCTGGGTCCTGTCAACCAGATACGTGCTGAAGTTCCATGCTAAGAATTTAATTCCAATCTGTGCATGCTCAGTTTGGATTGGGACTTGCAGTGCTTGGAGAGAGGTGATTTAAGCATGGGATAGCTCCAGGAAGATACTTGCCATCAGACCTGTAGCTACAGTGGGGCCTGGAGGGACAGGCTTACCCTTTCAACACCCCCCCCCCTTCCAACTGTATGGCCCCTTCATTGGAGGGCCCCCAATCGATCCCCTTTGTTCACCACCACTCGGAACAAGTCGTAGCCTTCCTGCTGGTCTTTTTGCTTTTTTCTCTCCCCTTCCCTAACACAGCGTGCAGAGCAAAGGGGATGGGTGGGTTAGCTTGGCAGCTTACAGTGCTGAGAACCCAAGGCCACCAAACCGGGTGCCCCTCCAGCCCCGCAAACAACAAATCCTGCTGTGAGCCCCACCAAACCTGAAATCCTGACTATGGCCCTGCTTGCCACGTTGGTTAAATGAAGGGGTGGGATTCTAGCAGGAGCTCCTTTGCATATTAGGCCACACACCCCTGATTTCGTCGATCCTCCAAGAGCTTACAAAAAAGAGCCTTGTAAACTCGGAGGATTGACTACATCAGGAGTGTGTGGCCTAATATGCAAAGGAGCTCCTGCTAGAATTCCACTCCTGGTTAAATGTATGTATACTGATTAACCACATCTGAATCAGGTTCTCATGTGCCCAGGGATTATGAGCATAGAACTCCCAAATCATGTCTGTCCAACGGGACCTGGGACAGATCCATAAATACATACTTAAACCCTAATAGTGAGTGGTTTAAAACTGCTGAGGAGCCTGGTTCGGTGGAGGTCTGGACCTAGATCTCTCTCATCTGACTTTCTAAACACTAGTTAGCCATTAGTTAGCCATTTAATGCCTGAGTGATGAAAAGTTATGCTGAAAGATAACGACTGTCTCGAGATCACCCACTGGGGATTTGAACCTGGATCTCCCTCACTCGTGTCTGACTCTCTAACCACTATACCACATTGCTCAGCAGGCTTTTCCTGCTGCAAAGCAGATCAAAGAGTCAAAAGTTCAAGAATTAACAACCACCTTTAATGGCACACTGCCCCTTCTCAGTCTGTTATCATGCAACTGTGTTTTTTTTTAAATATTTAAATTGCGTATTGATCAGCGACAAAAAAAAAATCTCTTTGCCTAAAGGGTCATGACTCCTTCTTGAAGAATAAGACAAGAAAAAGACAGATTGTGTATGGGCAAGCGATAAAAGTAGCGATAGAGTTTGTGCGTTATCAGCATCTTCCTAAGCACAAACAGAATTTTTTTTATATATATAGCAGATAAGATGCAAGATTTTGGATTTTGGACAGTCTTTTATGTTAAGTTGCACCTGACCTGTGTGTTGAACTGTGGTACCCCAGGTTGCTACGAGAGAGACTGAAAATTGCCTAGCAAAATTGAGGCCTGATGTTGGATATTTCCTATCCTTTGCACCATTCAGAGTGGGTAAAGCCCTGGGCAACAATGATTACCCACTAGAAATTCTGCCAAATTTCTCAACTGCACCATTTGGACTAAGCTCTCCCTCCATTTCATTTTGTTTCACCCTTGTTCTTCCACACTGATTTCTTCCATTGCAAAATCATTTTCACTAGCTCGAGATAAAGCCCTAGTAGCATCTCACATCTGCCTCGCTGTGTCCTTTACTGTCTCTCAGGGGGACGGTTATCTCCTGATAGTCCCAGAACCTCTTGGCCCTTGGTACTGCATAATTGATGCATGAAAAGAGAGACAACTAAATTAGGCGACAATAAAAAAAAAAAACACCCGCAACTGTAACGTGTAAGACAAAAGGCTACTCAGAAAAGAATTCTGACAGAAAGAGGCTTCCAGAAAAATGAGCAATGGAACATATTTCAGAGGTTTAATAAAGCAAGAAAGGGTATCTACAGCTTTTTGTTAAACAAAACAAGCTTTGTCGTTCTGAAAAAGACATGTGCTCGTAGTACATCACCCTCTCAAATGATTTTGATTGTGTTGGAAACGTGGCACAGAACAAGCTAATTACAACCAAGAACAAAGACATGTCTTCTTTTTTTTTTAAAGAATGCCTTCCCTTTCCTTTAGACAGCGTTTGGTACGCCAGCCGGTGTATGAATATTTATTCCTTAAAACGATTGGGCTGTAACTTGTTTGTTCTTTTGCTGTCTGAGGAGTTGCCAGAAGACTTGAACTCAAAATCCACCCACACTGGAGAAACAAGTTCCCACAAGGGACTGTGATTAAAAGGCTTCTGCTGGGCTTCGTTACCTTCACGCTTTATTTGGGTAGTTGCTGGAATAACTACACTTAACGTTGACTAACGGCTCTTTGATTATTAATTGTCTTCTATTAATCCTTGCATATGGAAGAAGAGATCCTGTTTTCTTTGCGATTCTCAGAGGGGTTTTTTTTTAACTTTGTGTGTGCGCGCATACCTGGAAATCATGACTGACTTCTTGTGGCACCCACTAGGGCTTGGACATTCAGAGAGGTGGCTTTTTAGTGCCTGCCTCTGTGTCCCAGCCCTGGTATTCCTTGGAGATCACCCATCCAAGTACTTGTCAGAGTCAACCCTGTTTAGCTTCTGAGATCTTACAAGATAGGGCTTGTCTGGGTTGTCCAAGTCAGGGCTGCAATCCACAGAGATCTGAAGAATCATATATCTCCCCAAAGGGTCTTTGAGAATAAACCCCTTAAGGCTTGGACAAGGGGCAAGCTTATTCCTGTGCCCACCCTGTGGTCAAGTTGCTAACTTTCCGGGAAATAAAAACCCAGTTTGGTCTACTCTTGTGCAGGCATCTGAGAGTAAGGCTTTCCTCTGCAGGGATGGAGTAATCCTGTCCTGCTCGCAGGGTTATTAGTTGGGAAATACCTGGGTGTTTTGGGGGTGGAATCTGGGTGGGCAGGGTTTGGGGAGGGGAGGGACCTCAGCAAGGTACACTGCCGTAGTCTACCCAAAGCAGCCATTGGCTCCAGGGGAACCGATCTCTGCCATCTGAAAATCAGTTGTAATTGCAGGGGATCTCCAGGCTATACCTGGAGTTTGGCAACACACCTACTAGACATCCCCATTATGGAACTACCGTTCAAGGTTCAGCTTCAAAGTAGGGGTGCCAACCTGCGTGTTGGCTGGATATGTCCCAGAATTACAGCCGGTCTTCAGGCTTCGGAGATTTATTCGGAGTCTGCCTTTCTCCTGGGGAATCTCACGGGGGAATACACATAGTGAGTCAATATGCTCAACAGAATGGGAGCATTCAGCAACCATCGCCTAACTGAAAGGCTTAATATGCTGCCTATTTATGGGTCATTATGGCTATTTATGGATCATTTTGGCCCAGTTTCCACGATGGATGTGTTCACAATCCTGTGTGTACCTATTTAAGATTAGGTAACAGAGATAAAAACTTTTTAAAGGACACAAGCACAACTAATTTTTTTTTTACAAACCCTTAAAATAAAACATGCTTAAAACATTAGCACTTTTTGTTCTTAAAGGTGCTTTCTTTGTGTTTCCCCCATGGGATCCAGGAAACTGGGCAAAGAAAGCTCTGGCTCTTTCCCTCCTTCCCCAGGGGACCAGGAGGGGGAGGAGCTGGAACTCATTTGCATATTAGACCACGCCCCTGACATCAAGGCAGCTGGAACTGTGTTCTGTGCGTTCCTGCTAAAAAAAAAAAAAAGCCCTGGCTGCTGCCAGTCAGAGTTGGCAGGATGGGTCTTGATAGACTAACAGTCTGACTCAAAAGGAGGCAGCTCCATGCCCTCATGGGACTGTATACTTCTAGGGCTCATTCAAATAACCATTCGAGCCTGTGGCTTGTAGTCACATTTAAGCTCAGCTGATCCTTTCCTCTGAAAATGAGGTTGCATTTGAATTGAGATTTCCACATGGTGGTGCAAATGCAGTTTTTCATGTGTTTGTGTGATCTGCTTTTCACAGATTTGGGCCTTGGCTCAGCATAAAGCAGGCCGTGGCAATTGGGTTAACATAAGAGCCACATAGAATAAACGTCAGATGTTTCAGAGCCGCAAGACATGAACATCAGTTGTTTGAGAGCTGTAAGACAGGAAGGAAGGAAGGAAGGAAGGAAGGAAGGAAGGAAGGAAGGAAGGAAGGAAGGAAGGAAGGAAGGAAGGAAGGAAGGAAGGAAGGAAGGAAGGAAAATAGATGGGAGGAGGTAGGAAGAGGTGGAAAGGAAGCAACTTTAGATGCGTTCTCTAAGCTGCCAGCTGGCTTGGCTTGGAGAAGTTTTTTAAAGAGAGAAAAGCCTTCTCCAGGCTGGCTGACAGGGCGCTGGGGGCTTTGAGCCACACAATATGTGTGGAAGAGCCACATGTGGCTCCTGAGACACAGTTTGGCCACCCTTGGTCTAGTTAATGCCAAAATGTAGCCTCTGTGGCCCCCGGCTGTGTGGGATCTGGATAAACAACCCATCCCCTCAGTCTCAAATAGGATAGTCAACTCTGGGTTGGGAAATTCCTGGGGATTTGTGTGGGGGTGGAGCCTGAAGAGGGAGGGGTTTGGGAAGGGGAGGAATCTCAGGAGGGTAGAATGTAGGGTTGCCAGGTGCCGACAATGAGCTGCTAGGTGGTGAAAGGGAGGCTTCTGGCAGTGGGTTGGGGCACTGCACGACATCCCCAGTGTGATGACATCATATGGAAATGACATCATTATGTCAGGGATGTCGCAGAGCAACACTGGGTTTGAGGCAAAACTCTACGGTAAAATTGGCATCAGACCACAGAGTTTTGTCCAAAAGCTATAGCATTGCCATGCAATGTCCCCAGTGTGATGACGTCACTTTCACACAACATCATTGTTGCGGACATCACATGGCAATGTCACTGTTTGGTTTCCCCTGCTGGCCAGATGACCAGTGGTTGGCAGAAGGCCCTCAAACTGCCCCCCCCCCCCCCAATTGGGAACTGGGGAATGGCAGCCCTACTAGAATGCTATAGAAGTCATCCTCTTAAGCAGCCATTTTCTCTAGGGAAAGCAATCTTTCTAGTCTGGAGACTGGTTGTGATTGTGGAAAATTGACAGACTTCACCAGGAGGTTGGCAAACCCAGGCTCACACTGTCCTGTAACTAGTGACCATGAAAAAGCCAAATCGACTGGATGTCACTTATTACAAATTGGCTAACCTGGGATATATAGAATTCAAATTTTGATTTGCAGGTCTGTGATATGAATTTAAGCTTAGTAAGAACTGGTTCCCAGTGTTTATAAAATATCAAAGGTTCCTCCTGTTTTTGTGTCTCAGCCCATAATAAGTGTAATGAGTTTTAATGAGTAATTAAAAACTCATGTTTGTTATGACCTATTAAAACATGGGACTTCCCCTGCCCAAATGTACAAGGTGAATAACCCCATACCAGTTTTGCTAGACCAGAGTTTCCCAAACTATTCTTTCCTGTGGCCCAGTTATTTTTACACTTCTCCTTCGTGGCCCACTAAAATTTGGGGGTGGAGCCAAGAGACTTTGGGAGTGGAGCCAGGAATTATGTCATTTTCTGTGGTGTCAAGGACCAAGTGATGTCACTTCCAGGGCACACTGAACCAAAACTCCACCTTTTCCTGTGATGTCACTTCCAGGGCACTCCCCCAAACCTGCCTCTTCTTCGGAAGTAAATTCATTTTCAGAAAAATCTCTCTGAAACTCATGCTGAGCCAAAATGGGGGTAGAAAGTGGGCGGTCCTCTCTTTTCACCCCCACACCTGCATGCACCTATCTGTTTGTGTATTCTTCTCCAGCTTGCAAGCACTCCTAATGCCCATATTCAATTGCCTGCACCACCTATACATCCCTTCCTCAACAGCACTGGCCAGTGTATGCAGTTGGGAGTGCTGTTGCCATTGCCATAGGAATGCTAGTACTGTGTACCACCCACACTGGGCCCTGGCAGCTGCTTTACCTCAAAATATGCTGATACATTTAGTAGGCCCTTCCTTCAGCTGCCATTATTGGAACCCTGCCTCAAGCTATAACCAAGCTTTCTTGGTTTCAAGAAAATCTTTGACAACTATTTTTCATACCTTTCTTGGTTGAAACACTGGGAAATTGCTGTGAAAGGTAGCAGAGAATTGTACTGCAATTAATGAATCAATTTCAAGTTATATGAAGTTCATACAAGGTTTTCAGCAGTTATCCCAAAAAGGATATTTATGAGGGACTTGCAGCTTTTTACTGGCTGTGTTTCCCATGCCTTTAAAAGCAACCTGTTGTGCAGATACTTAGCCAGTGAACTACTTTCATCCTTTTTAATATCTACAAGAGGAGTTTAATTTTGGTGTCAGACAGCTATTATAAGCAGGACCAATAAAATGGTGCCAAGCACATAGTACCATCTCTTCCAGTGCTGTTGAGATATACCACAGTAATCTCTAATAATCTCTGCCCCACACCTCTTACTCTCACTCACTCACACAGAAATCTCATAGAAGGCCACCTGGCTGCAACTGGGGGTGCCAACTTTTCATTGGCAGAGCTCCTATGTCTGTAACAACAGACATGATGGACAGAAAAGTTTCAGCCAGTAAAAATGAAGGAAAGAAAGAAAGAGAAAGGGAAAGAAAGAAAAGGAAAGAATGAAATGGAAGGAAAGGAAAAGAAAAGAAAAGAAAGATATGGAAAGAAAGAACATAAACATAAGAGAAGCCATGTTGGATCAGGCCAGTGGACTATCCAGTCCAAAATTCCCTCATACAATGCCCCAAAAGCACCAGAATGTCCACCAGTGGGGCCAGGGCACTAGAAGCCCTCCCACTTTTGCTTCCCCCCGCTCCCAGCACCAAGAATACAGACAGAGCATCACTTGCAGGGAAAGAAAAAAAGGAGAGGGGCAAAGGAAAAAAAAGCCTTCCTTACCATCAGATGACCCCAGCCAGCAAAAATTCTGCCCAGGGGTCATTTGGTAACAAAAATAGCTACTAGAATGCCCAATCCCCACCTCTCCCGGCTGAAAAAAACACACGCACCCTTCTTTGCCATCCAGACCTCCCGGGGAAATCTTTGCAAAAGAACATACTGCAAGGCACATGAAAGCTCATACCTTGAAGAACACTTCATGGGTCTAAAGTGCCAATGGATGCCAGCTTTTCTCTCAAACACTGGGAGCAGGGAAGAAGGAAGGAGAGGCAGTCCAGCTCCGTTCTGCACAACACAGAGACGGGGCGGGGCTAGTTTTGCTGGGGGCGGGGCTAGTTTTGGCTTTTCTTGTGACCCGGTAGTGAGGTTTTCGTGGCCCGGTACCGGGTCACGACCCTGCAAATGAGAAACACTGTGCTAGACTAACCCTTTGTTGGAGCACTATAAATGCCTTAAAAAAAAAAAGCACTGCATTTCTTATTTGGCCTGTCTGTGTTTTTCAATTATTTTTGGTTCAGTCTTTTCCTTACGAGTCTCCTCATTTCTAGCCATGTCGCTATCCTGCGATCTTAATCAACCCTAAGTGAATTCCCGGTGACGCTCATGGAGCTGTTCCAAGATGGCTCCAAGATTATCACATTGTGGATTCTGATCTGGCTGTGGTTTAAGAGCAGAAGAAGAGCTGTGCTGGATCGGACAGCTAAGGGCCAACAAGTCCCATTTGCTGTTTCCCATATTGGTCACCCAAGAGAAGCTGACAGAGAAGGCAAGCAGGCAATAGCTTCTTTCCACTGCTCCCTGGCGAGTGAGATTCAGAGGGTCACTGCCTCTGATCTTGGAGGTTCTATGTAGCAATTCTTCTATTTATTTATTTAATTCATTCATTTGTACCTCTAATTTCTCTCCAACAAAGCAGCTTGGTGTTGTGGTTAAATGTGCGGACTCTTATCTGGGAGAACCGACTTTGATTCCTCACTCCTCCACTGGCAGCTGCTGGAATGGCCCTTGAAAGGGCAGCTTCTGGGAGAGCTCTCTCTGCCCCACCTACTTCACAGGGTGTCTGTTGTGGAGGGAGAAGATATAGGAGATTGTAAGTCTCTCTGAGTCTCTGATTCAGAGAGAAGGGCGGGGTATAAATCTGCAGTCTTCTTCCTTTCCATTTTTGCCCCACAATAACCCTGTGAGGTAGGCTGGGCTGAGAGTGTGTGACTGGCCCAAGGTTCCCTAGCAAGCTTTCATGGCATATGTGGGGATTCGAACCCAGGCCTCCCAGATACTACTTGGATGCTTTTAATCACTACACCACACCAGTTCTGCTAGCCATTGATTGGGCAACATACTTTTCTCAAACCCTCTTTTAAAACTCCCTGCACCAGTAGTTATTTTAACTCCATCATGGCGGCCAGTTCCCTAAATTAATTGTGCATCAAGTGAAGACGTTCTTGCCGTTGGTTTGTTGTCAATCTCGGTTTTCCTGGGTGACCCTGAGTTCTTGTACTACAGGGGAGGAGAAATATCCTGCTCAATGGTTACATCAACCTGTGTCCTCCCTTGGTTTTTAACTTTTCTAAATTAGGTGCCCATAACCTTTTTAAGCCTGCAGTCACCTTTGGAATTCTGACAGCCACAGGAGGTGGAATTAGCCACAGAATTATTACTGCAACTCAGTTTTGGTCACACAGTGAAGATCCTTGTGCTGAGGTGGCAGCTGCTGACAAAGCAGCTGCTCAACTGTCTAGTAGCCAATCAGAAGCCTTGTTGCTGTTAGGCAAAAGCCCCTCCTGGCCCCATGCACTTTCTAAAGCCACTTGGCAGGCACCAGAAAAGGTGTTGGGGGCGCCACGCTGGGGACTCCTGGACCAACTTTGCACTAGGGCTTGTTCCGGGTAAAGAGCCCTTTTGCTCCCGGGGCTTGTCTCTGTTTTTGCACAAGTTGCCCCAGAGCTGCAAGTTGGCCCACTGCTTTTCCACAGCAAGCAGAAACCGCTTGTCAGAGGATCTCGCTTGCTGTGGAAAAGCAGTGGGCCAACTCGCAGCTCTGGGGCAACTTGTGCAAAAACAGAGAGAAGCTCCAGGAGCAAAAGGACTCTCTACCCGGAACAAGCCTAGTGTGAAATCAGTCCTGTTCTAAACAAAAAGCCCCACGTGCTTTATCCTTGCCTTGGAAGAAAGGTGCTCCACCCAGTTGAGGATTTCGGTTGTCCAATACTGCCTCTTTTCCAGTGGTAGTCTTTGGAAAACGAAAGGATGGGAACTAAAACTATACAAAGAATTCTCGACTACAAGTGTATGTATTTGACGCTGGTGGTTTTATTCTCAATTCCATTCCTCCCAGTCCCTCATGTGGCATTTGTCGGTCTCCTCACCACCACATACTTAACGAATGTTTTCATTTGTTCTAGGAAATCCAGCTTGCATCCTTGCAAACATCCGTATGTGGTCCTGTAGCACTGGAAGTCTGCCTAGACTTCTTCAAGGATGTGAAGATGTAATGGAACTCCCAGTCAAACCTTGCATCCTGTTCCATGCTTGGTGCTGGAATGCTTTCCTATGATTTTGAGGCAGGCTTGCCCTGGAGTACTTTGGCCACATTATGAGAAGACAAGGCTCACCAGAAAGTGGCAGGAAAAACTGAAAGTGGCAGGAAAAGAGGGAGACCCAACAGGTGGATTGATTCAATCAAGAAAGCCACAGACCTTAGTTTGAAGACTTGAGCAAGGCTGTTACTGAGAGGATGCCTTGGAGGTCATTCATTCATAGGGTTCATTCATTAGAAGTGACTCGATATTAGGGTTACCAATCCCCAGGTGGGAGGCAGGGGATCCCCCAGTTTGGATCCCCTCCCCCCACTTCAGGATCATTTGAAAGTGGGGGAGGGGAGGGAAATGTCTGCTGGCCACTCCATTATTCCCTATGGAGACTGATTCCCATAGAGCAGGGGTGGCCAGCGGTAGCTCTCCAGGTGTTTTTTTGCCTACAACTCCCATCAGCCCCAGTCAGCATGGCCAATGACTGGGGCTGATGGGAGTTGTAGGCAAAAAAAAATTCTGGAGAGCTATCGTTGGCCACCCCTGCCATAGAGTATAATGGAGAATTGATCCACAGGTATCTGGAACTGGGGGGGGGGCTGGATTTTTTTAGGTAGAGGCACCAAATTTACAGCAGAGCATTCAGCGTCTCTCCTCAAAATACCTTCCAAGTTTTAAAAAGATTGGACCAGGGGGTCCAGTTCTATGAGCCCCAAAAGAAGATGCCCTCATCCATTATTTCCAGTGGAGGGAAGGCATTTAGAAGGTGTGTGGTCCCTTAAATTTGATGGCAAGAACTCCCTTTGGAGTTCAGTGATGCTTGTCACATCCTTACTCCTGGCTGCACCCCCAAAGTCTCCCGGTTCCATCCCCGAAGTCCCCAGATACTTCTTGAATTGGACCTAGCAACCTTACTTGATATCATGCAACACACACACAGGCTTGCACATTGAGTTTTTAATGTTCCCTGATCCACACTTGAACACACAAAGCTGCCTTATGCTGACTCAGATCCTCTATCCATTTTGAGCGCTTTCACACACCTTAAAAAATGCACTTTCAATCCACTTTGCCGCTGGATTTTACTCTGTGAAATGGCAAAATCCACTTGCAAATGGTCACCCAAGTGGATTGAAATTGCATTATTTAGCATATGTGAAAGTCAGACTGGCTGCAGTTCTGCAGGATCTCAGGCTGAGGTCTTTCACATCACTTGCTACCTGATCCAGGGTAAACTGGATTAGTGTATATGAAACTGCAGGTTTCATAGGTGGTATAAAGTATCAGTGCTGACGGCTCAGTGACATTCACGTGTCATATTTGACATGAATAAGCCAGTGATGCAATGACTGTGGGTGTACGCAACAGATCTAATTATCTCTTTGTCCTTAGGGGCTGAGGTGTATGTGTGTGCGCATTAAAGTGCCATCAAGTGGCTTATGACTTATGGTGACCCTACGAATCAATGATCTTCAAAACTGTCTTATTGTTAACAATCTTGTTCAGGTCTAAGGGTGAGGACAGAATAATAAATTTGTAGCATCTACCGAGCAAAGACCTTAAGTCTGTGTATGTTTCTTCTGACCTTCAACTGAAAGAAAAGAGAGGAAACAATTTTGAGTTTAGCCAAAATCTCATGCGCATTTGTGTGTGATTTAACCAGTCGTGGATTCTCCCCCCCTCCCATTTAAGTTAATGCATATTATAAAGTTATACTATTTGTATTTCCATTTTAATAGTGAAATTCCAGTGATTTAAACTGGTTCTGGCTGCAGTAACTCTGTGTGGCACTGTAAAATGTAAATTCTTTTCCTCCAGCTAGAGAAGGAGAATATGTTTGCCTCCTTATGTGTCCCAGATACTAGCATCCAACAACTATTTTACAAGTTTTTACAAGTTTTCCCCTGCAGAGCATTGTTTTGACTCCTAAATAACATGCTGAGCAATAGAACTTTCCGAGTAATTACAGGTCAGTCAATCAACAAGTAGAAGAAACTGAATAACAGTCTACCACAGGGCTTGGTACTCACTCCAGCTCTTTTCAATCTGTACATCTCTGATGTTCCCGAGATGATATCCAGCAAGTTTGCTTGTGCTGATGACACAGTGATTGCAGTGAGGCACACAGCAGTAGAAAGGACTGAGAAAATACTGACTACGGACCTCAGAATTTTGGCTGACTAAATGGCAGCTTATCCCAGATCCAGGAAAAACAGAATGCTCCTGTTTCCATCTCAATAAAATCTTGCCAACTGTGAACTGAATGTCTACCTTAATGGCACCCGACTTACACACAACTGTGAGGGGCTGGCTGGGTTGGGCACAGGTGAAGGTGAGTTGGGCACCAGGTGCCTGATGCAAGTATTGAAGTGCACAGGAGGAACGAGAAGGGCCGGCACCTGGGAGGTGAGGGGGAGCACGAAATGTGGATTGAGAAGGAGCTGTAAAGGACGCTGAGAAATAAACGACTCCGCAAAGCAGCACTTGTCTTTTTTTAGTTCACAACAATCATACACCTAAGTACCTTGGCATCAGCCTGAACAGGACCTTGAGCTATAAACACCATCTTACCCATGTGGCAGTGAAAATACATAAAACTTCTCCATAAATTCTATAGTACTAGTGCTACAACACCTAGATGCTCAGCTTTGGGGTTGCTGCACAGTATTGTGGAATATTTATTTATGCTATTGGATTTATGAATATGGCGCTTTATGTGTGGCTCAACAGCCCCCATGTCCACTTACTTGATGTCCAACTCAAGAAGATGATGATGATATTGGATTTATATCCTGCCCTTCACTCCGAATCTCAGAGACTCAGAGCGGCTCACAATCTCCTCTACCTTCCTCCTCCAGAACGGACACCCTGTGAGGTGGGTGGGGCTGAGAGCAGCTGTCCTTTCAAGAACAACCTCTGCCAGAGCAATGGCTGACCCAAGGCCATTCCAGCAGCTGCAAGTGGAAGAGTGGGGAATCAAACCCGGTTCTCCCAGATAAGAGTCCGCACACTTCACCACTACACCAAACCAATGGGACCCATCAGTGGATCTATTAAATCCACTCCAACCTATTGGCTACCCACGTTGTGCCACATCACTCCCCCACATCTCCTAAGACAAGATGCTCTTCTTCGCGAATATAGAAAGATTATTGAAAACAGAGAGTTGCCCATCTACAAAGTCATGGCTGACGAGGGCCTATCCAGACTAAGATCCTGACACCCGGCAATAAGATCTGCACAAATCCTGCAATCACAAAATTTCGCTCTAGGGAATGAATGGCTATGAACATGGATGCAATCAGTTCCACCTGATATCCGTAACCTAAGAAACACCACCAAGAGACCCTCAGGATTTGATTTGCCATGTAAAGTATGGAAGACAGCTATTAGAATACAAACAGGCTTTGGCAGTTGTGCAGACCTGTTGTTTAAATGGGGAAAAATACCAGGATCCAAATGCGGTTGTGGTGCAGCCTGCCAAACTATCCGTCACAGGAATGTGAGCATCGTGCTTTCCTGGGAGATGGGATGGAACTCTTTGAACTCTCCCCATCTGCGACTGAGTCGAGTGAAAATCTAGATATTAATATTTAGGGGGATTGGCCAATCAATCTGCGTATCTGTTGTATCAGTTTGGTTACATATCTTATATACTTCTTATGTGTAACTCTGCTATACAATAAATAAATAAATACTGTTCAGATTCAATCCCAAGGTATTTTCCTGTCCTGGCTTGCCACTGTGTCCTTCATATGCCTCAGGCTGAGATTCTGGAGATAGTTGCACACCCACCTTGTATAGTGTGGCTTTACTGCTACCAATTAAGAACCTGGGAGTTCTGTTGGATCAAACCCTCCTGCTGGAATAGCAGGTCAACCAGGTGGCAAAAAGTGCCCTTTGCATCTTTATGTAACACAGAAAGTGTCCCTTTTTCAGGCTCAGCCAAACTCACTGCACTAGTCCATGCTATGGTAACCCTGAGACTAGACTACTGTAGTGTTCTTTATGTGGTGCAGCCCTTGAAGGCTCTTTAGAAGCGACAATTGGTGCAGAATGCAGCAGCTAGCCTGTTGATAGGAGTTAAGGATGCTGACCTATTATCTCATGCTTTAAGACAGCTACATTTACTGCTAATTTGCACCTGTGTTCAATTTAGGGTGCTGCTGTGAACCTTGCTTAAGCTAGGGTTTTCTCGGTGGCCACTCTTGCGCTGCTGAACAGCCTTCCTGGAGGTGCCGGGAAGGCTCTTAACTTCACAAGGATTGTGGAAGTTCTGCAAAGCATAAGAACATATGCAGAGCCCTGCTGGATTAGGCCAGTTGTGCTTCTAGTCTGGCAGGCTCATAGCTTTAGAGGGCTCTCTCTAGGCAATGCCCCCTCTTCAATTTGTCCAGCCCAGCCAGAAGATTGATTTCCCTGTGTCTGTTTCTGGTAGGAGTGACAGAGAGACTGGGGGGCAGGGGGACCCTTTTGTAGGTAAAAGCTGTTTTCATTTCCCTGCTAGCTGACAGCTTATAGCTGAAGGTATGAACTGACCATGCCATTGGCCAGGGAGGTCAGTAGCAGTTCTAAAGGGTTAACCCTGACCTGGAACAACGTTGGCTGCTCAGTTGAAACAAAACAAGAGCAGCTTCTCCATTCCTTCACACAACACCTGATCCGCTTAGCAGAAGTAAACTCCACTTTGTTAAACTGCCCTGGCAGCCACCCCCCTCCCCCCCAAAAAAATCCTGGCTATGGTGCTGTAGTTCGGCATCCTGTCTCACGCAGCGGCCAACCAGTTCCTGATAGCATTTCCAATGTGCTTTTGATGGCTTGCTTTCTTATGATCTGTGTTTCTGCAACGGGAGATTTCAGCTGGTTTTCACCACACGTAAGCCGCTTTGAGTCCTGTTGATGGGGGAAAGCAGGATTATAAATATTTTAACTTAATTAAATAAACAAATCCCTGCAGCTGCTTTCCAAAGAAACTGACAAAGTTGGGGGGAAGCTGTTGACTGTTTCATCGGAGAGCACAGAAAGGGAAGGAAAACGTTTGTGGATCTGGCAGGCCTTTATATCCCAGGGGAGAGAGCGCAGAAAGAAGGTGGCATGAAGGAAATCTGTGTTGTAAAGCTGAGAGGGCTTCCCCACGGTACTTTTACACAGGGAATAGGGGGTAGGTAAGGGGGAAATGTCTTTCTCAACCGTGTATGGCAGCTCTTTGGCAACCAACCCTGGGGCAGAGGATTAACAGTGTTGTCACATGGAAATGCATCTGTTCCCGGGCTCCATAAAAAGCCCAAACCCCAAACCACAGAAAGCTGAATAGCGACTGTAAATCTACTTTCTCACATGGCCATGTTAATCTGATATGAGCATGTTTAAAACTACAGTTGTGTCTTTCACACATGCATTTTAATTATTTATATCCCACCTTCGAGCTCAGAAGAATACATGCTTTGGAGCTGTGGTGCTGGAGAAAACTCTTGAGAGTTCCTTGGACTGCAAGAAGATCAAATCAGTCAGTCCTAAGGGAAATCAACCCAGACTGTTCCCTGGAAGGCCAGATGCTGAAGCTGAAATACTTTGGCCACCAAATGAAAAGGGAGCACTCACTGGAGAAGACCCTGATGCTGGGAAAGACAGAAGGCAAAAGAAGAAGGGGACGGCAAAAGATGAGATGGCTGGACAGCATTACTGATGTGACTAACATGAATTTGAATGGACTTCGGAGGAGGGTGGAAGACAGGAGAGCCTGGCGTGACTTGGTCCATGGGGTCGCAAAGAGTTGGACTTGACTGTGTGACTGAACAACAAATCCCACCTTTCTCCCCATTGGGAATCCAAACTGGCTCATGTGATTCTGCTCGCCTCCTTTTTTATCCTCAGAACAACCCTGTGAGGTAGGCTAGGCTGAAAGAGTGTGACTGGCTTGAGGTCACCCCATAAAGCCTTAATGGCAGAGTGGGGATTCGAATCTGGGTTTCCCAGATCCTAGGCTGATGTATTAACCACTACACCATGCTGGCTCTCAAAAACAACTCCTTTGTGGTAGGCTTGTCCCAGTTAAGAACATAAGAGAAGCCATGTTGGATCAGGCCAATGGCCCATCCAGTACAACACTCTGTGTCACATAAGAACATAAGAGAAGCTATGTTGGATCAGGCCAGTGGCCCATCCAGTCCAACACTCTGTGTCACATAAGAACATAAGAGAAGCCATGTTGGATCAGGCCAATGGCCCATCCAGTACAACACTCTGTGTCACATAAGAACATAAGAGAAGCCATGTTGGATCCGGCCAATGGCCCCTCCAGTCCAACACTCTGTGTCACATAAGAACATAAGAGAAGCCATGTTGGATCAGGCCAATGGCCCATCCAGTACAACACTCTGTGTCACATAAGAACATAAGAGAAGCCATGTTGGATCAGGCCAATGGCCCATCCAGTACAACACTCTGTGTCACATAAGAACATAAGAGAAGCCATGCTGGATCAGGCCAATGGCCCCTCCAGTACAACACTCTGTGTCACATAAGAACATAAGAGAAGCCATGTTGGATCAGGCCAGTGGCCCATCCAGTCCAACACTCTGTGTCACATAAGAACATAAGAGAAGCCATGTTGGATCAGGCCAATGGCCCATCCAGTACAACACTCTGTGTCACACAGTGGCCAAAAAAACCCCAAACCCCAAGTGCCATCAGAAGGTTCACAAGTGCATCTAGTTCCCATTGCATCTAGTTTTCCCAGCAATGAGTTGGGTCACGGAAGATCACAAAGGCTAGTATGCATTGTAGAACTTGGGATGCCGTCTTCCCAGTCCTCCTTTCTGGAATCAGGCATGTTCAGACAGCACATCCAGTCCGCACACCCATGGGAACAGTCTTCCTCCGCCCATCACAGCATCCAGTTGAAAGATATGAATATAGAAGCAGCATCGTTTGTATGGTATGGTGATGTTTGGATGTGTGTTAAGTGCTGTCAGGTCACTTTTGACTTATGGTGCTCCCATGATTTAACGTCCTCCAAAATGTACTCATTAACAGCCTTGTTCAGGTCTTACAAACTAAGTGTACTTTGTGGAATCAATCCATTTCCTGTTGCATCTCCCTCTTTTCCTGCTGCCTCCAGCTTTTCCAAGCACTCTTGTCTTTTCATAATGCGACCAAAGTACAATCGCCCCCGTTTGGGCATTTGAGCTTCTAGGGAGAGGTCAGGCTTGATTTGATCTAGAGCCCACTGATTTGCCTTCTTGGTGGTCCACAGCATCAGCAAAACTCTTCTCTACCATTTCAAATGAATCCATTTCCTTCTTGTCCTCTTTTTTCATTGGCCAACTTTTACATTCATACATACTAATAGGGAATACTATGGCATGAATTAACTTGATCTTGGTCAGTCTCCAAGGTGGCTCTGGGTTATCCTGCCAGAGAAGATCTTAGCAGCGTTAAGTCAAGAATCTCTGAACTGGTGTTAGAACCTAAGCCATGAAGGAGGAGTTGGATTTATACCCTGCTTTTCACTACTTGAAGGAGTCTTGGAGCACCTTACAATCACCTTCCCTTCCTCTCCCTGCAAAAGGCACCTTGTGAGCAATGTTCCCTCTAAGTTGTGGAGTGTTGTGAGCAAAAATTGTACTTTGTGAGCTACTGGCATTAAAGTTGTGAGCGACTGCATAAATGAGTGTGCTCTGGGGGTCATCCTTCCTGAGCTAAGACAAAAATGTGTGAGCTGGAGGCTAAAAATCTGTGAGCTAGCTCACGCTAACTCAGCTTAGAGGGAATGCTGCTTGTGAGGTAGGTGTGGCTGAGTGAGTTCTGAGAGAACTGTGACTAGCTCAAGATTACCCTAGCAGCTGCATGTGGAGAAGTGAGGAATCGAACCTGGTTCTCCAGATTAGAGTCTGCTGCTCTTAACCACACCACAGCCGGCTCTCGGCTGATTCATACAGCATCGATACAACATTATTTGGAAGAAATTTTTTGCTACCTGTTTTACTAAATGGGGAGAAACAGTATTGGTAGTTGCGCAGTCCACAAACGACACGTGCCCTCTTATTCGTGATTCAAACCACAGCTTGAGAACATTTTTATCTATGATGCTGAGCATGACAGGTAGCCCCTTGTGTGTGATTGGAGCACACTAGAATAAAGTATGCATCAACTAGAGTGATTTGTTTTATTTTGCTTTTTTTTGGTTGCAAAGTTATGACAAAGGAGTGATTTAATATTGGGTAAAGTGGTTTTTATGTAAACCTCCTTGGGGAATCCATCTGGATTGAAAAGCAAGGGAGAAAGCAAAGGAATAAATAAAAGCAAATGCACATTTTGGTTTTTGGTTAAAAAAAGAACAGCTGTTTTAAAGAGATATGTATTTTATGGAGGCGTGAAGATTGTGGGGGTATGTTACTGAAGACATGAGGCAGTGATCTTATCAAAGTTCAGAGGTCAGGGTCTGCACAGTTGCAGGACAGCTGGAGACCTCTTTTTGCCTATGTGGCCGTGAACTGAACATATGCGGCTATTTTATTGCTAGCCAGACCCCTGGTCCATCTAGTCTAGCTCGACAAAAAGGTTCTGGGGTCTCAAGGAGAATTTCTCTCAGCTCCTTTTGTCTGAGATTCTTTTAACTACAGAAACCCAGACTTGAACCTGGGAACTTTTGTGTCATGGAGCAAAAAGCCTTCACAGCATTAAACCAAAGAGCCTCTATTTGCACAAATGGGGACATAACATTGTTTTAACTGAATCGATCATTAAGACATGCTGGAATGCTTTCATTATGCACCATACCCCAAAGCGGGCATGGAGGTTTTAATAGATAAATATAAAAAATTTGGGGCAGAAAGAGTTCCCTTTTCCTATCCACCCTAGGGGTGCCACCTCTGGGTTGGGAAATACCTGGAGATTTGAGGGGGTGGAGCCTGGGGAGGCCAGAATTTGAGGAGGGGAAGGACCTCAGCAGAGTATAAAGCTACAGAGTCCTTCCACCAAAGCAGTCATTTTCTCCAGGGGCGATTTGGAAATCCATTGTAATAGCAGGAGAGCTCCAGGTCCCACCTGGAAGTTGGCAATCATAACCCACCCTGATGAAGTCTGCAATCCAAAAGCCAAGCATCCAACACTGTGTATACTTACTGGGGTAGGGTAGCCTTTAGGGAGGACTTAACGTTCAGTGGGGCCGGGTGGCTTCTAATGAAGCATACCTAGCTAGATGCAGGCTGCTAATGTGAAGTTGTCCCTTGATTTTGTCGAAAAAGGTTTTACATACACGCAAAACAAGTCAACACCTGAGGCACAAAAGGGAAATATTTTAATAAATAAACGCAGGACAAAAAGAACCACCTCCTCCCCCCCCCCCCCAAAAAAAATCAAGTCTGCGCTCCAAATCGAGTCTGCGACCCTGCGCACATTTAGGAGTAAAATGCCATTCAACAAAGAGGGGACGGTGGGGCGTGCTTCTTCCCAGGTTTGCTGCCTAACCGTCACCTAACTAGGCTCGGGGCTGCACATGCAGACTTGTCTCCTGGAATTTGCAGCAGATTTCTTGCTTCGGACTTAGCAATAGCAACCCTCCCACCCCCCAACCAAGGAGAGGGGTTTCGACCTGAGAACAGGGTTGCGGGACACTTTCCTGCAGCGTCCCACCGCTTCACCTATTCTCCTATCCCGCCCCCCTCAAAACTCCAGGACAGGTTTTCCTTCCCCTTCCCTCCTGCCCCTCTCCTGCCCAGTCCCGTCCTATCCCCGCCGCCCGGACTCCTATTTTCACGCCCCTCCAGTCTCCTCGCCGGGTTTTCCTTCTCACTCCCAGGCGCGCTTCGGGAATGTCCGTGAGATGGGGGGGGGGGGAAGAGGAGGAGGTAGCCGGACGGTGTCGAAAGGGAGGAGGGAGAGGTGCAGGGGACCGGGAGAGGGGGGGGGCGTGGCCGCTGCTTCTCCGCGCGACGGCTCGCGTGGCGGCGGAGGGGCGCACGCGCGCTCCTCCTCCCCCTTCCCTCCCTCCCTCCCTTTGGAATTCTGTCAGCTCCGAGCGCGCGCGCTCCCGAGGAGGCGACGCGCCTACGCGGAGGGGGCCGAGAAGGAGTAGGATGGTTGACTGAGGGAGGGAGGAGTGTGGCGCGCGGGTGTGTGCGCGCGCAGCGGCGTCGTCGGCTGCTTGCTTCTCTCTCTTCTCCTCAGTGTGTGTTTCTGAGGCGAAGAAGAAGGCGCTCTTATCCTCCCCCTCGGCCGTATTTTCTTTCTTTCCGAGAGGGGAACCGGCCCGCGATGGAGTTAAAACCAACCCAATAAGAATTATTATTATTATTATTATTATTTTTTGAGACCTCCCTCTCCCTTTCCCCCTCCTTCTGTCTCGGTTTTCCATTCTCGGGGGAAAGCGACGTCGAGGACCCGGGCGGCGAGGGAGCCCAAGAGTCCATTACGGGGACCTGAGGAGCCGCCGCCGAGCCATGGCGGCGCCCGGAGGAGCCTGGCGGCGGCGGCTTCTGGGCTCCCTCCTCTGGGTCGCCTTGCTTTGCGGCCAGACCCCCGCTGCCCCTGCCGCCGCCGCCCGGAGCGGCTCGTCGCCTTCGCAGCAACAGAGTCCCCCGCCCGCCGCAGGTGAGAGGCCGTTGGGGGGCAAGGAGGGGGGGGGGCTCCGCACCCCTCGAGGGGGAAGGGGGGAGAGCGGCGCGCGCCTCTTTTTTTGGGGGGGGGAGTCCCTCCTTTAAAGGGACCTGGTTGCAGCACGCGGAAAGAAGGGGGCTCGCTGCGGCCAAGGCTGCGCGTTTCGCGAAGGGGAAAAGGGGGCGGCGGGTCTGTGGATTTTCTCCTCCTCCTCCTCCTCCCGGCTGCAACTGCGGAATCAGACACGAGTCCCGCCGGCGTTTGTGTGTGTGTGCGCGTGGATGTGTTTGCGTGTGCTCGGGTGCAAAATCACGCCAGGCGCATGCAAACGCGCAACACCTTGGGGGGGGGGGTTATTTCCTCTTTTCCTTGGACAGGAGCCTCTTGCTGCTTTGCGCATCCTGGCTATTGATCTCCCCCACCCCACCCCCGACTTTTTGCAAGGAGGTTGGGGGAGTGCCCCCTTTTGGGGGGGGGGAGGTTTTCTCCTCTTGCTTAATAGGGGATGGTTTGAATAAACAAGAGGCTTAATAGGGGATGCATGACATTTGGGAGTCCACCTCCTTTTAGGTGCACGTGTAGCTCTTTTGGTGGACAGGGATACACTCTGCTTATTAGGATATGGAATGCGTGACATTTCGGGGATCCCCTCCTTTTAGGTGAATGCGTGGTTCTGGGGCAGAGGGGGACAGGGATTCAATCCTTTTGCTTATTGCGTGGCATTTGGAGGTCCCCCTCCTTTTTGTGGCTCTTGGGGGGACAGGGGTTCACTCCTCTTGCTTAGAAGGCATGCAAGGCATTTGGGGGATTCCTTCTTTTTAGGTGTATGTATGGCTGTTTTGGGAACAGGGGTTCATTCCTCTTAGAACAATGCAAGGGATTTTTGTAGGGGGTCCCCTTCTTTTAGGTGAATGTGTAGCTCTTTGGGGGGGGGCAGGGATTTGCTCCTGCTTGGAAGGCAATGCAAGGCATTTTTGTAGAAGGGGTCCCCTCCTTTTAGGGGAATGTGTGGATCTTTTGTGGAGCCCAGGGTTCACTCATGCTTAGAAGGGATTGCATGGCATTTGAGGGGGTTCCCTCCTTTTAGGTGAATAGGTGGCTCTTTTTGTCATCTAGACTATTGGGGGGCATGTGGATGGATGAGAAAAGGGGGATAAGAGGTTTTGAGAAGACCCCCGCCCCAGAAGAATTCAAAATGAGGGATCTGTCTTGGCCTTTTAAATGCACGTTATTTCCCCTTTGCATCGCAAAGGTCTGTTCCATTTGTAAGAGTCTACCCCAAACTGGACACATTTTGAGTACCAGCAGAGGCCACTATGCACCTCCACAGGTCCATAGATGGTGGCTTGGTGCTGCTTCCCCTGCTGCTGAAGGAGCCACCTGCAACTCCATTCACTCATTCAGTATTCATCAGTGGATACTTCACCGAGACCCCTCCTTTTTTTTCTGCAGCAGTTGAATTTGGAAGTGGGGAAGGGGGGAACTGTTAAGTGATGGAGAAGCCATCAAAATGGGTCCTGGGTGCTCTTAAGAAGAACACAGTTGTTTTTTTGGAAAACTACTAGCCCTCTGCCTGCATCCCTTTCGATACTGGAAGCACATGGGGGATGTAATTCTATAAATGTTCTGTTCACTGCTGTAGTTCCATTGAATTTACACGGGTGTACACTGAATGTTTGCATCCTATTGGCATCATTGGGGCTTGTGTGTTCTTTGGGTTTTGCCTGTAGACAGTTAGTGAGCTGGCTACAGACGGGACTGTCGCTTATGCTATCATGTGTAAGGCAAATGAGCAGCCTGGTAACATGTCACAGCCTTGCGTTAAGCATCGCTGTAGTGTGAGTCTTGGGGCTTGCATTAGGGAAGGCTGATGTTAACATATATAAAATGAGAGAAAATGATGAACCAGTTGAAATATTTGTCACTGTTGTTCCGGAAATATTATTTTGCAAAGATATCTTTGATTTAAGCTCTTACTACCTAGTATTAGCACGCATAGTAAGGAAAATGAAGCTGTTACCACATTTGATAACGTGTTTTGTATTCTTTTGAATTTTTTTTCTTTTTCAGTCATTACGTTTGTAGGTATACACATGTCTGGAAATGTTCCTGTGCAGCTTAGCAGTATATACCTGGTCAAAGTTAACTTTAGTTCCCTTCGCTAAGCCATCTTGTCTGAAGAAGTCTGTGATTATACAGGTGCTGAGATGGGTCTTGCAAATTGCAAAGGCTACCCTGATACACTTTCAGTATAAATAAATAACATGTTTGTTTTGCTTTAGATAAATATATTGGATGTTTAGAATTCATTGAATTGGTGACGATACCGAAAAAGCCTTGTTTTGTAAAAGTAGCTTGTGCAGGATGATGTACCATTTTCTATTAAAAATAATTATCTTGTATCACAACATTAGCTTTATTTTAAAGTCTTTCCAGTTTAACCTGCTAATGGAAGCCTGTTTGAGAGATGTTCTGGGAAAAGAAATGTGGGTGTAGCTATAGTAATACAAATTAGAAGCAGATATTGGTTTGTTAGTAGTCTAGTGAGAATAAGAGTTTGGTGAGTTTTGCTTACAGTAGATTGTGGTCATAAGTACTAGTGAGGTAAGCTGCATTTTATAGTCATACATAGGTATTTCTGGCTGCGCTGGGAAGCTGCCTCTTCTCTAAATCCAAGCACAGTTCCAATGTGTGAAGAGGTAGTGAAACTCCCACAGCGTGCGAGTGGCTTGGCTTGTTTTGAGCTGGAATGCTGGCATCTAATAAGAGGCAGAATTTATGTCCCAAGATTTGACTGCTGTTCGTCAAGTATCCCAGTTTTCAGACTTTCTCAGTAATCAGCATATCTTAAGAGTGTGTGTACCACAATTCTGCTTTCTTGGTGTCCAGAAAGTACCTTAGCATAACCTCCATACTAGAGCACTGTGAGAAGCTAAAGGTCCTGTGAACCCCAAAGCATCCACGTGGAGGAGACTGCAGCTGGGTTTTTGTGTGAGTCGGTGCTTGGGAGAAACCTCCTTCCAATTAGCCTTCTCTGGAGGAGGGTAATTGTTTTGTCTTTATACTGGGAGTGATTGAATTAGTGAATTGCGTCCAGTGCCATATACATATAGCAGAATTATCCACACTGAGTCCCTGGATGAATTGCTGCTCTGGGTTTGATTCCTTCCTGGAGGCATAACTAGATGAGTGGTTCATATAGGAATACCGTGGGGATCTCCTGTGAGGGTGGGTGGTGGTTATTCTTGTTCCTGTCATACTCAGTTTCTTAACCCTATCAGTAGCCCACTGCCAACCCATCCAGATTAGTTCTGTCTTAATCATTAAGCGTCTGTGTGATTAGGCTGTGAATATATCCCCACAGTGGCCAGTGGGGATACTAGAGAGAGAAAATGAGCATGGAAGATTGTCCAGCAGTAAATAGTCACTTTGACTGGGACTTCTAAGCTCAACATTTCCAACCATTACATGAGAGGCTACAAGCAGGCAAGAAAGCTGACCTGGTGCAACTTGGGTGCATCGAGGCACTCAGTGTGTGTCATTGGGCCTCCAGTGCTTCTTGATTAATTCATAAGGTATATATTTGAAACACTTTTTTTGTTGTTGGTAAAAACATGTTCTGACACACAATATTCTTTTATGGTTTTATTAGGCCTTTCTCCAATAAGATACTCCTTTAGTTAAGCAGTGATAACCCTTTCTTTAAACAGATTTTCCTAAATAGTGGGACTATAAACACTATACAACAATGGGTGTCTTAAGGAGGTTTCTTAAATTTCATATGACTTCATACAAAAATGATGATGGACTGAAACACTTTTTAGTCATTACGGTGTTACATTAAAATTGTGTTTTAAAGTAAATCCTGTCAATTGCTCATTTTTTGGCTTTTACTTAAAATGTTCAGAAGAATTGCCAGATTGAGGGCTTGTAGTGCAGACCAAAATGAACAAACAAATAAGAGACAGTGTGGTGGGAGAGCTAATTTTAACTCGACTCTTACCATAAAGTTACATACAGTTAACTCCCATTTAAGCCAATTGACTTCAGTGGGGTTAGACTAGGGTTGCGAGCTCCATGTTGGGAAACACCTTCAGATTTTGTGGGTGTAGTCTGAGGAGGGCAGGATTTGGGGAGCAGAGGGACTTCAGTGGGGTATAATGCAATACAGTCCACCTTCCCAAGTGACCGTTTTCTTCAGGTGAACTGATCTGCTGCCTGGAGATCAGTTGTAATCCCAGGAGATTGCAGCCACCATCTGGAGGTTGGCAACCCTAGGTTAGACTGGAGTTAATCTGCATAGGATTGCACTGTTCTATAGACAAATAGGTAATTACTTTTTATCTATAGTGTCTGTAAGGTTAAACTGGGTACTTTCCAGGTTCACTGTTTATATTAAAAGCACTGATTTGGGGGTGAGGTGGAGAACCCTTCTGGAGAAGTCCTTAATCCTCATTTCCAGCTGTTGGCTATTATCATTCATTCTCCATTTTACTTCTCCCTCTTTTCATGGTTCCTCCCACTGCTTCTTTGGCCATTTTTCTTCATTTCTCTATGGTTATTCCTAGATAATCATGGGCCTGGCTCTAGATGTGGTGATAGATTTAGCCAAACCCATTACAGTGGTTATATGAGTGATGCAAAGGACCCCTCTAAGAAGTAGAGTTTTTTCAGCTCTTTTGCAGTGGTTGCCAAAAACTGAAAGGAAGCTTCCATTTCAATTCAGATTAAGTTTTCTGGAAAACTGCCTCTGCACCCATGTTTCTGCTTGGCACTTTTGTCTGGTAGTGTAGGGAGCAAATTCCTATCTTCAGAGAATTTTGACTGCTCTTGATGGGCTATTAGAATTTATTGCACATTCACATATTCATCAAAAACTCGAGTATTTCATTGCACTTCATAGGAATTTTATGCAGATGTTTATACTGGCTAAAACGAGCCCATTCGTGGGATAGGGCAGCATAGAAATCAGCAAAAATAAAATAATAAATAATAATAAAGTAATAAATCCTTTCAGTGATCCTACGGCAAGTATTTACAGAGCCATTCCAGCCAGGGCAGGGGAAACCCCAACCTGAGGGAGTATCTCCATGAGGACATACTGATTCTTGAAGCCAGTAAAGAGCGGTTTGGCTATAAGGACTGCATGTAAGTGGTCACTAGCAATGAAGCTGAGTCTCTTCCCTCTGTCTGTGAAGTTGAAAAATGGGGTAGAGTTGGAGGTAGATTACTTTAATTCTGCAGAAGACACAAGAGTAAGAGAGAAACCCTATGAGCAAGAACTAGAAAGCCCTATGCTAAGCCTTTATGTGGACTCCAGAACGGGACCAAGGAAGGCATGCCCTCAGACGAAGTCTGGTGTGGCCTCTGTTCTATCAGGTACTGTTTTTGATTGTAGTCCTTGGGATGCTGTTGGAATTGATGAGAAACTTTGATCCAGTGACTTAACCAAAGGGCCATACAATGCTCTTGTGGTAGTGAGAAGTGATAATTCCAGAGGTTTGGGTGCATTTCGTCTGTGGTAGCAAAATAAAACAGAAGTCTGCCTCAGCCCCTCTCTCCTGCGTATATTCATTATAAATGTATACAAAATGGTTTTTGTCTTATTTGTATCTGAAGAAGTGACCTCTGGCTCATGAAAGCTCATGCTAGATTCAGTGTTGTTAGTCTGCGCTTTATAATGGAACGTGAGCCTTCATTTCCAGATCTGACTGAAACTGGTTCCCGATAATCTATTGGAATTGTATTTATTTGCCTTACAAATAAGGGTGCTACAGAAGGTAGTTGGCAGCAGCCATGTGACTTAATTTTAAATGCAGATTCTGGTTATTAGTCTTTCCATTGCAGTTGGAATGTTTATTTGGACTTTTGAATAATACAGTTGTGTACTGTCTTTTGTCTTGTAAAGTATATTCAGCTAAAAGGCATATGTATTAATAAAATGTACTAGTGTTACTAATTGGGCTTTGTTTTGCTTCCAGATATTGGACTGGTGACTTATGTGTTGTATATGTGCATATACGCCTCTCAATAAACCAGTCAGGCCTGAAATGTCAGAATTAGTATGTGGCCTATTCAAAGCAAATAATGCCATTTAAATGAAATGGAATTTGTAGACTTTGCACTATGAAACTTTATGCAACTCAAAGATCTAATTCACTTATTAGTGTTTGCTTTAACAAATTGCCTTTAGGGGGCATAGGCAATTTTTACTCAGTGTGCATCGTGATGTGGGGTTTTTCTCTCAAGGTTCTTACGGAGAAGTAAATATAGCCGCACATAAGTATGTAGCAAAGAAATCTTATGTGTAAAGCAAGGGCGTAATTTTTTAAAGACAGTGATACAAAACCTTTGTGACTTACATTTGCACTTACTGAATTAGTTTGACAACTCGATAATTGGAAGTTGAATCAGAGGAGGATATTGTAGAATATTTGGGTAGTCTCCTATCCACAATCCCTTGAGGCATGAAATAGACTGGTCTTTCAGTCTCTGTTTCGGGAGGATGTACCACCCATCTTCAGTGTGTCTTCGTGCCTCTTCTGTGAATTAATCGAAGCAGGTTGCTTTGGTGTTTTGCAGCAGTTAATGGATAAAGGAGACCAAAGAATAATATAATCATGTATTAAGTTTTGGTAGAATCCCACACCCCTCTCAACTGATGAAATAGCCAAGGAAATCTGAACCAGTTTCATGGATTAGATTAGTGTGGCTGTGGCTCAGAGGTAGAGCATCTGCTTGGTATGCAGAAGGTCCCAGGTTGAAATCCAAGCATCTCTAGTTAAAAAAGATCAGGTAGCAGGTGATGTACAAGACCTCTGCCATAGACTCTGGAGAGCTGCTACCATCTATGTAGATCAGAGGTGGCCAGACTGTGCCTCGGGAGTCACATGTGGCTCTTCCATACATATTGTGTGGTTCTTGAAGCCCCCACCACCCTATCAGCTGGCTTGGAGATGGTGTTTCTCTCTTTAAATCACTTCTTCAAGCCAAGTTAGCTGGCAGCTTGGAGAATGCATTTAAAGTTAAAGTTGCTTTCTTTCTACCTCTCTTCCCCTGATCTCCTCCCTCCCTCCCATGTTTGTTCATGTCTTGTGGCTCTCAGACATCTGACGTATATTTTATGTGGCTGTTGCATTAAGTAAGTTTGGCCACCCCTGGTGTAGATAATACTGGCCTTGATGGACTAATGGTCTAATTCAGTATATAAAGCAGCTTCATGTGCTCAGTATTTACTTCTCAGATCATCACTATCTTTAGTCATATTACCACACAAGAGCCGGAAGTTTGGTCATCTGACATTATGGGAAAAAAGCTTTGAGCCTTGTAGACTGTCCTCTGTGTAACTTATGGAGAAGAGGTTGTTTTTCCCCCTCCAAATTACTGCCCTGTTCTTGAGCTATTAATTTAGCTTTCAGATCTTTCCCCAACATAACAGACAAGCATCCTTTGAAATACTAATAATTAGTATTAACTAATTTGCAATGTACACACATTTGTCGTCGTCTCTTTTTGAAGCCATTAATCAAACTTCAGGCACACAGAGGTTTCTACATCTTTTCCATTAAATGAGATCCTGTAGTCTGGTCTTCATATACTCGGTGTTTATAACTGAAATGAATTTGACTGGATCTTGTTATGCCGTGAGACTACAGGCACACCATCTACATCATACACATTCCAGACAGCAGTAAGATAAGGATAGTTGCAGTTACTGGAGTGGACATAGTTCCCCCTTGCTCCACAGCTGGAGTAGATATTGAAATTTTTAGGACTGCCTGTTATTTCATCATGATTTAAGCAGTTGTGGTGACATTGTCTTGCTGGTGGCTATTTAATCACCCTGGGAAAAACACTATCTGGAGAGGTCCTTGTTCTGAAAAAGTCTAAATGGTATTACTCCAGAAGAATTTAATAGGACCACTACCTTAACAAGATTGGCAGATTTTATTGTTTTAAGAGATCCCTGTGGAAAACTTTTTCTTTTTCTATGGGCACCAGTAAACCTGCAACTGTGTGAAATAACACCCTTTCTGTTCTGAGAATCTGGAATAAGAGACATCGTTTAACATAAAGGCCTTCTGGAAACTTTAGGTTTTGAATGACCCTTGCTTTTAAATGTTTTGAGAAATCACACTGGTATTTTTTTCCTGGCTTGCTTTCAAATAAGTAAGTTGAGCTCACAGCCATAGTGAATTTCAGTGGTGTTGTCTGTTTGAATTTCTGTTCCTGAGATCATATCAAATCTGTCGGAGGTAGGTTTCTGCAGTAGTTATTTTCCCTGGGAACAGCTATCTGGTGTACCTATATGAAGTTACTGTATAGGGCATCATTTCTAGATTTTGTTGCTGGAGGAAACATCCTGAGGAATACTGGCCCAGAACCTGTTGCTGCATGAACTGTCAGTCCAGGCAAGTCACTCATAACTATTTTGGTGCCTCAGCTTTCAGGCTTACTAAAGCCCTCTCATTTAGCACATCTGCTTAAGAGGAAGGGCTCACTTAACTGTGGGATTGAATTGAGCTCCATTCATCAGGTTGTTCAGATGTCATGATGTCAGGACCTAATCCAGTTTTACACACATAGGGAAGCAGCACATCTATTGATCTCCCAAAGCCTGTTTTTCACATCGTGATCTCCACATTTCTCTGTGTACAAACATGGGCTGGATCACTCCCATCACTTGTATTTTAATAATATCCATGACATCACAACCCAGAATTGTGAGCTGATGGTCAGGGTGCCATGTGGCGATAGGGGACAGCCCAAGTGCACTTGGCCTTGAAGCTTGGTTGATCCTAGTTCAGCCACCAGTTTTCATCCTAACCTACTTTATAGGGTGATGGTGTGGATAAAACAGATGATGGGAGAACCATGTATGCTGAAGGAAGGGTTGGATGAAAATGTGGGTTCCTTGGAGGGAGGACCCAGTGAAGTTGATGGCCAATAGATTCAGAATGGACAAAAGGAAATATTTTTTACTCAGAGTGTGATTGAAATGTGGAAATCACTGCCAGAGGATGTCATAATGGTCATAGACATAGTGTGGCTTTAAAAGGGAATTGGACTGATTTGTGGAGGAGAGGTAACCTCCACATTCAGAGGCAGTAACTCTCTGAATCCCAATGCTAAGGGATAACACCAGTTGACGGCCTTTGCCTCTATGCCCTGTTATTCGACCTCCAGAATAACCGCTTGACACAGGATAAGACAGAATGCTGGACTTGATGGACCAGTCTGATCCAACAGGACTCTCCTTATGTTCTCTTCATCTTCAGTTTAAAAGGAACTGAAGGTAGAAGAACACAGGGCGCTCATTTATGCTGCTGATAATGCGATGAACATCCTTCTTTGTTATTTACCAAGTTTTCATTGTATTGGCAGGACCATTGTGTGTCAGTGTAATAAAATAAGCACTGGATCAGTCTGGCTGTCATTGGGTTATGCTCTGTCAAATTTGACAGTGTTGAAAATTGTTTTTTTTTTTAACTTCAGCTGTCTTTCTGCTTGCTGTGTAAGAGAAAATTAAATCATTAAGTATCTTAAGATTCAAATTGCCACATAATCACTTCAGCCTCTTTAAAGTGGTGCATTAACACACTCCTATTTTACAAGTGCTAGTTATACAATTTATAGAGGGGGAAATGAACACAATTCTTTATAAAGGTGCATTTACAAGAATATACAAACTTACAGTAATATTTTATAAAACCTTCTTGTAGCATGCTTGAAGTTTAGATTTCATCTTTTATGTAAGAATGCTGCATAGGATTACTAAACTCATGATACAAAAAACCCACATCCTTTTTAGTTTGCCAACTCTAAGCAATTCTGGACTTCCAGAGACCCGCCCCCCCCCCAGGCAGCACAAATGTGGGAAAATGTTGCAATCTGACTCTCCATGCATGTTAAAAACAAAACCTTTCAGGACCAACGAGATCATCAGCCCTATCACTGTTTTGGTAGTTCAGTAAATGGCTTTAAATAGGTACATTTGTGTTTGAGGTTTTAGATGGCAATTCCACCTCTGACATCTGTGCACTGATATTTATCTTTTGCTCAAACCTGTGAACAGAAGTGTATTGTCGTGGCTTCTGTGCAGTCCCACATGAGACTACATGATTGCAGGTCAGCTGCAGAGAAGAACTTCCAACCTTTTCTGGAGTGCTCCCCCTCCTCCCTGTCTATAGAGGTCCCTTTTCCTGCCCAAGGAGTCATGTGACAGAGGTGGGATGAGCACTTCTTCCCTCAGTTCTGTTCTTGCTACTGTGAGGAGAGGGTGTGCTTCTAAGCTGCTGCTTCATGAGCCCTCAGGAATAAAACCAACAAGATTCTTCCATGGATAACAGTGAAGAGTTTCATCTGTAAATTAGTAAGATGGCTCTATTTAAGAAGGGCGGGGAGTGTGAAGTGAAAATGGCCCCAAATCATGATCATTCCTCATGCCTCCTATGTCTGGCCACAATACAGCCACATATCCAGCTTGTAGATGCCTTACTCCTAAAGCATTTGAGCGGGAGTGACAAGATTTAAAGCTGTTCTTTTGGGAAAAGCTCTGGGTGCCCTGGATTCCTATGGGGAAAAACTGGCCCAAACAGATAACAAACACTAACTTTGCCACTGACACCCTCATTAGAGCTGCAAACTAAAGTCTCTGTCTTGAGATTGGTGCTGTCTCTAAAAAGAAAGCTAAACACTCATATCGCAGTCCAACCTGATTGCTACTGCATCAGTGCTTTTCAAGCTCTCCTTGGAATGTACTATCTCCATCCCCACGAAACCATAGCTCATGCACTCAAGGTTATCAGCCCTCCCTGACCTGGACAATTGGCCTCTCCTCAGAACTGAGCATCAGCGATCTTCAAAGTCCCTCTGGTGCCACAGTTTGCTGTGATGTTGACTCATTTTCATGTCCGAAGACTTCCTTGCCATCAAGAAAGGTATTAGTCCCCACCTCTTTTATATGCTTTCTCTATTGATTTATTCCATAGGGTAAATTCCTGAGATAAAGACAGTCTGGTCATCATGAATCCTTCTAGCCCCTTTCTGGCCCAGTAGAATGTGGTTCCTAACACTATGGAAGCTGGTTAGAGGGTGACACATGACATGCCCACAGAGGAACATTTCCTCTGCATAAATCCTGTTTGCCATTGTACCTGACCACTTGACTGATTCTGCAGTAGAGGGGTTTTTGCATAAGGTTGAATAGGCTATAACTAATTGCCTCTTGCAAACCCACAGTGAGAAGGCCTTAGTTAACTCAATGCACAGCAGCCAAGAAGGTCTGAGCGCCTGCTCCGGCTGCAACGCCATTGAGGATGTTCTCCGCAGCTGAGAACGAAACGTCTGGAAGGAAAACTTTCTCCAGTAGAACTCGGCACTTGATCCCGAAAGACTCTACAAAGCCTTAGTTATAAATGGAAAAAGTTTGTTTACTGAAGTGATGAGCACGGCCTTGATCCACAATTGTGTAGCTTGAGCAAAACCTTTGATTACCTGTTGAAACTGCAAGAAAGGGGTCTGGCTACCTCATTTATAAAAGTTCACCTAATCACCATTGATGCATTTCATGTCCCAGTTAATAGACAGTCAGTCTTCTCTTTTCCCAAAGTCTGAAAAGTTTCTAAAAGGTTTATTTAATATGTTCCCACTTGCTGTATTCCTGGTTCCTCAACTGAGTTTTCTCTTGTTCTTTCAAAATTGATGTATAAACCCTGTGAACCATGCTGACTTGTGTTTTGTCTCTTATAAAACTGCCTTTTTGGTAGCTATTGCCCTCACCAGAAGGGTACTGCGTCCTCCTTTTATTAAATTCCACCCAGACAAGGTGGTACTCAGACATAGTGTAGAGTATCACAATTCCACCTCAATCAAGACATCACCCTCCCAGTATTCTTTCCATCCCGACATCATCGTCAGAACAAACACTATGTATATTAGACGTACAAAGAGCATTCCTTTTTATTTAAAAAGGACACAAGAATTCAGGAAGGATAGAAACTTGTTCATATGTTTCAAAAGGTCAAATAAAGGGACAGCTGAATCAGTGCAGTCACTCTCCCGCTGGGTGGTCTCTGCAATCCAAACAGCTTACAGCAAAGCTAAGGTCTCTTGCCCTGTGTCTGAAAGCTCACTCAGTGAGGGCTCAGGCATCTTCAGCAGCATTCCATGCCAGGCTTGTGCTGGAGAACATCTGCAAAGCAGCAACTTGGACAACCGCATCTACATTCATCAAGCATTGCTTAATGGATGTGGACTCCAAAAGTGAAGCTGCTATGGGAAAAGCTGTGCTACAAGCAGTTTTCTGTTGATAGTTCACATTCTTCTCCTAGAGTAGGTGAGCTTGCTGTTCTCCTATATGAGAGTGCACAGAAGCCACGACAATGAAAACAGGGTTGCACTTACCTGTAACTGTTGTTCATTGAGTGGCCTTCTGTACAGGCACACATCCCCTCCCTCCTTTCCCTGTTGTGGGCTGCCAAATATGCATGGGCCTTCTCTGGCCATGAATGGAAATGGGGGAAGGAGTGCTCGCTCTGCCTCTGTCACGTGACCTTTTGGGTGGGAAAAGGGAAAAATGGGAGGGGGAGCACTCCAGAGCCTAGAAAATTCTTCAGAAAAGCTTGGAAACTCTTCTCTGTGGCTGGCCTGCAATCATGCAGTCCCTACACAGAAGGCCACTCAACCACTAGCTTGTCATCCACACAGCACTCTTATTTGGCACACTCACACACTGTGTTAAGGATTTCATAAATCTTATTAAATGGTTGCCACTGTAGACTTTAAAGTTACCTGCAGAGATTGATTTGAAACTTGCAGTACATTGATAGGGTCTCAAAAATAAGGTTTACTTTGGGGAAAGTGTAGATGACTGGGGAAGGCAATGGCAAACCACCCCGTAAAAAGTCTGCTGTGAAAGCAACGTCACCCCAGAGTCGAAAATGACTGGTGCTTACACAGGGTGCTTTACCTTTTTAAGCTTTCATATGCTCTTAAGCAGATCTGATGAAGTCTGCTTAAGAGCATATGAAAGCTTACATTCTGAATAAAACTTAGTTGGTCTTAAAGGTGCACTTGTCTACTGCTTTGTTCTATTGTTTTACTCCTGTTGCTGATTCCCCCCCAGCTGAGGAATGCTTGAGGCCCTCAGTAGGGAGCTGGTGAATGGTTTGTATTCCCTGGCCATAGGGGCTTTGTGCAAATCCCATGTCTGAATGGAAGGTACTACAGCTAAGCAAATTCTCACCCCCCCCCAAAAAAAAAAGAAAGAAAAGAAAGAAAAAGGATGAGCAGGGCATGCTTTATGGTATGCTGTGAAATTCTAGCATATTTGAAACTGTAATCATAGCCTCTTCATTTGGTAAATGTATATCCATCATATTTCTATTCTGCCCTTTCTTAAAGGAGATGTGGTATCCCTGAGCACCACCATATCTTAACTAACAAATTGGGTTGAAGTGGTTCTCTTGATCCTTTGTTCTAATGCACACCTGAGATTTTGGTTAACAATATCCCTTATAGGTTCATGTGAACACTTTTAGACCTTTTTTTGTCCAATTCAGCTTAATTCTTTCAGATTTGTTATCAGAAGCCCCTATTGGTGCTTTTCAGGTTCTTTCAGTATTTTGTTGAGACATTCACAAAACCAGCTCTACTTATCTAATCTGAATTGTCCCGAAGTCGTGGTTTTGATATGTAGTTGAGTTAATGCTGTTATTCTTCTGACAATGTCTTGGAGGCCTCCATGCATCTGAGAACTGCAGTCTGTCCTGTGTTACAGTTGTAACACTGTATTACATCATGTGCTCCGTTTGAGGAAAGAATTCTGTGAAATAATTTCTGGGGATGAACCCCTCCCACCCTCAGCAGTCGAAACACATGAAGATTTAAAATTGCCCTTGGGGTAATTGTTCAAAATGCTAAAACAGGTGGCTGTTCTTGGGAGAAAACCTATATGTGGTTCTTTTAGTAAGTTTGATCATATTATGTTCTTCACCTTTTGAAAGGGTAAAATGTTATGGCCCTGACCTAGGTTGCATAGACTACACCAATCTTGTCAGAGCTTGGAAGCTCTGGGTTATTTTTATTTGGGAAACCACCAAGGAAGTCCAGGGTCACTATGTAGAGGCAGACAATGACAAAGCACTTGAAAACCCTATGAGGCTGCAGCTTGACAACAGTTTCCATCATCACCAAAAAGCTGTGGCTTATTGTGGCATATTGCATCATTTTTGTAGGCACCTATTTATTCATCAGATGTGTGAAATGAATATTGCCTACAAGAGTTAGATGGACAGTGTTGAGAAGGCACTACCAGTGAGTGAAACCAGCCACCTGATAAGCTGTTGGGCTGATTTTTAGACAGCTTCAGTGTAGCACTGCAAACAAGGAAAACCTTTCTTCACTAAAACCAGATCTGAGGTGTGATCTTTGGGTGCCAGTGTAGTACCTTTTGTACAAATGTGCTTTGTGGAATCCACCTTGAAAATAGTGGTACATGATATAAATGGGTGATTCTCAACTTTTGTCTGATGTTTGATGCATTTTTTGTGCCCTAACATGTCATTTGAGAGGATTTGATATGTACAGTAGCAGTAAACTGAAACTACACTTTCATGAATATTACTTTAAAACCAGATCTGAGGTGTGATCTTTGGGTGCCAGTGTAGTACCTTTTGTACAAATGTGCTTTGTGGAATCCACCTTGAAAATAGTGGTACATGATATAAATGGGTGATTCTCAACTTTTGTCTGATGTTTGATGCATTTTTTGTGCCCTAACATGTCATTTGAGAGGATTTGATATGTACAGTAGCAGTAAACTGAAACTACACTTTCATGAATATTACTTCTGTTAACATCAGGCCTTGACAGATTTTCTTTGGCTTGATGAGCTACCCCGAAAATTTAGGAGCCGGACTTATTTTTCAGCCTTCAGGCTTTTTTATTTTCATGGCCATACTTTCTAAGTATTGCTGTCACAAAATCTAATCCTAAACTCTTCAGTTACTTGTCATTTTTAAAGGTACAACAAAAGTGTTGTAGTGCATAAATACATTATGGGAGGTGACTTTGGTTGCCACCACAGTAAATTGTCTCTCACCAAAATAAGCTTCATACTTCTACTGAGAATCACCAAAAGGCATTTACAATAAATGAATGCTGAAAATACTAGGCACCACAATGAAATTTCTAAGTGCCAAGCCTGGAATTTATCAAGCCCTGATGTAAAGCAATTAAAACTGGTAGGGGAGCTTGAGTACGCTTTCTCAGATCCTGCAAATAAACAATTGGACTGTGGCAGAAGGCCAGATTTTTGGCTATATTAGTAGAGGCAGTAAATTCCTGTGCACACCCGCATATGAAAAACAAGCTGTTTATCGGTTTCAGATCACCTTACTAAAAGTTGGGGCATAAATGAATGGAAAACCAAACCCAGTTTTTGAATGTTTATAAAATTATTTTTAAAATCCAGAGAGAATTTGATATTACATAATATAATATCTAATCAATTTATTTCTTCTAGGTTTTAAAAAAAATGTATTTAACAATTCCAAAATAAAATAGTTTTCACAACCCTTGAGCTGTAAGTTGACCTCTTTCTGGCTCTGGTCCCAGTTTAAAGAATGTGTCACTTCTCTGTGCCAAACTTTCAAAACAGGTATTACTTTACACTTTAATTAACTGCATACATCTTGAAAAGGAAATAAACTAGTGGGCTTTTTCCACTATGGGCACATAAAGCCTTGCTTCACAGAAGAGAGCACTTAAGTAGGAACAAGGAAGCTTGTGTGAAGTGAACTAGGATTGTATACTTTAGCAGGGGGGGGGAAGTCTGGTCTTAGTGTGTAGCTCTTGGCAGTTTCAAACAAAACAGCCCAGTGTTCTCTTCGTTGGGGGGGCGCAGGATTACTGAAAACAGCCTTCTAAAAATCCATTGAATGAAATGTCTGCAAAAATGTCATTCTTTGAAAACTGACTTTCTTTTGTTGGTGAACTTTTTTTTTTCCTTAATAGACCTTCAGGCAGTCTCTTAATTTCTAATTGTGTTCTTTTAGGTTAGGGCTATAGAAACAAGAACAACTTTAAATGCAGGTATGGGAAGGCTTGTTTTGTATGTGTTTTTAAGTGGATTGCAGCCATCTTTGGTCTCTTGTACCATCCTGCTGAACCATAATATGGTATTTGTACCCACAATGATCAGTGAGGAGAAAAGGGATCATGTGCAGAGTTCAAGTGAAAACGGGCATCTTTATTGAACAATTAACTTCCAGCGACTTGCCTTTAAGAGGGTAGGGATTTGATTATTGCAACGCCCAGCCTGTCTGTTGGGTAGAACTGGGAGGAAACAAGATGTAAATCAACATGATGCATGTATCAACCTGTTGATACTTGCTGTCCATAGTCATCTCCTTGGAGGTGCAGCTGTTTTAGCCTGTCCCAGTTGCTGGTCTGGTTTGGGTGCCCCAACTCACCTTAAGGAAGTCACCCCAAAGGGTTTCCACTGTGCCTACTCCTATTTACCTGTCTTTGAAGCCTTTGGCAAATGGCAAAATGCCAGTGGAGGTAGACATTTTGTGAACTTGCCCTGTTCTTTTGCCAAACAAAAGCTCCACTAAGCTTCTCAGACTTAAGAGCAAAATTATAGTTGCCTTTCTGAGAGGTAGATCCCATTGTCTCTGTTGAGTTTTGGGTTATATGTCTTTTGGAGAAAATGTATACAACATAAAGCATGCCATTTATAATTTAGCAGTATTTTATATTCTAACTATCTGGCATATTTATGGAATGTAAAGGTCTTCTACAAGTAAAATGTTAATATTAGCATGACAGTGATCAAGGGCCCAAAGGAAGTGAGGTGCTGGCCAGCTAGTGTTAGATGTGAATAGGCAGCACATATGTTTAAGTGTAGTTAATCTTTATTTAGGTATGCAAGGAAAGCTTTTATAAGTGAGGGCTTCTCCATATAGCTACTTCCTGTATACCTGAGGCCTAAGTAAAGCTATGTAATTTACCTCATAAAGTTGTTAGTGGAATTGGAATATCTAAATTAGGCATCGAAGTATCTATCTACCCACATACAGGATAACAGAATGAATATGGACAGAATCTGTCAAAGCTAAAAGCTCCTTGTGTTTATTGCTAGACTGTCCTCTGCTTTCGCTTATCAGCATTGGTGTGAAGCAACATAACTGGGTTTTCACCTTCAAGACTTCTGCAGTTTTGTTTCTGATGGCAGGGCTGGCATTTGTCCAGTCAAATTGATTGGTCAAATGGTCAAGTATTTAAAATTATTTTAGTACAGTAGCAAAGAATGGTGCTAACTGTAGGAGCTTTCTACCAGAAGACCTCAGATTCCAGTTCCTTACAGAAGTCGCTTTGCCAGATGAGAGGCCCCTCCATTCCATAACAAATACAATTAACAGAGGTAGTGTTGGTTCCTGGACACTCGAATCCTTACCACCTCTAGTTCATAGCACATTCTGGCTCTTAAAAGTTATTTAAGTATGTAAAATTATCCCCCCCCCCCCAGTGCCTCAGGAAGAAGTGTCCCTGAGCATATACAAAAAGCCTTTCCTTTGTTGCTCTGTTGCCTGGTGATCTGTGACTGATGCTGCCTATATAGGGTGAAGGTGGTGTGGCCCCACAGATGTTGTGCAACTTGAGAAGTGGCCTGGTTAAGACATCAGTTAGTCATTTGACTGAAAAGACAACAGTAAGTCATTTGACTGAAAGAGAGAGGCTTAGGTTCTGGTTGAGTTTACTGACTAACTGCCTGTGTCTTGGAGGCTAAAATGTGTGCACAGTCTTGCCAGATATACCATGCAGAATATGACCAGCCACTTATATGAAGCATGACAGTGTGTGCATGTATTTCTATTAATAGCACAAAGTTTTAATAGTATATGCGTGTGCTGTGCAACAACTATATTCACTTTCCCAGTGATCTGAGTTCTCTCTAGTGTTGCGTTCTCTGGTTTTAGCTACTGATAAATGCATAGAATTCTGTAAAAACAATAAAACTCCAGATAGCCAGCAACACTAGTTCTGTGCGTCTCTAATTGTTTGACTGTGTTTGTTCCACTATTCTGAAGCCTAAGTTCCTGTTCAATGCCTTGAAATTACAGCACATGGCCAATATGAGAAATTCATTTTAATGGTGGGTGGGCAGAACCAGAAGCTCTCAGTAGAGAGTTGCAGGGCTTGTTGGTGCCTGTTTCTAAATGAAGGGTGTGTCCCATGCGTAACATAGACTACTGTAGAACTGGGGAGCAGTTCACTTCTGCTGTTGCTATCTCACATGGCATAATGAAGTGAAAAAGGAAGGCTGGTATTTGACACAGATGAACCTTTAGGATGTAAAGTGATCTTCCTGTTCAGTCCTTTCCTCCAATAAATAACTTTCTCTTTGCTACCGCATAATCTTCATTGGCCTTTCTTGCATCATAATTCGCTTCTGTGTACAGAAATCTGTTTACCAGATTATTAGTTTTTTCAAGAGCTTTGACCACATTCAGTTACTTCAGTCCCCTTTACTGGCTTCCTCTTTCACTTTGCATCCAGTATAAGCTTCTTGTTGGGCCAGCGCATTTAAAGCTCCTTGTGAGTTTGTTCTGCTTACCTGTCTTTATCTTTAAGACACACACAGATATGAACTCCATTGTTTAAATAAAGCAACCTCTAGCTGTCCTTCCTGATTGTTCCTTACTCTTGTAACTCTTTTCCAGGTGACATTCACAATACTTCCTCGCTTTGTATTTTTAGGTTTTTTTCTCAAATTCTTTTCCTTCTTTCTCATAGACGCCTCAAGATTATCATTCTGTTAAAGAAGTATTTATTGCAGTTATTAACCTTGACTGTTCATGATCTTGTGAGTCCATTTCAGGCCTGGGCTTGTTCTTAGTTTTATGTTTGTAGAGTGTATAAAACACTCTGCTGGTGCATTAAACATAATAACAGTGTATATAACTTCTGTGAATCCTTAGCAAGTGAAGGAGAAAATCAACAACTTTCTTCAAAGAGAATATGCTGACTGTTCTTTCATTAGCTGCTTAATACTAAAACGTGAATTGATTTTTTTCCCTGAGATGACTGTCTTGATTCTGGAATGGCCCTGCACAAATCTGCTTTCTAGGAGTGAGTGCTTCTGGCTCACTTGTGTGGCAGGATGCCCAGCAGCCTGTAGATTTGCTCCCCTGAGTTACTGGTGAATTGCAGAGGACTCAAGGGAGGTGTCTTTTTAAAATACTTTGTTCAACTTAAAATCAGGAAGGGAGGCACTGTCTCTGTCATGCTGAACAGTGGTGCTGGCAGAAACTGTGTGCCAGACTCATGCTGCTTCTACATGCTCCAGAGTCCAGCATGATACATGACCCTCTTCTTTTGATGCATTAAAAATAAAATCTAGGGCAGAGCAGGGGTCACTGATGAGCACAAATGATGGCTGCTGTTAAGCCAAGCCACAACATGCGGATTCATATTTTCCAAGTGTTTAATAAATCAGTCATCTTTCCCCTGTATAACAAACAATTATAATAAAAAAGAGAGAAAATGAGGAGGAAGGGACATTCATGTGTTCCCTGCCTCTCTACAACACACAGCATTGTAATTCTGAAAACTGCTGTGGTGAATCTTTGCTGCTGGTGGGAAACCGCTCCAGTGCACATAACCACTCCTTCAGGTGTCTTGAACCTGAAGGAGTGGTCTTCTTTCACTTAGCTACTTTGATTTCCTGCTTTCTCAGTAGCTTGGGCCTGGCCTACCTGACAAAGAAGGAAGGGAGCTGGGCAAATTATGGGTTATGGATGGGAGAACTTAGCTTCTTCTGTGTTCTACTCTGACTTCTTCCAAGAACTGTTTTAAGGCTTCAGACTGACCTTGTGGCTAGTGCCGGACCTGCCACATCTCCACACAAGCATCAGTTAAACAGGCAGACAGTTCAAGTGATCGTTTGCTGCCAGAATATGGTATTGGTTTAATGATATCAGTATGACCCCTAATACAGACATTTCTCCTAGTGAAAATGCTGCTGTTCAGCTGGGGCCAGAAAGGTTTCATTGTTTCCATTCTCTGAATGAGACTTTGTATATTTGGATGGCTTACTTCTCCAGAAGGTTATTAGTGTTGGAACTATGTAGACTGCATAAACTTCCTGAAAGGAAACAATTGTAAAAGGTCCAGGAAATCATTAGGAAACGAGAATGTCTGCTCCTGTTCTCTCCTTGTATTAAGGACACAAAGTTTTCTGATAAACTTTCTATGTAGAAGTGGATCGTTTCTGATACATGATATATGAGGATTTGCTCCCCCTCCCAATCCAGTACTTAGAACTTGGTACCCTGGTGCGGGGAACCTTAGAGCTGCTTTTAATATCCTCTAGAGTGCTGCCAGTTTGTAGTCTGCAGAACCGCTGAGCCACTTGTGAGTGGAACCAGCTTGAAAGCAGCAGTACAATGTGTTACACGAAACACTCCCCCACCTTGACACATATCTACCCATTTGACATATATGCTGCTATAGCAGTGTTCCTTCCTCCAGTAAGTGTTCCCGTAAAATACTGCCTTAGGAATGAGGCTTTTGAAAGTTGTCTTAAGGGAGCAGGGAGCTTCAAACTACAACATTCTCAGATTGTGAGGCTGAGGACAAGGCCCAGCACAGAGTAAGGTATGTCTTTTGGTGACAAAATCAAGCACAGTAGGCAGTTCCAGTGGTGGGGTAGGGAGTGAAAGGCCCCATCAGACATTGGGTGATTGGAAACATCCCAACAGAGCAGGGGAGCCCTCAGTCAGGAACTCCCTTAATCCCAGGGCTTTTTTTGTAGCAGGAACTTCTTTGCATATTCGGCTGCACCCCCCCGATGTAGCCTATGTTCGAAGAGCTTACAGAGCTCTTCTTACAGGGCCTACTGTAAGCTCTTGGAGGATTGGCTATATCAGGGGGGCGTAGCCTAATATGCAAAGGAGTTCCTGCTACAAAAAAGCCCTGCTTAATCCCATTGATCAGAGTTCAGGGGTTTTTAGGAGGTAATCTGGGGAACAAAAGAACAGTTCTAATAACTTTGTGGTCCAGAAGATGGCCAAATAGACTTCATATATTTTACAAAAGGTACAAGGTGTCAACCAGCTCCTTCATTCAGTCCTCTAACATAAATATTGCAATGCTGACAGATTTACTCACTTGGACTCAAAACAGGTTACACAGTGAGTCAGTACAGTGAGTAGGATGAAACATTCTTGGTTGTTTTGTGCCAAGAGGTATTACTTCAGCTGTCCTCTCATCACAGCCAGTGGATGCTAGCCACAATTCTTTGAAGTCTCACTGACTCACCAAAGCAGCCAGAAAGTTATCCATGCATAAGGGGCATGCATCTTTCTGTACCGTGCCATGACTTGTGGTGGCAGAAAGCTGAGCCAGCCCTGAGAAGGACATGAAAAACAAATGCAGAAGCAACATATAGTTTCTTATTTTGTTTTAGCTCTTTCAGTGTTGTAGTAATAATAACAATCAGTATGACATATAACAGACGTAGTGGCTACAACCAATCTTCCCTCTAAGCGGAGTTAGTGTGAGTTTGCTCACAGTTTTTTAGCCTTCAGTTTACACATTTCTGTCTTAGCTCAGGAAGGATGACCCCAGAGCAAACTAATTTATGCAGTAGCTCACAAAGCAGAATTTGTGCTCACAAGACTCCACAGCTTAGAGGGAGTATTGACTACAACTAGTTTCTTCTAGGGAACATTCCACTGATATTCTTACATAAGGTAATTGTTGTAAGTAAGAGTCCCATAGTGGAAGAAACATGGGCATAGATGAAATAAGCAGAGCTTAAATTTGTAAGGTAAATCCTATAACACTCATTACTGAATTTCCAGGAATTTGTGCTGAGATCTTCACTCTCTTGAATTCCAGGTTGAATGCTTGTTCAGTGGGAATAACTGCTGTAAAAAAAAAGATTTTGATTCATTCATCTGGTTCCAATTAATTATTAACAAGCTGAAACCAATTTTGCTGAATTCCTGTAAATTCAATTTATTCTTCAGTGTAGTACTGGAAGAACAGAAATTTAATGATGTGACCTTTGCTTATCTGTGTGAATGAAGTTTAAAGCTAGAAATGTTACCAGAGAAATGGCTGAATGGTGGAATAGTGCAGTATCTACTTTTTTCTTTCACGCCCTTTCAGATTCTTTCCCATGTGGGAAATATGGGAAGGAGGGATCTCAAGGATACTCTGGCTGATACTGGAGCTGTACAGCTGCTCAGAAATGAAAACAGAAAATTGAAGTGAGGAAGGCTTTCTCACTGGGTGATTGCATTGGTTTCTGGAGACAGTACAACTTTTGAAGTTCGTCTCTCCACAGGTGGTGGTGCTGGGCTGTTCATCTTCCAATTGAGATTAAGTGAAGAATAAAGCTGTCTTCCAAAAAATGAGAAACTCTAATAGCAATAAGAACAGTCAATTGTCCTGCTTTTTCTATATATGTGGATATGAGGCAGTGAATATTTGATGTGAAAGCCATCATTTGGGTAACTTCTGATTCTGTGCTCCTTTCCTGAATAATCTTTTGGGGAATTATCCCATGTTTTGTGTAAAAACTTGGTGCTGTCTGACCACTGGTGGCATTTCAGTGTTGTGCATGTTGATGACCTCTACCTCTTTGTCTCTTGCCAGAGGGCTGAGTACTGTGTTGTGTATGTACAAGTGCGGTAATTGATAGGATGCATACACATGTATGTGTGTTTAAAATAAGGAGGCTGTTGGAGTGGAGGCAGCTGCTGGTAGTACCAATGGATGAACCATTGCCTGGTACTCACTAAAACCTGGGGCTATGGCATATAAATGTATAGCAGTCATGTTTGACAAGCTCTCATTTCATGTAACATGAAATTGTATGTTATGTTTATTGTTGCATTTCCAAGACTATTTATAGAAGTATCCTGTTGAGTGCATTATTGTGATTGCCTACCTCTGCATCTCATTTTTTACACTGAGACAATTGATGGAATAACTGAAGTGTTTTTCATCAGGTTGTTTGGTAAAAAAAATAATGATCATTTTCAACCAGTAATTAGAGGTCCTCAGAGAGAAGATAAAGTCTTTCTCTAATAAATGGATATCAACGTAGTTCTCAAAAGCTGGGTATTCCATGGAATTAGTACTACTTCTTGGAATCTGCTTATTTTTTCTTTATGAAATGTATTTTTTTACAAAGTATGTGCTTTTATGCCCTTCCTTGCTTTTAGCAGTGTTTTTTATTAGTTTGTTTTTATTGACTCTGATTTCTTACTGTTTTTATTCATTTTTCTTGCTGTATGCCTGCGTTTTTTTTAATATGCCATGTGGCAGAAGTGGCCTGCTCTTGCCTACAGGCCCCATTTCCGCCCTGCCCTCCTAAGGGTTCCCACCTCGCTTGAGAGGATTTTCCTTCTTTCTAGGATAGCTGCTACTATCACCACTAGCCCTTTTAAAGGAATTGCCTGCTGTGAGGAACAGAACTCCCAGCTCCCCTTCTCAGTTCTTGCCTCTGTGTCTCCCATGTCCTAGCACCTAGTTACTGCAGGGACAGGTTAATACTTTGGGTGCTTTTGGAGGAACAGCCACTTGCCAATTCCCTAGCTCTCTTCTTCAGATAGTGTGTTTTAGACAGTAGGCGTATACGTGGTACAAAGAACCATTCCAGGCATCAGAGGTTTAAAGTATTTATTAGAAAGAAAATGTTTACAAGCATACTTTTAGCACAAAGCCAGATCGAACAAGGAAAACAGAAGAATGGGTAACAATGCAAATCCTCTGTTCCTCTTTTTATACATGCATTACCTGATGGTAAAATATGACAGGCTCTTTTAGTTTAGGAAGTTACAGAGCTCTACAAAGTTACCATTTCATGGTTCAAAAATCCAGGTTAATGTGGTTAATAGCTGCCTGATTTTAGACCATACCTCACAGTTACCCTCAACTCAGCATTCCAAAGAAAAAGAGCTGTTTTCTGTTGTGCTGAGATTTTATCATCCTCGATTCTGGTCCCACTTGACCCCTAATCAGTCCAGGTCAAAGAAGCATTTCCTTCAGCCTCTTCCTGGAGATTATTCCTGAGGTGTTGTAGCCCAAAGTCCTCCAAACTCTGTTCCCTGCCTGTAGAAAGGGGGAGAGGGAGGGAGGCTTGACCGTCCCTTTGTCTTTCCTAAGGGGTGGGCCTGGAAAGCCATTGCTGGACTTCCTCCTTCCCATTTGGTTCCCTGCCCAGAGAGAAGGGGTGGGGAGAAGAGAAAGGAATAAGAAGCACTTTTAAAATGCCAAGTGGAGGTTTGCTGCTTGCCAGCCTCTCAGGAGAAAATGTGTTTCTTCACATGCTGCATGAGAATTTTATAACTACATTAAATCTCTAGTTTAAAAAAATCCAAACCCTCAGTCGCCTCATCCAGGGCTGATGCTTCTGAGTTACAGACAAAATATTTGCATAGCCTTCCAATTTGATGAAGCATATTTGGCCTCTGTTCTGCCTGAGTACAGTGAGGTTTAGTCTTCACTAATGCTCTGTTTTAATTAAGGTGCAGAAAACAACTGGAGAGAAGGGTGATTTTTTTAAAAGGGAAATCACTGGATAAGGAAGGGTTAAGCAGCTCTTACCAGCCCACCCAGCTGGTTCGCACTGCATCTTGTAGCCTCCATATTTGTACTTTGTATAGTTTAAAAAGAGAGAAAATGTTGAGCTGCAACACACAACTGTGCATCAGATGCCATTCGGCCCTAAATGTAGAGTGCTATGAATGTGGGCTTCCCTCTCTAAGCATGTTAGAGTACAACCTACATATTTTTTTTTTTTTAAAAAAAAAACCTTGAGAGGGACCAATGTTAGTGTATATTCTTACTCCATCTTTAATTCCCCATTTTCCTTAGGGACTTCATAAATATCACTTCCTTCTACAAAGCTGCTGACATGAAGCAAAAATTTCTAATACATTATTCATGTGGAGTTCATTTTTCTGTGTTTAGGAATTAATTCAGCTTCACTTAAAGTTGTTTTCTGTGGCTAAAATAAGGGGAAATGAATCTTGCATTCAGGGTTATGGTATATGCTATGTAACCATATCCCTTTAGTTGATTAAAGTATATGTTGGATTGTATAGGGATTTAATTATCTGGAAAGACCATTGAGAAATAAATGAAACTTAACTATATTAGTATAATATGTAGTTGTAGTATTGAGCTGAATATAGGAGCAAGTACATTTAAAACTTTGCCTTTCTATGAATAAATGTCACTTTATAGAAAAGCCCCTAGATACATCATCAGTACTTATGTGTAATAATGTTATTTTAAACAGAGTTTCATTTTCAGAATGCTCAAGGAAACTTGGGCATTATCCAGTTAAGCAGTATTAAAGGATCACTTCAGTGGAATCAGCCCAGACTGTGCTTTTCTATGTAGCCAAAATTAGTGGGATTTTAAAGTACTGGTTGGGTTGTACTCAGCCTTGGAAGGTAGGTCAAGCTGAGAGATCATTGTGGCAGAGTGGGAACTTGAATGCTGTTCTCTCTGGTCCTAGTTCATAAACAAAGGTTCTTATTTTTCGAATTAAGAAAATCACAATGAATATGAAATAACAGTTTAATTCAGTAGAGAGTAATGGTACTGTAGGTAAATAATAATAATACATTTTATTTATATCCCGCCCTCCCCGCCGAAGCAAGCTCAGGGCGGCTCACAACATATAAATTCAGTATACAATAAAACATCTGTACAATTCAATAAATAATACATTAAATAAAACCATCGTTTAAACCAACATTACTATTAAAATTAACATTTTTGGTGCTACATCTCAGATCTTTAATGAATTTAGTGGCTGGATACATCTACAGCGGGTCTAACGTAACTCTATATTTAGGCGAAGGCCATCTTAAAAAGAGTAGTCTTGCAGGCCCTGCGGAATTGATCAAGACTCTGAAGGGCCCGCACTTCATCCGGAAGTTGATTCCACCAGTGTGGAGCTACAATCGAAAAGAAGGTATTCCTAGTAGACTGCTTTAGTCAAGTTTTCTGAGACAGCTGTTTGGGTTCCTTATAATAAGAGCCACCTTAGCCCCGTGGTGCAGAGTGGTAAAGCTGCAGTACTGCAGTCTGAGCTCCCTGCTCATGACCTGAGTTCAATCCTGGCAGAAGCTGGATTCAGGTAGCCGACTCCAGGTTGACTCAGCCTTCCATCCTTCCAAGGTTGATAAAATGAGTACCCAGTTTTCTGGGGGGGAAATGTAGATGACTGGGGAAGGCAATGGCAAACCACCATGTAAAAAGTCTGCCGCGAAAACATTGTGAAAGCAATGTCACCCCAGAGTCGGAAATGACTGGTGCTTGCACAGGGGACTACCTTTACTTTTTTAGGTGGACATTGCTTGATGTTTGTAAAGCATCCGTTCATAACTATTAGTTGTTTGCTTCCAGATGCCTTAATCACTTCAATGTGAATAATTTGCCTTTGTACAGTTAAAATTATACAAGACTATAGCTGCTGTGACCTGATTACTTAGTCTGATGTTTTCTGTGTATTCTTTACAAGTCCATGTTCACTGCAGTTTTTCGTGTGAATATATTCAAATAAACTTTAGAGCAAAAAAAAAAAGCTACATGTTACTCTGTGTTCAGGAGAGTCAAAAAGTGTAGAATATTTTTATTGATGTCAGCAGTTACCGTATTTTTCGCACCATAAGGCACTCCGGACGATAGGACGCACCTTCGTCCTGGGGGGCGATCCGCTGCCTCCGATCCCGGCGCTTCCTCCGTGCCTGCCTGCCTGGCTTCAGCTCTGACGCTTACAGCAAGTGCCAGGATCGCTCCCTCTTCCCTCCGATCCCGGCGCTTACTGTAAGCATCAGAGCTGAAGCCAGGCAGAAAGGCATGGAGGAAGCACCCGCCCCCTCCACAAACCCAGCGCTTTGCGAGCGCCGGCTGTGGAGGGGGCAGCATGCTTCCTCCGTGCCTTTCTGCCTGGCTTCAGCTCTGACGCTTACAGCAAGCGCTGGGATCGGAGGGCAGAGGGAGCGATCCTGGCGCTTGCTGTAAGTGTCAGAGCTGAAGCCAGGCAGGCAGGCACGGAGGAAGCACGCTGCCCTCTCCACAGCCGGCGCTCGCAAAGCGCTGGGTTTGCGGAGGGGGCGGGTGTTTCCTCCGTGCCTACCTGCCTGGCTTCAGCTCTGATGCTTACAGCAAGCGCCGGGATTGGAGGGCAGAGGGAGCGATCCTGGCGCTTACTGTAAGCGTCAGAGTTGAAGCCAGGCAGGCAGGCACGGAGGAAGCACGCTGCCCTCTCCACAGCCGGCGCTCGCAAAGCGCTGGGTTTGCGGAGGGGGTGGGTGCTTCCTCCGTGCCTTTCTGCCTGGCTTCAGCTCTGATGCTTACAGCAAGCGCTGGGATCGGAGGGCAGAGGGAGCGATCCTGGCGCTTGCTGTAAGCGTCAGAGCTGGAGCCAGGCAGGCAGGTGCGGGGGAAGTGCCGGGATCAGAGGCGGAGGCAGCGGATCGCCCCCCTCCCCCAGGAAGGTAGGTACCGGTACCTTCGCTCCATAAGACGCACACACTTCCCCCCCCCACTTTTTTTGGGGGGGAAAGTGCGTCTTGCGGTGCGAAAAATACGTTATTTTCTGGAGTTGGTTGTACAGATTCCTAGATCTTTAGACATCACTCCATCGTTTATCACTCTCCTTCACTTACCTAGCAGATTTCTCTTTTTTTGTTTTGTTCTGTTCTACTGCTTAGCTGTTGAAGCTTTGGTTTTTTAATTTAAACATGAAGCCCTGCCCCCCCTCACATTTGAGATTGGTGGTCATTTTAAAAAGAATCTATATTCACTTGTCTTGTGAATTTTTATCTCCTTGTATGCTTAAGTTTTAAGAAGAGCCCTAGCAGAGGTATTGGAAGTGGTTTGTTATAGAACATGTCTTTAATGTATTGTTGAACAACTCTTTTACATCGTTGTTCCATTTACAGAAGCTTTTCAGTTTGTCACAGTGTGTTGAGTTTAGACCACTTAAAGTAGAACAGAATAGCTAACTTATTGTACTTACCTGAAGAATTTAAATAGTTCACGCACATATGGGAAAGTGCAGCCATAGGTTGGAGGACTGTTTGTGTGTGAAGGGGGAGGTGAAGCTTTCTTCCCTTTTCCAGTAAAGAAAAAGTTCTGCGACAAGACAGAATGTTCACCCTCATATGGTAAGGCCATTGTACCTTTAAGCAGGACCAGATGTACATGTTTTTTGAGGGGGGTAAAATTAAAAAATGGTGCTCCCTTATGGGCCATTCTATCTTATGGTCCCATAGAATACAATGGACTCCATACCCAATTTGGTGCCCCCCCTCCATTGGCACCCCCCTCTGCCCCCCCTCCAGATCTGGCCCTGCCTTTAAGACCAACAGAAGCTTATTCAAGGTATGAGCTTTTGTGTGCAGGCACACTTCCTCAGATACACTGAAATGAAAGTTAACTTTTCAATAATGTATTTTCATAAGATATGCTTGAAGATAGGTTGTATATGTCTATTATAAGAATTATCAATATTTAATACTGTAGATCTTGAATCCCTGAATGGGTGTCCATGAGTATTACTATCTTTCCTGATGTTGGCTTGCTTCTTAAGCCTTAGTGGAAAAAACCCACAGTTCTCCCTCTGAGGTGGAGAGCATCTTGAAGGGTGATTCCCACTGTCCAATCAGGGAGGCAGGAACAATTTTCTGACTTCCTGTCTCTTTGCCTATGGGAGTCACCCTCTTTAGTTTCTTTCCTGCCTCAACAGGGAGAGCAGCTAATGAATAGGCTTTGCCTTTTTCTAAACTAAAATCTCTTTGTGCTCTTCTTTTTCAATCACTCTAGTCTTCTCTAAAAGTTTTTTCTATTCTATTGTATCTCCCTCCTTTAAGTCCTCTTTTGACCCAAACCCTTCCCCTCCCCTGATCTTTGGGACAGCGGTGAAGGGCAGCTGTCAAGTTCATTCTAGCGACAACGTCCATTTTGTGGCAGCAACAGAGAGCAAGACCAGTCAGCCACTCCAATTATGACATAGAAGGATGGCAGCGATGGATTTCTGAGGGAAAAATCAACCCATCCTTAGTGTCAGGCACAAGGGAGACTGCTGGGGAAACCAGCAAGACCCACAGTTGGCTCACCTCAGTGGTTGTGGGCCAACCCTTTGCTGTGAGGAGAGGGAAAGTGTGCAAAAAATGTCACAGTGGAGAAGGCACCAAGGCCCAAAGCCAATTCAGGCCTTTCGGCTAGCAACGGTGGCCATTTTACACAACCACAAACACTTCGCAGAGGAAGTTCTTGTGCAGGCATGGCCAGTCTATAGGACATTAAGCCTGACTGTTCTGTCACATCACAGCATTTTGGAGCAGAGATCCAGGGAGCTTATTTATTTAATTTAATTTATATCCTGCCCTCCACACCAAAGGCAGGCTCAGGGTGGCTCACAAACCAAGGGTCGACACAAACATTAGTGTGACCGATACAATAAACAACAATAAAAACATAAAAACAATTTTAAACATTTGCATGTGCTACTATCATAATTTCAGGCAGCGATTTAAATTCTGGTGGTTAGCTATACTCAGAGGTCTCAGGATCACCATAGTGTAGTGAAGTAGGCCATTGATGGTGTTCTTATGGGCCAGTCCCATTGCTGCAGATGTTACCATTCATGTAAATGCCTGGTGGAAGAGTGCCATTATGCAGGCCCTGCGGAACTGTAAGAGCTCTCGCAGGACCCTAACCTCCGGCAACTCATTCCACCAGATAGGGGGAAAGGCCCTGGCTCTCATTGTTTTGAGCTTCACTTCTCTGATGCTGGGAACTGTCAACAGGTTTTGAGACCCGGACCAAAGTGCTCGCTGGGGCATGTGCAGGGAAAGGCCATCCCTAAGGTATTCAGGACCCTGGCCATATAGGGCTTTAAAGGTAATAACCAGCAGTTTTGAAGACGATGGCTTCGACTTAGATGTCAACGATGCCACTGGGCAGATGACCAGTAAAGTAAGGCCCTCCAGGGATTTTTCATCTTCCCCTTGAGTTCCTATCTAGAAGTAGACAGACCATGAGAGAGGAGATTCAGAGCTACTACCTTAATGGTGCAATGCCCAAGTGAAGCCAAAGCCAGAAAGGTCCCAACCAACTCTATCCCTTCCCGGTTTGGTATAGTGGTTAAATGCAGAGACTCTCATCTGGGAGAATTGGGTTTGATTCCCCACTCCTCCACTTGCAGCTGCTGGAATGGCCTTAGATCAGCAGTAGCTCTTGTAGGAGCTGTCCTTGAAAGGGCAGCTTCTGGGAGAGCTCTCTCAGCCTCACCAATCTCACAAGATATCTGTTGTAGGGGGAGGGGGTAAAAGGAGATTGTGAATGCTCTGAGACTCTAAGATTCAGAGTATAGGGTGGGATTTAAATCCAATATCCTCCTCTTCCTCCTCCTCCCCCCTCTCCCTCCCCCTCTCCCTCCTCCCCACCAAGAGGCAAAAGACCAGGGAGAGATAGATCCAAGGGGAGAGGTGTATACTGGCCCACTGATGCAACCCAGAAGAAATCCTGTAATAGAAAAAAAGGTGGTGGGAATACATTGGGCTGAGACCCAGATTCTTCTTCTGGCACTGATACCAGAGAGAAGGGAGCATTTCTGAAAGAAGATCAAGTTGAGGAGGATATTGAAATACCTGTGCAAAAAACCAGATAGATTCCTTAGGGACCTCCCATCAAAAATCCACGGCACCACAGCACCAAGAGTCCCCAGAAGGCAAGGAGAAAAATCCTGCATGCCCTAATCAGAAAACTAGACCTGGGGGAAATACCCCCACACGCACCTCAGAATAGACACCACTGAAAGAGAATTTGCCTTCCCAGAGTTTTTTTGAAAAGCAATTAAAATATGAGTGGGTCAGCCCTTTAGCAAATGAGCAGTACCTAGGGTTTAACAAGAATCTGCATACTACCATTGTTTGTTGATCAGTTCTTGCAGGTTCCTCTAGTGGATGCTCCTATTACAGCACTGCAGTACTTCAGCCAGATATCAGGAGATAATCAAGGCACCATTTGTGACATCTTAGATTAAAAAGCAGATTTTGCACTGTAGAAAGCTCATGATGCTATGGCAATCAAGCATCTGCAACTACATCCGCTGTACGCTGGACAGCTATCATCTGGGCAATGAAGATACTCCAGCTGCTACTAGAGTCCAATAGATGACTCAGGGAAGAGGCCAATAGAATTCTTAAGGCAACCTCCTTCAGGGCAGACACAATCTTGATCTTGCTAATATTTTCATCCAGAGCCATGGCTTTGGCTGCCACAGCAAGAAGAACCTCTGGCTCCAGGCATGGCTAGCTGACTTCCATTTGAAGGTTATTGTGACATTATACCACTTTCAGGGAGATAGATTATTTGGGAACTGCCTGAACAAAACTGATGGAAACCAGGGACAATTAGGGCACTGCTGAAGATGCTGAGACATTCAGAGAGATGGACATGTGGACATTCAGATAGATGAACATATGGTGGTGCTTCCTTTCTTTCCCAACACACCTTTCCAAGATCCAAACAGGATCCAAGGAGATTGAACTGGAATCAATTAGGACCCTTCTTTAGAAGAGGAGGTTATAAGTCCAGATTTGTCAGTCAGTCCAGAGATGACCAACCAGGATGGAAAGCATCCCAAAGCATGACATCTCCTTGATTCCAGTGGGAAGAAGACCACTGCACTTCAGAGGAGTCTGGATCTAGTCTCAAGCAGGTCTCTGGACTGTGGAGTTAGAAACCAAGGGTTATGCAATAGAATTTTCCAATCCTCTGCTGGAACACTTCATTCCAAGAGACCAGAAAAATGCCTCAAGATCACACAGGCAATCCAACATCTTTTTGCCATCGAACCTGTGTCACCTTTGGAGAAGAGATGCAGAATTTTAACTCCATCTTTACTCCAGCTGATGGGATAGCAAAATGCTGGGCTTATCATAGCTGTTCATCCTTTCTTATACTGCTACACTTGGCACTCTTCCCTGTGATTGCATGGCGACCAAACCTTCTCTTTTCTTTCTTCACCTTGAAGCCAGACATATCTTTCCCCAGAATTCTACCTCTGCCCCATGGTACCCCAGCAGACCTCTTGCAAACTGAACTTGGTCTTGCATGGCACTTGATTAACTATTTGAGCAAGCAGAGGAATACTTCAACCAGCCAACTCTCAAGGCTATGCTTTACCCTGCTGTAGAGACACCACCTCGGTTGCAGTTTACAATCAGATTCTTCATTTGCTATTCTTTACCAGCTAATTCCCAGGGTCCTCCTCCAGACTGTTCCGATGTTTGTGACTGGAAATTCAGTCTGCCACATTTGACAGTGTCATATCTATCTTATTGTAAGCTGCCTTGAACCATGAGGAGAGGTGGGAAACGAATGTCTTAATAAATCAAGCCCCAGATTTTCTCCATGGTTTGGATTGATCCAAAGGGACCATACCAGGGCTTCTGACCTTTTAAATATCATCTTCCATAAACTCAGATCAAGATGGGTAGCCATTTTAGTCTGTCTGTAGCAGTAGAAAAAAGTAAGAGTCCAGAAGCACCTTAAAGATTAACAAAATTTCTGGCAGGGTATGAGTTTCTTGAGTCACTGCCCATCTAATATAACTGAAGAAGTAAACACTGATTCATGAAAGCTCATGCCCTGCCACAAATTTTGTTAGTCTTTAAGATGCTACTGAGCTCTTGCTCTTTTCTACATAAACTCAGTTACTTCACTGCTGTTCGTTTTTAAACTTTGTCAACAGCCATGTTAACAGGCCGCTACACTAATCTTTGCATTTTATTTAGTCTCACTTTTCCTTAAAATTGTAATGGCCTTTGGCCATTTGCAGTGCATTATTGCTATGCTGCATCTCTTTCCCAAAGCAACAGGTCAATCCTGCCACTTCGTGGTTTTGCTGCTTGCTATCCTTTCATTAAGTCCCAAAACTACTCACAGCCTTAAAAAGCTCCAAAAGTGCTGTAAATTAGAAATATCTTAATACTGTACATCCGGACTTGGTTTTACAAATATTTTACACCAGGAGAGAATAAGTCTCAAACTGTTTCTGTTTTAAAAAAATGGGAGTTTTTTTGGAAGGTCTTGGGGAAGAACCAGAAAAAAAACCCCTCCCCCCCTCCCCAGCATTTCCCAGGCCTTACATCTCTAACAAGAAACCCATTAAATTAATGTTGAAGCACCATATGTTGAACCCCAAGCTTTGCTGTAGTAATTCTTTAAGGTAATTTTATGGCAGAATTCCAAATAAACTTTGTTATCATTTAATATTTTTGTCTATAGACTAGACCATTAAGAAACAGTAAGAGCAGTTAATGTGGTCTGGGTTCTTTTGAAAATTGGAGACATGTCATAATCAGCTTGAGTTTTATATCTGCTGTAGAAACTTCATTGATGAACAGTGTAAGATCAGGGGTGGCCAAACTGTGGCTTGGGAGTCACATGTGGGTCTTTCACATATATTGTGTGGCTCTTGAAGCCCCACCACCACATTGGCCAGCTTGAAGGAGGCATTTGTCACTTTAAACCCCTTCTCTAAGCTGAGCCAGCTGGTGGTTTGGAGAATGCATTTGAAGTTAAAGTTGCTTTCCCCCCCAGTCCGTCCTTCCTTCCTTCCTTCCTTCCTTCCTTCCTTCCTTCCTTCCTTCCTTCCTTCCTTCCTTCCTTCCTTCCTTCCTTCCTCCCTCCCTCCCTCCCTCCCTCCCTCCCTCCCTCCCTCCCCTCCCCTCCCCTCCCCTCCCCTCCCCTTCCCTCCCCTCCTTTTGGTGTAGTGGTTAAGTGTGCGGACTCTTATCTGGGAGAACCGGGTTTGATTCCCCACTCCTCCACTTGCACCTGCTAGCATGGCCTTGGGTCAGCCATAGCTCTGGCAGAGGTTGTCCTTGAAAGGGCAGCTGCTGTGAGAGCCCTATCCAGCCCCACCCACCCTGTGAGGTGGAGGAAGGTAAAGGAGATTGTGAGCCGCTCTGAGACTCTTCGGAGTGGAGGGCGGGATATAAATCCAATTTCTTCTCCTCCTCCTCCTCCTCCTCCTCCTCCCGCTCCCCCTCCTCCCTTCCTCAAACATCTGGCATTCATGTCCTGAGGCTCTCAAACATCTGACATTTATTCTACGTGGCTTTTATGTTAGGCAAGTTTGGCCACCCCAGTGTAGATGAATAATACAGTATTTAAGAAAGCCAGTAGGGTACAGTGGTCAGACCAGGATCAGCAAGACCCAGGTTCAAATCCACCTCTGCTGTGGAAGCTTGTTACGTGACCTCAGGCCAGTTGTGCACTATCGATGTAACCTGCCTTTCAGGGTTGGTGTGAAGGTGAAATGGAGAAGGAGAGAATTATGTAAGTTGCTTTGGTTCACCATTGGGGAGAAAAGCAGGGTATAAATGAAGTAAAACAAATGAAGTCTGAGGGAGTGGAGGGAGTAATTGAAGATGGTGTTTTGAAATAAAGATACAGAGTCAACTTGGTTATGAAACTCTGTGTTAAATAAGATAGGACAGATCCGTGCCAGTCTCACAGCTTTGCTGTTGTTTTTTAAGGTTGATGTTTTTTGAGACCTATGGGGGAAGGATGGAGTGGCAGTGTGGTGCTGGGGGAGATGGCAGCCGTTGGCAGTGTGGGGAGGAGATGACAATAGAGGAGCGGATGCATTGCCTGTATTTCTGTTCTTGTTATAATAGATTTATCACAGTCTATATTGCTGACTGTTGAAAATCTCTAATGGCTTTTAGTCATTAGCCAAATGAACCAGATAGTTAACATTCCAGATGTTACTTCTCTGGAATAAATTGTCCAGTATTATACTTGGCAGCAGCTTTAGTTCTTGGAGCTGAGTTGTAACCAAGTCCAGAACTAATATATGTGGATTTGATTTCCTTAGCTACATGATTTTCTCACTAAGATGATTGCATACCTCCATATGTGCTAACTTAAGTAGGCTGATGGATCCATTCATACCATGTCCCGATCCCTGGAACTAGAATTGAGATCTTCTGACAAAGTGAAGAACTGACTGGAGTGTTAGCTTATGATAGGTGTGCTTATGGGTTCACTTAATTGCCGTTACAAGCACCAGGGGTTGGGAAGTCCCAGCAGGGCAGATACAGTTACAGCAACAGGGCACACAAGTAAATTAAGAGGAATGACAATGACTCAATGGGCTTCAATTTACCTGTGTATCCCTGCACTAAACCCAGACACGCACCCCTTCACCGGGCTGGTAGTGGTCAGGTGAGCTGTGGTGGGAAAAGTCCTTCAGTATTTTCCATCTCAATGCAGTTATGCTTTACTTCTTTTAAATGGATTTTAGTTTGTACCATAGACGTGGCCAGTTTTCACCTTTAGTATTCATTGTGGATATCTAGTTCTGTCCTTCCACCTGCATTCAAAGATTCAAGTTTCCAGCACACAGTTGATTTTCTGATCATTGCAGATTGATCAGGGCATCAAAACTTTGTTCCTGTGATCCAGATCTGCTGCATTGGATGGTAGTCACATTTATAGGAAGATTTATCACTCAAGTGATTTCCCCCTAATGTAATTATTGTCAAAGTGTTTGTTAAATATTACTAGTTTGATGTTATCATTTGTGTGTGTATGTATATATATATACACACGGATACATATACATCTCACATTTAAAAAAAATAAAAGACTTATTGTTTCGATGTAAACATCTGATGACAGGCAACCGATAAATTCATTAACAGTGCCATCCTAAGCGGAGTTACATCCTTCTAGTTCTGTTGAGTGCAGTGGATATAGAAGGATGTAACTCTGCAGAGAATGGCACTATAAATCACTTTGTTCAGCATCTTCCAACATTTTTAGCATTTGTTTGCAGTGGGGTTTTTTTGTTGAAGTTCTGTTAACTGTTTAACACAGTGAATGAGGCCATGCTATTAAAATTGTAAGGCATGCATTTTGATGCTGTGATTCGTATGAAGAGCCTGTTCCATCTTCTGTAATGAAGGATGACACTGGAACTAAGTTAAGATTTTGTGCATATTTCCATTCCTATTTAAAGCTTGCCATTACAATCGTAGATCGTACTGAGCATGATAAGGTCATTCACGGAATAAGCATTTTTAAATAAGGAGCCTGTATTGCATTCTGTGGTGTGCAGAAGGGGAACCTCTTTAAAATAAGATGTGGGATAGGTTTACCCGGTAGGGATGCCAGCTTCCGGATGGGACCTGGGGATCCCCCAGAATTACTGCTCATATCCATATTATAGAGATCATTTTTTCTGGAGAAAATGGATGCTTTGGAGGGTGGACTCCAGGGCTTTTTTTTGAGCAAGAACACACAGTAACGCAGTTCTTGCTGGCTTGGCATCAGGGGGTATGGCTTAACATGCAAATGAGTTCCTGCTGGGCTTTTTCTACAAAAAGCCCTGTGTGAATCAATAATGACATCAGGGGCTGTGGCCTAATTTGCAAATGAATTCCTGCTGGGCTTTTTCTACAAAAAAAGCCCTGGTGAACTCTATGTCGTTGTACCCCGGTGAGAAGTCCCTGTCTTCCCAAGCACCATCCTCAAATCTCCAGCAATTTCCCTGCCTGGATCCAACAACCCTATTTCCCCATCCCCTACTGGTCGGGGGTGGGGGGTGGGGGTGGGGAGGCAGGGACTTGGCAAGCCTATTGCCCGAGCTTTTAGCCATGAATATTGGCCACGATTTCCCCCCTACTACTTCCATTTCACACAGGCTGATCAGCTGTTGGCTCTTCTTCCTCTTTGTTTTCTCTTTTCTTCCATAGCACTCTGGCTAGCATCCCTCCCCCCACCCCACCCCCACCCCCCAAAAAGCCAAGTTTGATTTAACCTGTCTGGTATCATCACACAAATACGTTTTGCACAGCATGCTTCCAGTATGCCATTCATCCTTTGTGTAACCTCTGTGTAACTTAGACCGGTCATATTTATTTTAAACCAAAGGTCATCACAAATGTAACTTAGGCTGTGTCTGTAGAGCTACAATTCTAGAGGTCACGTTTTCCTATTTGGCCACAGAGCTGACTTGCATCATGTTGCTGCTGGCCAGTCAGCTCTATTTTTATTATTCAAAATATTTATATTCTACTTTAGGCTTGAGGTAGCTAATGAAGCAGCAAGCACGCCTCATGTGAAATCTTCGCTGCAGAGTATGCAGACACCATCCCGCAGTGGTAGTTCAGTGAGAAATGGAGATAACTCTAGATTGACGTACTTGGCTGTTATATTTCAAACATATGCCTTGTCACGGGTCTCCTGTGGCAGTGTGTGCCCAGCACAGGAAGAGGCAGACTTAGAGTGTGGACTTTTGGTGAGGAGCAAAATAAATTGGCTGTACATCCTGCCATCAGCTTTCAAAACTTGTGTAAAAATGGGTAAAGAACCTTTGTAAAGAAATACAACGGTTGCATTTCATCCTGAAGTTATCTCCCCTTGCTTCCTATACTGTTTTGTTTTTAGAGTTGGCTGCTTAACAATGATTCTTTTGCTACATGGAGGTAATTTCTGCGTGAGTTGTTTTCTGTGAGTTATAACACAGGTCTCCTGTTCACATTTCTGTGGCTATTATGAGAGAGGGAGCTTGAGATCTTTGTCCTTAACTGGCTTTTAAGCAAGCCATCCACCATGTCACCTTTTTAAAAGTTCAAGAGAAATGGCTGTTTTTCCTTTCCCTCTTTTGGCCAATAAGGCAGCCTACCTTGTTGTGGTGGGTGTTTACTTGGAGGTGAACTAATATAAAGAAGCTTTGTGTAAGTATAAAAACACACACACACAGGTTTTTTTATAAATCATCTTCCCACAAAGAAATTATTATCTGTTCTTGTGTTCAGTTTGACAAATTCTTTTGGACACAGAAATTAGAAGTAGTATTTAAATTCATCATTCCCCATAAAGTTGTCAAAGTTTCAGCATATTTTGAAAATTGCTTCTTCATGAAAAGCAGGCAAGCAGCTGAATGGTCAGTGCAGATTTGCTAACCGTCTTGAATGCAATGTATAATCAGGTAACTGTACTCAAAATTGCAAGTACTCTTTTGTTTCTGGTGATTCTTGCATTTTAGATTGTACAAATGCAAGAATTTTAAGTGCCCATTTTCAGCTACTTTGGCATACAAATTGTTGCTCTACAGATTAAAGCAAACAGTAAATTTTCAATAAAGCAACAGGGAGAACAAGTCTTGTTGATGATACAGTAGCCCTTTTCATGATATTTACACAGGACTGTAGAATTCCCAGAAGAACCTGAAATAATGCCCAGCTGACGCAAAAATGTCAACAATATGCTTCTAGCTTTGCCACTGGGATAACATTTCATTCCCTTTCCTGCAATTTTTCACCTACCAGAAACAGTCTGTCACACCATTAATGATGAAAGAATTCTGATACAAAACATCTTCCAGGTTTCATAAAGGGTTGGATATCATAGGAAGAACAATGCAGTAAGTTATTTCATTCTCAGGTTCACAAAAAACCTAATATTCTACAAAAAATAACTTCAGAGAAAGGCATCATAAAATAATGTCCCACTGATAAGAGATAACTGTGATAAGAGAAACTGTTTCTCAGCAGTAAATGGGCTTTCAATTAATTTTGTTTATAACAATATCAATTAGGATCACTGGAAAAAGAACTGGTGACAGTCTGTTAATTTCACTTGGGGTGAAAGCTGATGAAAAAAAATGAGAAAAGGAGGGGCACCAGTTTTAAACTGTACCCGCTATATAAGGTGTAGAACAAGAAATCAAGTTCATAAAAGCTTTATTATAGAAACCAGCTGTGTTGGAACTATATAATGATGAGTCTTTTTGAATGTATGTAGTTGTGATGTCTAAGTATCCTCCAAGCAATGTCAGATTGGTTAAAGGATGGCTTATAGAAGGAAGGGAACATTTTTGTGGTTTATCTCAATGAAGAGGAGAGTACCAATTGTGCAAAAAGCTTGCATGCACACAGGTGGCTGGTATTGTTCAGTGCATTTCACAGGGCTATATTCATGCAGCCCCGACTTCTTGTATTAGCTGGGGGCTTGTGAGTGTGTGTTTCCATGATTTGTCATTCAGTGAGGATGCCCTCTCACAGGAGCGGAGAAGATGTGTTAATGGCAGAGTGCATACTTGTGTGTTGAAAGTCCTAGGGGTGTTCTCACTTGAGAAGAGGAAGACACTCCAAGATGTAATGATACTCTCCTACCTACAATCCTTGGAGAGTTGCTGCCATTCACAGTGTTGGACCAAAGGTCTAACTCAATGGAAGGCAGCTCCATAATCGGAAGGAAGGAAGGATCAGTTTGCAGTTATGTAGGTTCCTGTTTTTTATATAAGTAGGGTTGCCAGCTTCTTGGTTCAGAAATACTGGGATATTTGAGGGTGGAGCCTGGAAGGAGTGGGGGTCTTAGGGAGGGAAGGGACCTTGGTAGGGTATAATGCTGTGCAATCCATCTTCCAAAGCAGTCATTTTCTCCAGGAGAAGTGGAATAAATGTTTTTAACTAAATAAGTGATTTGCGTAGTGTGGAGATCAGTTGTAATTCCAGGTGATCTCGAGCCCCCGCCTGGAGGATGGCCACTTCATAATTCTATTATAGACAAGATACTGACACTGGGGCTTTGGGGGTGGGGCAGCTAACATATAAATGCAGGAACAAAGTATGCAAGAGGTGAATTTCCGCTGTAATATTCCATCAGTCGACATGGTGAGTGAAGCTCCTGAATTAGGGACTGTTAGCTAAGAGCTTCTGATAGACCGCCTCTGAAGGAGCTGCCCAGTTCCCTTGAATATAATTGGATTTTGGCGCCATCTGGTGTCTGTGATCATGTATCAGAGCAAAGAGGGAACAAAGCCTTTGTGAAAAATTATAGTCTTTGTCCTACTTCCTGTTGCTTTGTTGTGCCTGATGAATTTGAATTGTTCCTGTCTTGTTTGATGCCACTAGCCGTATAGCATTGTGAAGTGATACTGATTTATAATGTTGCATGATTTGATCTTGGTTCTAAATGCCAACTCTGCTTCTTCCTTGCCTCTCTCAGGCTTTTTCCCTTGTGTTCTTGACCATGAAGACTTGGATTGCTAATGGAAGTTTTCAAAATGTTCTTTATCTGGAATTTGAAACTTCACAATTAAAAGTAAATGGTTATCATCTGTTAGAGAAAAAGTCCACAGCCTGTGTAAACCATATGTTCTCCCTCTGAGTAGGAGGACACCTTGTGGGTGATTCCTAACCTCCTTGCCAGGGAGGCAGGAAATGAAGTTTGTTCTTCCTGTTCCGTTAGGGGTCAGGTCACCCACTTCTCAGTTCTTTTCCTGCCTCAGAAGGGAGAGCATCTAGATCAGGCTTTGCCTTCACTTTGATTGTACTTTTCTTCTTCTATACTTTTTCTCTTTCTTTCCTCACACCAGCAATCTCCCCCCGGTTCCCTTTTCAAGACGGTTAGCCTCCTCAGCCAGTTAGGCATTTTTTCCTTGAGCGTGCTTTCAAAGCCATGGCAAAAAAAAAAAGGAACCCCTTTCACTTAGGAGTCACGTATGCCTCACAGCAACAAAAATGGCTTCCTTTCCGAGGGTGATTGGGAGCCGTTCAGTCTTGTTGGGGGAGACAGCGGAGCTGGCAAGACCCATAGTTGGCTTGCACGGACCTCCACAGTGCCGCTGCCATTTCGTGCTTCCACGAAAAAGGGCACCAAACGCGGCAGGCTTTCTAACGCTGTTTCGGGACACACCAGAACGTGGTCTGTGAGCACGGAGGAGGCAAGGGACTACAAAATGGCGTCCCAGCAGGGTGGTGAGCAATGCGACCAGGTTAGACAGTCCCCAGGGGGGTGATGGTAAAAATAGCCATGCTAATGAGCTTTCCTTCGTGGCTTGCTCACAAGGAGGCCATTCTGAATCGACCACTACCCCTACTCAAGTGGTTCTGCCTCCAGAGTTTTTTACACAGTTATCTGAGCAGATCTTAGAAGGCTTTTCAAAATGCTGTGACAAAAGGGGTAGGAGAAGACGCAGGTCCCCCGGTCCTCTTCTTACTTTCCCTCATCCTCCCGTTCTAGACAGAGACGCTCTGGGGGATCTCATTGGCCAACTAAGACTGCACAGAAGCAGACAGCTAGCCATGATAACTGAGATTTCTCCATGGGGGCAGCAAGCTCAGGGGGAGAGGAACAAAGTGCCAGAGAAGAAGGTGAATTCTCTTCAGAGGAAGAGTCAAACATTGAGGCTCCAGAACCTTTGGTTAGGTTCTTTAAGGCAGAGGATTATTCTTACTTGCTATCTAAAATGTTAATGGCACTAGACTTGCATGGTGATCCTGACGTAGATGAGGATCAAGAACATCAGTCTAAAAAGTGACACAAACAAGGGGATGCAGAATTTTTTCCTAAGCAGACCTCTGCAAGAAAAACCTTCTGCTTCCCACATTATTTTGAGAGACAAATGAGAACCGAGTGGCAAAAACCCCTGGCAAATAAGCAATATCCGGGCTTTCTCAAAAAGTTATACCACTTATATTCCTTCACAGAGCAATTTCTTAAGATCCCTTTGGTAGACGCACCAGTCACGGCATTGCAAAGTTCTTGTCTAGTATTAGAAGATGGCCAAGGTTTTCTAAAGGACAGCCTTGACAAAAAAGCAGACTTCGCTCTGCACAAAACTCATGAGGGTGCAGCAAAGGTTTTGAAGGCCTCCGCTGTGGGGTCTATGGTAGCCAGAGCGAGCATAGTCTGGATGAGAAAGTTAATTCAGATGTTACTTCAGGATAATTCAAAGGCTCTTGATGGGGCAAACAGGATCTTAAAAACTATATCTTTTCTTACTGATTCAACTTTGTATTCTATGGTCTTTGCGTCACGTGTAATCTCTTCTGCCTCAGTTGCCAGGTGCTCAGTGTGGCTTTGGGCTTGGTCGGCCGGCTCCCACTCCAAAAACATCTTTATAGCCTATCCTTTTCACGGTGGACATCTTTTTGGCAAGGACCTGGATTAGATCCTAGTAGAAACCAAGAATAAAAAGAAAGCAATGCCAAAGTTTCTACGCAAACAAGGCAGAAGACAACCTTTTTCTTCATCCTTTCGGACTCAACACACCTTGCCGAGGTCAAATCAGGACTTTTGTAGATCTTCCTGGAATCAAAAGTTTTCCTTTCGTAGACAAAATTTCTCAGAGATTCGGAAAAGCAGGCAGCAACCAGTCAGCTAGAGCTGACAGACTCCAAGCAAATCAAGGCACGACTATACCTATTTTCCAGTTGGAGCCCGTCTCTTACACTTTGTGGACCAATGGAGTGTTTCTCCTGCGGACAATGCCAAGAGATCGTCTCTGAGGGCTACAAAATAGAGTTCCACTCTAGTCCTCATCCTCGTTTTCTTCATTCTCCGACGCACAGAAACCCAAAGGAGATAAAAAGAACCATGGAAGCAATTCAACACCTCCTCGACATCAGAGCCATAGAGAGGATCCCAATACAGGAACATCAGCAAGGAGTACACTCAGTTTTCTTCACGGTCCCAAAAAAGTCGGGAGACTGGCGCTCTATATTGGATCTAAAATATGTGAACAAATTTGTTGTATCAAAACATTTCAGAATGGAAACCCTCAGGACTGTCGCAGAGGCCTTACAACCAAAGGAGCTGTTAACATCGATAGACCTCATAGAAGCTTACCTGCATGTACCAATTTTTCTGGGCCACAGGAGATTTCTACTTTTCTGTTACCAGGATCAACATTTTCAGTTTCGAGCTCTTCCATCGGCCTAGCGTCGGCACTGAGTGTGTTCACAAATATTTTAGTAACCCTGATTGTCATGCTCAGAGAGAAGGGCATTCGGATCCATCCTTATCTGGACGATATCCTCATCCAGGCTCCTTCGATGGACAGGGCCAACTCAGACACCCAGACAACAATCAACTGCCTCCAGTCTCTAGGATTTATGGTGAACATTCAGAAGAGATCTCTAACTCCAAGCCACTGCTTGGAACATCTGGGAGTGATATTGAATACAGAATCAACTCGTCTTTCCCTTCCAACTTCAAAGGTCATAAGGATCAGAGAGGCATCGATTGCTGTGGTCAAGAACAAGTTTTCCAACCTGATGAATCTGGCCCAGGCTACAGGGTCTTTTGTTCTCCACTATCAACACAGTTCAGTGGGGAAGGTTTCATGTGAGGGGACTACAGGAGTTTCTCTTACCCTATCAAACCAAAATATCTCAAAAAGTGGATATGCCTATCAGGGTTCCCCTTGCTGTCAAATCCAGCCTGCTCTGGTGCACGAAGACTTCCAACCTGTCCAGGGGGGAAATCTTCTGGATTCCAGAATGCATTCAGATATTCACAGATGCGAGCTTGTTGGGCTGGGGAGCCACCCTTCTGAACTCTCCCATTCAGGGAAGATGGTCTCAAGAGGAGTCACGACTACCTATCAACATCCTAGTTCTGCAAGCAGTATGGTTGGCATTGCTTCACTTCTCCCCTGCATTGTGCAAGACTCATGTACTAGTCAGGACAGACATTGCGACAAAAGCCTACATAAACAAGCAGGGGGGATCCAGATAGAAGAACCTTCACAGGGAATCTGGTCAGTTGTTCAAGTGGGCTCAAACATGTCTCTTATTGATCCAAGCAGAGCATGTGAAGGGAATGGACAACATCAGAGCGGACTGGCTGAGCCGCCAGGAGATAATGCAAGGAGAATGGTCGCTAAATCGAAAAGTGTTTCTTCAGGTGTTGAGACATCTCGGCCATCCTCAAGTGAATCTCTTTGCTTCCAGCACAAACTACCAGCTGAAACGTTTCTTCACCCGCTACCTGTGCAGAACGGCAGAGGCAATGGATGCCGTAACAGCTCCGTGGCCAGAGGAACTACTTTACACATTTCCTCCCATTCCACTCATACCCAGACTAATTCGGAGGATCAGGGAGATGAGAGCCGAGATCATCTTAATAGCTCCCTACTGGCCTCATCGTCCCTGGTTCACAGACCTACGGGAACTGTCTCTAGAACCTCCCCTGACTCTGCCTGCGAGAGAGGATCTTCTACAACAGGGTCCAATAGTTCATCCACGTCCAGGGTGGCTACATTTGACCGCGTGGCAGTTGAGAGGGACAGCTTACTACGACTAGGTTATTCTCAGTCTGTGACTAACACCATGATAGCATCTAGAAGACCATCTACACAGAGGATATATAACGTCACTTGGAAAGCCTTAGTTAGATGCGGACGAAGAAAGGGTGTCAACTACCTAAACCAAAGCTGGAAGAAGTCCTGGCCTTTCTTCAAGAAGGGTTATCTTTAGGGCTACATGCAGCAACCTTAAGAAGGCAAGTGGCAGCCTTAACTTTGGTCATTCCTAGAGTAGACAAGGTTCCTCTTTCTAAACATCCTCACATCTCACATTTTCTTAGGGGTGCGACGTCTCAACCTCCTCAAGTCCATAGGTTTCCCACATGGTGCTTAAATACAGTCTTTTCAGCGCTAATGAAGTCACCTTTTGAACCCATTACAGAATCGTCTATGGCGCATCTCAGGATGAAAACCCTGTTTCTAGTGGCAATAACATCAGAACGACGGGTTTCAGAGCTCAGGGCTCTATCAGTCAAGTCAGAGTTTTGTGTATTCGATAAAGATAAGGTGGTGTTAAGGACATATCCCACCTTCAGGCCCAAGGTTTCATCATCTTTCCATCTGGAACAAGAAATCTACTTGCCTACATTTTGTCCTCAGCCATCCTATCCAAGGGAAAAAAATCTGGCATACCTTGGACATGAGATGTGCCCCGAAGTGTTACATCCTTCGTACAGAGAAAATACGCAAAACAGACACACTCTTTATTAATTTTTCTCCACCTTATGTGGGAAAAAAGATTTCTACAGCTGCCGTCAGTAAAACTATCAGACTTTGCATTGCTGAGGTTCAAAACAAGATTCAAAACGTTCCTGTTGCTACGGGGATTACGGCACATACAGTGCGTAGTGCAGCTACCAGCGCGGCCCTGGCTAAGAGAGCATCGGTTGTGGAAGTTTGCAGGGCTGCCGCGTGGTCGTCTGTTTCTACTTTCATAAGACACTATAAGATTAATGCTTACTCTTCAGCGGGCACAGCCTTCAGCTGGTACGTACTGCAACAGGTGGTGGAGGAGGACAACATTTCCTCACCCTAATTGGGACACTGCTTTGGGATGTCCCAGAGGGGTCCTCCTACCTCAGAGGGAGAACGATCATTGGATACTTACCGTGAGGGATCCTTTTCCTCTGAGAACAGGAGGACACCTTGGCCCACCCAGGGTTGTTTTTCTCCTTCACCACCACACCTGTTTCTTTTGTTTAGAAAGTTCCAGTAGATAGAGGGCTAAATAGTATCTTAGCAGGCTTTTTAGTCAGATACAGCCTCAAAGTGCAACACAGCTAGGATATCACACTGTTCTTTATATTGGCTCTGATCCTAGTTTTCAGCTTTTCTCCATGAATACTGTCAAAGTTATTTCTTCCTGTTTTTTCTCGGTGTTATGGAGGGTTAGTTGATTGTTACTAACAGTTGTTTATTGAGGTATTAAGAAGTTACTGCTTATTGGAGTTCCAAACTGAGAAGTGGGTGACCCCAACAGAACAGGAAGAACAAACTTCATTTCTTGCCTCCCTGCAAGAAGGTTAGGAATCACCACAAGATGTCCTCCTGTCCTCAGAGGAGAAGGACCCCTCACGGTAAGTATCCAGTGGTCGTTCATGAGTTATGTAGATAGATGCTTGAATGCCTCTTGAGTAATTGTCCATGGCTAGCTTCTATCTTGGAGTAATATGTTACAGGTTTTGCATAGTAATTATGGAGCGGGTCTTATAGACTATATGAACTGAAACAGTATGTCTCAAAGTTAAGTGCAGTGGTACATAAAGACTTCACAGCTTGGGCATTGATCCTTTGAGTACTTTGTATATGCAGTGGGAAAAGGTAATGGGAAGGATGCACTTGAGAACATATCTCTTTATTTCCCTCACCAATATGCAGATGACACCCAACTCTATCTGCTGATGGACGGCCGGCCTGGCTGCGTCCCTGAAAATTTAGACCGGGCCTTGCAGGACATGGCAATGTGGTTGAGGGGGAGCGGGCTGAAATTGAATCCAGCGAAGACAGAAGTCCTTTGTCTGGGTCGGGGCGCCTGGGAAGGGGAAATACCTCTCCCGGTCTTCGACGGGGCGCCGCTGAAAGCGGCGCACCGGGTCAGGAGTCTGGGAGTTCTACTGGAGCCTTCTTTATCAATGGAGGCCCAGATTGCAGCCACTTCCAAGTCAGCCTTTTTTCACCTGAGGCGGGCAAGGCAGTTGGCTCCCTTCCTAGAGCGCCAAGACCTGGCAACGGTACTTCACGCAACGGTCACCTCGAGACTGGATTACTGTAATGCCCTCTACATGGGGCTGCCTCTGTACCGAACCCGGAAGCTGCAGCTGGTGCAGAATGCAGCGGCCAGACTGTTGTTGGGGCTCCCTAAATGGGAGCACATACAGCCTGGGCTGCGCGAGCTGCACTGGCTGCCAGTTATATACCGGGTTCGTTACAAAGTGCTGGTCATTACCTTTAAAGCCCTATATGGTCGAGGACCTGTCTACCTTAGGGACCGTCTCTCCCCATACGAACCCCAGAGAGCACTGAGGTCAGCTGGAAAAAACTTGTTGACCACCCCCGGACCGAAAGAGGTGAAGCTGCAATGTACCCGTAACCGGGCCTTCTCCTCTGCAGCCCCGAACCTATGGAACCAACTTCCAGAGGAAATGCGGGCCCTGCGGGACCTTGAACAATTCCGCAGGGCCTGCAAGACCTTCCTCTTCCGACTGGCTTTCGCTGACGAAGAAAGAAATTGCTAATGACTACCGCCATTATAAAAGCACAACTAGCATTAGCACTTTTATTAACTTAATTAAGTGATTTTAAACCTATCAGAATTTTTAATGTTTAATGTTAATGTAACCTTGTCTTTTGTATAAGGGAAACTGAATGATGTTGTTAGCCGCCCTGAGCCTGCTCCGGCGGGGAGGGCGGGATATAAATAAAATTACCTACCTACCTACCTACCTACCTCACAGCAAAACAAAAAACAACTCCCCTCCCCCCAAAAAGCCCAAAGTCAGTTAAAGGCTCTGGTTCTCAGAATGGTACTGGAATGTCAGATACTGGGAGAACTTCCTTTATTCCTACACAAATTCATATTCTGGACTAGGGAAATTTCCCCACAGAATTTAAACCGCTTAATGAGTAAAGTGTGTGTAAATTTAGGATATGAATTAATTCTTCCTTCCTTGCAGGCATCTGCTTCCATCCATGGCTGCTGAGCTAGAGAAACAAAATTCCAGGAATCAAGAACACTCTGAGGTTTTGGGGGGCCAGGCAAAGTGCTGCTGGAGGATAGTAGTAGAGTATGGCTTGCGAGCAAGCATCTTGCATGTATTTTGAATGCAAAGGGAACAGGCAGTCTTCAAGGGAAGCTCCATGTAGAGTGCATTGCAGTAATATAACCTAGACCTTGGGTGTCAAACATGCGGCCCACGGGCCACATCAAGGCTTGCAGAGGGCTTCAATCAGGCCCTCCAGCTACTGGCTGTCATCTGCTTCATTTTCCCTTGCCTGCTTTTTTCGGTTGCCATTTTGTGTTTCTCCCCCGACAGGCCAGAGCAGCAAAGCAATCTTTCCCTCTCCCCCCTCCCTTTTCCCAAAGGGAGAAGGAGGGAGAAGCATCCTCAGCCAATGAGGAAACTTGACTTTATAGCTGTGCTGGGTGATTAAGTTTGCCAGGTTCAATTAATCACCCTGTAGAGCTACTGAGACAAGCCTCTGTTCCTTCTAATAAGTGGCTGAGGCTTCTCCCCCTCCTCGTGCCCCAGGGAAGGAATGAAAGAGCCAGAGCTTCCTTTGCCCATTCCCCACCATCAGGCAGCTACAAAGAATGCTTTTAAGACTATCAACGTTTTAGTGAAAGTATGAGCTTTTTGCCTTGCTACAGAGAGAGAGAGAGAGTTTTGTTGGGCTTGTAACTGGATTCCCCTCCTCTTTTCCACTGTACTCATGCCCTCCAGTCTTTCTCAATGGGAAAGCATGTGAACTATGCAGAAGAGAAATATCAGCATTTGGCTGAGAGTGTTTTCCACCCCAGGTTTACCCAGCAAATTTTCCTTATTTTTTTTCTATCACTTTTTCCTTTGATTGGGGGTCTTGAATTTAGACTTCCCAGATAGTAGGCTTACACTGACCACTGTACATGGCTGTTTCTCTGTTCTTGTAGTTGTTTTTGGAGGGGAAGTTGTATTTTTTTTTTAGTTGCAGTCATTTTTGGGGGGGAAATTATAGTTTTGTAGACAAGCACATAGCCCTCAGTCTGTGCCATGGTGCCTTCACATGTTCTTGACTAGTACTTGAAACAACTTCTGTACAAAAGCTCACAATGCCCAGTTGCTTCATGTTCCTCTGGGTCTTAGGCTCAAAGCATTGACCATGAGATGTCTGTAATGAATGTCAGTGAATCAAAAGTTAAGTTTGCAGCTTACAGATGTGCACACCTATTCAAGACTGGTATAGCACAGACATTGTCTGCAGTTTTTAATGCAATAATTCATAGCAAGAAGTGACATTTATCAGACTGTAAAACAAAATATTGCAAGTGTGCTAATATTTTAAGCATGTTTTATTTGAAGCAAAATAAAATCTTTGTGTGTCTGTGCCCTTTATAAAGTTTATATGTCCGCTACCTGGCATTACATTTTATGATACACATGGCTCGGCCCGACAAGGTCTCATTTTTGTCAAATCAGGCCCTCATAACAAATGAGTTCAACACCTCTGATCTAGACATTACAGGACGTGGCAAGATTTTTCCCACCCAGGAAGGGCTACGGAAGGCTCACCAGCTGAAACTGGTGAAAAATACTCCTGGCCGCTATTATATGTCCAGTAACACCTCCAGTCTACAAGCTTGCTCCTTTAAGGGGAGTGCAGCCCCATCCAGAATAGGAGATATCCCATGTATTTGGTCAAACTCTGTCTCTCCTCCCCTCCCCCGCAGTAGTGCCTGCATTTTGTTGGGATTAAGTTTCAGTTTGTTCTCCCTCATCCATCCCCAAACTGCCTCCAGGCACCTGTTCACATTTTCAACAGCCTCCATGGGATCTACTGGAAGCAAGAGATAGAGCTGAGTGCATCTGCATCATATTGGTGGCAGTTCAGTCCAGATGTCTGGGTGACCTCTCCCAGAGGCTTTTATGCTTGTGATGAAAAGCACGAGGGACAAGATAGAACATTACAGGAGGCCAAAGGGCAGAGCAGCAGGCCCCCAGCACCACACTCTGAAATCTACCTTCAAGGTCGGACTGAAACCAATGCAGAACACTGTCTCCCAGTTGTAGCCTGGAAAGGCATCATGATCAATGGTAGCAAAAGCCACTTAGAGGTTCAGGAGAATTAACAGGATCTCAGTCCCCTAGCCCATCTCCTGGTTCAGGTCGTTCACCAGAGAGCCAAAGGCTATTTCAGTCCCATGACCAGACCTAAAACCAGCTTGGAATGGGTCCAAACATTCCATTTCATTCAGGAATCCCTGAAGTTGCCCAGTTAATGCACATTCAGTTCATCTTAAGTGGAAGACATGCTTTTGTTGCAACAGAAGCCACATCCATATGCTGAATAACACAATAAATGTTTGGGTTTTTTTTTAAAAAAAGGAATCTCGAAACGTGTACTGATTATTTCTGGAAATCATGTTGGACTTCTTTGATATATCATGGAGGACTTCTTTGATATATCATGGACTCTGGACCTTGTTGATATTTTTGTGATTAAAAAGGACTACTTACACGATTGCTTGTTTGTGATTTCCCCCCTATGTTACAAATGTTATGAATGAGATAGTCTATTGTTATAGGCGTTGTGTCATTTCACTAATTTATAATTTTAAAATCCACATACATTTCTCATTAAAAAAGCTTCATCCTGTTCTATATAATACTTTAAAAGATGGACACTTTTTGTCATTGTATTTTTGTCATGTTGAAAATCTATTTTTTAAATTTAAAAAAACCCCTAAACCTTTGGCACCTTTTTGTTGCTGAATCATTTGTAGCAAATATGCTCATTTAACTTCATTCAGTAGAGGTTGTCAGTGTCTTGTTTCCCCCCTCCCAATTATTCCACATGCAAGGTAAATAATGGAATTTGCAGAATATAATGTATGGCTTGTGATCAAGATTTGTCCTTAAAGTTGGTTGGTATCCTTCCTTTGGTGTAGGGTGTTGTTAATAAAGTATAATGTGTTTCAGGGAATGTCAGAATTCAGTTATATTGGCAGTCTTGCAAATAATAATTGTAAATAACCTTCTGAATCTCTTCATTAGTGATTTTTAATTTCACAACACATAAATGCATTAGCAGGCCAAAACCAGAGTGCTGTTCCTTTTAACTAACAGCTAAATCAGTCTTGTCTAAAAATTGACAACCTGTATTTAGGTTTCTTGGCACTAATTAAAGAACGTGCTCCTGAGCCACCCATACAGAGTTCTCTATTGAAAACCATAATTTCCCTTGTTAAGGAGAAGAGGGAGAGGTTGCACGTTTATCCTGGTATCCTAGGCAATTAGCACTCAATCAATGTCATCTGCTTCATTGGTATTATAAAAGGACATCTACCCATAGGCTGGTTTTTTTCAGAAAGCCACAACTTTCCAAGCCGTTCTGCTTGTCAAAAGAGCTTTCTTTGAAAAACAGAAGCATGCTGATTTGTAAATCTATAGCCAGATGGAAAAGGACCAGTACTTCCCTTCTCAGGGTACTTGGTTGGTACAAGCTTTGTTTCTTTTAGTAAGGTTTAGGTTGTTTTATGTAAGCGCCTTCATTTTTGTGTAATTTTGTTAAAACATCTATATTTTAATAATACCATACATGTAAGGGCTAACACATATTTTGAATCTGATATTTTGTTTTATTGTGCATTTATTTACAAAGTTGCAATATCTGCCACATATTTTTCCGATCCTTTCTCCTGGGAGCTCCTTGTTTTCACCTCCTCACAACGGCCCTAAAGGGGGCTTAGGGGTGCGTGTGTGTGTGTGTGTGTGTGTGTGAAAGAGAGAGAGAGAGATGCTAGGCTACGTATGTGACTGGCCCAAGGTTATTCAGGGAGTGTCATAGGAGATGTTGAAACCATAATGGTCCCAATTGTAATTCTGCATACCAGCTACTACACTACACTGCCTCACAGTGAAACATAAAATATTTAACAGCCTCAAAGAAATTTAATTTAAATTTTCTGGATTTTCTGGGGTCTCAAAGCAGCTCTCTAAAATATAAACAATAACAGTACATTGCTGTTAACAAATTAAAACAGAGAGTTAAATCAAGAGCATGAAAAGGAGATGGTGCTAAAACAGTAATCTCTTATTTCCATTACTTTCTGGTGAAATAGGAAAGGAATGATCTGGAACCTTTGTTGCTTAGGACTTGAAAAACAGCTATCCAATGGAATAAATGTGTTCGTAATTCAGGGAACAGTTTTCCAGATCCAAAGGAATAAAAGCGTGCTTAAAACCTGAATCAAAGGGTTTTTGTCTCTTCCAAGATCTACCAGTTCTTAACCACCAGAAACCAACCACAGCAAATATTCAGGACAGATGAGGCACTTCTCTGTTTACTGGTACTCATGCCATTGGAAGTAGAGCAACCTGAAACTTCCTAGCTCTATGCTCCCACTTCAGTATACCCTTCCCTTAAAAAAAAAATATCCTTGAATGTGTGTGTTATTTCTTTTTAAATGCTTTGTTAGCTTTACTATTGTGCACAATACTGGGAACCTGGACCACTTGGGAAAGATCTATTGAGAATTTCCTCCTTTCCTTAAAAAAAAAAAAGGCTTTCAGAAGACCAAAATCTACCAGAGGCACTTGGCCTTTGACAGTTAATGAGCCTGCAGTTCACTGCCTAGGGCCTTATTTGAGCTGTGTTAACAGGAGTTGGGACACTGCAATAGCAGGAGCCAAGGCTCTTCCTCACAGTGGCATGGCCATCGTGGCTGGCCTGACTGCCAGGCCAGATGCAAGAGTGGAAGATGAAGGATGGCTCTGTGTGTGTGCATGCGGGGGCGGGGGGGGGGGGCGTGGATTAAACCCTCACTGCACTTCTGAGCCAGTCTGAAATCTGTGTGGGAGTTTGGTGAGCAAACATCTTCAGGCTTCTGTTTCTTGCTGTTTATGTCTGAAAATGATGTTAGGTCAAGATAGGTAGCTGTGTTATTCTGTCTGTAGCCGAAGAAAAGAGCAAGAGTCCAGGAGCACCTTAAAGTTTATCAAAATTTGTGGCGGGGCATGAGCTTTTTTTGAGTAACTGCTCACTTTTTCAGAACAGCAAGCTATGAATCACAAAAGCCTCTACCCTGCCACAATGTTTGTTAGTCTTTAGAAGAAGATGATTATATTGGATTTATACCCTACCTTTCCCTCAGAATGGCTTACAATCTCCTTCCCTTCCTCTCCGCACAACAATTAGAGTCTGCGCTCTTAACCGCTACCACCAAACTGGCTCCTTAAGATGCTCCTGGACTCTTACTCTTTTTTGCAGAAAATGGTATGTTTGGGTTTTATTGTAACAGCTGTTGCCTACCTTGTATTTTGGTATGGGGGAAAGCTGGAATATGTATACTTTATAAATACAATAAAATCTGGTGTCTTTTACTTCGCATTTTACAGCTGGGCAGTATCTCTTTCTCTTACCATTTTTTCCAGTATTTGGGAACTGGAGTGGGGGTCCAGTTCTGTTCACTGTCAAGCTGTTTCAGTATGCATATTACATTTTATATATACCTGCTATATTTCTATTGAAATACAGGCCTTCTTCAATATGGCTGATCACACAGACACCTTTTTTTTTTGCTACGATGTCACAAGTAAAGAGATTGAAGATATGATTACAGTGTTGAAGAACAATTTTTTTTACCTCTTTAATGAAAGTTTTGTTCATGCCAGGGAGCAAGAATGATTGCAATCAAAACCTGAGCTAGATTGTACACTGCTTGGAATCATACAGTCAAATTTTTCTTATGAATTAAGACACTACATTTTTCACTTCCCAGTTCTCAAATACTGATTGGTGTGAAAACACAAATTTGGATCAAGGAATTGCTAGCATCATTGGAGAGTACTTTTACAAGTTATTTAAATTGGCTCATTTCTTTTGGTGCATGCATTCTTCCTTCCTGAAATGTCTGTCTGTCATTGCAGAACCTCTTGGAAATTGTAGTATGAGGGACAGAGGAACTGAAATTCCTTGCACTGACTTGGTTGAGAGGAGCTTACATATGCAGTTGATTCCTATATAACAGGGGTGTCAAACTCAATTCTTATGAGGGCCAGATCTGACCTAAATGAGACATTGTCGGGCTGGGCTGGGCTGTGTTGGGCCAGGCCATGTGTATACCTATTTAAGATTAGGTGGCAGAGATATACTCTTTTTAAAGGATACAGACAAACTCAACTAAATATTTTTTTAAAAAAAACCCCTTAAAATAAAGCATGCTTAAAACATTAGCACTTGTTGGTCTTAAAGGTGCTTTTTTGTATTTCTCCCGTGGGATCTGGGGAACTGGACAAAGGAAGATCTGGCTCTTTCCCTCCCTCCCCAGGGGCCCAGGAGGGGGAGGAGCCTCAACCAATGGAGAAAATCGAGGCTTTGCTCTGTAGCTCCTGAGCAATTGACCAAGCCTTGCAAAGCAAGTTGAGATGCAGAAGGAAGCAAGAGAGAGGGAGAAGGAAGCAGACAAGGGCCAGTTGCTCAGAGGCCTGATAGGAGCCCTCCAGAGGCCTGATTCAGCCCCCGGGCTGCATGTTTGACATCCCTGTTATATTAGTTGTGACATAATGGTTTTTGCCATATAGTCAGATTTCTGACTTGGGTACCCCAGGCTAGCCTGATCTCATTAGATCTCAGAAGCTAAACAGGGTCAGCCCTGGCTCGTATTTGGATGGGAGACCTTCAAGGAATACCAGATTCAAGATGCGGAGGCAGGCAATGTCAAACTACCTTTGAATGTCGCTTGACTTGAAAACCCCACAGGGTTGCCATAAGTCAACTTGATTTAATGGCATGTACCTGCACCATCAAATTTCTGACTGTATATTACTTACAATTATCTACCATGTATGTAAAGCTTACTTTATCCCTTATTTTTGTGGACGCAGAGAAGGCCTTTGTTTTCTGGAGGGAAGGCAGCACAGTATAGCCCCATCTCATAAGAACTCAGAAGCTAAGCAGGGTCAGTATGTGGAAGGAAACGAACCAAGGAGGACTCTGCAGAGGAAAGCAATGGCCAACCACCCTTGCTTTGCACTTGCCTTGAAAGCCCCTTGCTGGGGTAGTCTTGTTGGCTGCAACAATTGCAGTTTGCACACACCAGGAGCATTTTTTTCGGAATAAAAACCTTTATTCATACAACAGAAATGAAATATAGTGTGTAGCTTGGTTACAATGCTTTACAAACAAAATACATTACAATTAAAATTAAACTATATGTTCTTTTCACACAATATATGAATAACTAGAGAGTATAGATAAAATTTATTTTATTTTATTGGATTTGTATCCCGCCCTCCCTGCCGAAGCAGGCTCAGGGCGGCTTACAACAATAAAAACATTTACAAAGAGGTTGTGATCCTTAATGGAGACACTTATTTCAATTGCTAAAAACAAAATTATTTTAAAAACTAGCATTTTCACATTGAGTGGTATTACCTTGTTATTTGCCAGATATTCCACAATTGGAAACCACACTGATACAAATTCTGATTCATACTTTTCCAGTGTCAATGACTGTATATTAACTGATATCTTATTTATTACAAAGTGTTCCCATAATTGATGTTGCCCTTCAGTCACTATTGATAATGAATGAATTTTCCAGGAACATTTCTATTACATACATTGAAATAAATGAAATTAGATCTTTGCTTCCTCTGAAGCACTGTGTAAATATTGGGAGGTATAGGTGAAAGTTAATTTTAGAGCTGGTGACTTCCTGTATCAGCAAGACTCTGTTGTCAACCCTTTCCCCATTCCTGTTCCCTTTTTCCATTGAACTGTGCAAAGAAACAGTGAGTTGCGGCACTGATATCACAAATTCAGTCCTTTCATGGATGATCCCATTTTACATTTAGCGGTTTGCAAGGTTTTACAGATGCTTCAGAAAACAATAATAGAATATAGCACTTCAGGTTTACTTTTGAAAACTCTTTATTAGCTGTGAATGAAAAGTCCAAAGTATATAATCTATCACCTTCTTGAAAATGAGCATGGAAAGTTTTGATCTTTCGTTTTTTTAAAAAAAGATAATCTGAAGTAAAATGTGTAATGGTTTTCTGTATTTCTCTAGATCCTCTGGGCACGTGGCCTTTTTAGCTGTGTGTCCCCTCAAATATCTCTTTAGTAGATGATGCCACCTACCTAGAGGTGACATTATGTTAAAAAGTTGCTATAAACCAGTCAGTAATTCGCTTACTATAGCCAACATGCACATATCAAGTACTGGGAAGGATTCCACCTCCTCTTTTCTCCTTTCTGGTAGAGTGAAAGCCCAGGATTGGCCAGGACAGCCAGAGCTGAGAGCTGCCATCACCCCAGCTGAATCCTCTCCCCACCATATGCGGATCCTGGGGCCAGCTTCTCAAGCGGTGTAGTCACTGCAGGCAGCCACTGGTAGTTCGGGTCTGTTGGACCTGGGGGAAAAAAAACAGGATTTCCAAAGTATTTGGAATTTCTGTTATTGGAATCTGGGATTTTTCAGAAATATCAGCACTTTTTTTTGGTCCAATAGACCTGAACTGAAAAATACTGTGGGGTTTTTTTTGGGGGGGGGGAGGGGACACATCCCTGTTAGTAACCCCAACATGAACACAAGCTAATAGGGATATTAAAAGGTGAAATCAAAGAATAAGGAAGGCAAAACAAAACAAGTTTCTTGCTTCCTTGTCAGGAGTTTGGCCAGCCCCCTGCTTGGAGATGAATCATAGTAGCTTTCCCACAGCAGATGCTTGGGCATATCAAAGGTGACAGACAACAAGGTTCTGCCTCTTATTTCAAGGGGTTCTTCAGAAAAATGGGAGTTTCTTTTGGGGCCTTTCAGAAAATGAGATATTCAAACTTTTTGCTCAAGAAGGATTGACTTAATAAACTATTTCATGAGGATCATGTTTCTTTGCACAGCCCCTTTTAACACAAGGGTCAAAGGAACCAGATGGGGTGCAAAGGGTAATCAGTGGGTGTCAAACTAGAGGCCATTCTCATGCCTCCCCCCATCCCTTAGTTGTCAGGTCAGTGTAGCTGATTGGCAGGTGTGATGTCTGTATGCTGATTTGTGCCCTCCTCCCATCTGGGACGTTTACATGCATCACTTATGTCCTCTAATGGAGTTTGTGGTTCAGCTGAAAACAAGGCGCTAATAGACTTGAATTTTGTACTACTGTTACTGCTACTACAAGCTACTGTGTCTACCCACCTGAAAGGGCTGTAAGATCATTGAGTTCATTGCTGAGTGGAGATCAGGAGCAGTAATTTTCCACAAAAATATTACCAAGTAATTATTTTGTGGGTGCACAATTTATTTTATTACTTTCATTTGTAGTCCTCCTTTCGCATTGGAGGCCAAGGTGGTTTACAAGTATGATAAAAACAGCCAGTAAGCTGACTACAACATATAACATCAGGCAGGCAGTAAACAGCTTATAAAATATGACAACATTTAAGAGGAAAGAATCTTGTTAAGGTGGAAGAAACCAAAGCACATGTAATCTCTGTTTAAGACAACAAGACCATGAGACTTTATCCCTAATAAAAGTGACTTTCTGGGCTAAGCCATTACACGCAGCTTTGCTCTTTTCTATAAGAATGCCCTCCTGAAGAATTCTGGTTTTGATATTTTTGTGAAAATAAATCTCCAGACTCAGTTCTGTAGATACAGCTAGAGCAGGGGTGTTTGAGAGCCGCAAGACATGAACATCAGATGTATGAGAGCAGGAAGGAAAGAAGGAAAATAGATGGGGAGGGAGGACGGAGGGAGAGGTGGAAATAAAGGAACTTTAACTGCATTCCCCAAGCCACCAGCTGGCTTGATTTGGGAAAGTGGTTTAAAGAGAAATGCCTGCTCCAAGCCAGTGGACAGGGCAGTGGGAGCTTTGAGAGCCACACAATATGTTTGAAAGAGCCACAGTTTGGCCACCCCTGAGCTAGAGTCTGATATAAGCTTTCAAGAGTCAAAGGTCCCTTCATCAGGTACCATAAGGAGCTGCTGTTCTTGAACCTCTCTGTTCTACTGCAGACCAGCACAGCTGCCCCCTGAAACAGAGTTTCTCCTTTCATTCACGTAAAGGAGAAACTCTGTAGATATTAATTCCTCTTTAAAATCTGCTTGCCAATATATCATAACGTATCTGATATACAGTATTTTGTACCTTTTTAGTCCTCAGTTTGTAAAAATGCTCATCTCCTTCCCCTCCCCCCCCATCCATCTGTATGTCTCTGTCCATCCAGGGCTGGATGTTCATTATTTGATAGGTTGCAAAGAAGACTTTTATGAAAGCTTTTTACTCCCCAGATAAAAATTATGGAAAATGATGCAGTGCACAAACAGTTTAAAATACCCTCAGTTCAACCAATAAGCATACAGTAGAAACTCAGGCAATAAGGGACTCGTTTGAGAATTGCAATGCTAGTAGGTTTACTTATTTAAATTGTCATTACTCTTGTATAAATTCCTACTGTGTGAAGAAATGGGAGATAATTTTTAGGTAGAAAAGGCTTATGACCATCAATTTGGTCTTCTATATACACTTTAATCTTTCATTCATGTAAAGGAGTAATCCTATAATGCCTTCACAAGCTTGTATCTCATTCCTCATATGTTATATTGTGTCTTTTTTTAAAAAAAACCCAAATTCTTCTATTCTATACTGAAGTATGCTTAAAGGGATTTAAAAAAAAATATCTTTCTATTCATGGTGGATTTACCCAAAATGACAATGGTACTTGGCGAGAATACTTCACAACGTTGGATTCACTTTGTGTTAATACTGTAAGGAGAGAATGGTCTTTGGTTTTGTCTTCCTTCCTTCCTGATACATCCACTTGGATTTTTTGTTATTCCCACCTCAAACACATCCAAAACAGAGCTGCTTATCTCTTCCTTGCCTTGATTGCTGATTAGATCCATCATCTTTGCCTGTCATCATTCAGCCTTCTTTCCTTTTGGTTTTCATGCTCAGTCTTTTGCCAAGTCATGCCACGTGTCTCTGCATAACATTGTAAATACAGTTCAAGGTCCTGGTCATAACCTTTAAAGTTCTTCATAACCTGGGATCCACATATTTGAAGGACCGTATCCTTCCCTAGGTTCCTGTGTGCCAACTGCTGTCTTCAGGCAGCCATCTCGTGGCTGTCCCACCATTTATGGTGGCCCATCTGGGATTGACCAGACTCCAAGCCTTCTCCATCGAGTTATTCTTACGCATCTTCTGTCTTCAAAAGGCCAGGTTCTTCAAGAGGCTGTTGGTTCAAATTTTAATCTTTGTCCACAAGATTGCAGTTGCTCTGCCAACCCTGTTGCGAGGTTTTTCATTTTGTTTTATTGCACCTTCTCTTGAGTCTCTTTAGCAGCAAGATGACAAGTTCTATAAATAATGAATGGACAAATGCTATTTTGATAGAAAGCACTACTGGAAGTGCATCCATCAGTCAGTTGCATAGTCTGTTTGATTTTACTAGCAAGGGCTTTAATTTCAGACTAGGAACCACAAGTGTATCAGGACGTCTTGTAGATGAAATTTTGGTATCTTGCAGGCTTTCATTGGCAACATGAACTCCAAAATAAGGTGCTGAATCAAGCCAGCCTGGGAGGATTTGAGCATTTCTACTTACTGAGAATACCTGATTGCCAAAGTTTCTGCCTGTTTGAGGAGCAGGTAGAAGGACATCCAGAGAAACCAAATAAATATTTTGGAAATGCTTTAAATTAGGTTGAGTTGCACTGAGCTATGCCTTAAATTATTCTATATCTGTTTTTTAAATTCTAACATGTGAAATGGACTGAGGGTGTAATACAGACCCTCAAAATAAATCTTTTCATACCCTCACACAAGAATATTATTTGATTATAGTTTTGCTTTTGTACAGTTTTGTTCTTTACAATCACATAATCTCAGGCAGAGAAATATTACTTGTGTGTTTGTCTTTCTGCCTAGTGAGAGTTTTGGGCCACTGCTTTTGTTGAACTATGTGTTTTACAGAAGTTTATGTGCAGAGTAATTAGCTAAAGTTTTCATTATTCACCATGGTTCTACACATTAATGGAAAGCTGTAAATTGGAGCTGATCTCAGGGTGGTACAAGTTGGAAGCCTACTGTGAATAACTGGGGGAGAGAGCAAGCTGGAAATCCTACCCTGACTCCAAATCTTGCCCTCCATAATTTTATAAGCTCTCAGGCTTGACTGGACTAATCTCTCTACCCCACCCCTTTCCCCTTTAGTGGACTGTCAAGATTCCATGCCTTCTGGAGCATACTAAATTCTCCTCAGGCCATCCCCCCTGCACTGGTTAAATGATAATGTCGTTTTTTTCTGTATACCTGGGGAGACCCTCAAATATTTATAGACTCTTACTTTGTCTGTGGGTGGCCTGGTTCTGCTGTCTTCATGGTTAGTATGAGGGCCAGCCACTTTCCTGCTAATTACAGTGATAAATCCACAGCCATACAGTGCTTCCGCAATTACAGTGTTGAGGCAAAAGCGATGGTAGTGAAGACCTTTGTGCAAGCAAGCTTTTAATATTCAGTCACCTGTTGTCATATATACAGTAGTAACTGCATTCCAGAATTCTCTTAAAAAATATGCTTTTGCATGGAGATATATAGCTGTCTGTATTTTTAACTGAGAACCAGGGTAGGTAGGAACTGATATTTTAGAATTTTTTGTTTACATTTTATTTGCAGAGGGCCCCATGCCTACCTAAAAACATAGAACAATTATTTTTTTATAAAGATATAGCTCTCCCTGTATCCAGGCCATCTTAAATAGCCCAGCCTAGTCTAATCTTGTCAGATCTCTAAGCAAGGTCTGCATCTAGGTGGGAGACCACCAAGGAATAGCAGGGTTGCTATACAGAGGCAGGCAATGGCAAACCACCTCTGAATGTCTCTTGCCTTGAAAATCCTATGGAGTTGCCATAAGTTAGCTGTGACTTGATGCCCCCCCTCCAGAGCTATCCATGAATTATGCAGCTCTATTGTGAAAATGCATTCAAGTTCCTATGTAGTGTAAAGTTGTATTTAAAAAAATAAGATTAAACACTTCTAGGAAATATACAGATCATATTTTGTATTAAACGATTATGTGGAGGATTTAGTCAAATCCCTTTAGCCAAAGAGAGAACTAAGCATATATATTACTCATAAAACCACAAACATTGCCTTACTGGATTAGACTACGACCCATATGGTCCAGTGTTCTTGATGGCAATAGGAGTTAGCTAGATTTTGTGGAGGTTTTGTTTTGTTTTGTTTTTAAGTTGGATGTGATAACAATTAACTCTCTTTGCCTCTAGCACATGCAAAGTATATTTATTTACCAATCATGGCTAGAGATTTCCAGAAGTTTTCCAGAAGAGACAATTTCCGGAAATTTCAAAGCCATGGGGGATGGGGTGGGGGAGAAGTAGCTGTAACCCATGCTACCTTGGTACATGCATCTTAATTTTTTCTCAGCTAAGAGGCTGAGAGAATAAGTTTGAAAACAATTTTTGTAATAGAGCAGATTGTACAAGGCTGTTTCCATTGAAATAATGCAATTATGACCACATTTTTGGATATCAAATTAACTTCCCTGTTTTGTTTTACACAGGAAAAAATGCTTTAACTAAATGTATGTAGATTTACATGTATGTAGATTTAATAGATTAAAAATACTGGGTTTATTTGTCTTTTTAAAAGTAACAACATTTTTAAACCACACTTGATCTCTGTCCACTTTGTATTCATATTATGTGTTCAAAGAAAAAATCAGATGCCACTGGGTAAGTGTGACTACTCTAAAAGTAGATCATAGGAGCTTGGTCAGTATTTACAGCTACTGATCAAGGTGTTGTTTGTAAGATGCACCTGTTAGATGTACATGGAGCATAATTTTTCTTGCAGATGTTTACAAGAAAAAGCAGATTTCTTTAGCAGTTACCATTAAGAGCATAAAACAGGATTAGACATTCGTGAATGAAACAGAATTCTCGGGAAACTCTAAAATAAGCCTTTTATTTTTCTTGTGGCCTACAGGACCCAGTGCGAGGACCTTCACTCAGTTTTATTTTACTGTGGAGCCAGCGGACACTCTGTCAGTCAGAGCCTCTTCTGTTATACTGAATTGCTCTGCGTACTGTGAGTCTCCTCCAAAAATCGAATGGAAAAAAGACGGGACTTTCTTGAACTTGGTGTCAGATGACAGACGTCAGCTGCTACCAGATGGATCCCTATTAATAAACAGTGTGGTGCATAGTAAGCACAATAAACCTGACGAGGGGCATTATCAGTGTGTTGCAACTGTGGAAAGCCTTGGGACCATTGTAAGCAGAACAGCAAAGCTCACAGTAGCAGGTAAGGGTTTTTGGTTTTTTTTTTTTTAACTTTCTAGCACTTTCCCCATATCAGCTGATAATTCCTGTGAGATATGTATATAAACCAGGAGTCAAGTTGCACACACGAAAGCTTACGTTCTGAATGAAAATTGTTTGGTCTTAAAGGTGAAACTTGACTCCTGCTTTGTTCTACTGCTTCAGACCAACACAGCTGCCCACGTGATCTATGTATATAAAATTATTGAATCTTCACCTTCCAGTTTATCCTCCTCTTTTCAGTACATCCTGTTATGTAGTTTTTGTACCGCTTAATGTGTCCTGTCAAAACTTACGCTGTGCTTCAGTTCTTTCTGGTGGTTCCAGATTACTACAATCTTAATGTACTGTTTTTTGAATGTCCCGTTTTGTTGATTGTCCGGTCTCCCTGTATGTAATCCACCTTGAGTCGCTGCAAGAAAGGTGAACTATAAATGATCTCAATCAATCAATACAATCATTCTTATGCTGGCAAAATACATTCTTAATCATTTTCTGTGTACCCACAACAGTGAGGTTTGAAGTTCCCTGTGATACTTTAGTATGCTTCACTGTGTGTGGGTTGTGACTGTGAGTCTGAAAGAATTCTGAAATGCTCAGGTAGGGTCCAGTCTTTATATTGGCATTTCTGCTTTTCCTTCATTCAGTAGAAGAGGCTTCTTCGTGGCTTCTGTGCAGTGCCATGTGGGATTGTGCTTGCATAGGCCTGCCTTGCAGATCTCTTTTCTAAAGCTCTTTAAAAAGTTTGGCGTGCTCAGCCCCATTCCCTCATGGTGGACAGGCTTCTTCCTGCCCAGCCAACGCATGACAGAGCAGGGCAAGTGCCCCTTTCCCGGCTCCTTTCTTTGCCGCTGTGGAGGTCAGAAGTCTTTGTTCTTTTCTGATCCTCAGGTTTTTCTTTAGTGATGTCCCCCTCTTTTCACTCTTCTTCCCTTAATCTCTACCTGTCTCTACCAGTTCTATTTGCAAGACGCTCCCTCCAAAGGATTGCTTGGACCAGACTTCCAAACTAAAAGCCGCTGTTTGGGAAAAGGCTTTAGCGGCTATAGGCAAAGATCAGACCCCTTCTTAGGAGTTGGAAATGGACCACCAGGCCTGGATTCTAGAATGTATGCAAAAGAACAAGATCACTGCAAGGTCCCTTTGCATCATTGGTCTACCTGCCAAGACCCACAAGCCTTGCCACTTCCTGAAATACATGACTCATTTGCATTAATAGCAATCCTATCAGTTTTAGCTGTCCTACCACAACTCTGTCTTGTGCCCTTCTTCCCATTTGTTCCAGTACCCTCAGGGCTAGAAGAACGGAGGGGGTTGGGGGGGCGCCACCTTCCATGTTTCTCAGGACATAGTTCTGCTGTGTTTTTCCCCTCCCCCACATCAGATAAGGGATGTGGATGGAGCACCTTCCATGGCAGTGACGTTGAACATGGGAAAGAGCAAGAGGTGGGAATGGCAAAGGGCTCCTCCTTTACCCTCTCCTGCTTGCTTTTCCTCTCCACACTTCTGTGTGTGTGTTCTCTGTTCTCTGTTATATTTCATATGCAGATTGTGCATTTTATATTAAGGAAGTTTGGAGTGGCACAACAACAGCAAGAAAGAGCTGAGAAACAAAAGAAAAAGAAACTGTAGCAGATTTAGAAGGGGGGAAAATTGGCTCGTGCAGCTGTTTCCTTCATTTTCCTAATGAACTGTTAGATAGCATTTCTTAGAATGTTTTCTTTGCTTAATAAAAAAGCCCAGTGTGATGATTTCGTTTTGATAGATGCTACCACAATCCAGAGATGTCTGGTGCCTTTTAGATTCAGACGTCATCTGCATTAGATTGTGCCTGCAGCTTGGGTGAACAATAACTCGGGGAACAAGTACTTTATTTTTATGTGGCATTATAAGTTTAGCTTTCTCAGCACGAGTGGTTTTGCTTGACAAACTCAATGGCTGGTCAGGGATGTAGCAAAGGGCTTTTACTGTCCTTAATGGGCTGGAATATCTCTAGCTTTGGAAATGTGACACCCATGAGAGCCTTGGGGGAGGGACAAAGACAGCTAATGTGCATCTGGAGAAGCAGAGGTGAGAATTTTTAGCTGGTCTAGAAGCTGGGGAGGTTGCTGGAGTCCATACTGTGTTTGAGTATGTGATGCAGGATTAGCAGCTGTTCTGTCTCCTGGTGGAATGCGCTTCCTTTCCCAGAATCCTGCTTGTTTGTACATCAACAGATGTTACAAGTAAAGCATAAGAATTTAGTGTTGGAGGGAAACTAAGCCCTGTAGTGATGTCCATGAACTCGCTTCTTGTGTGGGAATGCTTATAATTGATTTACAGCAATGTCTTGATTGTTATCCTCTCTGTTGTTGTTGTTGACATCATCATCTTCATAAATAGTCTGCTTTTCTCATCAGAACTGAAGGCAGATTACAAATATAAGAACTGGTCAGTCAGTAGGGAAGCAGATTACAAAACATTTACAAAACAGCAGAGACTTCTGGTAGAACAGAATAATGGAGTTGGGGCAGGGCAAACTGATAATAATATAATGTGATGGGGCTGGAAGTGAAGAATTGTTGTCTAAGGCCACAAATCAATCAATGTAGGATAAGGTCACTTCCTGAACTGATTCTCAGGATAGGTCAGGGGTGGGGAACCTCTGTCCTTAGGGCCGTGTCATCCGAAGCCATTTGAGACTGACCTCCCGGAGAGGCTCAAGTGGAGACTTTGTAAGCGCAGACAATACAGCATTAAGTTTCCATGTTGGAAAGCGTTGAAGTTGTGGCGGAGTCTTGAGCACCGCTACCTGCAGGAGAAGCTGGATATGTGGATGTTTGGTTAACTTGTAACCCCCTATGTGTGGAAAGACAGTAGAAAGTGCTGCTGTGTGTCTCCGTAATGTGGCCACCTTGAGTTCGGATTGTAATCCGTTTTGTAGAAAGGAAAGAATTGTGGATACTGACGGTTCCAGAGGGTTGAGGTTCTTGCATCTGGTCCAGTGAAGAAAAGCCTTCCAGGTTGTGTTGTAAATGCGAACCGTTGAAGGACGTCTAGAAGAAAGCAAAGTGACGTAACACCTCGGAGGAGTAGCCTAGCTGAGACAGATTTTGCTGCTCAATTTCCACGTGGTCAAGCATAGCCAGTCTGGATGAGGGTGCCAAACTGGACCATGCCTGAGCATGTTTGGCGATACTGAAAGTTGTAGGGGTTGCTTGACCACTAGTTCCATCAGTGCTGAGAACCAAGTCCAATGTGCTCAATGAGGTGCAACCAGAATCACTTTGGCTCTGAGTTGACATATGCATCGTATAGTTTTGGAGATGAGAGGAAATGGTGGAAACACAAATAGAAGAACCTGAGGCCATGGAGACGTCAGGGCATTGGTAGCTTCTGCCACTGGATGGTAAAACCTCGTTAAGAACCGAGGTAATTGATGGTTCTGGTTGGATGTGAAGAGATCCACTGCTGGTGAGTCAGTGCCTGCAAATGAGCTGGAACAGATCCAGAGAGACCATTTCCCTTCGTTGATCTGTTCCCTGCTTAACCTGTCCGCCTGGGTGTTGGATAGTCCCCTGATATGTTCTGCACGAATGGAAAGTAAATTCTTTTGAGACCATGATAGGATTGTCATGGTTTCCTGATGTAACGCACAAGATCTCGATCCCCTCTGCTTGTTGACATATGTTTTTGCTGCTATATTGTCTGTTTGTATCAACACGTATTGTGAAGACACCCTGGAATGAAAAGTCGTCAGCCCATGCCTGATAGCACACAGTTCCAAAACACTGATGGGAAGACCAGACGCCCCGTGCTGGAACCTCTTCCAGGATGGACCCCCATCCGTGCAGACTTGCATCTGTGAATATCTCCTGAACTACTGGAGTATAGAAGACTTTGCCCTGGAGTAGATTGTCCGAAATTGTCCACCACGTAGACTGTGCTTGACCTTGGTTGGAACTAATAACGACAGCTGTTTCTGCTCCATGATGGCAAGCTGGTATAGACGTAGAAAGGTTTGTAGTTCCCTGGAATGGAAACGTGCCCACTGTATAGTGTCTAGGCAAGAAATCAGAAGACCTTGAAGCCTGGCCAGGGATGAAAGTGAGGCATGTGCACTCTGAATTACTTATGTAGCTGCTTCCTGGACCTTCTTGACCTTGTCTGCTGGAAGAAAAAAAGAACTGCTGGTTGAACCTATGATGGCTCCCAGATGTTCTAACCTCTGCAATGGTACAAGCGAACTCTTGGCCATGTTCACCAGGAACCCGTAGTCCTGAAGACATTGAAGTGTTGTCTTGGTGTCCAGGATCGATTTGGAAAGAGTGGATGATCATTGAGATAAGGATGAACATGAATGCCAGGGTTTATGAGAATCTTGGAAAAAACCCTGGGGGCCGTTGACATGTGAAAGGGAAGAGCCCTGTACTGGAAATGTCTCTTGCCTACCGTAAATCGTAGAAATCTCCGATGTGCTGGATGAATCGGGATATGTAGGTAGACCTCCGTCAAGTCAGTTGACGTCATGAAATCCCCTGGTTGAAGAGTCTCCGTTATGGCCCTCAGAGTTTCCATGCGGAAGTGACGTAGTTTGACGAATCCGTTTAGGAATTTGAGGTCCAAGATTGATCTCCAGTCCCCGTTCTTTTTGGGAACCACAAACAGGATTGAGTAGACTTCATGACCTCTTTTGCAGTGGGGAACTGGTTCTATGGCACGAATGTCTATAAGATGTTGAATGGCCTGATTGATTATGCCGCGTTTGTGAGGATTCTTAGCCAGAGGGAATTGAATGAATCTCTCAGGTGAAAGTCTGTGAAACTCGATGATGTACCCCTCTGCTACGATGTCTAAGGACCAAGAGTCTGTGTAAAATGCCAAGTTGGGTAGAAGTGAGACAGATGTGCCCCTATTGGAAGCAGTGCGTAGTCAGTCCTATTTGGGTTTGTTGTCACGATCGGTGCGGTCAAACTTGTTGAAGTGTTGCTTGTTGAATCTTGGGCCCGAGGTGCTCTTTCTGAAGTTTTTAGAGGACTCCCAAGTGTTCTTATTTTTGTGCTTGGATCAAAAGCGTGGCAAGGAGTGTTGAGTACAAAAGGACTGATTGCCCCTCTTATCTGTACGCTTGATTCTTCTCAGCATGGCCTTCTTTTTGTCCCATGTTTCGACCAAAATCTTGTCTAGGAATTCACCAAACAGGCGATGCCCATGGAACGGGTAGCCGGAGAGTAGCAACTTGGATAACAGGTCTGCTGGCCAGGCTCTAAGCCAAAGAAGCCTTCTGGCTACAGTATGTGAAGCCATTGCCTTGGAGGCAAAAGTCAAAATGTCTAATGTCGCATCAGCTGAAAACAAAGCTGCCTTGAGTATACGGGTGGCCCCATCTAACATGCAACGATTATTTTCAGGAAACATCTGCATTAAACGACGGACTCAGACGATAGATGCTCTAGACAAGATGGAAGCCGTAGCTGCAGCTCTGGCTATCATGGCGATGGCTTCATAAAGTCTTTTTAAGACTATTTCCACCTTCTTGTCCAGGGCATCACGTATGTTGCCATGACCATCTTCAGATAACAGGCCCGGAGACTGAAGGGCTATGACAGGAGCATCCACTGGAGGTACCTGTAACAACTCTTTAGCATACTGAGGTAAAGCATAAAGTTTTTTAACTAAAGGAGTAAATTGCTTATTTACAGATGGCTTGTCTCATTCTATCCTGAGTTGCCATTCAAAATATTCTGGAAATGGGAAATCCTTTTCCACTAGCACATTAGGTGGAAAAAATGCAGAATTCTCTGTGAATTTTGACTTAAATTTATGTTTTGCCTTCTTGGAATCCTCTTCCTTGCCATGAATTTCTAAGGCAGCTATGGCCTTTGACAATAAGAAATGGTAATCTTCAGGATTAAAAAACCTATTGGATTGTTCTTCAATTTTTACACCTTCAGACTCTTCACCTGAGTCAAACTCACCCTCCTCATGCCCCTCTCTATCAGAGTCTGAGTAGCCAGACTCATCCCCAGACTCCCTAGTTCTCTTGTTGCTGGTAGCAACCTTTCTGGCAGCTTTGGTGGGCCATGAGAGATTAGGGTTCTTAGAAATTAAAGGTGCATGCTGAGAGCCCTGCACACTGAAGCCCAGAGTGGAGTGAAAAACAGCAAATTGACCCTTCATGGTCTGTCTTAGTTCAGACATGAGCCTGGACACCAGACTGATTTCCCCATAGTTGGGTACATTACCCATTACTCAAGTTCTGGTCCCTCCACCAGAAAAGGTTTATTGTAGAGAAGGGGTGGCCAGACTGTGGCTCAGGAGCCACATGTGGCTCTTTCGCACATATTGTGTTGGTCTCAGAAGCCCCCACCACCCTGTTGACTGGCTTGGAGAAGGCATTTCTCTCTTTAAATCACTTCTCCAAGCCAAGCCAGTTGGCCACTTGAAGAATGCTTTTAAAGATAAAGTTACTTTCCACTTCTCCCTCCCCGCCTCCCTCCCACATCTGATGTTTGTGTCTTGTGGCTCTCAATTGTCTCAATTAAGCAAGTTTGGCCACCTCTGTTGTAGCACTTGAGAAGACACAGAAAAGAACAACCAAAATGCTCAGGAGGCTTAGGGCAGCTGCCCTATGAGGATCCATTAAAATGCTTAGGGATGTTTAGCTTATTTAATAAATAAGGCAAGACATAGGAGAGATCTGTAAAATGGCTTAGAAAAGCGTGGACAGGGAGGGATGGTGGCTCAGTGGTAGAGCATCTTCTTGGGAAGCAGAAGGTCCCAGGTTTAATCCCTGGCATCTCCAAAAAAGGGTCCAGGCAAATAGGTGTGAAAAACCTCAGCTTGAGACCCTGGAGAGCCACTGCCAGTCTGAGAAGACAATACTGACTTTGATGGACCAAGGGTCTGATTCAGTATAAGGCAGCTTCATATGTTCATATGTTCAAGGAGAAGCTTTTCTCTCTCTTCTGTAGTACTGGAACTCAGGGCCATCCACTGAAGCTGAAGAGTGGGAGATTCAGGGCAGACAATAGGAAGTACCTTTTCACACAACACACAGTTAAATTGTGGAACGCACTGCCACAGGATGTGGTCAAGGCTGTCAACTTGGAAGGTTTTAAAAGGGGAGTGGACAAATTCATGAAGGATGAGCCAGTCAACTGTTACCAGTCAGGATGGATATCTACTTGCTCTAGTTCAAGAGGCAGTATTGTTGTTGTAAGCTGTCCTGAGCCTGATTGCGGGATAGGGTGGCATATAAATCTGAAAAATAAATTAAATTAAATTAAGTATGCAGGAGGATGCTGTTACAGTCATCCTGTTTGTGGGCTTCCTAGAGGCAGCTGGTCACCCATTGTGTGAACAGAATGCTAGGCTTGGGCCTTTGGTCTGATCCAGCATGGCTCTTCTTATGTTCTGTTAGACTTGTCAGCATGAGGAAACAATGTGAAGTCTGGGTTTTGCTATGCAGTGCTTTATCCCTTTTATCTGCACAGCAGGCTTTGGGCACTTCCAGACAGACTTCGCTGAGTGGGGCAGGAGGACTCTGCCCTCCAGGGTATACAGAGTCTTGGGTTGCCTGAGGTGTGGTGTGTGTGTTAAGTGCTGTCATGTCTGACTTACAGTGACCCTATGAATTAAACTTCTCCAAAATGCCCCATCATTAACTACCATTCTTGGACCATTCTCAGGTCTTGCCTGTGGTATGGAAGGCTAAAGCTATGACTACATATCAGATTTTAAAATTCAGGCCAAGTATGCAGCAAATGGAAAATGGCGGACCCTTGTTTTAAGTTCTCTAGGGAAAATGATTGCTAAGAATATATGCTATGTTTAATTAGAAGAGCAAAGGTATAGAATGCCAGTTTTATCAACTGTGTGAAGGAACATTGTGTAAATTATATTACCCAAACCTTCTTTGGAGAATGGTGTAGAGCCTTCTGGGTAATTTGCTGGAGAATTCTCTGGCCAGCTTTCATAATTTTACTGTTGTGAAGTCAGAAAAAAGAAGATAATGGAGGATGTTCTTTTTAAATTTCTTTCTGCCGTACCTCTGCTGACTGAAAGAAGCAGAAATCACTTTTGGGATTGGTGAATGAACTGCTTGAATTAAAATGCATTTTTCTTGCATCTAATGAAGTGGGAGAATTTATTCTGGAATAACATAAGAGTTCTCAATACAGTACAGATAAATTTCTCTTTAAGATGCCGCAAGACTCTTGCTTTATCCGCTGCAGAAAAAACCAAGGCTGCTACCGCTTCCAAATTTTTGAACAGCACTATTTGTATGGAAATAATTATTTTGCATTTATATAATGCTGTTGACTGTTCAGAGACAGAAACGACTATTGGACCATTGCATTAATTTCTCATGTGGGTAAAGTGATGCTCAGAATCTTACAACAAAGACTGTTACCCCATATGGAATGAGAAATCCCAGATGTTTGAGCTGGATTCAGAAAATGGAAGAGGCACAAGAGATCATAGTGCAGATTTACCTTGATTACCAGAGCATATGAGAGAATATCAGAAGAAAATTGGCTTGTGTGCCATAGATTACATTAGATTTGACTGTGTAGATCATGGAAAGCTATGGTTGGTTTTAAAATAAATGGATTTGCCACAGCATCTGATTGTTCGATGTGCAACTCAGCAACCTCCTTCCTCGTAGGCATGCATTCCTCCACTGGTTCACTAAGTCTTGGTGGAGTTGCTCCTTTAACTGAGCTACCTGCGGGGGAGAGTCAGGTGGGCTTCCTGCTTGCAGCTGTGCCTCCTCCTCCTCCTCCTCTGCTGCTGGGCCAGGCATGGGGAGCAATGGCTCAGGCAATGGCAAGCTGTCAGCCTTGGAAGTGCTGGAGGGGCCAGTTACAGGCTTGGCTGCCAACTTGAGAGGAAGTCCTGCCTGGTCATCATCATCCATGACAGAACTCCCCAAAAGACAAATAAGTGGGGTTCTAGATCAAATCCTCTGTCCACATTGTGAGAAAACAAAAGTAACTGGAAAAGACAATAATGCTTGGAAAAGTTGAAGGAAGTAGGAAAAGAGGAAGACCCAAAATGAGAAGGATTGACTGAATAAAGGAAGGCACGACCTTCAGTTGCAAGACCTGAATAAGGCCATTAATAATAGGACATTTTGGAGGACATTAATTCATAGGATTGCCGTAGGTCAGAAGCAACTTGGTGGCACTTAACACACAACACACATTGACTGTTAAAAGCTCTTCATGTAAAAGCAAAATTACTGGCATCTTGTAAAATAGGTCAGTAGTATTATGCCCATCTTTTGGGTGGGAAATAAGGGGTGGGAGAGCTGAGAGAATAGTTTGCCTGAGGACCCCCAGTGAATTTGACAGAGAAAAAAAGGGAACCCAGAATTTCCTGGTTTGTTGCTTACTATAGTGGCCATACTAGCAGTAGCATACTAGATCCAAAGGGATCTGTTGAGGCTGGGTGAGCGGGCGTCAATAGATGAGGTTCAGTGTGGCCAAGTGCAAAGTAATGCACTTTGGGGCCAAAAATCCCAGCTACAAATACAAGTTGATGGGGTGTGAACTGGCAGAGAGAGATCTTGGGGTCATTGTAGATAAGTCACTGAAAATGTCAAGACAGTGTGCGATTGCAATAAAAAAAGGCCAACGCCATGCTGGGAATTGAAAACAAATCAGCCAGTATCATAATACCCCTGTATAAATCGATGGTACGGTCTCATTTGGAATACTGTGTACAATTCTGTTCACCGCACCTCAAAAAGGATATTATAACATTGGAAAAAGTGCAGAAAAGGGCAACTAGAATGATTAAAGGTTTGGAACACTTTCTCTATGAAGAAAGGTTAAAACGCTTGGGACTCTTTAGCTTGGAGAAACATCGACTGTGGGGTGACATGATCAAGGTTTACAAGATTATGCATGGGATGGAGAAAGTAGAGAAAGAAGTACTTTTCTCCCTTTCTCACAGTACAAGAACTCTTGGGCATTCAATGAAATTGCTCAGCAGTAGGGTTAGAACGGATAAAAGGAAGTACTTCTTCACCCAAAGGGTGATTAACATGGGGAATTCACTGCTACAGGAGGTGGTGGCGGCTACAAGCATAGCCAGCTTCAAGAGGGGTTTGGAAAAAAATATGGAGCAAAGGTCCATCAGTGGCTATTAACCACAGCTTATTATTGGAACTGGGGCAGTGATGCTCTGTATTCTTGGCGCTTGGGGGGGGGGCAAAGTGGAAGGGCTTATAGCCCCATTTGTGAAGCTCCTTTCTTTTTTTGGCCACTGTGTGATGCAGTGTGTTGGACTGGATGGGCCATTGGCCTGATCCAACATGGCTTCTCTTAAGTTCTTATGTACCTATGGGTTTTCCAGAAAATATTGAATTGTAAAATTTTCCAATTCAGTTTAAATAAATAATTAACATATTGTTAGCAAAGTTTAAATACTGTTAGTAAAAGTTTAGTTTATTAGGTATATATCCCACTCTCCCCACCGAAGCAAGCTTAGAGAGGTTTATAGATAATCTAAGATAATAAAAACAATAAGACCAATAAAATAAATACTACAGTTACATTAAAAGTGCTAAGTCCAAGACAGCAAGGTGCAGCCAGCTTCTTCATATCAATTAAACAGTCCTCCAAATAAAATGGAAGGTCCAAGCTTCATAGTGACTCCATTTGGTTCGCTCAAAATGATGATCTCCAATTTAACAGTCGAAGGCTTGGTTGAAGAACTCTTCTTACAAGCCCTGTGGAATTGTACAAAATCCCATAGGGCTCTCACATCCTCAGGGAGCTCGTTTCACCAGCACGGGGCTATGATCAAAAAGTCCCTTGCTCTTGTTGTAACCAGCCTGGCCTTTCTAGGGCCAGGGATTGAGAGGAGTTGTTGAGACCCTGACCGTAGTACTTTCTAGGGCATATGTGGGGAATGGTGGTTCCATAGGTATGCAGGCAAAGAAGGCAAATACACTATGTATAAGCCCTGGGGTTTGTCTATGCTTCTTATTCTACATTTAACTTATCCAGAATGAGTGCTTTGCAACATGAGAGCCTTGAGAGCTATCGATAAACTATAGAATATTTGGGGTGGAAAGTTTTCTGTGGGAAAAATATATTTTCCACCCCACATCACTGTATACTCTTTTGGTTCTTGTCAATTTATGCTTGTTAATTAAAAAAAATCGCTTGTGATACTTAACTGTGGATTATATTTGTGAATTTTGTTGGTGGATTATTTGTCTAACAAATTCTGCAGTACATCAGCTTGTACAGTACTAAAATTGGTGGAAGTTTCACCATTCACTTTTACAGAGTTGTGAAGCTGTCAGTCATTCTTGGGAGTTTGGCGTTTACACGTCCCAGATCCCCCACCCCACTCCACAAACAGCAGTCCCAAATCTGCTCAAGTTCCACATTTGCTGTTTGCCTGAATGCATATACAGTCCCCTGAATGATAACAGCAGAGAACAAAAACAAACAAAAATAATGGCATGGGAGTTTTCAAACAGTGGTGGTTAATGTTTAAACAGGAATGTCATCCAAATGAAATGGGATCTTTGTTTGAAAAGGCAGCAGCTTGGTGTGGGCTGAATGCAGAGCAGAGTGCCACTCTATAAGAGGAAAACTGGTCTAAAATGGGACATTTACATTTGAAGGAAAGAAATCGTGTTTTCCGATGGGAATATACAACAAAGCATGTCTTTTAAAAACGTGCGTCCCCTGTAAGCGAGTGGAGAATTTTTATCACTTTGGGTAGGGCTAGGATTGGCTGTCTGACATTTGTACAGTGTTGTTAATGCAGGTCTGGTTTCAGTCCAGATGTTGATTTTGTCCCCCCCCCTCCCCAATAATTAAACCATGTTGACATTTTGATTGAAGTCTGTCCAGGAATTGGCTGGCAGACCAAGGCCGAGATCTGGCTCTGAAATAAGACCTTGTTTCCTTACCTCATCTCCCTCACCCTCCACCATGGGATAACTAGAACAGAATTATGACATAGGAAACTTGCATAACTGATTTTGTCACTTCCTCTCGACTTTAATAGGAAGTGTGGCACTTCCCTATTAATTCATATCTGGCATGGAAAAGAACTCCACATGCTCCTTTAGTGCATTGTTTCTTCAACTTTGAACCACTTGCCCTCTCCTCCAGTTCTGAATTTACTCAGCCTTGTGACTCCCATTCTCATACCTGTAATCCATTCTACTGGCCCATATGTGGGGATTCTCAAGCCCAGTTGTGTGTTGTTCTTAGGCTGCAGTACCTGTTCAATACTGGTACTGGAAGAGGAGTGAAAAAGAGAGCTTCCTTTGTTTCACATCAGGCTGGGGTGATGGAGCAGTAAAGATGCAATCATCTACACATGACCAGTATGGATCAGTGAAAGTCTCCTGCCAGGAAACACTGGACCCACCCATCTCTTGGCCGATGGGCACAGGGAGGTTCCAGCTTCCTCAGGATATTATCTTTCCCTGGAACTTTGTGCTTGCCCATCCTGTGTCATGGACTCACAAAGGGGGGGCCTACCTCACAGCTTTGGGAACCACTGTTTTTTGTGTCAAAATCTTGTTTACATAAAAGCATATTTGGATATACCTTTAAAGAATGGAAATAGCATGCATTCTTCCCATTAGGGAGTCATGTGGTATAGTGCTGAGAATGTTGGACTAGAACCAGGGAGGTCATAGTTCAAATTCCCATGCAGCCATGGTGCTCCTTGCCTGATCTAGGGTCAGCCTTTCAGTCTCAGGGCTAAAAAGGGCTGGGGGAGACAACTTGGGCTTTCCTGAGGTTCTTGGAGAAGTGCAAGATAATAATTAAATCGAAACAAAAGCACAGCCTACATTCTTACAATTGAGACTTGTTTGGAGGGATAGACAGTTGAGATGATTTGATTTAAGATCCATACCTGCTGTGTCTGTTAATGGTTCACTGTATATCTACTATCAATAGCCTCCTCAGACTAGAATAAAAAACTGACCTTCTATTGACTATGCAGAGTTAACATGGCAGCAACAAGGCATTCTCCAGCATCACTGATGTGGAGCAGTCCTTGGTGGTAGAAAGTGCTCTCAAGTTAAAGCTGACTGATAGCGGCCCTGTAGGATTTTCAAGGCAAGAGACATTCAGAGGTGGTTTGCCATTGCCTGCCTTTGCATAGCAACCTTGGACTTCCTCAGTGGTCCCCCCTCCAGGTACTGTTCCAGGGCAGGGCAGTCCTTACTCATGAGAAATGGGAGAAACGGTAGAGTGTGAGTATAAATGGGCAGTCTTCGCAGCGGAGGACGGTAAGCAATGGAATGCCGCAGGGCTCAGTACTGGGTCCCATGCTCTTTAACTTGTTCATAAATGATTTGGAGTTGAGAATTAGCAGTGAAGTGGCCAAGTTTGCAGATGACACTAAATTGTTCAGGGTGGTAAGAACCAGAGAGGATTGTGAGGAACTCCAAAGGGATCTGAGGTTTACAAGATAATGCATGGGATGGAGAAGGTAGAGAAAGAAGTACTTTTCTCCCTTTCTCACAATACAAGAACTCGTGGGCATTCAATGAAATTGCTGAGCAGATAAAAGGAGGTACTTCTTCACCCAAAGGGTGATTAACATGTGGAATTCACTGCCACAGGAGGTGGCAGCTACAAGCATAGCCAGCTTCAAGAGGGGGTTAGATAAAAATATGGAGCAGAGGTCCATCAGTGGCTATTAGCCACATTGTGTGCGTTTTGGCCAATGTGTGACACAGAGTGTTGGACTGGATGGGCCATTGGCCTCATCCAACATGGCTTCTGTAATGTTCTTATGTTCTTAAAAGCAGTATATAATATTATTTTATACAAATTAAATAATTAAACCATGCATCATTGTAGAATCTATTCAAAAGGCACTTGGAAGATGGATTCATGTGCTGGTCTATTATTATGTGTCGTGGACTTATGACTGCCAGCATCCTGCTGCATTGTCAGCATGCATGCAGTGTAGAGGAAGAAGAAACAAGGAGGTGCATAAACTAATATTTATTCTTTTTTGGTTCTGTTCAGGTCTTCCAAGATTCACCAGTCAGCCAGAGTCAGCCTCTGTCTCCAGAGGAAACAGCGTAGTGCTTAACTGTGAAGTCAATGCTGATCTCGCACCCTTTGTGCGGTGGGAGCTAGATCACGAGCCGCTCTTTCTAGACGACCGCATATTCCAGTTGTCAAGTGGAGCTCTGATAATTAGCAACGCTACAGATGAGGATGGTGGCACATATAGCTGCGTGATAGAAATTGGTGGCCCTCCCAAATACAGCGATGAAGCAGAGGTTAAAGTTCTCCCAGGTACAAAAATCTTTTCAAGATTTTTTTCCCCTTCCTCTGCTCTATGAGCATTCTCCCTTATCAAATCACTAGTGAGATGCTTGGTCTAGTGACCATCTGTCTGTCTGCCTGTCTATCATCTGTCTTTCTATTGATGGGCTCTTCCAGCTTACAGTTTAAAATGGCTGAATTTAAAATGGAATGCCATGCTATAGTCTTTTGTGAGTAGACTCAATAAAAGCTGGTTTTTAAGTGCTTGGTTTCTTCATATCCCAGGCTACAAACTAAGGAACAAAAATCCTGGAGTTGTGACAGAATTTTCTTATAGTCTGTGTTTTTGCAATAGATCTGTGCTTGTAGCCATCTTAGTGGGTTAGCCCTGAGGCCAGTGCTTGTGACCATTCCAAGTGCTATTGTTCCATGTAGTTACTAATTGGTGGTTGCCACATTTTTTTCCTTTTTCATCCAGGCAGAACTTTCTCATATAAGCTACTTTGGCTATTTCTTGGCAATGTCTTAGCAGTAAAGCATTCTGTTGTAAATGTAGAAGGGAGTAGGGAACAGCCCATTATAGACTAAGGCATTCTTTGGAAGAAATGGACTTGGCAAGTGAGACAAATTGTAAACGGGGAAACCATCTGGGACTCTGTCTTTTGTGTGTTGTATTGAGAGTTAGTGTTTCAGTGATGCTTTTATTATAATAACCATTTTTGTTTTCTGATTCCAATATCTGCAGAATCAGAAGCTCCCTCCAGTCTGGTGTTCCTGAGGCAACCTTCCTCACAGACCAGAGTAGTTGGGCAGAGCGCAGTTTTGCCATGTGTCGCTGCTGGCATTCCCATTCCTGTGATCAGATGGACAAGAAATGAAGAAGAGCTTGCTACAGAAGGGTACGTAACAGCTCTGTCCTTACCACCGTGACACCTTTTCCCATCCTGCCATAACCCCCTTGGTCCCTATGCCCACTTTCTCTTGAGGTCACAGGAAGCTGCTGCAGAGATTCTAGGGTGGAGTGAGTAACCAGAGAAGGGGGTGGCCCTCTGACTCTTCATGAACTGACTGGGAGAGGGACCCGCCAGCAAAGGATGGAAGGAAGGGGGTGGCCAGCAATACGCCCTCTAAGCTGTGGGATATTGTGAGCAAAAATTCTACTTTGTGAGCTACTGGCATTACAGTTGTGAGCTACTACATAAATTAGTTTGCTCTGGAGTTATTTTTCCTGAGCTAGAAAAAAATGTGTGAGCTGGAGGCTAAAACACTGTGAGCTAGCTCACACTAACTCAGCTTAGAGGGAACATTGGTGGCCAGTCTCCTTGCTTTTGGTGGACTACCCTGCCTGCCCACTGCATGTTACTGCATTCTGCATTTGTAAAACATGCAAAAGTTATCATGTTTTTATAGTTAGATTTTTTTTGTAGCAGGAACTTCTTTGCATATTAGGCCACACACTTCTGATGTAGCCAGTCCTCCTGAAGCTTACAGTAGGCCCTGTACTAAGAACCTTGTAAGCTCTTGGAGGATTGACTACATCAGGGGTACGTGCCCTAAAATGCAAAGGAGTTCCAGCTACAAAAAAAGCTCTGGTTACATTTTCCTCCCCATGCTGTGTATTGCTTTGCCTATTTCCATCCCACTTAGGAAGCCTCTAAGATCACAAAGGATATGTGTTGTGTGAGTGGGAGGAAAAATATAGTTGCTTATTAAATGACTAGGTGAACATATTCATCTTCCTGTAGTGATGATTCTGTATTACACGGCTGGTAGCGAGACTTATTTATTATTATTATTATTATTTTTAAAAATTATTAGCTGCCTTTTTTCCTATGGAACTCAAGGTTTCTTATGATAGTAAACTACATAAAAACATAAAACTAAAATTTAAAATCACAGTTTAGGACTGCTTTAATTAAATTCAGTCCTAAATAAAGCAGTTTTCAGTTGTCTCCTAAATTGAAACTGGGGGGGCCAGGCACACCTCCTTAAGGAGGTTGCTCCATAATTGTGGGACTGCCACTGAAAAGGCCCTTTTTTTGTGTACTCATCAAATGAGCATTTCTGATAGATGCAGACCTAAATAAAGCTGTTTTCAGTTGCCTCTGAAAGACCAAAAGTGAGGAGGCCAGGGGCATCTCCCTGGAGAAGCTGTTCCACAATTGGAAGGGTGGGGTTGCCACTGAAAAGGCCCTCTCTTGTGTACTCACCAAATGAGCTTCTTTGATTGATGGCACGGTCAGGGGTCTTCTCCCTTTGATGTTACTTCCTCAGCAGGAACATTAAGGAAAAGATGATCCTTCAGGTTCCCATGTCCCAAGATACATAGTGCTGTAAAGGTCAAAAACAACACCTTAAATTGGGCTCCGGAGCAGATTGGTAGCCAGCTTAATTGCTGTAATATCCAGGAACACATTCTTCAATAAGAAAGCAATTACACTAACTTGTCTGTATTGCTATATCTCCTTAAATCTCTAAATAAGATCTGGGGGAAATGCTTTAAAAGCAGGCTTGTTTTAAGAAATGGCTGCTTTTCCATTCCTCCCTGGTCACTGGCCTGGACAACTCCTTAGGCCTTTCTCTTTATGAATTTTTGTGTCCTCCCTTAAGCAGAAGCAGAAAATTTCAGCGATGCAGTATTTGGGAGCCTGCTCTCTTTTGGGTGTCAACCCCCACCCACTCAGCTCATGCTTTCATTCAGTAGGGTTCAGGTGGTGCAAGACTGGGATCTGAGTTTAGTCCCGTGAGGCAGTGCTTGAAACAGCTGTATCATCTACCGCCAGTCCTGAATGAGAGAGACTGGAGACAATGGTAGCAGGCCACATTCAGATGTCACGACAAACAGTTTGCGATGGGCACTGCAAGAGCTTGTGCTGGATCTCCCTTCACTAACATGCTGTATTATGGTCAGGGCCGGCCCTAGGCTGTCTGGCACCCTAGGCAAGGCTAACTTCTGGCACCCCCTGCCCCGCATTGATAATGTCACCAAGTCACATGGGGAGCACCCAGTGCGGTGCTCCAAAAGGCTAGCACCCTAGGTAATTGCCTAATTTGTCTAGTGGCAGGGCCAGCCCTGGTCATGGTGTGGAAAGCCTTGAATAACACTCCCATCTTCCATGACACATGACTCCTGCTTGAGCAACTTGGTAGTTTGTTTTCCATCCCCCAGGCTAAATCCCAGCTTAATCCCAGTTCAAAATCCTGATTAGTGGGGAGGGAACAAACTCCAGTTTACCCAAATACCCTCGCAGTTCAGAACTTGATTCAAGGCTTCCAAAACCAGGCAGCGCTGTGGGAAGGAGAACAGGGGAGTGCAAGAATGTGACAATTAGCTTCATTCATGCCCATCAGGAGTACTCAGAAGTCTGTTTTGTGTCCTCAGTAAGACAGTACAATATGATGCTAAGAAACAGATGAAGGCTCAGCTTAGTCCTCTTAGAGAGCAGCTCACCCGACTAGCATCTTGTGCAGGGGACCTAGAGAAGGTTTTTCTGATTGCTGCTTTAACATTGAAAGAGTAGATTAAAACTCTAGAGCAGAAGAGCTACATTCTAAAACCTTGCTTCCCCATTTTGTGGAACAAGAGCACCCTGCACAACCACACAGGGAGTTGCTTTAAACTCTGTTTATAGTGAGAAAATATGGAATGCTGGGGTTTGGAAGGCTCCCAGGCTGTCTTCAAATAAGCAGTTTTTAAAAAATGCTGGGAGTTCTTTATTATGCAAAAGTTAACAACAAATGCAGGCAGCACCATGACTAGCAGGGCAAACAGTCTTTGGCTATTACTGAGTTGTTTTTCATAATTTTTTTGGGGGGGGAAACTCTTGCATATAAACAATTGACCACTAATGTTCCCTCTAACCTGCAGAGTCTTGTGAGCAAAAATTCTACTTTGTGAGCTACTGGCATTAAAGTTGTGAGCTACTGCAGAAATTAGTATGCCCTGGGGTCATCTAACTCAGCTTAGAGGGAACACTGCTGACCACCTGAGGTTTTTTGTGCATTGGTGGATATCTGTGTTTAAGTCTCAGTTGAATTTGCTTGGCCAGTTGCACTGGTAGATGTTACATGTTCGGCCTTGATTGCTTTGAAGTGTTTTGTGGTTGTTGTGGTTGAGGTTATTTCCTTCATTATTGATTATCCTTGTTTTCTTTTGTTAGTATATCTGTATAAATTAGAAACAAACTAAGACTCTGACATCTGATTTTGGTGCATATGAACAACAGAAAATAAATGCTTGCTTTCTGGTGATGGTTGATGATTGATTGATTTCTGTAGTTGAAACTCTCCTGTTCAGGATACGGTTGGCTGCACAAGCTCTGTAAATTTTTTTAAGGGGGGGGAGGGCTAAGGTTGCCAGAAGAGCATATAAGTGTTCATTAGTCACATCCTAGCTCTACCTGACTGCAGATGTTCAGTTCAAGGAGCCATCTTGCACCAGTTATCTGGGTGTCTTCTGACTTCCATCCAGTGGACCGACAATCTGACAAGTTTCCAGCTAAGCTCAGAACCATCTCCTTCTTGACAGTAATATCCTTTCCTTCCCCAGTTGCTTCCAGGGATCGATAATACAACCAAGAGCAGCTAGCTTCCAAGTCAGTTTCCCCATTGTTTGGACTAATATCTGTCAGGGTCCTTAATCCTTGGATTTCAGGCATGATTGGCCAAAGGATTCTGAACTATAACTCCTTCCTCAATGGTATTTTCTTTCAAATAAGGCTTTTAAAGGAGGGCTTTTTCATATGGAGAGTATGTACATGTGTGTGTATGAGAGGGAGGGAGATTATCCACTGGAGAGAGATGGTGTCTGAGGTTGTTGATGCCTTGATCTGTGTGGGAAACCTTATGGGTTTGTGATGTTGGAGTAAGTTGACAGTTAAGATTTAAAGGTTCAAGTTAATATTTTTCTTTCCATTTTAATTTCTATGTCTAATTATGTTGTACGCTGCCCTAAGCCCTCTGGGGGAGAGTGGTTTATAAATTTAATAAATAATAATAAAGCTGAGTTTGACAAACTTCAGTCTGTGCAAAACCAGAGTAGTGGTTAGAAATATTTACCTTTTTGTATTAAACATCAATCTTTTTTCTTTTCATCATCTTGGTATCCCTTTTTAAAAAAACATTCTTCTGGTTCATTGATTTTATCTGAAAAATTCTGCAAGTTCAGTATCATCCCCAAGACTTGGCATGATTTGCTATACTGAAGTAGCTAATTCAGGGAGATTAGGAAGACCAGTTTTAACCAGAACTGGTTAAAAACAGAAATTGGTTTTGAGAGTGGTGATGGTGCGTGTCTTAAAAGATGGAAGTGTGTTTCCAGAATCTTCAGAAACTTTATGGATTTTTGTGTCCTTCTTATACTTTTTTATCAGAACACTCTACACTTTAAACATCAATCTGTCCTATTTTTCCACAGCTCTCAAAAGTATTTATTGCTGGCGGGGGGAACTCTGAAGATCAGTGAAGTCACAGAAGATGATGCTGGAGTGTATACCTGCATTGCAGATAATGGGAATGAAACAACTGAAGCTCAGGCAGATCTTACAGTACAGGGTATGTAAAGAAATCTTAAAATATTAATGTACAGAAAGGCCTATTAAATACTCAAGTCCACAAAACTCCAGAGGGTGGAATTCTTGGAAATGGGAAGAGAAAGAACTATTTTTTGTGATGCTGTCACTCGGAATTTGCATTAGTAGATTCCCAAAGTCACCCAACCATTTGCAAACCTTGATTGGGGCTAGCAGTCCCCTGGGACTGCTGCCTGGAGCTCAGTTCTGGAAATTTGCCTCCTCCTTGCAAATATGCCTCCTCCTGCTGTGAAACACCTCCATTTTCCGTGCCTTCTTCTTGCTCCCATAACCATTCCCAGCCGGGCCACTAGCAAAATGGCAGCATTAGCCATGTGAGGAAGAGTATATATATGAAAGAGAGGCTGGTAGACACCAGCCATGCCACCTGCCACTGTTCACGTGTTCATGGGATGAGATCAATATATCTGGCCTTGGCCCTTTGTAGTGTAGAGGGATCATGTATATGAACTCCTTCCCCACTTGATCCTTTCAGAGTAACAGGTAATGCACTTCATTAAAAGCTTTGTAAGGGATGCTAAATATTGTATTTTATTAGTAAAACTATCCTAATGATCATGGGGTATGTATAGAGGGAAGACCCACATATTCCTGGTTATGCACTTTGCACACACCTTTGTTGGTAGCTAGACCACCAAAAGCAATGGTGGTAAGCAGGCTTTGTCTAATGTACAGAGCTTTTGGATGGGGGGAGATTTCTGTAGGAAATTTTGGTGTGGGGGCGTAACGTAGCTCCTAAATGTAAGGGTTTGCCAGTTAATCCAAACGAGACCCGTTCTCATAATAAAATGGTAAAAGGTTTATTGGAATCAAATATAGAGCATGGCCTTGTGCTGTAGCCAGCTAAAGCCAGGAATGACAAAAGCAATATGGTTACTTAGAATTATAGTCAACAAAGCAAGCGTAAAGAATCTCCACCCAACCAACCACTGGTTCCCACGGAAGCTGGTACCTAGGATATTTAGAGTGTCAAGGTCAACAACTAAGTCTTACTGCTCCATTGCCAGAGTAACGTGATAACCAAGCTAACCATATCTGGAATACAATCAACTACAAAGCATTCTTTCTCTCCATACCTCCTGCACATGTCTTAACAGTTAGATATGTTTCTTCAAGCAGTTACAAGAAGTTACAAAGTTCAGAGCAAGCAGTACCACCAGTTCATGTCCATTGCAAAACATGGCAGACTCATCCTGACATAGACCTGATTTCCCTCTTCAGTGGCTTTTTCAGTATTAAAACATGAATCTCCCATGTAATAAGTAGTTTGGTGCTCAGATACTGGGGCTCCCGCTCCTTAGAAGGATAAATTATTAATGAAATGTAGAGGTTTTTAGAAAAAGATTTTTAAGTGACTCAGTAAAAAGGTACTTACTCAGTGAAGAATGTGCTTATTTGTAAGGGCAGAATTAAACATTCTGTTCAGATCTTCTTCGTGGTCTCTGTGCAGCCACGCAGTGGGTACCGTACGCGCCCGTGTGGTGCCTCTGTTCGGGAAATTTCTAGAGCTAGAGAAGTGCATTCTCAGTGGACTCTCCCTCAGCTGGGGGAGTTGGGGATACTGCTTTTTGGAAGAGGGTGGGAAGATCTGGGGAGAGGGACTTATTTTCTCCCATATCATTAGCCGACGGGGGACAAAAAGATGCCTGAGTCTCAGTGGGGGAAACGTATGCGTACCTGTATTTGTTCCCTAGAGTGGAAGAAGAGGCTTGGGGTCATGTTTTTTTCAGGGGAGGAAGGGGGAGCAAGCCATAAAGGTTAAGTAACTTCTTTCTTTTGTATGATTTCCCCTCTTCAAAAAGTAGTCCCAGCATCTGCATTTGGTAGAAAAAAAGAGAAGACTCTTATGGTGGAAGACTAGTATGGTGGAACTAAATGTAATATCCTGAACCAGGCAATCTGAATCTATTGATATGCTTCAATATGCTGGAATTTAGGGATTATGAACAAAATCAAGAGACCTTCTTCCCAGATAAGCCACAGGCATTAAGTCTGCCTTTAAATATACCTTGTAATGTCCCTAGTTAAATTCAAATGGCAATTCACAACCATGAGTTAGTGCTGGTAACAGAAATGTGAAGACTCGATTGCCTTTTCCCCCCCACTAGGTGAACTAAAATACATGACTATTGTGCAGTGTGTATACAGATGCTTGCTACCTGTATGTATTGCATTTCTCTTCCATGTTTGATAGTCATATGACAGGAAAATGGGGGGGGGGGGGAGTAAAGTTATTTCACTATTCTGTGAAAGAAATGATCAGATTTCCCTTGCGTAAATGATGAGAAAGTGGTATTGAAAGAAGCGATTGAGGGAAACGGGGAACAATGCCTGTCTGGTTCATTTTATCAGCTTAACTCAGGAAGTAACAGAGAGGCAGACAGATGCTGACAAGGTTATAAGATCACATTTCATCTGGGAATTTTTTTTTTCCGTTTGTCACTGAAATTTGGCTCCCTGGAGATCCCTGCAAACACTGTGACATCAACTACGTTGCTTTTATGTTTCCTGGACTATCGGTTTCACATTGAGCTGAATGTTGCTGCTTGATATAACCTCTGGTGCCTGTTGTTTTGTTTTTTTTTTTAAAGAAAGGCATAGCATTAGGTATGCAATGCCAATTATCTCAGAAATTGAATGGAAGGGTTACTTTCTAAATGTCAGTTGCACAGATATGTAGGAGAGAGTAGAAACTTAAGGGCAGAGAGCTGAAATTTCACTACATTTTAAAGCCGTGAAAAAAGACAATCTGATAACAAGGAGTTCAGACTTGTCTAGCATTTGTTTCTGTGAGCTCCGCTTCACTGCTCCTCATCTATGTCTGGTCACTGTGGGAGTATGAAGGCAGTTGAACTCTGGTTACATAAAAAGCATGGGTTGGGATACAGCTGAGCACTACCAGTGTATGAATTGTTTTATACAAGTGGGTGCTTTATAATAATGGAAAGCACAGAAGGTCCTGCATGAAGACATGCATTCTGGGAGACTTGACACATGAACAAAAGGGGAAATTGAAGGGTACTGGGACAACCAGGGTTGCCAAATCTCCTCTGGCAGGGGATGGGGAGTTGGAGGTTTGCCAGATCCAGGTTGGCAACTCCTGGAGATTTGGGGGTTGAAGCCTGGGGAGGACAGGGGGTTGCAATGCCACCCTCCCAAGCATCCATTTCTCCTGGGGAACTATCTTTGTAGTGCGGAGAAGAGCTATAATTCTGGAGGATTGCCAGGTCTCACTTGGAGACTGGCATCTATACTGGAGACTGGCCTAAAATTGGGTGGGATTTGAGCTCTGGCTAGGGTTGCCATGTTTCCCCCTGGCCAACCAGCATGGGATGAGGTGGGCAGTAGGATTGCCAGATCCAGGTTGGGAAACTCCTGGAGATTTGAGGTTGGAGCCTGGGAAAGTCAAGGATTTGTGGGGTACAATGCCACAGACTCCACCTTCCCCAAGCATCCATTTTCTCCAAGGGAACTGATCTCTGTAGTGTGGAGATGCTCTGTAATTCTAGAGGATCCTCACATCCCACCTGGAAGCTGGCAACCCTAATTTTGAGAATGATTTCTTATGTATTTATTTACAAAATCATCCTGGCTTTCCATGTCAGCTCAGTTGCTTCAGTGAATAGCCAAAGCTGTGGCTTGAATCCAGTGCAGAGATATGCATGAAGTAAGAGAATGTTTTTTTTTTAAAGAGTCATGGCAAAAGCAGAAGGCAGAGTTCTTGACTGTATGTACAGGTGTCTGTCCTTGCACACATCTGCCCTATATCTTTTTAGTGGAGAAAGTGTGTAGTGGGGGAATTAGTTAAAAGTCACTCTTATTGCTATTGTGACTGCTTAAAGAGTAATTTCTTGGGAGAGGTAGAAAATGCAAGCTTAGATGCTTGTGCATGTGTCAGGGATTCCATGGAGGGAGTTTTGGGTTTCCAGAAGATGACAAAAATATAAGTATACTATCAGAAAAGAATGGCCTTCCCCCGACACTGCCTGAAGTGGCTACAGACAGCTTTCCCCTTCTTTTTGGTCACCTTTCCTGTTCTTTGTTTTAAACTCACATAGTAGAGAGGTAGTAAAATGGGCAATGTTTCCTTATTTACCAGCTTTTCAAGAACTTAATACTTTTAAAATTTATCTTCTTTCATTTAGCTAGCTTTCTTTAAAAGGGGGTGGGAGTGGGTCAGTTGCAGCCATTTCAGAAAATAATATTTAATTTTACAAAATACCATTGAGAAACTTAATACCGAGTTATCAATGACATATGTCATTTTGCAAAATGGTTTCTTTTGTAATGGCTGTGGAGAAATCCTAAGGGACAAAAATATGGATAAATTAGCCACTGATATGGGTCTAAAATATCTTCATTGTAGATACTGATACTGAGTTAATGGATTTGCAGTCACTCACTTCTGCTGCATTTCAACTAAGACTTCTTAAAAATTGAGGCTTTATACATTAATGAAGCCTTATACCAGCTGCTGCTTCATGAGAGAGGCAGCCATTCAGTTGCAGAATTATTTTTTGGAACAGGACACTTAATTAATGGTGGCAGTGTGTGTGGTTTTCCCCTGCCTAGTAGTCCAAGACTTGGAGAGCAATTGTGAGCATGTCTGCTACTCAGAATCCTACCCAGATCTGCCCATCTGAGCATACTCCCTGGAAAGTGTTATTAGGATGACACTGTTAGGGACATACTGCTTTACAGGAGATAGCTCTGAAGGATTGCTCTTCTAGTTGTCCATAAGCGCTGCCCCCAAATCATACATATGACTTCACTGTTATCCATTTCATCAAACATTTGACTGAAACCATTTAGGGCCCAGGTTTACTGGTTCTGGGTTGAGAAATACCTGGAGATGGAGGAGGGGGAGCATGATGAGGTCAGGGAATGGTGAGGGGAGGGACTTCACCTTCCAAAGTGACCATTTTTACCAGAGGAACTGATCTCTGTCACCTGGAGATCAGTTGCAATCCCAGGAGATCTCCAGCTACCACCTGGAGGATGACAACCCTGCAAGGACCATACTTTATGCTTTTTCTGTCTGGTGCAAACACCTCTTCCCCTTGTTTTTTATATTTACTGGGGTATAAAGGACAGTAATCTTGAGGAGATGTAGGATTGCTTTGCTTCTTTCTTTACTTCATTTATACTTTCCTCCCCAATGGGGACTCAAAGCATTCTCCAGTCCTCTATTTTACCCTCACAACAGCAACCCTGTGAAGTAGGTTAGGCTGAATGCATGTGATTGGCCCAAGGTCACCCAGTAAGCTTCCAAGGCACTTTGGGGATTTGAACCTGGGTCTCACAGATCCTAGCCCAATAGACTAACTCCTTCCTTCCTTCCTTCCTTCCTTCCTTCCTTCCTTCCTTCCTTCCTTCCTTCCTTCCTTCCTTCCTTCCTTCCTTCCTTCCTTCCTTCCTTCCTTCCTTCCTTCCTTCCTTCCTTCCTTCCTTCCTTCCTTCCTTCCTTCCTTCCTTCCTTCCTTCCTTCCTTCCTTCCTTCCTTCCTTCCATAAAAATGCATAAAATCCAACTATCATACTAAACACAATTGCACATTTAACATATGTAATTGTTCTCTGGGTGATAATGGCAGTAGGCAAGGTAAAAAGGAAAAAACAGGTCTCCAAGGCTGCTTTGAAATTTAATTGTCTCATGCTGAAATGCGTAATTTTCTATTAAAATCTTACTTTATCTAATTGGTTCATTTGCTCTCTGATTGTCAATTTAACTTGTCTGCCACAAACATCTGCATCTGGGTTTAATTGGTATGAATTCTGAGCACTGAAATCGAAACGCTGCAACAAAATAATATTTGAAAGCATTTTGAAAGCATTAATGAAAAGAAAATGTCCAATGAACTGAATGTGCTTCGCATTAAACATTCGCAATCAAAGTGGTGTCCTCTTTTCCCTGTTCTCAGTCTAAAACATTCTTTCATTGATGAAACATAAACATCCTAATATTATCAACCCACATTCATTTGAAGGTAGGTCTTGGAGATATGCTTGTGTTTAGCACTGAGTAATTATGTTAGTTTATCCGATTTAAAATACTAAGTTTTTATTGGGACCAGCTGTTAGAAACAAATAAATACTGTTGGCTCATCTTATTGTTTGGTAAGCAAGGCACTTCCAGCCTTCCTCTTCAAGCTATTGGATTGGAGCCAATGAGTGGTAAACAGAAGAAAGATGCCTGCTGGTGTTGTTCTTTGTGCGAAAGGTTGTGCATAGGGTTGGCAGCTTCGGGTTGGGAAATATCTGGAGATTTTGAGGCTGAAGCCTGAGGAGGGGTGGGGTTTAGGGAAGGAGGGACCTCAGCAGTGCATAATGCCCTAGAGTTCACCTTCCAAAGCAGCCATTTTCTCCAGGGGGACAGATCTTGATCATCTGGAAATCACTTGTAATAGTGGGAGATCTCCAGGTGTCACCTGGAAGTTGGTAACCCTGGTTGCACAAGAGTTTACCCGGTGCTATATAGATGGATTCTTGGACTTGTGTGAACTAGTGTGCAGACTTTAGTGCAGGTCCTCGCACAGACAGAAGAGAATTTTTGGATTTAGTTTCACTTCGCTTGCGCAGTTTTTTTAGCACAAGGTTTAAAGCAGCCATAGCACACCTTTTGCGCACAGAAAGAAATCTTTAGGCCTAATTTATATGAGTGTTCCAGGGATGTGCTTCCCCACTTGCAGGCATATAACCCAGACCCGTGTTTGTGGAGATTGCTTCTCTCTCAACCACATTTGCTTGCTGTTGGGAAACCAGCTCAAGCCTATTTGATACTTAATGAAATCTATACAGATTTTTTTTTTATGAGCAGTAACTGCTTTTATTTAGGCCCCTTTTTGCTGTGCAATACTTTTGTTGTCCTTAATCATAGTTTTCATTTTGCTGAAGTTGCAGGAAAATATTTTATCCAGGGCCTCAAGCCTTAATTGGTTTAACTGGCAGATTAATCAACTACAGCCGGTTGTTTAAGTGGGTGGGGGAGCCAGTTTCAGTTTCCTTGGACGGTGTTTTGGTTCTGATGAGTTAAATTGATAACAAATCAAAATCTGAGTCCACTGGCAGCTCAAACACCAACATTTTTGGGGAGGGAGGGGATTTAAGTATTTGTGAGTAGGGTTGCCAGGTGGGGGATGGAGATCTCCCAAAATTTCAGCTTATCTTCAGATAACAGAGATCAGTTCCCTGGATAAAATGGCTGCTTTGGTGGATGGACTTTATGCTTACCTCACAGAAGTCCGTCCCCTCCTCAAACCCTGCCCTCCCCAGTCTCCAACTCCCCCACCCCATCTCTGGGAATTTCCCAACTTATAGTTGGCAGCCCTGCTTGTGTCAAAGCTCATTTCCTTACATATGACAACAAATGGAAAAAAATATTAAAAGTGGACTTTCTAACAATGATAATCAAAGTTTTGCTTATCAAATTTTACACTTCCATCAGTCTCTCTAAGAAGAATCTACATAGAGATTTTAATACTGTTTGCTTTAATGAGTCCTATAAAAGAGCAAGGTAATATCTGAAATTATTTAGTAAATTAGCAGTCCTATTTAAAGGAAATTTCTTGATTATTTATTGAACATTGATTTTTTTTTTTTTTTTTTTGGAATTTGAACCTTAGTTATATCACAGTACAGTCCTAAGCACAATTCCATTCTTCTGAGCTCATTAACATCTCTGGACTGAGAATGGTGTAAATCTTTTTCGTGGTCTCTGTGCTTCACACTCATGGGATAGAGCGCCTGCGCCGATCCCCGAATCGGTATCTGAAAAGCCCGGGATTTTTCCGCGCTCGGCGCCAATGGGCATGCGCAGGCGTCCCAGTACGCATGCTCACCGGCGCCAGCACGGGGATCCCGCCAGTTCCTTTCTGACTGCTGCACGGAGAGGTTTGCCTTTTGTGTCCCCGGTCGGTGAGATATTGGTTTTTGCCTTATCGTTGTATATAGCCCGTTTGTTGTTTTTCTCCTGTTTGGACATCGAGAGACGAGATTGATGAATGCTGCCTCTCGATGCCGATGGGCTGTGGCACGGGGACACCAGGATCTTCCTCGGCGGAGCAGAAGTCATCGGTGCCGAAACGTCTCGGGAAGGCGATGGAGTGCGGGACCTCTTCCGCTTCTCTTTCGATTTCGCCTTCGGAACGGATGCTCGGATCCCCGAGTCATCCCGACGTTTCTTGGCAGGCGTATCCACTGATCCTTCATGGGATCGTTTTGTGGAGGAGCCTCGCCAACGTCTTTCCATAGACGCCAAACACAAAAAAACCCACTCAGAGTCCTCTGAGGGGAAAAAATTTGGGGGAAAAAACAAATTGGGGGAAAAGGCCCCGAAGGGCAAGTCCAACAATCACAAACTTTTTTTTTTACTAACTAACTATCTATCTACTAACTAACTACCTATACTAGAAAAACAACAAATGGGCTATATACAACGATAAGGCAAAAACCAATATCTCACCGACCGGGGACACGAAAGGCAAACCTCTCCGCTCAGCGGTCAGAAAGGAACTGGCGGGATCCCCGTGCTGGCGCCAGTGAGCATGCGTACTGGGATGCCTGCGCATGCCCATTGGCGCCGAGTGCGGAAAAATCCCGGGCTTTTCAGATACCGATTCGGGGATCAGCGCAGGCGCTCTATCCCATGAGTGTGAATGCACAGATGACCACTTGAAGATCTACAGTTACAGGTAAGCAACCTGTCTTTCTGCTTAGGGATAGCTACATTAGGTGCCTTCCAAAATCTCATATAGCCCCACTGTATATATTTCAGATATTCGTCTTTTCCATATTGTCTTATGAAGTGGTTAAACAACATACACTATGTCAGTCATTGCCTTTTCTTTCCTTCTTTAAAGGTCCCCCTGAGTTTCTGAAGAAGCCGTCTAATATCTATGCTCACGAGTCCATGGATATTATATTTGAATGTGATGTGATGGGGAAGCCAACTCCAACAGTGAAGTGGGTCAAGAATGGAGACGTGGTGATTCCTAGTGATTATTTCAAAATTGTTGTAAGTTAACGTTTCCTGTAAAACTGATTTGCTTATTACCAAATCCTTCAGTTAAATCTACAGCATGCTGAATGTTAGTGTAAGCTCGCCAGTATATTATCCAGAAATGCATTGGTCTTCGAATAAGTGACTCCTTGTATTTCGAAATGTGTGCAAGAATTTTGAAATGTTGGATATAAAGGCAGATATAGGTCTTTTCTGTTGGCCTTGGTATTGTATGTGGTAGCTTTTATTGTTTTTATCAATACTTTTAGAGCTGATCATGTATTGATGCACTGGGCTTAGCTAGGAAGAAGGGTTTTGTAATCTTTTTGTAAAACGGAATAGTCTCTTTCTGCACTAAGTTAGGGAGCCTTAAAGCTCACACCTTAACATATGTCCATATTCCATTGAAGAGATTGTGGATGGCCCAGTCAAATTGATAAGTGTAGTACTGGGCTTCTGGTAGTCAGTCATCTGAAAGTATTTTGAGAAGTCTCTTTGCCTTGGAATGTTTTCTGAAAAATTATTGCAGTTACATGATATCTGCAGACAGCTAAGAGCCTAATCTTGCAATTGTAATTGGCAACACATTATCAAGCTTATCATTCACTAAACATGGATAGAAAATGATAGCATTTGTGCTCTCTCTCAGAAGGAGCATAACCTGCAGGTTTTGGGCCTGGTGAAATCGGATGAAGGCTTTTATCAGTGCATTGCAGAAAATGATGTGGGAAACGTACAGGCAGGAGCCCAGCTGATAATACTCGATCACGGTAAGGAACTGGGACCAGGCACTGATAAAGCAGGGCAGAATCATTTCAGGTTTGTTACTTGATTCTCTTACATAGTATTATTTCTACTGTTCATGTAAACCAGACTGCCTTATTTTTTGAGGAAATGGATAACAGCTACTTACATATCAGCTACATTCATGATTTTCGTAATAAGACAATTTACTAGCAGTTTCTTTTCAATTTGTAATATTGTACTTGTGCATTCCAGAGTATTTTCTTAACTATGACAGGGCTAAGAGAGCCAGTTTGGTGTAGTGGTTAAGTGCGTGGATTTTTATCTGGGAGAACCGGGTTTGATTCCCCACTCCACTTGGACCTGCTGGAATGGCCTTGGGTCAGCCATAGCTTTCATAGAAGCTGTCCTTGAAAGGGCAGCTGCTATAAAAGAACTCTCAGCCTCACCTACCTCGCAGGGTGTTTGTTGTGGGGGAGGGGGGGAGGTAGAGGAGATTGTGACGGCTCTGAGACCCTGAGATTCAGAGTATAGGGCGGGATATAAATCCAAAATCTTCTTCTAGGACAAAAAGCATCATTGTGTTAAAGCAGCAGCAATGATAAAGTGGATAATGGCTATTCTTACCAGTGGAGTTCATTTAAGTTGCAACAGCTATCATTAACTTAATCTTTTTTCTCAAAATAAACCCTCCAGTGACTAAATAGAACAAATTACCCCCCCCCCCCCTTTAAAAACCCTTTTGTACTTTGAAAATGCCTTGGTTATTTATTCTTAACTTCCCACTTTTCTTCTTCAGAAGAAGGCGTCAAGGCAGCCAACAAAGCAGGGTAAAATTGCAAATAGCTGAAAGCCTCACAATATTTGCCTTGCTGCAATTTTAAACTTATGTCCCATGATAAATATTTCAGATGTCGAGCGAACATAACCATTGCCACATTTTAAAATACTATGATTTATTAAACAAGCACTTGGATGGATAGCACTTGTTATGCGTTCAGCCATTCCCCCTGCCCATCTTTCAGCTGATAGCAGTTGTGTGTGGCCGATTAGAGCAGCTCCCCTTTCAAAAGGATGCAAGCAAACACATCTTCCGAATACACTGGTGTGTTTGAGGGTGGAGTGGTATGGTGTCATGTGCGTGTTAAGTGCCATTGAGTTTCTTCCAACTGATTGCGATTGTATGAATTAATGACTTCCAAAACGGGCCATCGTTAGCAGCTTTGCTTCGGTGTTGCAAACTGAGGACCGAAGCTTCCTTGAATGAGTCAGTCCCTCTCATATTGGATCTGTAGCTTTCAATTATGAGCTTGGAAGCGGAAATGATTTCAAAAAATAAGGTAGACCACTGGGGTGTGCTTTTAATTGGTTCTGTGAAAATCTGTTGAGTAGTTTTAAATTTAAGAGGATAAAATTTGTAGGTTTCCCTCTGTTTCTCCTCTGTCTCTTTTTCATATGCACTACAGGCCATTTGTAGAAAATGAAGCCAGAAGGAAGTGTGAGGGGAAGGTGGTGACTTTTCTGTGTATTATCTGATACAAAATTACAGTTCTGATTAGGAAAACTGAGATTATTCATCCCATCAGTTTAAATCTTTATAGGGAGTGGAACAATCAGGGCCAGCTCTCTCACTAGGCAAACTAGGCCTAATTTGCCTTCCCCCCAGCCACCAGTTCCCTCTCACCTGCCGCGCTCCCGCTTGTCCCCCAGAAGCTCACCCTGTCGCCGCCCACCCCTGAAGCTAGCCCTATCACCCCCACAGCTATCTCCCTCCCTCCCGTCCCCCCGAAATTCGCCCTGCCACTACCGCCAGCTGTCTCCCTCCCACCCCTCGAAGCTTGCCCTGCCACCCCCACAGCCAGCTCCCTCCCTTCCGTCCCCCCCCGAAGTTTGCCCTGTCACCACCGCCAGCTCCATCCCTCCCACCCCCCAAGCTCACCCTGCCTCCGCCGCTAGCTCTCACCCAGCCCAAGAAGCTCAGCGCTACTCATGAGTAGGCAGCAGGTGTGGGGCTACTCGCGAGTAGCCCCACGCATGCCGGCCCAACCCCACTCCTGCTCCACTCCCCCCCCCCCTCCGCTTGCCATGAGGACACCCAGTCATACCAGCTCCAAGGTCTGTGGGTGTTTTGAAGAGACCTCTGGAGGAAGTTTCTTCCGAAGAAAGAGGTCTCTTCAAAATACCCACACCTGCTGCCTACTTGCGAGTAGGCGCAGGGACTGAGGGGCGGGCAGAGCTGTGCTGTCTAGGACATCGGAAGGGCTCGGGCCAGGCCTAGGAACAATATTTGTGTGTGTGTGATATTTGGATCTTCTGTTTAGCATACTTGTATGGTTGCCAGTTCTGGGTGGGAAAATACCTGGAGATTTGGAGGTTGGAGCTTGGAGTTGGCACAATTTGAGGAGGGGAGTGACTTCAGTGGGATATAATGCCACAGATAGTCCACCCTTTGAATCAGCCTTTTTCTCTAGGAGAACTGATTTTGGTCATCTGGAGATCAGTTGTGATAGAGGGAGCTCTCCAGGCTCCAACTGGAGGTTGGTGACTCATATCTGAATATATCATATTTATTTAGAACTATTTTATTTTTAAGTGCACTGGGTATTCCAAATTAGCTGCCTGCATTTTTTTTTGTTCACATGCTTCTGAAGATTCCAGAGGAATCCCAAGAGAATGAATCCCTGTGTAAAAATTCAGTTGAAGGGTATTTGTATTTACAGCGCAGTTTGCACTATGCAGACCGTGAGGTGTGTTTGTATTAGGTTTTGTTAATCTTAAGGAAACAGTATTAGAGAACACATTTTAACAAAATGCTGTTTACTGTGGGATTTTTTTTATTTTGGGTTATGTAATTTCTGATGGAGTTTATTTTAGCCACAGCATTGGATTTGCAGCCTCTGAGGGAAGGAGATAATAGTGTTTGGTTTCCCTTTATTGGTTTCTGAGCAAAAACATAAGTCTCCCTTTTGTAGTGCTTTTATGTTAACACTGGTGTATTTCCTATAAAGAGCTGGAATGATAGGAAAGATTGCTTTCCTTTTTGAATTCTTTGTTTGTGATGCATTGGCAGTGACATATCTTTTTAGATTATTAGACATGACGAGGGGAAAAAACAATTAAATGACTTCCTTTAAAGCAAAGCATGTCATGAGGATGGGAAGGGAGTGTTTTTAATCATAGTTTTATGATTTCCTTTAAAAGTTTACATTGGAAAAATTCAGAACACCTTCCTTGCCAAAATTCTTTAATTATACACCCAATGGAGTTGGTGGGTACGCAAACAAGCACATTGTAACTCTGTTTCAACAGTCAAAAATTATTTTTGTTAAAAATTAGGGTGCTTTAAATTTTCTACTTGTATTGCAGAAATCTAGGTAGTTGTAACAGGAGGAAAAAGCAAAAATCCGGAACCACATACTTAGTGACAATATATCACTTCCAGTTATGCCATTTGTAGATAACCTGCCTGGAGGCAGCCAGTTGGCTGCTGTGTGAACAGAATTCTGGACTGGATGGGATCTGATCCAGCATTAGGATTGCTAGCGCTGGGTTGGGAAATTCCTGAAGATTTGAGGTTGGAGCCTGGAAATGGTGGGATTTGGGGAGGGAAGTGACCCCAGTGGGGTTTACTGCCACACGGAGCCCACTCTCCAAAGCAGCCATCTTCTCCAAAGGAACTAATCTCTGCAGTTCATGTGATCTCCAGGCCCCACCTGAACTGTAATGCTGGCCTATGCAGGATGGTGTAACCTGTTCCTGCAGAGAAATGATAGCCTCCACAGCTAGTTGGTGCATGCTATTGTGGCTGAGACCTTTGTAGCTTGAGCACTATTGAAGAAACACATTAGTTTAATAACATACGGCCTGGGGGCTGAATCAGGCCCCTGGAGGGCTCCTTTCAGGCCCCCGAGCAACTGGTTCTTGTCTGCTTCCTTCTCCCTCTCTCTTACTTCCCTCTGCATCTCAGCTTGCTTTGCAAGGCTTGCTCAATTGCACAGGAGCTACAGAGCAAAACCTCTGTTTTCCCCATTCGTTGAGGGTCCTCTGCTTCCTGGTCCCCTGGGGAGGGAGGGAAAGATCCAGAACTTCCTTTGTCTAGTTCCCTGGATCCCATGGGAGAAATATGAAGAAAACACCTTTAACACCAACAAGTACTAATGTTTTAAACATTTTTTAAAAATATTTTTATTGTGTTTTTGTCCTTTAAAAAGCTTATATCCCTGCTACCTAATTTTATATAGGAACACACATGGCCTGGCCCAACACGGCCCAACAAGGTCTTATTTATGTCAGATCTGGCCCTCTTAACAAATGAGTTTGGCACCCCTGTGATAACCTATGTTCTTGGGTGGATTTTTAGGTACTGTGTTCCGGAGCCTTTCGTGCCACAGAGGAGGCATTCTGGCAACTGAGTACTTGAGGATCTTTCCACAGGTTAATTGAACGTTATCTGTTTCCTGTAGCGTAACAGCCGATTACCAAAATGGAAAGCAAAGGCGATAACTTTAGTTTGTAATGAGTGTACAATTAGGGGCTGCTTATTAGAGCATTTAATAGCTGCTGCAGGCCATTGACTCACATGAGCCGCGCATCACTCAGAGAGAACTCGCACAATACTTATAGCAGCACCTGCCACAGAGAAATGGCCACTGCATTTTGAGTGTTCCCCTGTGTTGTATTTCTCATGCAAATGGATCACTTGTGGGATTTGGCAAATGCTCAGATAAGCAACCAGTTGCAGAGGGTGAACTGATGAGTCCTACACTGGCTTGCCAATTATATAGGCTTCTTTCTTCTAAAACGAGGAGAGAGAGTAGCTATTTCTCTGCATTCTCAGTGCTCTCTCCATTTCTTACATTTTGCTTAAGGATAAGCTAATGTAATATCTGTTCTGAACTTCTTTATGTCCTGTGCAGTATTCCTGAACAGTGGAATAAGATGGATATACCACACCTTCACATAGAAACATTTACTCTATACTTTTTTCAAACACAGCATCAGAGGAAGAATTCTTTGTAACTTGCATTTTGAACATAATTTGCTCTGGATTCACAACACTGCTTAAACTTTGGCGTATTTCTTGTGTATGTTCAAAATGGCTGCAAAGATGTTGAATGGATACTTATTAACTTTCTACATCCCTGATTACATATGTGGTATTTGCCTGTCTTGGCATTTTGTTCCAACTTTTTAGTATCTCATGATAAAAGCATCTTTCTTTGTCAGATTCTATTACAGCAGGAGTGGCCAAAGTCGGGAGCCACATGTAGCTCTTTCACACATATTGTGTGGCTCTTGAAGCCCCCATCGCACCATTGGCTAGCTTGGAGATGGCATTTGTCTCTTTGAATCACTTCTCCAAGCCAACCCAGCTGGTGGCTTGGAGAATGCATTTCAGCTTTCTTTCTTTCTTTCTTTCTTTCTTTCTTTCTTTCTTTCTTTCTTTCTTTCTTTCTTCTTTCTTTCTTTCTTTCTTTCTTTCTTTCTTTCTTTCTTTCTTTCTTTCTTTCTTTCTTTCTTCCTTCCTTCCTTCCTTCCTTCCTTCCTTCCTTCCTTCCTTCCTTCCTTCCTTCCTTCCTTCCTTCCTTCCTTCCTTCCTTCCTTCCTTCCTTCCTCTCCTTCCTTCCTTTCTTTCTTTCTTTCTTTCTTTCTTTCTTTCTTTCTTTCTTTCTTTCTTTCTTTCTTTCTTTCTTTCTTTCTTTCCACTTCTCCCTCCCCCCCATTTATTTGCTTTCTTTCCACCCTTTCTTCTGGCTCTCAGACATCTGACATTCATGTTTTGAGGCTCTCAAACATCTGATGTTCATGTCTTTCAGCTCTCAAACATCTAACGTTTATTCTATATGGCTTTTACGTTAAGCAAGTTTGGCCACTCCCGTACTACAGTATCTAAGGCTTTTCTTTCAGAAAACTTCTAGCCTACCTTTCCACTAACCCAAGGCAGTTTACAACTGATTAACAGTTACAACACAATGAAATGCTGCAGATTTCCCATTTGTAGCAAAAGATCTGCGGTTTAACATGTTCTTTATAATAATTAGTTTTTATCGAATCCACGGTTCTGTAAGATCAGTCCCTGGATGGTGATTATTGGCTAGAGATTCATAGCATCTACCTAAAGGAGCTTTTAGTTTCATGCAATTTAATAATCCTCTGATCTATTAGATTAGTATTTAAAAGCAAAAAAAAAAAAAAAAAAAGAGGGGGAGGGCTAATTGCAAAGTAATGTATTATTGGGCTGTTTTTCTTTCCCCAAGACTCTTTAAGTGGATATGGGTTGTTTTGTGTGTGTGTGCATGTGCATATTGCCCTCCCCCCATTAACACTTACATGGCATTGAAAGATACACAGAAGTCCTGGAAGCCCATTCTTCCTGTAAATTTGTTCTTGAAAAAAAATGAAATGGCTTCAATCCAAGTAAGCATTTAATCTGCTTTTAGCATTGCAGTGCATTATCTAGCACCTTTGATCTGCCTTAATATGTCATGCTGGATGTTTAGGTCTAGCATTCTGCATTAAAAGTTTAGAAATGGGCTGTATTAGTCAAAGACATTTCAGGAAAAGCATATGAAAATTTTGCTTAGGTATATAATAATGATATTTTATAACATTTTTTCAACCTAATTTGAAATATGCCAATGGATGGTGCATATTTTTAGAAATTTTTGCTGTCCTTCTCCCCAGGAGGTGTGAGGAGGGATTATTATTCAGCTCAGCCTCTTGTGGTAGCCAGTTTGGGTTTGGCTCCACCTCCTGCAGAAGCCATTTAAAGTTGGTGCTCCCCACCTCCTCTCAAAATTCCAGATGTTCCTGCAGACTATAAAAGGTTGGGGATCCCTCCTGTAGACCTTGCTGTGGGCTAATGCTTACCCAGGTGAACAATTATGATTGTAGGTACTTGTGCTCACTGTTTCCTGATTGAGGCAACAGGTAGATTATTTGAAAGAAGTGAGGGGGGCTTATTCATTTTGTCTGATAGTGTTTGTATGTGAAATAATATTTTACTAAGCACTATGAGTTAAAGATCTTGCAACCCAGTCCAGTGGTTGCTTACTGATAGGGTTACCTACCTCCATGTGAGGACTGGGGATTTCCTGGAATTACAGCTGATCTCCAGATGACGAAGATCAGTTCCACTGGAGAAAGTGGATACTTTGGTGGGTGAGCTCTGTTATACACCACTGAGATCCATTCCCAAACTCCGCCCTCCCCAGGCTCCACCCCCCAAATTTCCAGGTATTTCCCACCTCAGACCTGGCAATTCCATTTTCTGAGCTCTAAGTCCTACTGAGGTCTTACTGAGTCCCCAAGTAAGTATGCATTGGATTGTAATGTTATTATGCCTCAGGCATAGCATTATCAGCATTTGTATTTCAGCTTGTGGTTAATTAATTTAAACAGCTTCTAATTAATATGATGTTTAACTAGTACAGATGAGAACACATCCATTCTCTCCAAGGCAATATTTAAACATCTCACTGAATACTTAGCACTGCAAGAAACCAAATCTGTAATCCCAAGTATTCTATGATGATTTATATTTGAGAAGCTAATTAAGTAGACTCTCTAAAAAAATTGACTCTCCTTCCTGCTTCATTTTTAGGCATATCGGTGAATAACATTTCATTTTTATATTAGATACGCTTTTGGGGGGGGTGCTATTGGTTCCCACGCTTTTCCTTTTCTGCGGTTGAACTCCCCACAAAGGAGCTTGGATAGGTTTTCTTTTTATACCACAGTAATAACAGTCAGGGTTGGCTTATTTATTATTTGATTTCTAGCCTTCCCTCTCCTGCACTGTAGGTTCAGGGTAGGTTATAACAGACAGTAAGACAATAAAATACAGTTAAAATATATATAAAGCAGTTGTTAAAAGCCTATATAATAGACAACTTTATCATTAGATGTCAGTCTTTTAGCACAGGCTCTCTTTGATGGATTTAACTTCCGTTGACTCTACTTTAATCAAGCAGCCACAACCTCTAAAATTAAACCCTTGCCTAGATTATCTGGGGCAGTATATGATTGACCACCTATCAACAGCTATAGCTGGGTGTAATCAACATAATGCTGACATAAAGATGTTAAATAGCATAGGAGAGAGGCTCGCTCCTTGGGGGACACTGCATACCAAACAGTAACATGGCAAGACCCTCTCTCCAAGTACCACTTCTCTGTCCCTGACCATGAAGAAATGAGACCAGCCACTGTAAGGCTGTCTCAAGTACCCCCATGTCAGCAAGTCAGTGGGCCCTTTGTTAAGTTGTACTTGACCCAAGTCAAATGCTGCTGTCAGGTCTAGTAACAACAGCAGTGCTGACTTGCTTCTCGATGTGTCTGCAGAGATCATCTTTGAGGGCGACCAATGCTGTCTCCATCCCACAGCCAGGGCTTGTTCCATCTAGCTGTTGAGCAGACTCTTACATAGGGCAAATGAAATACTGCATCATAAGATGTGCTGTTTGCTTCCCATCACTAGAAGGTGACGTTCAGCTTCCTGTTTCGTATATTTGCGGCAAACATACCTGTGCATTCTTGACAGATGGCCAGGGCTTTTTTTTTTAGCAGGACTGCACAGGAACACAGATCCGGCTGGTTTGGCGTCAGGGGTGTGCGGCCTAATATGCAAATGAGTTCCTGTGGGGGGGGGGTTTCTACCAAAAAAGCCCTGCAGATGGCATTGTTTGAGATTCTAAATGAGGAAAAAAATACTATGTGAGAAGAGACCTTAATGTTGCAGCACTGCATTTTTTATTTTTTAAAAATACTAATTACTGCTGAATGAATAGTTGTATTTCTCTTGTTGGGGTTCCATTGCCAAAACATTTATTGGTATGGATCCTTAGATCAATCTTCCTAGAAGGCAAATTTCCTTTTTCTCAAGAACACCTGCTGCACATACAGGAGCACACAAGTCACAGCTAAGTTGCATTTCTGTAATACTATCACAAAGGCATTTGAATGAACTTGCAGTGCCGTGTTATGAAGATAAATTCAGGTGGGGTAGTCGTGTTGATCTGAAGCAACAGAACGCTGAATCCAGTGCCACCTTTCATACAGGGTTTTATTCGGGGCATAAGTTTTCACGTGCATGCACACTTCTTCAGATAAGTTATACTCAGAATTAAATTTTGTTGGTCTTAAAGGTGCCAGTGGACTCAGACTTTGTTCTAGTGCCTTGCTAAACAGAGTTAGAGCCATGTAAGGCTATTGAAGTCAGTGGCCTTAGAGGAATGTAACTGTGCTTAGGATGGCTTTCCTGGGCACTGTGTCATATTTTATATGTTGCTACTTGATGGCAAAGGGTACATTGAGTTTTGAGACTGGTTTATAGTTCTTCAGGGTGGTTTTACTGGGCTCCTTACCAAAAATATTGGTGAAAGAATTTCTTAAAAAATAGTTTGCTTGCCTTTCAGCAATTGAAATGTCTAGAAGAGCACACATTATGCTACTCTTTTCTCAACCTGACTGGAAAAAATTAGAACTTAGTGATTATTTGCTTGTATGTTAGCACTTCGTGTTGTGAAGAATGACTTTACCATTCCTTGGTAATAGATAATTACACAGTAGACAGTATTTCTGTCATCTCTACACCGAAAGAACTTTTCGTTCACCAAGTTTTCCATTCAGGTAATCTGTTTTCAACCATCTCTTATTTCACTATAGGGAACTAGTTTTTACAAATCCGATTACTTAGAGTGTCAAAGTTAGCTCTAAGTGTAGAAAATTAAATACAGACACAATGAATTTGGAAGCTTAGTTATTTCTATACCTTTGAGTATTCTATCATTTTCAGATATTTTTTCATATTTATCCATGAAGACCAGAAGTATCATGATGCATACTTAACAGAGGTGTTTTTGGAACTCTGAACCCTGTATTCTGTGCTTCCTGGTACTAAAACGAATGCTGTTTCACAATTAAAAACAAATAAAAAGCAAACTAAGTAATTGTATTTCTAGGCTTTCCTTGAAGTTAGCAGCTCAGGAAAAATAGAACAAGCTTGTGTCCTACAAATAGATGCATATTCTCCATTGAAAAAAAAATATTATTTTTGTTTCTCCAAAGTTCTGGTGCCAATTAGCATAATCTGCCAGTGCCAGTACTCAAGATAGCCTACAATGGACTCATTAAAAGAAAATGTTTCACTGTTCCAAACTGTGCTGCTGTTTAATGTGGGGCAACTCAGTTTGGGAATCAAATAAATCTCATACAGCAATATTAAAGTTCAGTGGTTAGCATATTGTGTAAATCATGAGGAGTAAATGATTCATGAAGTGAAAACTCCTGGATGGGAGAGAGAGATGGGAGTTCCAAGGAGGTGTTAGAAATCTGTTGCCTTTTCCAAGTTTGTGTATATACTCACCATAAACCATATCAAGCTCTCTTGGGAACCAAACAGCGCTGCAAAAGAAGCAGCCAGAAAACTCGCTGATCTGTGTGCTGTTTGTTATTGGTCCCGGTTCAGATTTATGCTTCAGTTTTGCAAACCGAAATGGAAAGTCTTGATTGAGTGCATAATTTCATGATAAATTCAACAGATGCGTAATCAAGCTTAAATGTCATACTGATGTTCCCATTATGAGATGGTGCTTTATTCTCAGTTTTCACCCTTCCCTTCCCACTTCCATTGCAACAGAGATTTTTGATTGCTTGCCATATAGTGATGTCTCCTTTTATATTCCCCATTAATTTTTAGTAGTTACCTTTTTTGCTTGCATGCCAGCCTTCAGTTTTAATGGCCTTCTTTGTGTGTTCATTTTGTTTTTTATTTCCCATCGTGGTTTTGTTTATTTCTTTTTTGGTTTTTTTTTTCCTGTTCTCTCTTTAAATCGTCGTGGTGTTTGCCCTTCATGTTCCCCAATGTTTGCACATGACAAGATGTTGCCATCCCAACATTACCTCCCACTTCACTGACCAGTGCCACTACTGACCATCTAGCACCAGCAACAACTGGACCGTTGCCTTCTGCCCCTCGGGATGTTGTGGCTTCCCTTGTGTCCACGCGATTCATCAAGCTGACCTGGAGGGCACCTGCGTCAGATCCACATGGAGACAATCTCACCTACTCAGTATTCTACACCAAGGAAGCTGTCAACAGGTATGTTGTTCAAACCAGTTGCAAATTTCTGATATTGTAAAGCATCTTCTGGCTTGAAGACATGTACCTTGCAACAAGAATTTAGAAAAAAATGCACTCTAAAATAAAACCTAAACCAGTGTTAAAACTCTCCTGGTAAGAAATACTTTTGACAGGGTTCCTGGAAGATGCTGAAGTGCATTATTTTCAGATGGAATGTTCTAAAATGAACAGTTTTGCTTAGGGCTTGAACATGTTTCCCCTCAGTAGAGTGTTTTGGCTTGGAAGTCTGAAGGAAGACATTTGGACCTCTGACCACAGTCCAGCAGTCTGCCCATGTTACTCCTTAGCTTGGACAAGCAGCACAATCAAGTAGCCCTTTCTTTCATTTTGTAGTACAGTACTAGCGTAAATGAAGAGCCCCATGGCGCAGAGTGGTAAAGCTGCAGTACTGCAGTCGGAGCCCTCTGCTCACGACCTGAGTTTGATCCCAGCGGAAGCTGGTTCAGGTAGCTGGCTTTAGGTTGACTCAGTCTTCCATCTTTCCGAGGTCGGTAAAATGAGTACCCAGCTTTCTGGGGGGAAAGTTTAGATGGCTGGGGAAGACAATGGCAAACCACCCTGTAAAAAGTCTGCTGTGAAAACGCTGTGAAAGCAACATCACCCCAGAGTCGAAAACGACTGGTGCTTGCACAGGGGACTACCTTTTACCTTTTTATTAGCATAGATAAGCCCTTAATTAACCAGAAAAGCTTCAGGAAGGTATGAGCCTACTATCATCAACATGGAAGTGTCTAATATTTGAATGTTGTTACCTTAAGAAGATGAGATTTATTTATTTAATCTATTATTATACTGCATACTCCAAGAATTTGCCTGATATTGTTTCCAATAAAAATGGAAAATAGAACAACTAATAAAAATAAACAATAAAAGCAGCTCAGAATGCCTAAGTCTGCCTAGCAGCATTAACAGTGTAAGCACAAATCAGTATGAATGGAGCAGTAAAAAGATTTTTTTAAAAAAATATATACGTTATTGAGGAACTATTAACAATATGCCAAGGGCAGCATGAGAATTTATGATGGCCTTAAAAAAAACATCGCTTTCAGTTTGGTATAATGGTTAGAGTGTTGAATTAGGATTTGGAAGACTCAGGTTTGAATCCACACTCTGCCATGGAAGCATACTGTGTGATCTTGGGCAGTCACATACTGTCAACCTAACCTACCTGTGAGGATAAAATATACATCTCCCCAAGCTGTTTGGAGTTGGAACCAGGTAAAAATGTTGTAAACGAATAAATAATTACCAGGCCTCTGCCCCCCCCCCCCATTAAATAGTCTAGCACTGCAGTGCAATTAGTTAGGTTAAATGATTGATTTCAAAGGTGCCTCCAGTCTATTGGGCAGTAGATCTTTTTGAATCCTTATTTTTCCATACACGTATTTGCAAATAACCAGAATGGTGATCTTGCAACAGGCATGCCTTCTTTTTTTCTGTTTGACTGTGGTTTCATTCCCTCACTTGACTAGCAGGATGCAGATGTGTTCTAAAGCATCTTCAGGACCAGACAAGGGGCCACCCCTTCACTAAGAAGTCCAAGATAGCTCTCCTCTTCATTTGCAGAGAAGTTGGATTGTTTTAGAATGAATTGGTCTCACTTACTGTGGGAAGAAGCTCCTCTCCAGTTAAGCAGGGTCGTTGCTTCTTTTTTGCAATATTCCTATCTGGAAGGGAATTCTCCCACAATCTTGAGTGTCCTAAAGTAATAAGTAGGAGTGGCCAACAGTAGCTCTCCAGATGTTTTTTGCCTACAACTCCCATCAGCCCCAGCCATTGGCCATGCTGTAGGCAAAAAGCATCTGGAGAGCTACCATTGGCCACCCCTGAAGAGATCCCTCTCCTGGGAGTTAAGACCCATACCACGAGGATCTCTTGATCACATTCTGTGCCAAGCCAACAAAGATACCTTATACTAACACCCTAATCTAATGTATCCCCCCCCCCCATGATAGGGACCATCCTACAAGTTATCCTTGGGTGGGAGTAGACTGGCCCACCTCCAGACCACTGAGAAGGAGGAGTCATTGTAAGTGAGACGAATCTTCTGTTCTGCATTGGTCCTGAGATGGGGCAGTCTAGACTTATGGGGCATAGAAAAGCAGGGAGAGACAGATTTCTAGACTGAGATGACATGCTGTAGAACCTAGAGATCTAGACTGCCGTACCTTAGGACCACTGGAGAACAAGTGCTTCAGCTGACCTGAAGGCAGTTTTTATGAAGCATTTTATCGCTTATTTTCCTGCCTTATCAGCTGTTTACAGCTGCTAATGGCTTATGTCTCCAGGGAAGCAGAGGCCAAACGCTCCATCCCTGATTATCACAAGGTGGTTCAAGTATTTTTCTCAGAAGAGACTTTTACCACTTCTAAGTGCCATCTTCTTTTCACTCCTGGTTTACCCAACATCACCTTGACTCAGTTGGTTGCCTTTTCTGTCAAGGGATAGGCACAAAGGTTCCTGGTTTCACAGAGTAATCTTAAACACCCCCTCCCAATGAATCCACCTTTTGTGAACATGAGACAGATGTGACTAGCCCAGTAGCAGTCCAAATTGCCGGGGCTAGAGGGAAAAAAAAAAAGGACCACACCTTCCTGTTCAGCAGGCCGCTTTATGAGGGAAATTCAGAACCAGAGAGGTACTTCAGTCCCAGTTGTTTATGAGGAGGGGCCACGGTTCAGTGGTAGAGCATCTGCTTGGCATGCAGAAGGTTCCTGGTTCAATTCCCAGCTTTCCCACTTTTTAAAAAAAGTCCAGATACTTGTTGATGAGAAAGGTCTCTGTCTAGGACCTTGTAGAGCTGCTACCAGCCCGAGTAGATGTCAGTGACCTTGATGGGCCAACGATCTGATTCAGTATAAGGCAGTTTCATATGATCATATATGTATCTAGGGGTAGGACATTAAAAGGGGGTAGGGAGTCCTCCACAGCTGCTTCCTTCCCCTTTGAGATCCACTCAGAAAGCTCCACCTTACAAGGGAAGTAAAATTTCAGCATAAGGAAGGTGCCCTGAAGAGGAGAGGGGACTATCTGGTCCTGTCATCTCAGGTGGATGAGTCTGTTGAGCAGTGATCTGCCACTAATATAGCATCTGCCATTAATATAGTAGAAAGGATGATGGATGTGTTCATTGCCGTCATGGATCTGAAAAGCATCATAAGCCATCTCCTGCATAGGGCACCCATTTCCCAGTCTCTTCTAAGTACGGAGGAAGATGCTCTTCTTCCTCTTGATTTTACGTCTGAAAAGCTGATCTGAATAGGAAGCCCCAGGATGGTGGCATTGCATCTCTCCCTAAGAAGATGGTTGTGCCCGTGGAGGGAAAAGCCTTCCCAGAGGATTACATACAAGAGAACCGAGGCTTTTAAATGCTTGTTAGAGGCTTCAGCAAAAGCCCTAAAAGCTTCTGTAGCTAATTTATATTTCGCAAGGTAATGCCAGTGTGGCTGCATTAACTGAAGTCTGATCCACTGTGAGATAAAATGCTTTCCTCTCAATCTAAACGCTTCTCTCTTTTTTGTAGCACTTTATATAGCTGATGCAAGTTTGCATTTCTCTGAGCTAATGGCGAGAGGATGTATGCACATAGATGATGTATGTGAGCAAGGTGACAGCAGGAATTTTATTGCTCGGAGTAGTGATTTGGGGAAATCCAAAGACCAACCTTTTTAGAGCTCGGTGGAAATAACAAGTTCTTTTTTTTACCAATGACATGATGGTATGGTTCTGGGGAAGCTTGTTAGGATGCTGTTGCCGATGGCATGCATATAGATCAGTTCGATTCCAGGGCTCTGGATAGAAGCAGTTTCTGAATTGTAACGTTTGAGTGGGCTTTGATATGTTTGTAGGGTGGGTGCACTCAGGTTTTGTGGTTGCCAGGGAGATGTTCATCCTCCCCTCAGCACTGACATGATGTGCTGGAAAAAATGGTTAGGGCAATGACATTCTGTAGAAAAGTGCAGGGACAGAAAACAGAATTCAGAAATCGATAAAGCACAGAGCCACATCTGGACCTTCATCAGGGGAGCTCTAAATCCTCGTGGAATCCTTGTAGAAGAGTCAAAACTAATGGTACTACACTCACTATGCAGCTTTTCTGATTGCAGGGTGGGGGTTGGGGATCGTTGCTTGAAACACGTTAAGTTTTGACTGATTTCTTTAAAACCTCTGTCTTTTATTGATAGTCTCTTGCTGTGATCATTTGGGGAGCCATCCTCTTTGTGGGACCTCAGAGAACCTCTTAGACAAGAGGGAAGGGTGTTCTCATCCTGTTGGAAACGGAATGTTTTCATGCTGTGGCTGACATGAGCGCAGTCTCCTGTGCCAGAGATCTGTTCAAGAAGAGCAGCTTTAGATAACCTCTGTTTTCCTCACTGCTGTGAGAGGAACAGCATGCTCTGAATAAAGTTGTTGCACCAGGAAGGGTTTGTTTTTGTAAAAAAATAAATGTTGGCATGTTAGCATAACCAGTGTCATTATTGTGTTGCATCATTGACAGTTTAGATGCACACTGAATATTAGTAATTCTGTTTTTCATTGTGCTAATAAGTTCTTTTTCATGTGTCCCCATTTCCCTTACATTCTTTTTCCTTTTCCTTCCCCCCCCCCCCTTTTTTAATAAAAGGGAGCGCATTGAAAACACAAGCCACCTTGGGGAGATGCAAGTGACAATTCAAAACCTCATGCCAGAGACAGTCTATGTTTTTAGAGTGGTCGCTCAGAACAAACATGGTCCTGGAGAGAGTTCGGTACCACTAAAGGTGGCAACACAACCTGAGGGTGAGCATTGAACATTGCCCCGTTTGACAAATGGTAACAGATGCTTGTTAGTGTCCCTTCTCATAGACTATGTATGACACTAGCTGATCTTTATCTGAGAAAAGCTAATCTTTATCTGAGAAAAGGAAGGCCTTTGATGGGGGCTGCTGTCTGTGGACCTCGCTTGTACGCTTTTTGAAAACTTCTCTGTGACATCTGTTAAACCACTGCTGGAAATGGGATGTTGGGCCAGTTTGCCTGTTGGTATGATCCATCATGGCACAGTTCCCCAGCATAGTGCCCGTGAGCACCATGGCACCTGTGGGCACTTTTCCTGGTTCCCTCCAAGTGTTTTTGAGAAAGCAAATGGGGCCAAATGTGGCTTTTGCTCAACAGGGTTTCTGATTGGCCTTTGGAGATCTGATTGGCCATGCAGATTTTTAAAACACTTCAGCAGCAACTGCCACCATAGAACAAGCATCTTCACTCTGAGACTGAAGATACAAAGTGACCTCAGCGGCCATCCAGCATTGGAATCAAAACTGCAGAAAACATCCAGGGTTCAATTGTACACGGTTGAAACTTCTTGCAGTTCTTTTTTTAAAAACCTATATAGTTTGAAAGTATTCTTAACTCTGAAAGTCTGATAATTCTTGAACTGCTGCCTTGAACTCAGTCTTTACACACTTCTTTTTTCAAGCTTAGTAGGATAATCTGTGCTTTTTGCAAAGTAAAGGTTCCTTTTTTCCTTGCATATTGTTGTTGCCTGTTTCAACCTTGAAGCTCTCAAATTAATGGCTATATCCAGCATTTCAAGCACACTAGCATGTGCTGGGGGAAAGTGTAGATGACTGGGGAAGGCAATGGCAAACCACCCTGTAAAAAGTCTGCCGTGAAAACGTTGTGAAAGCAACATCACCCCAGAGTCGAAAATGACTGGTGCTTGCACAGGGGACCAACTTTACCTTTTTAAAGCATGATTTAACTCTGACTGGAGCAGTCTTGAGCTTTCTTCAGCAGGTAGGTTGTATGATACGGTTTTTCCCCAGAACTGTTGCTAAAGTCAATGACTGGGTATGAAGATTACTCTTTCTGCTGCAAAGAATAAGTAGAATAAGACCTGCTAATCCCAAAATTGAAGCAGATACTTGGGGAGATTTTTTTTTGAAAAAGCCAATATTTGCTTCATGAGAAGAATATTGTGCTATGCATTATGAGCTCTAACTTGCTGTATGGTTTGTTCATTTTAGGCATGTAGACAGTTTCACCTTATAAAGTATTAGATTAGGTTAATAGCTTGCTTTTGAGAAGAATTTTCCATTAGATTTAAACCACATTTGGTACATATTTACTGTTGCACAAATATGTGTCACTTCATTGCTTAACTTTCAAAAAGATACATTAAACCTATTATTATGATTTTTTTTCAGAAGTTGAGTAAATTTACATGTGTGTGTTTGGAAGAGCTTCCTGACTAAAGTGAGAGGAAAGTTGTTGTTTTTTTTGCCAGGGTGTTCTGTTTCCTACATCCATTATTGTGGGAGGTTATGGGTGCTGTTATCACACATGGTTTGCCACAGAAGAAGGGCAAGTCCTGAAACTTTCCTTGTGGAATTCATCTGGAAGTACTGGAGGAAGGGAGTGTTCTCTTTGAATGGCTGCTAAACTGTGTAGTTGGAACTTGGGCCTAGAAGTCTGCCAATCATAGGTCTAGGGCATGTTACGTTGAGGGTTTTCTTTTTTGCAGCATTTATATCTCTACCTCTGCCTTGTTGCATTCTCCTGGTTGCTCCAGGTTAGCAGTGGAAAGCTCAGGATAAACTTATGACACGTCTTAATTATTTTTCAGTTCAGCTTCCTGGCCCAGCCCCTAACATTCGAGCATATGCTAACTCACCCACTTCAATCACGATCAGCTGGGCCACACCCTTATCTGGCAACGGTGAAATCCAGAATTACAAATTATACTACATGGAGAAGGAGACAGACAATGAACAGGTTTGGATGAACAATTTCTTCTTGATTGCTTATGGTAGCATTTGAACTCTAGCCTCCCAGTACAAGCATAGTGAAATGGCAGGTTTTGTCATAATTATCCTTTCTGTGAATCTGTACAGTCATTAAACAAGGTCTTAGAACATACCATCATCATACCACAAGACATGAATGTCAGCTAAAGAGATGCTTCTTTATTGTTTGACAACATATGAGCTTATTGACAGTGCTTGTCTGGCTCCATTCTCATAAGTATCACATTGTGAGCTGAAGCGGTTGTCAAGGCCAACTGAGATAAACCAAGGGAACTCTCACATGCCTTTATGAGACAGCAAGCTTCCATTGATTTCACTGATGCCTGAACATTTAACCATTTTCATTAGTGTTTTTAGTTGACTTGTTAAGCAGCCCTTACAGCAGTAACCCTTATAAAAAATCCCTAACAGAAGGGGGGAAATGGCTCCGAAGCAGCAGAGGCTTGTATAAGACCCAATGATACAAAAGGGAAATTCTGCATGAGAAGAAAGTTTGTCGTTCATTGAGACTTCGCGCTTCATGATAGCTGAGGAGGTTTGCTAGAAAGATGTTACAAAAGGGTAGATGTCTATGCTGGCAACAATATAGAGCATGCCCATTCTCATGAGGTTCCTTCAGCTCAAGAACCAGACTCTAAAGCAGGGGTGGCCAAACGTACTTAACATAAGAGCCGCATAGAATAAACAGCAGATGTTTGAGAGCCACAAGACATGAATGTCAGGTATTTGAGAGTTGCAAGGAAGAGCAAATAGATAGGGGAGGTGAAGGCGTAAAGTAAGCAACTTGAACTTTAAATGCATTCTCCAAGCCGCTGGCTGGCTTGGCTTGGAGGAGCGATTTCAAGAGACAAATGCCTTCTCCAAGATGGCCAGCGGGCTTCAACAGCTGCATAATATGTGTGAAGAGTCCATGTGGCTCCCGAGCCACAGTTTGGCCACGCCTGCTCTAAAGGATCTGGCAGCTTTCCACAGAGGCTTATAAAGAGGAATGGGAAGAGTAAGAGGAAAGTTTAGGATGCTGTAAGCCAAAAAATAGGAAGTGGCAGAATGAGAAGGAAATAAGTCCTGGTTAGAGCTTCTCCTTGCCTCTCTTCCCCTTTCTGGACTATAGAGCCACACAAGCCACAGTTGTGGCCGTTGACCTCTAGCCTGATGTTAATATTTCAGAGCACTTTTTGGAGCCCCTCTCAGTTCCAGATAGTACCTCTAACTAGCGTAAGTGTGCTTTTTGTCTGCATGCTGATGTTTCATTCCAAAAACAAATAGAGAAATCAGAGCCACAGCATTAGGAGAATGCATCCCAATTGCTGTAAAGGCTGTAATGTTTGCCTCTTTTCAAACACAGGACATTGACGTCGGGGGTCTTTCCTACACGATAAATGGTTTGAAGAAATATACCGAGTATAGTTTCCGAGTGGTGGCCTACAATAAACATGGCCCTGGAGTTTCTACGCAAGATGTTGTTATTCGAACTCTGTCTGATGGTGAGTGTCTTTTTAATGGCAGTCCATTGCCATTATTCATTTAAATTGATTTTTTTGTTTGCCAACTTGATTTCGGCGTATGAATCTGCATGATCATATATCTTATTATCTTATATATCTCCCAATGTGGATGAAAAAATCCACAAACTGGAACTTCATAAGGCTGTGGAAGAAGGTTTCTGCAAGAAGAGGGTCAGAAAAAATCCTAGTATGAAAGATCCCTTTTCACTCAGCCCTAATATTTGTTTGCAAAAAGTGTTGTATTGTCTATATTATACTAATATACTGAAAGTTAAGTGGTCCTTAATCAAACAAAAGCTTTAATGCAATGTTTACTCTGCTACAATGAGTTGTTGTATTAAAGCACATTACATCATTTAAGAGCACCCATAACTATCCAATTACAAAAAGAAAGTGACAATATTAACTTTAGTTTGGAAAAAAAAGCAGGTTGAATCAAAACACGATTTTAAGGGCTGCTGCCAAAAACAGTCTTGAAATATGTTCATCCTTTTACTTACTTGTCTTTTAAAAGTTGCAAATATAGTATTCATATTCTCCTCTGGTTAACTGATGTTTGAGGTGGGGTGGGAGAGTCCATATGTATTTGTGTCTGTGGCCACATCTCAAGCAATGCTAGAGAGTACATAGTGTGCCAGTAGGGTTGTCAAATCTCCAGGTGGGGGCAGGGGAATCCCCTGGTTTGGAGGCCCTCCCCACACTTCATTATACTCTATGCAAACCAGTTCCCATAGGGTATGATGGAGAATTGATCCATGGGTATCTGGGGCTCGGGAAGGGGGCTTTTTTTGAGGTAGAGGCACAAAATTTTCAACATATTAGCCAGTTTCTCTCCTCAAAATACTCTCCCAGTTTCAAAAAGCTTGGACCAGGGGATCTAATTCTATGATTCCCCCCAAAAGGTGCCCCTATCCTTCATTATTTCCAATTGGAGGGAAGGTATTTAAAAGGAGAGCAGTCCCTTTAAATGTGAAAGCCAGAACTCCCTTTGGAGTTCAGTCATGCTTGTCACACCCTTGCTTCTGGCTCCACCCCAAAGTCTCCTGGTTTCACCCCCAAAGCCCCCAGATATTTCTTAAGTTGGACTTGGCAACCCTATGTGCCAGCAAGGGAACCTGAGCCCTGCCCCCTCCTTCAAATGGCCTTGTGTCTGTAGGTTTCAGTATTTTTTTTCAATCCAGCTTTGATAGTGGGTGAGTCAGGCTGAAGGAAAAGTGCTGAAAACAACAGAACATGGTGAGGAAAAGTGGCAGCAAGGTTTAGCTCCCTCCTTTCATGTATTTTATTTTTGTATTCCTTAAAGTTGCCCTTTTCACCCCCTGTTTTAGATGCGATAAGATGGGCTTGCGTATAGAAACACTTGGATCTGCTCATAACGCCTAATTTGCTCTTAACTATTATTTTTCATGTTACTAAATAGAGCTGGCATTTAAATAATACATTTTGATCAGAAGATTTTTTTGGTTAGAAAAGAAGGTTGTATGTATTGTGTTCTGTAAATGATTCTCCCAAGTTAAATATTATTGCCATGTATCAGAGCAGACGCACAGTGTACGAGTCTGCCTTAAGGGCTGATTCAGATGAGAGTGAATTATCCCTATGCCTAGATCCCCATGGAAGCATAATGTGTAAATATGTATAAAAATAGTGGGATTGCTTCCCTACTAACGCATGAACTCTGGCTGCCTCCTTGTGTACGCATAGATCATCTGACGAGGCCCTGCTTAAAGTGCCCCATCTTCTGATGCAAGGTGGGTGGTTCTGAGGAATAGGCCTTTCTCAATAGTTGCTCCTTCCCTAGAGAGTCCTGCCAAGCTCACTTTTTGTTGAGTTTCAGGAGAATTGCAAAGACTTACTTTGTCAGGCAGGCTTTTTTTTTTTTGCTGTGTGTTTGGTGTGCTGCTTGAATTTCTATAGATGCATTGTGCTTATGCTTTTTTATGGTCGGATCCAGTATATTGTTTTGACTGTTGTGAGCCGCTTGGAAAGCTTTGGCTAGAAATGGTTTCGAAAATTATTAAATGGCATTTGCAGGATTATAGCACACTCGTGTGCATTGCATGTTTGTAGCATGTTCACACAGTCTTTCCTTAGAGTCCCTTGCATCCTGCTGCAGAAGTAGTAGTCAGATTGCTTTCACTCCATTTGCGCTTCTTTAGATTGCTGTGGCAAAAAATGTTCCAGCCAAGTAGCACAGCCTCTGTATGCGATTCTCATATTGTATGACAGGCACGCTAGTGTGCTAAGAGGGAAATGCTAGTGGGCCGCAATAAGTGAATTAATGAAATACTAAATGGAGCCTGAGATAGCCCCACCCTATGGATGAGGTTGTGTGATTCTCTGTTCTGGCCTTGCTTCATTCAGTCGAGCCCCTAGGTCCAAGTAATTCTGCCTCATGTTTGCATCTGTGATGGCTGGATCCAATTACCCTTGATACAAAGACTCAACAGAATGACCATGTAATATCTGCATGAGTCACTTCACTGGGTATGCCTCTTGCTGTCTAGAGTGGTAACTCATATAGAAACACAGATGAACTCTTCTAAGAACAGGTCGTTTTTTAAAAAAAGGAAATATTTCAAATTTATGGATGAATGTCATTTTTTAAAGAGAGTCTCTATAAGCTTCTAGATGTAGCTTTCATATGAAAATACATCATTCTTTTAAAGTTTTTTTTTTCTGAAAAAGTTTCTTCTGGAAAAAAAGATGCATTCAGACATCACAATAAACTAGTTTATCGCTCTGGTTTCTCTACCAAATGTACATAAAAGACTACAGTTTGCAAATCCCCATTGGTCTGCTGCGTGCCTCCTTTCCTGCCTTTAAGCAGAATCCCTGTCTGAAGCTCCTTTGCATTGCTATGCTGCTGGCAAAGTCCCACTGCGTATTCAGCTACTTGTTATTAGTCAGTGGCAGTTAATGGGGAGGGGGGGGATTTGAGAAGCCTCAGCCAAGCCTCCTTTTTTACTCTTGATTGATCACCAGCTTCCCACCCCCTGAATTTGCTAAATTTTTCTATTTTTTAAAAAAATGTTCTCTTCTCCCCCTGGCCCTTTAAATTTCCTCTTGGGAGAGGCTTAAGTCTCTGCCAGTGCAATCCTATCTAGAAGTTTCTCCAGTCTTACTTTATTCATATCAGTTGTCTTGGACTGGAGTGATTCTTCGTAAGATTGCACTGTGAAGCTTGTTCCCAGTTGGTGAGTCATCAATAACAGTCATGGGGTATGTATGGAAGAAAGACGCTGCCCTCACCAATAACTGAATGTAGCTGGAATAATCAGATTTTGTATTTGCTTATGCTTCCTTCTCTGTATGGAGGAGGCTAAGAGGGGCAGAACTGCACAGCAAATAAAGATTTTTGTATTCAGATGTCATGACAAACCTCAGTATAACTACAGTTTACAAGCCAGGTACAAACCATGGTTTAGAATTGCAGTTTTTATCAGAACCAACAAACCATAGTTTAATGGCTCTGGTTTACTGTGCCACTTGAATGCAGCCTGTGTCTTTATTGCTGCATTTATATTACACCTTTCTTTCCAAGTTGTTCGTAGAGTTTACATGGAGTTCTCAGATAATTTCTTTACCATGAGGCAATCAGGGCTAGACCAGCTTTGTTTGGTTACATGGCTGTAGTTATGTGCCTTCAGTCCACTTTGGGACCTGTTTTCTTTGAAGTATACAGCTTTCCACACTTAAGATTTTTCGTTTGTGGTTTTGCTTATACTTTTATGAAGAGTCCCCTTTAGCTATCTAGTGCTTACCATAAATCATATTCTTATTTATACTTCTGTTATTGTAAGCCACCCTTCTGAATTGGTTTTGAATAACTTCTTTACTGTTTCTAGTTCCCAGTGCTGCACCTCAGAATCTGTCACTGGAAGTGCAAAACTCCAGGGTAAGATGCTTTCTTTTTTGTTACTGACATGGATAAAGGGCTGAAAGAGCCCAGCTTCTAAATCTGTTTCCAAGTTTACTATCCCCATGTGACAACTCCTATAGCATCTATATCAGATTGGCTATTGACTTTATCATCCTAAACTGAGAGGGTTTGAATGGCAGGCATCTTTTCAGGGGTGTGGGGAGAGATTTGGGGTTTGCTGTTTTGTTTCTGTTTTAACTGAAAATGTTTCTATTACTGTAAGCCACCTTGAATCACGAAGACAGGCAGGATATAAATGTTTTAATAAATAAGTTTTAAAGCTTCACTAAATGTTGAGCCTGTGAAGTGTAAGACATTTTCTCTTTAAATATTTATCAGCTGGTTCCTTCAGATGTGTACATTTTTCTTATCGCTCAGACACATTTCAAGTTAGCATGTTTGAAACCGAGTCATTTATTCCAGCCATCGCTGCTGGGTTAAGGTGTTCTCTGCTTCAGGAACACCAAAGACAGGCAGGGCAAAAGTGCACAAGAAAGAGAAAAATTAATGAGCAAGGAAGAGATAATTTAGATTTGATATGTAGTGCTTTCAGATTTTTCCATGGCCACCTGCTTGCTTTCTAGGATGGGCTGATACGAAAATCAGATCAGGCTATTTTGGACAATGGGTTTGAGTTTCAGAGCTGTTTCCCATTAAGTTACATTAGAGCCACAATACTCAGTGGCTCAGGAGCCCCATGTGGCTCTCTGACATCACTTGTGGCTCCTCAGAGCACCATTCCCCACGATAGCTCTTTTCTCAAACATCAAATAAATGGGGAAGGCCCTTGCCCAGTGGTGCTTGTACTTGTACTTGGCAGTTGGTTCTCATAATGAGAACCAGAAGAACAGAGAAGCTGCAAGCCTCCCTGGGGAGCAAACATCATGCCAGGGATGGAAGTAAATACTGCTATTTTAGTTGATGATTATTTGCACAAAATGTTCCTTGAATCAATGCTGTTGAGGTTGATGAAAGCAACCCGAACTTGGAAAGTTTAACATGAAGGATGTGATTTGTAATGTCTCCTAAATTCTATAGAGCATAATGATGCATTGGCAGCCCCCTCCCGTGGGGGCACACAATGGGCAGATCACTGGCTATAAGATTCGCTACCGAAAGGTAACTCGCAAAAGTGATGTGACTGAAAGCATTGTTGGGACCCAACTTTCCCAGCTAATTGAAGGTGAGTGGGTCAGAATTCTCTTTTTGAAAAGAGACCCTTGGATGTGGGTTTGCCACAGCTGGCTCAGGCAGTATTTTTGAGCAGATGAATGAAGCAGGAATGTGGGGAGAGATGAGGAAAGATAATGGAAGCCCTGCTCATTGAATAATCAGTTCTAGATTGCCATTTATTATCTATTGCTTCATTTGTTTTGTTTGTATTCAACAGCTTCGTTATTTAACTCTTTGTGTCACTGCTTTTTAAATTTAACCTTTCTGGCACTCCCACCCTCTGCCTCACTGTGAAGCCAGTGACTCCATTAGAGAAAATTTAACACCATCTTATGGTTACTATTGTGTTTTATTGGTTCTGATTTTTGTTTTTAATTGTGTTTATGTGATATTATGTTGTACATCACCCTGAGCCCAGTCTTTCTGGGGGAGGGAGGTCTTTTAAAAAATATATTGTGATGCTGTTTACACTTACTTGATATTTTTTTATTGCTTTGCTGCTTATACTATGCCTTGTGGATCCGGATTAATTTTTGGCTGTTGTGGAGGCTCTCGGCTAATAGTCCTGGGGGATTTCGGTTTCCATCCTGAGCTCCCCTTAACCTTCCATGCTCAGACATGGCAATTATGGGACTGTCCCTATACCTGAGAGGGGACATAGATAGTATCTACCAAGCAGGCTTCTACTTTTTCTGGCAAGCAAGCTGAAACTGGAGCCTTTATCGTGGTCCAGATCACTGTGTGTTGAAGGCTTGCTCTGTGTGCCCTCTCTTGCCCTTGTAAGAGGTATAGAAATCACCAAGATTCTTGGAGGCTTGTGGATCGTGTTGGATTCCAGAATTGTTTTATTGTGGCTTTTGAGGGCCTTAGCAGCTACTAGGTTGGTTCTGGCCATCCAACTGAGGAGGCTTCCTCCAGCTTAAGTAACCTCCATCCAACTTAAGGCGCTCTCCCTCAGGTGGAAGAACCAGTTTAATTTTGAGGAAGGCTTCAGACTTGAGCCAAAAGAGAAGATGGGGTATAAATATTCTAATAAATATATAAACTTTGCTCAGTGGACTGGTAGGATAAGGGGAGGACCCACCCCATTTACTGTGCTTCTGGGAGACTTAGATGTAACAATGGCTAGAAGCAAGTGTGCCAGCAGAGTGCAAAGGGAGACTTCCCCTCAGTGTTTCAGATGGGGAAAATGGCATGGAGAAGCAGGAGTTTGAAGCCACTTCTGCATGCAAGCCACAGTCCTGATCAGAATCAGGCCCTGTGCACCCGTGAAGCACAGAAATCCTGGTGCATGAGGAATGCCAAGTCCTTGTGGTGGCCACAAGGATGTTGTATTGGCGCAGCACACCTCAAATGAAGGGCATAAAACTTTCAGTTAATTAAATAAATCTGGAAGATTACAGAAAAATGTCCAATTTATTTTTACTGGTTAAGAAAAAAACATAGTTCCTTACAGTTGATGAACGATTTTAAAATGATAAAGGAAGCAGGTGGAGTTGCATGTCTCACCATGTAACTGTTTCTTTCTTTTCATTAAATGCTGGCATGCATTTAAATGCCATGTTTTAAAACTGAATCGAGGGGGGAATGCTGGCTGTTTTTAAAACGGTGGTATCTTTTGACTAAGCGTTATGTTATAGGAAATGTTTAATAATCTGAAGAGCAAATTTTCCTTGGCTGTGGACAACTCTCATGCTCTTTGGCCACTGGCCTGCAGGGATAAGTTACTGTGTGTCATCACCTTGTAGCATCAGTCTGACAAATAATAATTTGTGTCAATTGCATCTGCTGGAATCTTGCTACAAGCCTGGCAGCCTGCTGCTGGTAGCCTCTGGTTATGCTCAAGAGGCCAAAGGTCAAAATGTAAAGCTCTTAGCTAAGCTGGATCTGTGTCAGGTTAGCCTCAGACTATATGACAGCCATATATGCTGTTCACTTAGCTACTCAATTGGTTTCCTATTTGCAAGCTATTACAGTCAGTTGTTGGAACTGTTGACGTTTAAATTAGGAACACTGGCTTCACAGTTGCTGCAGGAAAGTGTATTTTAATACTGTGCATTCTTACATCAGGTCTTGAACGCGGCACAGAGTACAGCTTCCGAGTTGCTGCTTTAACAGTCAATGGTACTGGACCATCTACTGACTGGGTATCAGCAGAAACCTTTGAAAGTGACCTTGATGGTATGCATATCAACTGTGAATGAGAGTTTGAGAACACATTCTGTCAGTGTAAAGACCTCAGAATGCAGAGCTAAGGAGGAAAAATATGACAAGCGGGGCTGCTGCAGCAGTGCCTGACCCTCCCCTTACTGTCACCTTGTTCAGTCAAGATATTGTGCTGCTAAGCCATAATTGAATTAGCACCACTTCAGCTGTGTGTGTGAATTAAGTGCGGTCAAGTCGCTTCTGACCCATGACAACCCAATGAATTAATGACCTCCAGAATACCCTATCATTAACAGCCTTGCTCACATCTTGGAGTCGTGGCTTCCTTGATTGAGACAATCCATCTCAAGTTGGGTCTTACTCTTTTTCTGCTCCCTTCAACTTTTCCTAGTGTTGTGGCCTTTTCCAGTGCCTCTTGTCTTCTCATAATGTGACTAAAGTATGATAACGTAGCCTCAGTTTAGTACTAAATATGAGCTTGTAGCAAAATAACGTAGTACTTCAAATTCAATATTTTTGTTCCAGTTAAATGATTTAGAGAGGTTTTTCCTCCCTTTTACAGAATCTCGTGTTCCAGATGTCCCAAGTTCCTTACACGTCCGTCCGCTTGTAACAAGCATTGTTGTGAGCTGGACTCCTCCTGAAAACCAGAACATTGTGGTCAGAGGCTATGCTATTGGTTATGGTGTAGGGAGCCCACATGCCCAGACCATCAAGGTGGATTATAAGCAACGATATTACACTATTGAAAACTTGGGTAAGGAGAATACAGCAATATTGTTAGCTGTGTTTTGAAATAACAGTGTTTTTGAAATAACAATGCAAAGTCATATTGACCTGTGTATGTTTTTTATTACTAGTTTTTTACTAGTTTTTTTTTTTACTAGTTGCCCACTCTAAAAGTGACCACCATGTTCACCCACTCTGAAGATTTTTCTGTGCTAACCAACATGCATTTTCTAGAAAATACTTTTATTTGGGTAGGCTGTGATAGAGATTTGATCCAAGGGTATCTAGGGCTCTAGGTTGGGGGCTGTTTTTGAGGCTGAAGCACCAAATTTGCAGCTTAGCCTCTGGTCCTTCTCCTCAAACCCTTCCCCCCACACATTTCAAAAAGATTGGATCACGGATCCAATTCTGTGGGCCCCAGAAGAAGGTGCTCCATCCTCCATTGTTCTCAGTGGAAGGGGAAAAAAGGTGTTTAAACGGAAATGGTCCCTTAAAATGCCTTCTCCAAACAGTCCCTTTAAAAGCTTGAGAGTTTACCCCAAAGGCATTGAAATGGACTGAGAGCCCTTTAAATGCCCTGTAACTGCTGCTGTCTGGCAGCCCCAAAAAATCCTGAATATTTCCGGGTTTACAAATTTGACAAAATAAACCAGAGATGGTGGGAGGTTGATTTATTTGTATGAATTTTCCTCTGTTAATGTAGAGGTTAGCTGTGCCTTCTCATATGCCCAGACAGGGGAAAGCACTTTTATTTAATTCATTTGCAATACAGATTTAATTGATTCTGTTGACCATGTAGTTTTGGATTATTCTGTATTTTCGGATTTAAGGTCAAAGTTAATTCTCCCATCACTTGGAGCTGGTTCTTATTCTCCAGAATCAGAACCTCTTGCCTGGTTTGTTTTACCTGCTTATGTACTCCTGTTCAGGGCTTTTTTTGTAGCAGGAACTCCTTTACATATTAGGCCACACCCCCTGATGTAGCCAATCCTCCTGGAGCTTACAGTAGGCCCTGAACTAAGAGCCCTTTAAACTCTTGGAGGATTGGCTACATCAGGGGTGTGTGGCCTAATATGCAAAGGAGTTCCTGCTGCAAAAAAGCCCTGCTTTTGTTCATGAAAATGGTCAAGAGCAGTTCTCTCACTCACCCCACCTACCTTACTGGGTGTCTGCTGTGGTGTGAGGGAAATTGTAAGCTGCTCTGAGACTCTGAATGAAGGGAGGGGTATAAATCCACCTCCTCCTCTTCTTCCTCTTGATTGGATTGGACAGTTCATTTTTCTCAGTTACTAAGTACCGTAGTAAAGAAAATTGGAGTGGAAATTGGGAATAATAGTTCGGATGTTTTTTTCTTTAGATCCCAGCTCCCATTACGTCATCACTTTGAAAGCGTATAACAATGTCGGTGAAGGAATCCCACTCTATGAGAGTGCAGTAACGAGGGCTTATACAGGTAAAGGATAAGGCTTGCCCGTTTGTTTTATGACTCCCAGCGATCAACCTTGAATTTTAAGGTTCAAACTCCCAGTGTGTTTTATGGCTTGCAGAGCTTTTTCTTTTCACGAATATCTTGTTAAACCGTATATTTAACGTTTAAATCTGGTTATAGTTGCTTGAAATTCACTTCATAGCTGCTGCCATCATTTTTCTACATTGGGCATAGAGCACAGTACACGAATGTGTGCACAAGGTCCGGCCTTGTTTCCTACAAAATTTGTTGGTTGACACTTTTTGTTCATTGTGAACACTTTCTGACGTGTTTCAGTCTCTGTTCTTAAAGGCCCGTGTCATACAGCAAACACTGTGGCGTTTGTACCACTATTCCAGTGGCATGTATGTATGCATGCAATACTTTAAACAGCCACAGGCATTTAAAGATGACTATATATCCACACCGCTGCGGGAAACACCTGTGAATACAGTTCTTTGCTGCAGAACAGGTGTCTCTGCCCTTTATCACTTGATGCCCTGGGTACACTGAATGAAGGATTTGGACAATCTTGAGCTGACCATAAACTGCTAATGTGCATACTTAACTCCAGCTATAAGCAGACTAGCCCACTAACCTTTGCGCTGCCTGTTATTTACTTTTGCTTCCTGTTGTTGATTAATGTGACTTGAAAGAATTCAGCAGGCTTTTTGTTTTTGAATTTCCTTGCTGGATCCCAGGAGTCTTGTATTGGTGTTCCCTCAGTTTTTGTGACTCAGACAAGCAGATCTTTTCCCTGAATTTTTTTCTAGTGCTGTATGAGGGATCCTGGATGCCAGTTCTACATTGGTTTTCTTCCCCAGCATCGCTTTGGAGATGGGATAAATTAAAGTTTTACCGGAGCTGATGCTTAAGAACTTAGGCAGTAAACCATTTCAAATGCATATTAAGCTTTTGGTGATGGTCGTCATGCCACTTTGTGACAAGCTGTTTCGGTGGCCAGCTTTGTAGACTCTATTTGAGGCATGTGTTTTAAGAATGGTTCGAAATGATCACTGAAAACTTTTTTTTTTTGGCTGGTCTTGTGTTGCCTATTAACTCTGGCTTTTCTCTCTTTTTCTCCATGTCTCACCTTTCATTTCATCGTTATTACCCTGCATTTCCCCCCTTTTGTTTTTATTCACATATAATGCCACCTTCTTTCTTTTTTATTGTAATACCCTACTTTTACCCATCAATTCCTTAGACACTTCTGAAGTTGATTTATTTGTTGTTAATGCTCCGTACACTCCAGTGCCAGATCCCTCCCCCATGATGCCACCGGTGGGAGTTCAGGCTTCCATACTGAGCCATGACACCATCCGAATCACCTGGGCAGACAACTCTCTGCCAAAGAACCAGAAGGTCTCAGATGCTCGTTACTACACAGTCCGGTGGAAGACCAACATTCCTGCCAACACAAAGTACAAGGTAATGATAACACTGTGTGAATACATTAACATGTTTGTTTCCTGGCTATGGCTGATGTGTTGGGTTTCATCCGGGCTTTTTTTGTAGCAGGAACTCCTTTGCATATTAGGTCACACACCCCTGATGTAGCCAGTCCTCCAAGACCTTACAGTATGCCCTGTGTCAGTATTCCAAAGGGGCCTGCAGGCTGAAAAAGGTTGGGGATCCCTGGTTTAGTACCTACAGTAGACCAAAGCGAGGACCTGCCTTTAGCTCTTTTTCGCTGAGCACCGAAAAACATTTTGATAAGTCTTTGGGATTTCTTGCATAGTGCACTGTTTGGGAAACTTAAATAGTTTTTATTAGATAATCAAGTTATAAATCATAGTCCTATCTCTAGGGTGTCCAATGACAGAACATTGGACTGAGGCAATTTTAAATATACCCCTTTTAAAGTATAACTTGCATACCATAGGAGAGGCAATTAGGAAAAAATTGACTCAATTTGGCATCCGTTTCTGGATAGGTTTCCTAATTAAGTCCAGACTTCTGGCTGATTTTCATCTGTGCACAAAAAGTGGTTTTAAAAAGCTTTGCCTTTTCTTCCTTCCCTTAAATTTGTTGTATCTAGCTGGGGGCAAGAGGGGTACGCGCGGTTTCCTTGGGAGAAGTTCAGTCTTAGCAGAATCCTAAGTAGAACTATACTCTCCTAAGCTAATTGACTTCAATACTTCATCCGTTGAAAGTGGTCTTGAGTGAATGTGACCAAAATGATCAGAGATTTACATAGGTTGTAAATTGGGGCCTGGAAAGCTGCTTTAGTTTGGGCACCTACATATAAATCACGCAGAGAAGTAGGTTCTTTTTAAATGGCACGGCTCTTATTTTGAACCACAAATTTTCCTTATTGAGGTACCAAATGGATGTTGAAAATTTTATCTTCCAAACAGTTACTTCACCAGTTGCATGCGATTTCATCTTGTTTCATTTTGGTCACGTTTAGTAAGCTTGTTTTCAAGGGAAGTGACTTTGTAAACAATGCTTTGCTTTTATAACCTTTTCTTAAGACCTGAGAGTTAAATGTCAGAAGTTAAACGTAGCTGCAGTTTGCATTACGTAGTTGCTTTGTAGTTTGTGAGTCTCCCCCTATATAATGTGGCTCCAAAACTGAAATTGAACACAATGGCGGAGCATTTGCAGGGAAGAGTATAGGTGGGTGCAGAAAGGGTTAAGACCCCTTTTCTCCCACTTGTCAATGCTTTCCCCTGTAAGTGCCCCCCCACCCCCTACTCTTCATTATCTCAGCAAATGAAAGGTTAGGACTCTATGCATTTGCCAAGAAAACACCTAATTTGGTGCTGGGAATCAGTCCTTCCAGCTATTTCCTGGCCTTTAATTTAGCCTGGAGTTCTGCCACAAATGTGAGTGTTCAGCGCTCTTTTTTTTTTTTTGTACTGGGTTCCCGTATGAGATCCCTTAATGAAGTACAGTACATTAGACACCATCAGCAAGCAACTTAGAAGGCTTGCTGCATAACAAGTAGACCAAAGACCTTGAGGTCATTTGACTAAATGTATAATTGACTAGCACCAAATACTGGTATTGATTATAAAAGGAATCTCTAGCTGCCAATTGCACAAATGCTCCCATTAACTCTTGAATTTGCATCAGTGAGTTTGCAAAAGGAAGGTAATTAAGGGAGTGTAAAATGTGAGAATATTCCAGACACTATCATAGGCTGAGATTTTTCTGATTCTCATTTCGTGGATCCTTTGGTTTCTCTTAGACTGCAAATACAACCACCTTAAGCTTCTTAGTGACTGGTTTAAAGCCCAACACCTTGTATGAGTTCTCTGTGATGGTGACGAAAGGCCGAAGGTCAAGTACTTGGAGCATGACAGCACATGGGACCACTTTTGAATCAGGTACGCTCAAGTCATTTTCATGTTTCTAACAGAATTTGTAGTTACTGGCTGCTCCTTTAATCTGTACCATGCCTTTTGATATCAAGGTATCTCCAAATTCAAGGTAGAAGATGAAATAAAAACACTCATATTTAAAGAAAAGTTGCTTAAAATCATATATTTTCCTTACTTGCAGCCTGCTTTTCTAGCTGAGACCCAAAGGTGGGCTTCAAAATATAAAACAATGTAATTCAAACAGCATGGTCTCTTCTTTTTCCTCCCCATCCATTAAAAGCACAAAACTAAATATACAGGCCCTGACCTGGATGACCTAGGTCTGCTCAGTCTCATCAGATCTTCAGAAGCTAAGCAGGGTTAGTCCTGGTTAGGCCTTGGATGGGAGACCACCAAGGAAGTCCAGGGTTGGTATGCAGAGGCGAGGCAATGGCAAACAGCCTCTAAACATCTCTTGCTTTGAAAATCCTATGGGGTCACCATAAGTCAGCTGTGACTTGAGAGCCCTTTCCACCACCAAATATACAGAACTTACAGACAGAAGTGGGAACACAAGGATATAAAGCAAAGGGGACATGAAATACTGTAATTTAAAAAAAACCCATCTGGAACAAGTGTGCCTTGACTTCCTTCCTAAACGCAGCCACTGAGAGGGCAAAAGCTTCCTGATTGCGAAGCATTCAAGGGTCACCAGATCCCGTCCCGAGTTGTCACCTGTCAGAAGGGTGGCACACAAAGCAAGGACCTCTTTGGATGATCTCATGTCAATCTCAAAGTCAGGAGTGGTAATCACAGGCTCTTAGGGTTTTTTTCAAAGTGGACAGAATTACAGTCCTTTGAGCAAAGGTCAGGTTAGACATAAAAATAGTTATGTAAGAAAAACCAAAATATTCTATACATATAATTGTCTCTTAATAATAGCTGTTAAGACATCATTATTATTTGGAGGGAGGGGGTGTATCATTTAATTAGAGAATGAGCAAGAGATAAGGCAGGCTTTGATTGGATCAAAGCATATCCCATGTACTCTGTTCCCTGTAGTGTTTAAATTTAATTATATGATCTTATCAGCAAGTGTTGGCTCTACAAATGAGTCAAGAAGCCCGAACTGATGCTAAGAAACCTCAAAGAATCAGTGTTAGGTCTCTTTCGCTTCAGACACTCACATGAGGCAAGGCCCAAGGAAAGAGTGGGAGGAGCAGTGGCACAGTGGTAGAGCATCTGCTTGGCATGCAGTAGGTCCCAGGCTCAATCTCCAATATCTCCAGTTGAAAGGATCAGGTAATAGGTGATGTACAAGACCTCTACCTGAGACCCTGGAGAGCAGCTACCTGTCTGAGTAGATAATACTGACCTTGATAGACCAATGGTCTGATTCAGTATAAGGCAGCTTCATGTGAGTGCCAGATCAGAGTTCTGTGTTTCCCATTACTGGAGAAGTCTCCGCAGGTTCCAAAGTTATTAACATACCAGGAAGCATCTCTGCTCTATCCACCTCACTGATTTTAGGCATTCCAGCTGAAAATTATTGGCTCATCTTTCATCTTCTGCTCTAGAGACTGGTATCATTTATAGAAAGAAGGACTGATGGTGAAGAGGAGCAAATGTGTAGTTGCTTTTTTAAAAAACTGAAATTTAATTGTTAAGCAGTGCAGAAAAATTCATAATTTATAAAACCATGAGGGAATCTGCTTTGGTAGTTCAAGAGTGCAAAATTAGAATTTCAAGACGTTTCAGTGTAACCTTCCCCCCCCACCACCCACCACCAGGAATGCTTTGTAGATGCATATGTGACGGAATATATAATCTAAATATCTGTGTACAAGAAAGCAATTCAGCTTCTCCTAAAGATACTTTCCGAGTGCTTAAAGAGAACTTTGGAAGGGAATCTTAAGGATTATTGTGGCTAGTTCAGAAGAAAAACAAATAATTACTGCAGGCTGTCAGGATCTCCTGGCAGTGGGGTGTGGGAGGAGTCGGGAGACAGTGACAGGACGCTCTTTGCCGGAGGAGGGTACACCTCAGACCGGGCTGGAGGGGAGGTTGACTGTACGTGAACTCTGCTCACAACACTTGCGCTTGCTGCTCCTTCTGCGTCTGCAGCCCCATGCTTTTCCTCCTCGGTGCACCCACTTCCCTCCGCCTAAATAGTCATCCCCCGCGTCTCCACCCCCTCCCACTGACTCCCCATTAGCTTTATTGGGACAGGCTGAGTGACTTGCGAGTAGAGGTCCGGCATCTGACTCCACCACAATGTGGCGGGTGCTCCCCTGTGGGACCTTGCTCGTTTCTCAGCTGTTGTTGGAGCAAGAAATGGTGTTGGTTGATGTGCCCATCCTGGGGAGGAGGCTGGGGGAGAGCCCAAGGGCTCGCTCTCTGGACACAGGCCAGCAGGCTTAAATAGTGGAATATTATTTCTGTACTAAAGCACACTCATGAGGATAATGCTGCTACCGTCACACACATGTCTAACCTACAATATTTTTGTAGTTCCAACTTCTCCTCCAAAGGATGTCACTGTGGTGAGCAAAGAAGGAAAACCACGGACCATCATAGTCAACTGGCAGCCTCCATCTGAAGCCAACGGCAAAATTACAGGTGAGATCTGAAGAAATCTCAACTGTCTGGTTGGGCTTGCTGTTCAAGATGTTAGAGAATAGCCCTGAGATAGAAAGCAGCATTTTAAAGTCTTGCAGGGCCACCCTCATCCCTGCCATCGCTACTGCATTGAAGGCAGTTCCTTCTGAGTGCCATCAGTGGAGGTGGGTAGTTTGGGTTATCTCAGGCTTGTGTTGGCTGTGGGGAAGAGCAAGGCAAACACATTTTCTTCCCCACAGCCCACAGAGCTGGCATCTGTGAGCTGCTCTCTGCCACAGAGACGTTCCTTGGTATCTTTTCTGGCTTAGTGTATACACACTTCTTCAGGCCACCCTGATAAAAAAGCGTGTAGGACAGGATGGCTTTTCCAGGCCTGTTTTTCCTGGAAGGGTGCTCTGTCAACAGTATGGTCCCTGATTGTCTCTACCCATTCCTGTCCTCACTGCTGGCACTTGGGCTGACCATGCTTTGTAATGGGATAAAGGTGTGTACCAACTTTTATTTTTATTGTAGAAATGACATGAAAGGTCTGCCCTCTGGTGGAACGTGCCATAACAGTCTTACAGAACCTGAGCTGAAACTATTCTTTGTCTTATGCATCCTCTTAAAACATGTCGACTAGGTTAGAGAGCCTCACTTGCATTGTACACCAGGAAGCCGCAGCAAGATTGTTTTACCCACGCTGGCTAATAAGCAGTGCACTGATAACACGATATCTGATCAACACCAAGGCTGTCCCTCCCCTTTAATTTCTCCTACATTCTCCACAAGCAGCTTTGCACTGTGATATGTCAGACTGTAGTGCATCCAGTTGTTAGAACTTCTTGGTTTCTTTCAGTCCCACATTTATGTTAAACCAAGAAAAACCTAGCCTTTGCCCATGTGGTATTAGTGAGAAATACATCCATCCATAACCTCCCCTGCTGAGGAATTCTTATTAAGGTTAAGAACAGAAGAGAAACCATGTTGGATCAGGCCAGTGGCCCATCCGTTCAACACTCTGCATCACACAGTGGTAAAAAGCCCAGGTGCCATCAGGAGGTCCATCAGTGGGGCCAGAACACCAGAAGCCCTCCCAGTGCTGCCCTTCCAAACACCATACCTGCTAGATGCAACAGAAATAGTGGAGCATAGTTAGTGATATACAACTGTCAGTGCAATCCCAAACAGAGTTACACTCTTCTAAAATCCATTGAGGTTTAAAAGGGTATAGGTCTGCCTAGGATTGTACTGTAAATGGCCAGGCATGCCATTGACCACATTGAATTGGGGTCATTTCTTTGATCGCTTAAAATATTGATCTGCACATCTTGTCTTGCTTTCTGGCAGTTCTTTTCTTTTTAATGTAAAAACCCACACTTCTGAGCTCAGGGCTGTCTTCCACTGCTGCTTCCTGCTATGACCAAAACATTAGCCTCAGACCTGACTCTCATGCCAATTTCTGCCACTTCTTAAAAGCTATGCTTGCATGAGCAGTATAAAACATGAATCCAGGGTCTCAGATCGCAACACTTGTCATTTTTCGAGAAGCAATAGACATGTGTCGGAACTTCAACGGATCAAAGAACACAATCTGTGTGAAGCGGCCCACTGGTGGAAAAACTAGAATTCATTCCTGCCATGCCAGAAATGAGCAAACCTGTGTTCCGCTGAAGCCAAATGACTTCAATTAATCTGGATTGTTTTGTAAAGATTTAGGGAATGTATTCTGTGAACTAACAGATACTAATTGATCAAATGACTCCAATTTCTCTTCCCTAGCAGTTGTAATGAATTATGCAATTTCTTGTTCAGCTTCGTAGAGACAGAATTGCAAGGGAACTTGAGGAAGAAGGGTTTATCTAGTGGTTTCAAGTGTTGTAGATGAAACACGCTTAATGTTCTCAAAGCATTTAGAGCCCTTGGAAATTTGTCTTTATAATTCACCAATTGCGTTCTGTTGTGCAGGGTACATCATTTACTACAGTACAGATATAAATGCTGAAATCCATGATTGGGTCATTGAGCCGGTAGTAGGAAATAGACTGACGCACCAGATTCAAGAGTTAACCCTTGACACTGCGTATTTTTTCAAGATTCAGGCCCGCAACTCCAAAGGCATGGGCCCTATGTCAGAGGCAGTACAGTTCAGAACACCTAAAGGTAGGTCTGTAGTGTAACAGTGCATTTTTACAATGTTTTCTGCTGATTAAGCAATTTGGGAGTAATAACTGTAAATTTAGTCTGCTGTTGAAAAGAAACACTACAAGTGCATGATCTTTCTGAATTTATGTGAATACCTTGTATGTGAAGGACTTCAGGTCTACATTGTTTATGGCAGAGGAGAAGGGAGCAAGCAGTGGATTTTTAAGCTGTACCAAAACTGGGCTGTATGGCCCAGGGTAGTTAGATCTCAGGATCTAAGCAATTAGTTCTTGCATGGAAGTCCAGGGTTGCTACACAGAAACAGGCAATGGCAGATCACTTTTCTTCCCTTGAAAACACTACAGAGTTGCCGTAAGTCAGTTGTGACTTGACAGCACTTTCCACAGCTAGTACCAAAACAGTACATGGAAGTTAAGCATTTTTTAGGCCATGTCTCTGGGTGGGGCCTGTGATTTAGATGTTTTTTTCTTGTGCTCATCTCCTTTGTTCTTGGAGTGGCACGCTGAGCTATCTTTCTGAAAAATGTAAATGTCCAAGTTGTTGTTGGAATGAGTGATATCTGTGAAAGGGTGAGTACTTGTGAGGACACAGCTTACCATGCATTGCTGTCTTTCAAACAGTTGGCTGTTACCTGGGTGGATACTGTTTGGTGCAACTGAATTTGTGATGATGTGTAAGTTATCACAAAGGGTTCCCATTGTGGGAGGAAGTGTCTAACAACGCACCATAGTAGCTGTCATATTCTTAAATATGAATGAATGCATAAATATTCCATCATTTATTGACACAGAATGTGAGCAGCTCTTACTGTAACATACAAACAAGAGTTGAAAGTAATCCTGGGAAGGTAAACCTTCAGTTCCCTACCGGTAGCACTAATTTGATTTCCCATTTTTAAAGATATTAACCTTTCTGTGCCAGCAAATTTTTTGTCACTCCTTCCGATCTGGTGATCTTTCTCTCGTTTGTTTCTTCCTCCGTGCTTGTCCCGGTAGCTGAATCTTCAGATAAAATGTCTAATGATCAAGGTAAATGAACTGCAAGTACTTATTGCAAGTGCTTTTCTGTGTCACTCTTTCTTATTGCAAGTACTCTTCTTTGTCTGTCTCTCTCTAACCTGAACCAAGAGTTTCGAAAGGTTGGGTATAAATATTTTAATTAATAAATAAATAAAACAGTGGCTGCTCTGTTAAAAGATGTTGACAGCTTCAAAGCCAAACAGGAAACTCGAGTGGGATTCTGAGATTTAGAATATGGGTAGGTTAGGCTATGATTTCTCGCTCTCTCTCATTCTCTTTCTCATTCTCTCTCTCTCTCTCTCTGTTCAGCAATAAAAGAATATGGCTTCATGCATGCTCAAAGTGGATGTATCCAAGTGTCTATAGCTTGAGTGGTGAGCCTGCTGTTGGAAGCATTTTCAGATGAATCATTTTTCTCTTCTGGCTTGATTTCAGAGAACCCCATAGTCAGTGTTCAAAACCTGTCTGTGCAGAGTTCTGACAGGCTCTAAGTTATGGGACCTAAACAGTGCACCTGCATCATGGGGGAGAGGAATGAGACTGTTGACTTGAATCAAGCGTTTGATTTGCTGAATACTGTCTCTGCCACTGGCATTCAGAACTAGGATGGAAGCTGTGGGCACTTTGTTGGGAAAATGTGTGCTATGGCTCCTTCTGGAGGAGGGAATATATCTCCAGAAACACCCTTAGATACAACTAATCACTAAAAATGGAGGCTGCATCCATGAGTTCACATGGGAAGACACTCTGGTGCCAGCCTGTCATAGCAATGCATCACAGAACATCTTGAGACCTACTCTTGTTCAGCAGTGAAAGAATCAGGTACCCTGTTGCCGAATAAGTGCTTAGAACACATGCCTTGACGAAATGGTGTCTAAAGAGAAACAAATAGGGGTGTAGTTGCAAAGTATGAAGAGTTTTTAATCAGTTCTTTGATTTTGCCTTACCCATAGATAGCTAGGTTTATTATCTAGGAATATGACATCCAGTTGTGTTAAGGACATAAGAAGAGCCCTGCTGGATCAGTCTAGCATCCTGACTGACACAGTGGTCAACCTGCTCCTCCAGAGGGCCAACAACAGGGCATAGAATCCAAGGCCTTCCCCCTGACGTCGCCTCCTGGCTCTGGGATTCAGAGGCTTAGTGCCTCTGACTGTGGAGGTTCCCCTCAGTCACTATGGCTAGTAACCACTGATAGACTTATCCTCCATGAATTTATCAAATCTCCTTTTAAAGCTGTTTATTCTTGTGACCATCACAACATCCTGTGGCAGAGAATTCCACATGTAGTTACTCTCTGTGTAAAGAAGTATTTACTTTTGGCCTTCCTGAACCTACTGCCCATCAGCCCTTGAGTTGTAGTATTTTTGGATGAGGAAGAAAAATTTCTCTGTCAACTCTCTCCACCCCATGCATAATTTTATAAACTTATTTCTTATCACCCCTAAGTTGACTCTTTTCTCAACTGGGAAGTCCCATATTCTTCAGACTTTCCTTCTAGGGAAGGTGCTCAAACTCCCGAACCATCTTCCTTGCCCTTTTCCCAGCTCTGAAATGTCCTTTTTAAAGATATGGTGACCAGAATTGTGCATAGTATTCCAAATGAGGCTTCACCACAGATCTCTACAGGGGCATTTCAATATTGGTCTAATAATCCCTAACATTATTTGTCTTTTTCTCTGTTGTAGCACACTGGGTTGACACTTTTATTGAGCTATCCACTGACCCCAGGATATTTTCCCCTCTCAGCAAGTTCAGACCCTTTTAACCTATGCTTGAAATTGGAATTTTTTTTGTACCAGTGGACCTCACCCTTCACTTACCAACATTGAACTTCATTTGCCACACTATCACCCACTCATCCAGTTTGTCGAAATACTCTTGGATCTCTTCACAGTTAGCAGTCTTGGTTTTCACTATCCTGAATAATTTTGTGTCATCTGCAAACTTGGCCACTACACTACTCACCCACAGTTCCAGACCATTTATGAATAAATTAAATAGTACTACTCTGGCCCCAATACCAATCCTTGTGGGCCCCCACTGCTTACTTCTCTCCATTGTGTTATTTTTTTATGCATTGTGTAATAGCCATAACTCATTACTGCTTCCTTGCAGCACAGTTATTATTATGTAATATATTAGATAGATGGGTTTTCTCAGGCTGCAAACTTTAATCTGTTTAATCAGTAAGTTAATTAAAAGTTCTAATGGCTTATGCCATGAGGGCAAATTTCAATATATATTTCCATATATAGGGCTACAAGGCTTCATTCCCCTCTCCCCCCCACCCCCCCATTAACAAGGAATAAAATAGAAACTATGACCGTGCCATCTAAAAGTGCCTAATAACTCAGTGATTGATGCATCTTGAAGGCAGTTTACAGGGCATTTTGTTAATATGCAAATATATTTACATTTTAAATTTGATTAATTGGATAAAAGGCTATCTATCTTGAGGTGATTAAAAGCAGTTGATGACAATAATATTGAGATGGGGTGTTTTCCAGAACAGACACATGGACAGTTACAATCCAGCAGTTCTTGTCATCCCTAGTTTTAAAAAAGGTATTTGCTACGAACCTGTGAGAGGAAGAGAGAGATAGTAGCATTTTTTTTTCTTATTCTCATTTTGTGGATCCCAGAGAGGAGCAGCTCAAGCATTACCCTACGTACTCACCCTGGCATTCATAGCAATTTTCTAATCTTAGTCCATATCTAAAGAAGCTGTGGCTGTCAAAACCCTTCAGAGAACCTTCTGTTAATTCAGCTCTAGCACGAACTCTTGAGTCTCTTCGATCACATATTGCTGTTGCTGCAGTTTGACTGGTCGGATCTACACCCCATTACACTGTAATGGAGCGAGTTTGGAATAATAAAATGGTAGGTCATTGTTTAACCGTCAGGTTTAGGGATTTGGGGCATAAATCTAAATAGGTGGGCATCTGATGCCAGATTTGCAGCATCCTCACTCCCTTCCCTGCTGGTCACAGGCTGTCTGTGGAAGAATGTGTAGGATTGTGTGGGATGACAGATATCCCCCTTCGGTACTGAAATGGAGGATTAAGTCATGTGACACACAGGACTGCACATGAAAGGTTATAACTAGAATTAAACTTTGTTACTCTTAAAGGTGCCACCAGACTCAAACTTTGTTCTGTCACTTCAAACCAACATGGCTACCCACCTGAATCCTTCTTTCACACGTGTTGTTCCTGAAAATCCTCTTCTTGGCCTTCCCTCTTCTCTCTCTTGACACATTAACTCATATTGATCTGTGTCTGAATCACACAGTGACTTCTAATTGTATTGCATAATTACATGCTTTCCTACATTTATTCACATGGAATGGGTGAGATGAATATGTTGCAAGTCATCTTGTGATACCCCTGCATTTGTTAATTTGCTATTTTGTTGGCTAATCTGGTCCATAATATTATATTTATGGAAATTATTGCCGAAGAGGGTGGCTTGGCACTGGAAGGTTCCACTCCCATGGCTAGAGGGTAGCTGTGCTAACTGGTATCTCAGAAAAAGGCTTGGAACACTATTTATTTCAAATATTCAGTCTTTTTAATGCCAGGAAGCGTGTCTGGGCAAGATACCTGCAATGCTTTGAAACTTCTAGCAGAGACCATGATTTTTTTTCTTTTTGTAATGAAGTTGTTAGCTTTGTAGAATTTTTTCCCTATAAAGGAGGTTTTTTTCTGTTATCTTGACACCACAAAATGTGTGTACACTTTTATTTGTCTATGAATAAGAAGGAACATCAAAAAGTTTCCTTTGAGACAAAGATGTTGGCATATTTTTCATATTCTGAATAAATAATACCTTTATGGATCTGTTGGGAGGCCATTTTATACTATATTTGTTTAAATTTTATATAAACGTGTTTCTTGACATGTTGCTTTTTTGGTGTATTTTCCTCCTGAACAAGATACACAATAGTACTTTAAAAATAAGACAGACACCGTTAGAAACTGGAACAAACACAAATACAAGAATTTCAGATTCAAAACCTATGTAACTTCAACTTCAAAACACTGTCAAGCTTTGTGAAAATTTACTATTGTAGTAGGGAAGAAAGGCAAGTTAAATTTCAGATTGTGTGTGCATGTGAACCAAAACTGCAGTAGTCTTTTCAGTCATCAATATATCTAATTCTCAATATGGCTAAATCTGAGGATACTTAAATTCAGAGACTGAAGCCATGACCAGACAACACAAATCTTTCTACAAATCTGCAACAAGCCAGGTTTGCCCCCGCCCCCAAAAAAGTCTGAAGTCTTTAAAAAATTACATTTGGGAGTTAGCATCCCCTCAATAACAGAAGCGAATGACCTCTCAGTGACCGTTGTGGGGGGTTGCTAGGCAACCACAACACTATTGCCTTGGTTTCTGTCCCTAAAAGACGGAGGGAAGGAGAAGGGCCCTTTCTAGATCTATTTTGGCCTTTGAGGAGACTCATCAGGGCTAGGCCTGCCAGCAACCACCAGGTGACTTGCTTCCACTCAGGTTGCATGGCTCACCTAGACCTGCTTGCTACACTCAATAGTAGTCACCGCAACAAAAGCCACTGTAATTTAGTGGTTAGAGCCTCAGACTAGGATCCAGGAGAACCCGTTTTGAATCACCACTCAGTGTGGAAGCTCACTGGGTTGCCTTGGTCCAGTTATGCATTCTCAGCCTAACCTACCTTACAGGGTTGTTTGAAGGATAAAACGAAGGATAAGAGGACAATAAGCCATTGTGGGGCCCAAAGGGCAGGGAGCAAATAACTGAAAGGGCAGGGAGCAGATAAAAGGTAGGCTGGTTGGGTGGGAAAGAGGGAAGGAAGCAGGGAAAGGGAAAGGCTGTGGGCTTTGTGGGGGGATGGAGGAGTAACAAGATGTCCACCCTGAGAGCCCTTGTGGGTCCCCATGGCTTAATCTAGTCTATTTTATGAGCCCTTGGGCACCTTTGAAATTCTGATACAGGCACAGTCACAGAATGGCAGCCACAGAATGCCTGCCGCAGCTTACCTTCAGACACACAGTGAAGATCCTTGTGCTGTGGTGGTAGCTGCTGCCAAAACAAAATGTTTTAAAACCTGCACAGCTAATCCAAATTCCAGTGACCAGTCAGAAACCTTGCTGGTAGAAAGATTCTTCCTTCTCTTGGACTGTTGATACCTGCCTCTGCTACAGCAGTAGATAAGTTGGTTTGCAGAGAGGAGGAAGGAGGGAAAGAAGAATTCGTCTTGACTCAGATAATATTTGTGCTAAAGGCAAGCGTTACGATCTGCTGCAGCTTGTAGTCCAAGTACAGGGATATCCGAGTTTTTGGCAGCATTTCTATACCAAAGCCTGTCAAACTCTGTCATTTCCTCTGGTGCTATGGCCAGACTTCTCAACAGCACACTATTGTCTTCACTCTGCCAAAATGCTTCCTGCAAGAGTTCCTTTGCAAGAGTGCAACATGGCCCTTTAATCTTCTTTCTTTTATATACTCCGGCGAGTGAGCTTCTTAGCCTCTCCTTGAAGCATTTTGTTTAGGTGGCTGCTCTTGAGCATGCTTTTCAGGCAATGCAGCAAGGCTCTCACTCATTTTCTTCACCCTTTGGGAGAACCTTTCAGATGCTGCCTTCACCTTATGCCCAGTCATTGCCAGAGCTAACATCACTATGTTCACTTAGAAACAGTTGCTGCTAGGAACTATATAAGCTGTGGTAGCTGCCCTCAACGAGTAAGAGAGGCCCGAGTTCCTCACATGTTCTCTAACAAGAAGCAGATGCTTTTCTCTTCTTTTCTTCAAAGGCCAGTGCAAATAAAACAATAAAACTTCCATCTCTCTCCTTACTCTTCTGGGAAGTACAGAAAAGTTAGGGAAATGGTGAAACTCTCCAAAGGCTAGTGCACAGCAATACTTTTCCTCCTTCCACTCGAAGTCCTCTGGGATTGCAGAGACCTTGAAATCCACCAGGAGTTCTTAAAAAAAAAAAACCATCCTACTTATTTTCAGTTGGTTTCAGGCAGGTAGCTGTGTTAGTCTGTGGTAGCAGAACAAATTCTGAGTCCAGTAGCACCTTAAAGGCCAACAAACTTCGCCATGGGCAAAAGCTTCCATGTGTCAACTCACAAAAGCTTATATCCTGGTCAGTTTTTGTTTTTAAGGTGTTACTGGACTTGATTTTTTTTTAAGTCAGCATTCTCCAAATAGTGTTCACAAAATGTGCCTACCAGTTTTTCATCAGCACAGGTTTTTAACATCTTTTTATAAGAAAATGTTTACTGTCATCTGCATGGGCTGTGGTGTGGTAATCAATGCGATGACCGTTCTATAAATCCCAGCCATCTAAGAATAGGTTTGGGATTTATAGAATTGTAAAGGAAGATCAGAGGTTCTGGTGTTTTCACAATCCTGTTTGCCTTTATCGTGGTCCAGTATTTGTTGCATCTGTTTAATTATGAATACTACCATTCATCTGGACAGGCACTTCTAGAAAAGCGTTGCAACATGCTTGGTATATGTGTATTTCTGTCTTCTGTCTTATGTCTGACCACCTAAAAACAAGAATTAGGTGACATGTAAAGCAGGAGGTTTTGGAAGGCTGAAGAGGGCCTGAAATATGAATAACTTGACACAGTTTTTTCCCCCTCCAGCCGCAGGATCTGCAGGGAAAGGAAACCGGCAAATGGACGTTGGAACAGACTATAAAACACCCGTGGGTGGTAAGTAAGATTTTGGAAGTACATTTATGCTGAGGACTGGGTTGCTGAAAGCCATTCAGATAGACTGAGCAAAGTGAGACTAGAACCCATACCTAATATTGCACCTCTTTAATCTTCTTTCTTTTATATACTCCGGCGAGTGAGCTTCATAGCCTCTCCTTGAAGCATTTTGTTTAGGTGGCTGCTCTTGAGCATGCCACCTAACATCTCCAAGATGTAGCATGGATTTTTTTCCCAACACAGCTTTCCATGGTTTCATTGTGAGCACTAGTGTCTGACCAACCAGTTGCTTCAGTGGCAAGTCTTCATGTTTGGGAGGTGGTGGCCTCTCCTTCCTTGGAGGTATTTAAACAAAGGCTAGATGGCCACCTGACAGCAATGCTGATCCTGAGAACTTAGGGGGAGGTATTTGTAAATTTCCTACATTGTGCAGGGAGTTGAACTAGATGACCCTGGGGATCCCTTCCAACTCTACAATTCTAGCAGCTGAAGCAATTCTTTAAAAAACAAACAAACACTGCTCTGGGCTACCGATAAGAAATGCAGGAGACAAGTTGTAAGAGTATTTGCAGTGCAGTCCTAAGAACACTTTTCCAGGAGTAAGCCCAATTGAGTAGACTGCAGGAGGATTCTGAGTAGACCTGCTTTTAGATTGCCCTGTTGATGTCTTGAGTCATTCCCCAGAAAGTTGGCACTGCTTGTAGCATGACATTGTGCTTAAACAATCTATCTCTCATGTAAAAGCTGTAAAATCACCATTTCAGAAAAACTCAGATGGCAAAGATTTGATGGTTGGGGCTGTGGTAGCATAGGGGAAGTAGTTTTCACAAGTGGGATGCAGGTGGGTGGCGTGTCACATGCGGAGGCAATTTTTTTATGGATTTGAAGAGGTTTGACTGATATGTGGCAAGGTCAGTAGCTCAGTGGCTGATTCTAAAAAGACTATATCTCAGTCCTGCGTTGTTGGAAGCTTTAGCATTTATTTTCTTTGGAAACTCTGTCCTGTAGTCTCCTCTTTGTGAGGACCTGTTGAAATTATTCAGTACTGAGAGAACAACTTCCAGGACTGAAGAGAAGATGACTTGGTCAGAACGTCATTGCTTACTTTGGGGAGAGATATTTGATGGTGAACTTCTTGCTTGTCTGCTTGTGATGTCTCATAGTATCAGTGGAACTGTGGAGTATGAAGAGCTGTGTGAATGCATAATTTTCATGGATCAGTGGGCCGGCTTTGTCAAGGGGTGTGAGAAAATGCCTTCACGTGGGCTCACCTTCTATCGCTGATGCTATCTTTTGCGCTGTCTGGGGTGTTTTGTTTTATACACATAGACACACTATCTCTTATCTTCACGCTATAACAAATGACATTTCAGAGCTCCAGGGAAGAGGTCTAATGTTTCAGTTGTAAATGCCTAAAATAGAAGTGAAACCAATAGACTGGAATTGATCTCATTCTTTTGGGAAAGGGGTTTGCATAGTTATTGATGTGGCACCCTGTGTATTTCGGGTATAGGGAATAAATTTGTCACTTCTAACACAAGCAGTGCAAATTGGGCTCTTGCATATAACATATTTCACCTGCATATGGTATCTCTAGTAGTTGCACAAACTGTGTGTGTGAAGAGATATTCTTTGGCAGTGTCCCTTTTGATAGATGTTTAGTTTTAAAAAACAAACAAACCCGACCAGCAGAACATATAGCATGATAATCTCATTGTACAATGATCCATCTTTTCTATTGAGGTTGCAATTTATATCTAATTAACCAGCTGAAGTTTGGAGGTGGTTTTCATTTTCGCTAATATCGATCAAATAAGCTTTGTAAATAATCAGCTGATATCCACAGTTATGAGCTTGAAACTGGCCAGCTGAGCCTCTGTTTACAAAGAGGTGGAGAAACTGCTGTCATTTGGAGTATCTGCACTCTCCTGGCCAGTTTGGGTATCAGGTGAAAAGTTTTTCAATATAAGTACTTTGAAGAGTATAATTATAGAGAGTACTGCATACTGCAGGTTAAGGCACATTCATTCGTTGTTATATAGTGCGCCTTTACACTGCCACCCAACAAAGAAGTACTAGATGTGGCTAACAGCAAAATCAGAAATGGACAATGGAGACCCACCAATAATTAACATTGTTAAGTAATAATGAATTCACCTTGTTAACTAATAATAAATCCAACTTGTCTGCAACGTAAATCACTCTGCTATGTAGCAAATAGCAATGTAGCTACTAGCAATGTAATATGAAATTAAAACCAGCTCAGGAGTAAAATAATAGTAATAATAATAATACTTTTAAGATCTATAAACTGAAAGTATAACTAAAGCAGTGGGCTACACAAAACTATATAAAATCATGATAAAATCTTAAGATAGCGATGATGACTAAAAGATGGGAAAGCTCTCATGAAAAACCCAAGAAAATAAAACACACTTTGCTTGATGGCCGAAGTTTGAAGGGTTGGTGCTAGATAAAACTCTAGGCCGGGGAAGCCATTTTGTAAGGCTTCCCTACTGAGAACAACCTGTCTGTAGTTGCCATCTGCCTTACCTGCATGGACAAAGGCACAGAGTGCAGGGCTTGGAATGAACATCTTAGAATATGGGAAAGGTACTCCAGACGCAAGTGGTGCAGGGCTTTAAATGTGAGCTCCAGCATTTTGAGTTGTGGCTGTAAGCAAATATATAGCTGGGGCTGATCTTTTAATGTTGGAGTGATATGATCCCTTGTAGTCAGACCTGGACAGCAACCTAGCTGCAGAATTTGGCTGTAATTGAAACTTCTGAACCGTCTTCAAGGGCAGCTCCACATTACAGCAAGCACATTACAGTACACATTACAGTAAGCCAAGCTACATGTAACGCAAAGCATGGATTGTAATGACCCGAGGAATGGGCATAGTTGGCATGCCATTTGAAGTTGGTAGAAGGCATTGTGAGCCACAGCAGAAACCTCTGACCATAGGCCAGAATCAAGCAGCACCCTAAAAATGACAAACCTGTTCTTTCTGGGGGAATTACAGCCCTTCCCAAACAAGTTGATTCCTTGATCATTTCCATTTTTCTGGATTAAAATAATTATTATAAAATAAAATAGCATCATAAATTAACATGAAATATCAAGGACACACTTTTGCATCTAACTAATTTTCTTAAATAAATATCAATGTAGCAAAAAACCTAGGCTATTAAAGTCATTTGGGTTCTCTAGATGCAGATTGAAATATGAATTGAAATATGGATACAGATCCCAGGACTTTGGCATCTATAATGAATAGTGTTTGTTTCTTCTTCAGGCAGTAACAGCCCTCACGGGAGCCCTTCCCCTCTGGAATACAACATGCTTCTGGTAATAATCGTTTCTGTGGGAGTCATCACCATCGTGGTGGTTGTCGTGGTTGCTGTCTTCTGCACTCGGCGCACTACTTCTCACCAGAAGAAGTAAGTAGCTTCAGTGGCTCTTTATTACATCTCTAACTTTTGGGGGCAGGGAAGGGGGAATTTGTTGCATGCATTTGATTGTAACATATTTTTTGTCTCTTAAGACATTTTAGGGTTGGTAAATAATGCAGGCGCCACTGTGTTCGGTTTCCCCTCAGTCACATAAAACATAACTTTAGCATTTACAGACCAATTTGTTAACAGACTGATTTGTGTGTCAAGGCTATGGAGAACTTTGGAGTAACTATATGCTGGAGTTCCTAACATGGTACCTGTGGAAACCATGGTGCCTGCTAATAGGTTTCCTGGTGCCCGTGAAGTGTTTTCAGAAAGTGGGTGGGATTTTTGCTGTAGAAATAAAAATGCAGCCTGTTGAACAGAACTTCTGCCTGAAATGTCAAAGAGTTACCATTGGAGTTATGTATAACTTTGCTCCTTGACATTTTGTGGCTGGCTTCGCCTCCTGTGGCAGCCATTTTGTTGTTGCATCTTTCATCCTGTGTCAGAATTCCAAAAATGTCGACAAGCTCAAAAAGGTGCTATATGCACACCTGAGGACAAACACCTGCTATATGCACACCTATGCCCCCTTCCTACAGTTCTTGCTTTCATTTATTGCCACAAAAGATAAGGCAGAGACAAACTGCTTCTTAAGGCCAGTGCCTTAAGGTGCCTTAATACAAGTGCTTCTCTAAGCCTTGAAATCAGTTGTACAGCCTTAGCAAAGTTTCTCTTTCTGTCTGATCTGCCTCACAAAGTTGTTTGGGGAAGGAAATGTATATTTCCCTGAGTTTCTAGCAAGAAGATATTTGCTAAATTCTTAAAATGATAACAGCTTTTTGATGATTTTACTTACGTTATTTATAGTCCACTTCAAGGCAGATCACACAATGTAAGTCAGTGCAATTAACAGAATAAGACAGCTGTTTAGCAGCGCAGTAGGGCTGGGATTACAGAAACCTGAAATAAAGCTTTAAGTATCAGATGTGATATGTTAACGGTGCTAAAGAACAGAATTACATACCGTATATACTCGAGTATAAGTCGACCCGAATATAAGCCGAGGCTTCTAATTTTACCCCAAAAATCTGGGAAAACTTATTGACTCGAGTATAAGCCGAGGGTGGGAAACGCAGCAGTTACTATTCCTGTGGCAGGTAAGGCCACAATGCTGCTTGCAATGAAAGATGAGGAGAATGGTGGTGCAGAACACAAATCAACAATACCAAGGCAGAAGTTATTTCTGGTCAGACTGAAAACACCAGTCCCAGCATGACCCCTCCCCCTTCACTGAGGAGAGCAGGGGGCGGCGGCTGCTGATGCTCCTCCTGCGGCCGCTCCACAACCACTCCGTTCATCCATCCATCCCACACTCTCTTCCTTCGCCCCCCACCGCCGCTCACCATTGCTGCGCTTGATCTCCACATAGATCCCTATCTGGATCTTGCCGAAGTTGGCCGCTGCCATCGCGTCATAGAGGGGGGAAGGAAGGGAGGCGAGCTTGTGATCGGGGCGCGGAATAGTGACTCGAGTATAAGCCGAGGAGGGGTTTTTTCTGCCCAAAATTTGGGCAGAAAAACTAGGCTTATACTCGAGTATATAGGGTAAGTAGAAAGCAATGCAGCAAGCAAGATAATACCTACTTCAAACAGAAAATATATACTTTACACAATAGCATAGTGCAGGGGTGGCCAATGGTAGCTCTCCAGATGTTTTTTGCCTACAATTCCCGTCAGCCCCAGCCAGCATGGCCAATGGCTCGGGCTGATGGGAGTTGTAGGCAAAAAACATCCGGAGAGCTACCGTTGGCCACCCCTGGCATAGTGCACGGTCTCATTTCCCTTATTAAAACACTTTCTTGGCCCATTGCACTAAACCTGTTACTTTTATAACAATTTTAACTTATGGATACCATTTTAACTTATGTACAATTTTAACTTATGTACTAGTCAAATTAAAAGGGAAATTGCACTGACTGCACTCCAGCCCATTCATTCTGTGTTCAAACTTCCTTTAGTTTCAGAAGTAGCTCAACATCCTGCTTTAGTGAAAGATAGATACCCTTTATCTTTCTGTGTTCCTTTTTTTTTTGTTAGCCCACTGTGGTAGCAGCTGCTTCTTTGTATCTTGCTAATCATTTTATGTAGTTGAAAGAAGGCTGTCAGGTCAGGTTCCAGTTCTCTTCTCTGAGCACCTGCTGCATGAGAGGGTAACACTGCAGTACCTTTAGAGAAGTAACAACTAAAATAAACCACTGCGTTACTTATCTATTGCAAATAATTGCTCCACAGATATTTCTTATATCCTATTCATGTATTCTTCACCAAAATTCTTACAAATGTCCATGAATACAGCACAACTCAAAATACAAATTAATTTCCAATTGCTGTAATGGTGTCAAAGTCCACTGTCTGTATCCTTTCATTGATAGATGTGTACAGTACCAATAAATATGCTACTTCTTGTTTGGGTGGCAGTCTGAAATCCAACCGGTGTGGCAACACGGGTCCTAGGTTCAGTCCGTGTTTCGTTTACCCTTCTACTGGCCGCTTTCCTTATGTTCTGGAACCCATGCTTCAGGCAAAAGCTCACGTGGCATGTTATATCTCTTCAGTGTGCACGAATGGAGAACCATAATGTCTAGCAACGAAAGGATACAGACAGTGGACTTTGGTACCATTATAGCAATTGGAAATTAATTTGTATTTTGAGTTGTGCTGTATTCATGGACATTTGTAAGAATTTTGGTGAAGAATACATGAATAGGATATAAGAAATATCTGTGGAGCAATTATTTGCAATAGATAAGTAACGCAATGGTTTATTTCAGTTGTTACTAATCACTACACTGTGGTTTCTGGTCATACCTTCAGAGAAGGCAAGACCTCGGCTGTACTGCATTCTTAATATCAGCAGAACATAATATGAATGGCTGGTTACTGTTGGTGAGTTTACAAATAAAGTTGCTTGCACAGAGGACAGCTGCACCATGATTGGGCGAAGTACTTGAAGGAGAAACAGACAGCAGCTCTACATCAGCCCATGATTTAGCACCTGAAAAATTTTGTATTGTATTTGGTTAAATGGAATGTTTTTAAAAATTAATGTGATTTTAAACCTTTGTATAACTATATGAATATGTTGTTAGCTGCCCTGAACCCGCCTCGGCGGGGAGGACGGGATATAAATAAATTATTATTATTATTATTATTATTATTATTATTATTGAATACATGAATATTTTTCTTTTGATGATGTGCTTGTTGCTTTCAAAGGAAGCGAGCTGCCTGCAAATCCGTGAATGGTTCTCATAAATACAAAGGGAATTCCAAGGACGTCAAACCCCCTGATCTTTGGATTCATCATGAGAGGCTGGAGCTGAAGCCCATAGATAAATCTCCAGATCCCAACCCAGTCATGACTGACACCCCAATCCCTCGCAATTCCCAAGACATCACCCCAGTTGATAACTCTATGGACAGCAATATCCATCAAAGACGGAATTCTTACAGGGGTGAGTTTGGGTCACGTCAATCTAAATTTTATACATGAGGTTTATTGTACAATCGGAGGTATTTATAAACCCATAGATTGTAAGTAAATATCTTTTACTAAGGGTCTCTGGTTTTTAACTAATTTTATTTATTTTTAACTAATTTGAATATTTATTTCCTGCCTTCAAGGCAGCTTGCAATAGTTAAAGCATCCCCAGTTAAAACCATAGTAATCAAAAAATCCCTTCTCTTCTCTCAAAGATGCCTGCCATTGAAACTCCCTCAAAAACTTTGGCAAAGAGGTAGGGCATGCAGCATCTCCTGCAGATCTCCAAGGTGGGGTCTCCTCCTGCCTCTTCAGAGACCCCATTCCATAGAGCCGGAGCTATGATGGAAAAGGCCTGGGCTCTGACTGATACCAGCTAGGCCACCCTAAGTGGTGGGATAACCCACAGATGGCTGCATGATGGCTGTAGTTGACACACAGGGGCATTTGGAGGGAGCTGGGTCCCAGGTTGTGAAGGGCTTTGGAGGTCATAACCAGCATCTTGAATTGAGCTTAGAAACAGACTCTGGCAGCCAGCATAGCTGTTTCAAGAGTGGGTAACATGCATTTCTGGTGGCTAGCCCCTGACAGTAGTCAGGCTGCCGCATTCTAGACCAGTTGTAGTTTCTGGTTTGTCTCTGAGGGGAGCCCAACCCTACGGTATGTTTCAATAATTAAACTGTGAGGTTGTAGAAGCTTGAGTTTGTTCTGCCTTAACCACCAGCCCACAGCCTGAATTCACCAGCTTAGAACAAAGGCAGACACTGGAGGCTAGGATAATGAGCTATAGAGCTTGGTGTTACCTGCATATGGATGACACCCAGCCTCAAAACCCTCACACTCCCAAGGCCCCTATCAACATCCATAGTATCAATCTGAAACAATCTGTAACAAAAGGACAAGCTGTCTGTAAAAAAAAAAAAAAAGGCCAGCATTGGTAATAAGATGGGAAACCTAGGTCTCAGTTTGGTCCAGGAGGATTCAGTATCAACTACTTCATCTTGACTAAGATGGAGTATCCACAGTCACTTTTTGATGGTTAGAAATGTGCATATAAATCTGCAAGGAGCAGAACCCACTGACATCTTCATGCAACTTTAACATCTGATAGCCTTGTTTGCATTACTTAGAACTCTGTTGACAGAATCTATTTGTTTTGAAGAATGTCAACCACAGGAGACTCAAAGATATCAATGGTATGGGCTAGTGACTTATAGTAATCAGTGGAACAAAACCTGCTAGTCTATTTGAATTAAAATTCTGGAGAAATTACAAGTATCTACCCTACCCCATTGGTTTCCAATAGCACAGTTTCACCCTGACCTCAGTATCCCAAACTAGCCTGCCCCCCCCCCTCTCTTGTGTGTGTGTGTGTGTGTGTGTGTGATGGATTTGTTCTGATGATTTTCCATTAAAATTTTGAGAAATTGCACAAAAAGACCCTGTTAGAGTAAAGGGAGGCTTCTTTTTAGGGATTTATGTGGCAGTTTTGCAAGAGAGGCAAACGAGCTTCTTTTGGCATGTATCTTGCTAGGAACTATCCAGCTGTGTGGCTGAATAGCTTCCCCTTTTGAAATAATCTCACAAATATTAGAGTCTCACTGCTTGTTGTTTCTCCAGAAGTGATTCCTTATTGCAGTGCCAGCCTTTGACGCAGAAACCAAAACTGAGAAATCAGTTGAAATCAGTTGAAACCTGTAGAGATAAATAAATGCATGTAAAGAGATCATTATTTTAATAGAAAATTCTTTCTAATTTTGCTGAATGCCTTGAGTCCGAGAAGAGAAGCAGCACACAGGATCTTGTACTCATGCAACTTGCCCAGAAATGCTGTGTACATATTCCCCAGTGCATGCCCATTAGAGGCTCTTAGCAACCGTAAAGAGCCTTTTAATTAAAAAAAAGGCAACCTGTTGTACACTATTCCCTGTTAAACCTTCTTGTTGGTGAGATGTCATAAAAGAGCAGGATATGGCCCTGTGCAACTTCTTTTGTTCTTTCTTCAGGGCATGAGTCAGAAGACAGCATGTCCACGCTCGCTGGACGAAGGGGGATGAGACCCAAAATGATGATGCCATTTGATTCTCAGCCGCCTCAGCGTAAGTCCAGCCTTAAGTTATTAGTTGCCCAGCTGCCTTGAGCCAGATACTTCTAAGTTCATCTGTTGTAAAGAGGGCAGAGGAGGGCACTAAGGAGAAAGTAAATCTTGGCTTCTGCCTGAACTCATTTAAAACTAGGAGGAGGAAGGTGCTGTTGTTGTATACATTGGAGTGAGAGTTCAGAAAGAAAGCATAATACGCCATTGTTCTGGAAAGAATATAAAGCTGAAGCGGCAGGCAACAGCATCTTCCTATAATTGTTGCCCTTCTAGTTCCAGGCCACTTTTCCAGCTGGACCTGCCTGGCATTTTCAGAAAGCCGCCTGTTCTCCATTACAGATTAGTTTCAGGAGGAGGCTGCTTGTGGGAGAGAAGAAGCAGGAGGAGGGGTGATCACCTTCCTCTCACCCCACCCAGGACTCCAGAACTGTATTTGCAATGGGGATGTGGGCTGGAGAAGGAGCTGGGGGAGGGAGGGGAAGGCTCTCCTGCAAAGAAAAAAAGAAAGAGGTGAGTATCGCAGGCCATGATCCTAAGATCTTGTCTTTGAAGCATCCAATGTGAAATACTAAGCCAGTTTTAAAGCAGATTTAAAGCAATGCTGATGTCAGGCTGCAACCCAGACTTTGTTGGGAAGAAGAGTCAAAAACTGGGTTGACACAAGAACCAGCAGTTGTTTAAATGATGCTCTAGCACCAGCCATAGCACAGGCAGGGAGCAGAAGGACAGTGTCGGAGTTGTATTTACAGTGCTGGAGACCAATTTTAGTTGGTGCACAAGGTGAAGGATGGAAATGAGCTTACAGAACAAAGCTTTAAGATGGCCCTCCCCTTTAACATCTAGTCTGTGGAAAAGTTCTGAAGAACTTGAAAACCGGCACACTGTTTTGTGTTGTTTTTACTTGGTTCTGACCAAAGATATTACATTGCTTTCGGTTTTAGATTTTGCTTTGGGCCAGTGCAGCTCCTTGAGTGCAGCATCTTCCTACGTAAAACATTTCCCTGGTTATTTTCTTTTATGGCTGTATCAAGCTGCAAGCAGCTGAAGTTCACTTTGCAGTTGACTTGGCCTCAGGGCAAGGAAAGGTAGAAGGAGATAATTGCTCCTTCCAGAGACAAAGGCCACACACAGTAAGCCTTGATCTAGGGAGGGGGAAAAAAAAGAACACAGGTACAGTTTTCTTGACAAAACAGAGAAGCGGGATTCTGGGCCAAGAGAACCTGCTCCATACTTGGAGGAGAGTTTAATCAGCACTGAGCTGATTATGTCAAATGGATCTTTAAATTATTATTCTTAAAAGAGCAAGGGGAGGATAATGCAGATCCGGTGTTTTGACCTTGAGTACTTCCATGACTGTTTCACCCTACAATTATTGTTTAACCATGATGTAAGCAAAGTGAGTTGCCATTTAAAAGAGGGGAACTAATGCACAGTAGAGGGGGCTATTTAACTTTCCTATCATGTAGTTAAGGAAAAACAAGAAAGGGAAAGAAACTTACCCCAAAACTTGGAGTAAGAAACCTGAAAGTTTAATATGCAATTGAAGGGCCAAACATTAAAAACCAACTGTAAAATAAATCATAAACCAACATACATATATTTATTGTAGAAAGCTAAAACCACACAACTCTTGGCACATGGGCTCTGACCTTACACCTATCTTGATCAATTCTGGGCCATGTGGCATACAATAAGACACTGGATGCAATATGTATGCCCTTGATTAGGACATAAGGCTGTAGAATAAGAGGCCTCAAGAATATCTTTAAGCCTTTGTCACTTCATTAAAATTCCTTGTAGTCCAGCATTGTTCTGTTGTTTTATTGTATTCTGTAGTATGAGCCAAAATGTGTAATTACCTTTCTGACATCTGAAGAAGACCAGTCTAGGTCGAAACGCGTCAGGTCAAGTTGAGTGGGTTCCCATTGTGGTTTTCTGATTGTACATAGGGTAGAGGCTTATGATGGGCCCTTAAATGGTTTTAGCTTTCTACAATAAATACATGTATGTTGTTATATGATTTATTTCACAATTTGTTTTTAATGTTTGGCCCTTCAATTGCATATTAACTTATCATGTAGTTAAACCACAAGAAAATTCAGAATCCCAAGCTACCTTTAGCTATGCTGATGAAAAACAAAAAAAATAGTTGATTTTCCTCAGCTGTAGTAAAAGCAGCTTCTCACCACTTGGTCACCGGGGGCAGCTTGCGGTACAGGCATCATCAGCAAATTGCCTCGTGGCCAAGCCTGAGTAGAATAAAACGAGATGTGACGAAGACTGATGTGACCCAAGTGAAGCCTAGCAACTCTCCAGTGATATTTGCTGACATCCCTTTAAACAGTCCCACTCACTCATGCAGGCAGAAAACTGAATATGTCGTAGGCACTTCCACAAACTGATGGCCTCAGCTAACTAGAGTATGTTTCTCGAACACTGTGTTAGGGGTACGCTGGCAAATACACAATTCTGAGATGAATCGGGCAGGTGATGGCTGATTTCTGCCAGAGGACATAATAATGGACACCGGCACAGGCGACTTTAGAAGGGGATCAGACAGATTCATGGAAGAAGTAGTAGTAAACTGCAGATTTATACCTTGCTCTCCTCTCTGAATCAGAAACTCAGAGTGCCTTACAATCTCCTATATCTTCTCCCCCCACAACAGACACCCTGTGAGGTGGGTGGGGCTGAGAGAGCTCTCACAGAAGCTGTCCTTTCAAGGACAACTCCTGCAAGAGCTGTGGCTAACCCAAGGCCACTCCAGCAGCTGCAAGTGGAGGAGTGGGGAATCAAACCAGATTCTCCCAGATAAGAGTACACGCGCTTAACCACTGCACCAAACTGGAGGACAGGTCTATTGTGACGTCTAGCTGTGATGACTAAAAGAAAACTTCCACATTCAGAGGCATGAAACCTCTGAATCCCAGAGCCAGGAGGCAACATCTGGGTAAGGCCTCGGCCTCTATGCCTTGTTGTTGGGCTGCCAGAGGAGCTGGTTTGCCACTATGCAAGACAAGATGCTGGACTAGATGGACCACTGGTCTGCTCCAGCAGGGCTGTTCTGATATTCAGAGTAAAGGAACAGCAGGAGCCTGAACATAGCATCAGCAGTAGGTGCTAATGGAGGAGTGGAAATAATTGCTCCAATTCCTTCAGTGGCACAAACTAAAATATTCCTAACAGTGGCATACCTTTAATTTATGTGTGTTGCTAGTAAAACACCAAATCTGCTCAGGGAAGGGGTGTTTGTTTTCTGGGGACTGGGAATAAAACGAGGCAAAGTGAACAGGGTACAGGAGAAAGTATGTGGACAGAAAGCACAAGAAAGAGGTAAATATTTTTAGTTGATTGCGAAGAAACAAAATACTCCTGATAAATGTCGTGCACATTAGTCACTTTGACATAAAAAACTCAGAGGCCTTGGAAACTGAGAAGAAAGCAAGTTCCCTATGCAACACAAATATATATGCAAGCATTTGTTTACAGAAAATCAGAGCAGAAAATCTGCGTTTCCATGGAGTGCGAGGAATGGGATAAATAAACACCTCACATGGATATCAGGGCACTGTGACCTTCCTAATGATCATCTGTTTAAAAATTATATAATTTTAACATAGAATATTTTACCACTTGACCATTGCATTGTCCTTAACCTTGTTATAGTTGAAGCGGGCATAAAATGCAGCTATGCAGTTTCCGATTTTCCTTCACAGTGGTGGCATTCTATTTTTTTTAAAAAAGTCGATTCATTTTAATTTTTTCAGTTTTTGTCATTTGTTTTTCTTTCTTCTGTACTGTTCGGTTCTTCTGCTTTGGCCTTGCATAGCCATAGCCCCCCCCCCCCCCTCCCCTGAACTGGATAGCCCCAGGGTATCCTGATCTCACCAGAACTTGGAAGCTAAGCAGAGTTGACCCTGGCTAGTATTTGGAAGGGAGACCACCAAAGAATACCAGGCAAACCACCTCTGAATGTCTCTTGCCTTGAAAACCACACAGGGTCACCATATGTCAGCTGTGACTTAACGGCACAAAAAGAAAAGACATGGCAGCTAACGGGTGGAATTCTTTAGCGGGAGCTCCTTTGCATATTCGGCCACACACCCCATGATGTAGCCAGTCCTCCTGGAGCTTACAAACACAGACAATATTCAAAGGAGCTCCTGCTAGAATTCCACCCCTGGCAGCTAACATTATTGGCAGAAACTCTGGTAAAAAAATTGGCTGCAAACCTGGATGTGAAACCTTAGCTTGAAGAAACCGTGGCAAGCCATGGTTGTATTACCTGTAGTGATGAGGCAAAACCATGGTCAGCATTAACCAGGTTTAACTATTATGTCTCTTCTGGGCTTCTTTCCTTATTTTGGTGCTCTTCCAATTTCTAATTTTTGTAATATTTTTCTCTTCCACTTTCCCCATCTTGGTTTCCAACTTTTTTGTTGTAAACGTTTTGGTTTTTTGCTCCTAATCTCACAGGCCTTTATGTATACCATTGTAATTTACCCAGATGCAAAATTCTAAACTATGAACTTAGGAGCAGCAAATATTTGCTTTAGTCAGAATTGGACTGGGCATGTGTCAAGGAGTTCAGTCCTCTTTTCCTGCAATAGTTTACGCAAGTTGAGTTCACGCTCATTTCAGCAAAGAACACCTTTAAGAAACTGTGTGGCAATATGCCCCTCTTGGTGCAGAGGGTTCAGAGAAGGCAAATGTAACATAGTGCAAGACAACAAAACTAGAAGCTGAGATTCCTGTATCCTTAGCTTCTCTATCCCTGGAAATTTCATGGCAAAATGGACTTTACTGTTCCTGGGTTGCTGTCTTCCATTGTGGGTGAATGGGGTGGTGGTTGGGGTGGAGGTGGGGTGCACGGCTGGATGCGTGCTGTTTTGTGTGTGTTAAGCATTTTTCTGTCTTGTGTTCATTCGCAGCTGTGATTAGTGCTCATCCCATCCATTCCCTTGATAACCCCCACCATCATTTCCACTCCGGCAGCCTCGCTTCTCCAACCTGCAGCTATCTCCATCACCAGGCAAACCCATGGCCTGTTGGCCCATCCGTGTCCCATTCAGACAGGGCTAATTCCACAGGTGAGAAGAGTGACCTGGGCACGGGTGTTTGGAAGGAAGCCATTGAGTGAAAGAGAGGCGGAGACGAGACCCCCCCTCCAAGGACATCACTCTCCCGTCCTGCTGTTTTTTTGTTGGGGGAGGGCAGGTGTTTATATGATGTTCCTAGAGATGTTGAATTGTGTTTACCAGGAAACAAGTTCCAGTAAGCTCAGTAGAACTTGTTTTCTGTGCGTGCACGCGTAGTAGCGGGATGCTGGCTTTTGCAATTTCCCTTTTCTGTCCCCTGCATTCTAGATATTGTTTGATATGTTTGCTTAGAAGTTATTGCACGGTCGTGTTGAACCCATGCTTAAATGTGTAATTGTTGGATGCCTTCATCAACTCAAAGCCTGGGCATAGCACTTGCCAGTTCAGTGCTGGAACAGAACCCAGCTGGGAGCAAGGAAACCAGCATCTCCTCCGTTGTTCCCCCAGAGTTAAGAATGAACCATAGGCCTTTCAAAGTTTGTATCAGACAGACTCTTCCTATGTTACAAAAAAGAGGATAGCAATGCCCTTTTAAAGAAGTGTTTTGTAGTTCTTACACACCGAAGGCCTGCCTATTCTGTCTAATCTGCAGCTGGCATTTAATCAAGCACAGCGTGAGCATTATTAAGGTACTGATAACTTGTGCTTAAGCAGCAGATTAGTTACACAAGCAGACATTTTTCTGTTTTAAGAGCCAAGGATTAGTTTGGCTTCTTGAAGTACATGTAGGAAATCTTGACAGTTGCCTCTCAAGGGGTTCAGCCCTTAAAAAGCTTGAGGCACTGTCAGAGCTGCACTGGGCTGTGCTTTGGGGGAAATCATCTGTAAATATGCTGCTAGAGTTAAAGATGGTTCAGGTTTCTTGCTGCAGAATCCCTGCCCCCTCTCTGTGGGTGGCTGATTGTTCTGAATGGTAAATAAGGCGCCACGGTCAGTAGAGGGTTGCATCCAAGTGTCTCAGTTGCAAGGGGGGGGGGGGGGAGGAAGTAAGTTTTCAAGCACATTATGAGAGTTATATATACAAGGACTGCTGTGTCTGAGTTCTTATTGCTGTTAAAACCATAATGAACGATGTAAGTCAAGGGGATGGCTGCTATTGCTGTGTGTACCCTCTGTGCGAAACACATAAGGGAGAGAAGAAGCAAGATCCACTTGTATTACTACGTGGCATTTGTATGGCTGTGGAGTAATTATCTGGCCCTACATTAGGGGTCCCCAACATGATACCCATGGGCACCGTGGCACCGACTGACACCTTTATTGGTGCCCACCAAGTGTTTTTAGAAAGCAGGTAGGACTCTTGCCTAGCAGGGCAAGATTTGATTGCTTATGCAGATTAAAGTCACGTTTGTTCCTCTTTCCCAATGTGTTTTTAAAATTGCCCCTCTGTTCCCCTGCACTTGAGCTTCAGCCCGCCTCCACCCTGTATCAAAATCCCAAAGGGGCCCACAGGCTCAAAAAAAGTCAGGGACCCCTGCGCTAGACGGTCGATGGCTAACACGTCTTAAGTTCTCTGTTTAGTTTGATCCAAAGTTTGATGGTGGTCCATTCTCTTCAGATCAGAATTTAGATTAGCTTCATTCCTTGAGGAGGTGAAGAGATAAAGCTGCAAAGTGACTTAATGTCAAGGCTAATCTCTTGTTTAATTAGAGCAGTAATTACTTTTCTTTATACCACTGGCCTAAAGTAAACTCGGATAATGGACTGACTACTACAGTGCCTCTTAAAATAACACCGGTAACAGGAAAACACACAGGATCTAAAGTACCTGCACCTAGCAGCAGCGACAGGATAAAGCCTGAGAGCTGTTCCAATTAAGAAAGTGGCTCTTTAGGTAAAGATAGATGAGGGAGAAAGCAATCTGGAAGGTCTTTTAAATCAGCACGTTTTTAGATTCTGCAAGCAAGTATTTGTGTGAAGCAAGACCTAGGGTGAAAAGGGTCGGCAGCCTTGTCTCAAAAGGTTATGGCCCAGACAGTGAGACTGAAGGTTCTTCCAGCAGCCCAGGGGTTTATGGGAATACATTCAGCGGCCTGGAGGTTCCTGTCTTACCTCTTCAAGCAGCTGGACTTGCTCAGTATGGAAGCTGTTTGAGACCCACCGTGAGGCGACCATTTAATTGCCTAGTTCCAGTAAAGATGTTTGGCAAAATAATCTGCAGGGATTCTAGTGTTAGCAGGGCTGTTTCACGGAAGTATGAAAAGGAATTTTCCATTTCTTCCCTAACCCAGAATCTGTTCGAAATACACCGAGCACAGATACCATGCCAGCTTCCTCGTCTCAGACATGTTGCACCGACCACCAAGAGCCAGAAAGTGCCACAGGACCTTATCTGCCCAGTACTCAGGAGGAGGAGCCAGGCCAGAACCTTCCTACCGCCCATGTGCGTCCCTCTCACCCTCTGAAGAGCTTTGCTGTGCCAGCGGTTCCACCCACAGGGGCAACCTACGACCCTGCCTTGCCAAGCACACCTTTGTTATCCCAGCAAGGTGAGTACTAGCAAATGGACGCTGCAGAAAGAAGAGGTGGTTTAAAGGTCTTGACAAATGGGTATGGTGGGGAAATAGCAGAGGAGAGGGAAGTCGCCTCTTAGTGAATTATGTGAGAGGACAATGTTTTCCTTACCGATCTGTGGGTTTAAAAGGAGTCCCCACCGGCACCTTTTCTGGCACCTGAGAGGTGTTTTTAGAAAATGGACAGGGCCAGGTGGGGTGTTTTGTCCAGCAAGATTTCGGGTTGGGCACCAGAGATTTGATTGGCTCCTCAGATTTTAAAATATGTTTTTTGGCAGCAGCTGCCACCACAACACAAGATTCTGTGGTGATGGTAAACTACAGCAGCCATTTTGTGACTGGCTCCACCTCTTGTGGCAGTTATTTTGTGGCAGCCATTCTGTGGTTGTGCCCATCCTATTGTGTCAGAATTCCAAAAATGCCTTCAGGCTCAAAAAGACTGGGATCCCCTGCTTTAAAACACTTCTCTTTGCTAGATTTTTTTTTTTAAATCCAAGATAATATTTTGGATTATTTTATTTTTCCCTCCTCACACACACACACACAAAAAACCCTTCTCCCAATTAGGGGTAGATTTTATTGCCTAGTGAAACTACAACTTTGTTTCCTAGCCAGCTCTCAGTGTGGATCACCCTAACACTGATATTCCCTCCCCCCCTCCCGTGTGTTTGCTGGTTGTTCGCTACATGCATGAAAACAAATGTGAGCTGGATCCCAGTAGGCAGCCGTGTTGGTCTGAAGCAATAGAAGAAAGCTGTCAACAAGTGCGCCTTTAAGACATTTGTCTGATGAAGTCTGCTTCAGAGCATACGAAAGCTTACGTTCTGAATAAAACCTAGTTGGTCTTAAAGGTGCACTTGTCTACTGCTTTGTTCAACTGTGAGATGGGAAGTGATGACGGAGGGTCTCTTTGTCTTGTTAGTATATATTTGATACAGCTGCCAGGCACCATTTGTATCCCAAGTGGGCACCATTTCACAATGGAGGAATTCAGTGAGGCCTCCTCAGCAGCCTGCCAGATGGTTTTGAGCCCTCTCAGAATTCTTTAAGACACAGTTTGAGATTTTGGATCTTGCATCAAAATTGACAGATATAAAATGGGATGTTGCCTAAGCAGTGCTTTCTGAAGACCAACCACAACAATGCTTGTGCTTAAGCTTCTAGCCATCCAGTCCATTCAGTGAAGACGGCATCCATCGGCACCCTCGGGAGAACCCGTCCCCCTATGCCGGTTGTGGTCCCAAGTGCCCCTGAAGTGCAGGAAACCACAAGGATGCTTGAAGACTCAGAAAGTGTAAGTGTACTCCCAGAAGGGAACCTAACCCTAATGAGTGTAAAATTAATCATTATTCAAATTAATTGCATTTTAGAGAATTAATTAAATGGCACTCCCCCTCCCGCCCTTAAGGCAGTTGAGTGAACCGTGTTATCTTTGTGGGATGATTTTTAAAAATAATTATTAGTCTTTTGTCTTTTACAGGGTGGCATAATTTTATTTTATTGCCATTTTGGGAGCTACTCTACAAATACCCTGACCTTGGATGGTCATGGCTAGCTCGACCTCATCAGAAGCTAAGCAGGGTCAGAAGTCTGTATCAGAAACCACCCAGGAAGTCCAGGGCCACTTTAGTGAGGCAGGCAATGGCAGACAACCCCTGACTGTCTCTTGCCTTGAAAAGGAGTTGCCATGTGGACTCCCTGTTCCCAGGCGTGCAGGAAAAATCTGAAATGAAAAACTAAAGGGCTGTGTGTGTTAAATCCCTCAGAAATTAAAGTAGCATTCCCTGCACAAGCGCTGAGAATGCACTTACCTTTGGTGCCAGTGATACCAGGAATTGGTGGGGGCAGCAGCCACGCAACCCTGGCCCCGCACTGCACCTGGCAGCAGCTACTCCACCAGGGAGACGTTCTGGGTGTGCTGCTGCCAGAGCCCTGGAATCACACCAGAAAAACTGCTGCTGGTGTAGCAGCCTGGGAGTCACGCTGGGCCCACAGGTGGCAGAGGCACATGCCTGGCGGCCAGTCATGGTGGCCACAGGCCCAGCAAGGAAGTGAGGGGTTGGAATCCCTCCCTGTAAGTATCGCAGGCCTACGGTTGTTATCCCTAACTACAAAACCAACAAATGAAAGACCCATCTGGAAAGCTACTACCACTCAGAGTAGTAGATAGTAGTGGGCTAGAGATTGCATGGAAGCTGGAACACATCAGTGTAGCCCGTGGGTTCTTAATAGAACCCTCCATGTCTGCTTTTCTTTTGAAAGTTTCTAGCTCTCATGGAAAACTGGCATGAGATTAGGAACAAATGGGGAGAGTTCATCTTTTCCTTTTTTTTTGCTATTTCTGAGGCCTTTCCCAGAAATCTTCTAATGTCTGGCTCAAAGTTTTCACATGGGTTTCAGTGTTTCAAAAGTCTGGTAGAGCCATCAAGTCACAGCCAACATGGCTGCCCCGTGGGGTTTCCAAGAGATATTCAGAGGCAGTTTATTGTTGCCCACCTTGGACTTCCTTGGCAGTCTCCCATCCAAATACTAGCGAGGGCTGAGCGACCCTACTTAAGCTCCCAAGGTCTGACAAGATTGGGCCTGCCTGGGCTATCCAGGCTATCGAAGAATTTTTTAAAAAGAGAATCAAGTGCAGTTTTATCATCTTCCAGAAGTATGAAAATAAGGTGAAAATTTTATTAACACACCCAAACAAATTGCTGCAGCAGTGGCATCCTCGGTCATGAGGGTTCTTCCCACATAGCCCCTTAAACGGAACATTTCCCCCATTCCTGAGATTCTCACCCTGAGAAACACACATTCTCAACAAGATTCAGAGAGCAACCAGGACATGTCTACAAGCATCACCTCATATGGAAGTGACTTGGGTACAAAACAGCTGATTGTGGTTTTTTTCTCTTTCCTCTTCCCGTTTGTGTTTTTAAAACCCCTTCAATCACCCTCCTATCTCATTAATCCACCGTGGTTGCGTTTGTGATGCAATTCGATGTTTGTCGGGGGTTTGCCTGATGCTGATGCTGCTTTTGTCCACCTCTGTCTCCTTGCATTGCTTGTGCGTTTGGAAAAATGAAACGAAAAAAACCCCTATGGGATGGGAACACTCCAATTTCTGTAGTAACACAGTTCATCTGTAAATGTGGCTTGGCTGCTCCCCATACCCTCTCCCCCCACCCCCTTTCCCAGAACAGCGCAGCTCATCTTGTCCAGTAACCCTGTTAAATCTCCTGCAGAATTATGAACCGGATGAGCTGACCAAAGAGATGGCCCATCTGGAAGGACTCATGAAGGACCTTAATGCCATCACAACAGCATGACCACCTTCCCCCAAGACATGACTCCAAACCCTGCCCTTGCAGGTCACGGAACTTAGCCTTGGAGCACAAGGACAAGAAATTGTACAAAGACATATAAAGGGAGACAGCACAAGAGGGTCACGCCGCCAGCCACAGGAGCTGTGCCCCCTGCTGGTTTAACTAAGTGACTTTTCTGTTTGTTCCCCTGAAGCAAACGTGTTGGAAAGTTGTGCCCCACTTCCTGCTGTGGTCCCACAAGAGGAGGGGCTCAGGGCGGGGAGGGCCATCAGGCCAATGAGATCCAGCATCCGGGCAAAGAAGCGGACTTTAGCATTCATTTGAGTTGGGTTTCGTCTCGGTGCTGTGACCTTCCCTGCTTTTTTTTTTTCTTCCAGTGTTTGGACATTCACATTTATGTACAATTTTATTTGTGTGTTTTTATTTTATTGTATCTTTTTTATTAAAAACGAAAAAAATGTAATCTGAAGAAGGAAAAAAAAAGATTTGTGTTGTTTCCCACAGCCTAGACGGATGTTCGATTGCTTGTTCTGTTGTGTACAGGAACTCATTGCCAGCGTGGGTTGTTCAGGGTTTTTGTTTTGTTTTGTTTTTAGTGTGTGTATAATTACATCACTTTCCAGCAGTTAATCCAAGGCCTTGGGGAGATGCTGCATTGCTCTTTGTAAGCTTTTTTTATTTTTATATTATAAATATTAAAAGCCTAACTAGATTTCTCTCTCATCACTGTGAGATTATCTGTTTGGATTGCAATGTGACCCTGACAAAACTCGTTGCTTTTTCCCTTTTTCTTTTTGGTGACGTTTCGGTGCGTGGCTGTGTGGGTAGGAATGGAGTGAGGATCCACTGAGTGGTAGGAGGTTTTATTGATTCCCAGGAAAGCTCTGCTGGCATTTGCCCAGGTGGATAAACAGAACCAAGTAATCTTAGATGGAGCAAAGGAGAATTTCCACAATTTGGGGGGCGGGGGCACTATGCCTGTATCTGTCTATCAGTGGAATTGCCGCTGACTATATTCAGGGTTACCCGGTTCACGTGTTACCTTGTAAGCACACATGATGTAGCAGCTGGCATTTTTCACATGCGTGAACTTTGCCAAAATCCTCACACCATAGATCAAAAATGACTGGATACAAAGCATCTTTTCCTACAATGCGTTTTGTGAGAGTCATTCAGCATCTCTGTTTACGAAAACGCAGTTTTCCTTGAGAGCTTTCCTCTTTTGTAGTACAGGGCCTTATAAAATTCAGATACTACAGTTTGCTTTAGCAGCAGACCTTTCTTTGTTTTACATTTCATTTTGGACACCGGTGCCTCTTAACATTTTGCACTGCATCTCGGGTTTTATTCCAGATCTTTGAATGTACAAAGGTCAGTTATCGATCGCATGAGGGACACCTCTCTTGGTAGCTGTCGCCTCATCCCAAAGCACAAAGAGTGTTGGCCCGTTCCGTTCAAGCCTACTTCTCACAATTCTGAACCCTGGAAATAATATAGAGAGATTCCCGTAAGGTAAACTGAATCCATATCACTGTACCAGGATGCTTAAATGAAGTTTTCAGAAGCGGTGTTAAACCACAGTAAAATAAAATGTCTTTGGTGGCTTGCAGGATTAATTAAGAAACACACACACACTTACTTGTGACTCAGTTAACAGTTCAAACCAGAGAGAAAGAAGCTAAAAGGGGATTCCTGATCAGCTAGTCATTTAGCCTGGGCTATCTGTTTATTGGCTGTTCAGACTGACACCCCAGTATGTTCAATGTCACAATCTTCTGGGATGGTAACTTAATATAAATGAGAGGCTGGTTGTGAAAACCCCTTTCTCCAAGTTGCTTAAAAGGGCTAGAGAAGGGAGCGCATGACGTGGGTCTGTTGTGCATGACAAATTTATTGTCTAAGCCATTTTCTGTCAGGGTTGGTACCAATGATGGAGACCAAAATTGCCCATCAGTTTCAAGCCTTGGATTCCTTTTAATCCTCACATAATTCATGTTAATAGAAAACTCAGAGTTTCTGAACACTTAGCTCTTCTAAGCAGCATCAGTTTCCATTGTAAAGAAAAACAGAGTGAATTCTTTCATGCCCATTAATAGTTGTAACGTGTACATGAGCATTTCTGCGGTGAATTCATCCAAAAACCTATATTTTTTAAAAAAATTAGTTATATTAAAAGTCCCATAAAAATTAAAACTGGCCTATATAGGTTAATATTCTGTCTTCCAATGATAGGCACATCCTGATGCCCTGGGAAAAGCTCATAAAGCATTATATGTAGTTTCCTCTCTACTGTGTTCTTTATCCAAGAAAGCTAACAGTTGATTTGTTGGGCTGGGGCAATTGGTCAGTCATATGACCAAGTTGTCGCACCTGGAAAAAAGGGCCTTGGTGTACAATTCAGGACAAAACAAAACAAAAATCCAGATATTAGCCTGGATCCAGTTATCAGATCTGTGTGCGCACAATCCAGCTTTAACAGACTTTATGTGAAAGGAAGGGGAGAGGTCACACCATCCTTCTTTTTCATAAAACTAGAAATCTCTTCTTAATGAGGCGGGCAGGGTAGGGTATGTTAAAAGCCCAAGTGCCGCTTGCAAGCGGTGCGGTGCTCTGGGATGAGGCCAATTGGAGCCGATCCAGAACCCTGTACAATTTGTGTGGGTTTTTTTGTTTTTGTTTTTTTAAAGACCCCATAATTCTCTTCTTGTGATCGGAAATGTTCTGCACAATCTTTTTAACATTGTACATACAATGCTTTTGTTAGAGCAAATAGCAAAATCCTTTGTATCTGTTGGGTCCTCACTTGTGTCCCTGGATTCAGCGGGCACGCATCCTCCACTCCTAAGATGTATACATTTCTATTCCTTGTCTATACCCAAAGAAATGCCATCGTGTGTATTCAGTATTCCCCACAGCTGGGTTTTTTTGTGTGTGAATATATTGCTACTTGCATAGAAACACCATGAATGTCAAATATTGCCATGAATCTGGGACAAGGGGGTGGGGGATATTTTTAAAAAATATAATAAAACAACTGTTCAAAGTTGGTTTTCTTTTTTAAAAAAAAAAGTTAATAAAAAAAGGAATTGTTTATCCAAGTCATTGTACAAATATGTATTGCACTTTCTTCCACATTTTAACACTGTTTTTTACATATCTTGTGATTTTAAATTTGAAACATTGTGTATCTCTTGTAGTGTCATAGCCAAGCTGCTAAAGGGCAGCTTCCTCCTGAGGAATTTTGGAGAGGGTGGGGTGGGGTGGGGACAACACAAAAGCTTTGTATATTGTTTTACAGTTCTGATATAGGAGAACTCGGAGGACTGCTGTAAACTTCTACCTTTCTGTACATTTTTTTCCTGTAGTATTTGCTGTATACATTATAAATTTTTAATACTGTCATGTTCATTATTTGGTATTGGACATCCAATACACTTTTTTAATCTAATGAAATTCTCATTTGGTCTACAGAGTTGTTTTTTTCCCCCTCTCAGACTTTGCCTGTCTCATTTTAACCACAATGAGAATCTCGTAACGGTGAACCAACACGTGCTTCTACACCACGCTGCCACTAAGAAAATAAAGACTGGATCCTGTCGTTTCTCCACTCAATTGTGCCTGATTCCCCTCCTGCCTGCAGCCCCCGTCCTTCCATTTTACACATATCCCGTGATCTCAGGCTTTTCAGTGGTGAAAAGGGACAGGACTGGATCTACATGTTTTTTGAGTGGGGGCAAAATTTAAAAATGATGCCCCCTTATGAGCCATTCTGTCTTATGGTCCCATAGAATACAATGGACTCCATACCCAATTTGGTGCCCCCCCTCTGTTGGCGCCCGGGGCAAGCACCCCCCTCTGCCCCTGCTAGATCTGGCCCTGAAAAGGGGACCCCTCTACTAATCTACCAAAGGGAAACCTGATAGGGGCCAACACCAAATGCGCCTGACTTACATGTAAATGAACCTTAACACACACACACGTATATGTATATAAAATAAATAGGATCACACCCTGTTAGGTTTCCAGTCCATAAATGAAAAGCTATCAAGGTAAGTGATTTCCCATGGTAGTCAACCACTTGTTTTGGTGAGCCCTCCCCCCCCCCAAAAAAAAATCCCAGCTGTTTCAGAAGAAAATAGCAATGTGACATATAGTAGAAGCATGGGAGAAAGTCAACACTGAAAGCTCTCCCTCATTCTCTTGCCTGAACCCCTGTGCCACAATCCTACCGAATGCTCCATTATCTCCTGCTTTGTCTCTGCCAGTCAGCTTGGCTGAGCAATGTTCCCTTTCTTGCAGGCTAATCTCCTGAGAGTAGCACTTCCCAAGAGGATATGCGCCATGAGTTCTCTGTTTGGATCACCGGACACCAGTATCTGTAAGGCTCTGTTTTGCTTGGTTTATCTGCCTCTTCCAGTTCAGCTCCCCAGAAAGAGAACCCATCCCCAAATCTGGCAAGGGGAATGGGGAGAGTTTCTCTGAGCTGTGTCCTCAAGAGCTTGTCACAAGAAACAGATTCAGATTTTTGTGTGTGTGTGTGTGTGTGTGTCGCAGGGGTGGCCAAACTTACTTAACGTAAGAGCCACATAGAATAAATGTCAGCTGTTTGAGAGCCACAAGACATGAACATCAGATGCTTGAGAGCAGGAAGGATGGAAGGAAGGAAGGAGATGTGGAAAGAAAGCAACTTTAATATTAAATGCATTATTCAAGCCGCCGGCTAGCTTGGCTTGGTGAAGTGATTTAAAGATCCAACATGGCTTATCTGATGTTCTTATGTATATATATGTATGTGAAAGAGCCAGTTTGGCCACCCCTCATTTGTGTGTGTGTGTGTGTGTGTGTGTGGTTCTAGAACTGGCATCAGCAATGGGCATCTTGAACAAGCAAGGAACCATAAACAGCAGTGTGGGCATCCAAACCCTTTTTGCTTGGAGTTGGAAATGCAGAAGTTAAAAAGTAGTTAACAGGGAAAGGTAGCCTGCATACCTTTCTGCTTCAGTGGGGGGGGGGGGGTCTTTTTCACTTTGTTACCATGTGTTTAATATCCCTTAGAATCAATAGAGAGCATTTCCTAATTCGAATTGTACCTGACTTGTAGGGAAGGGCCAGCCATCTGTGATGTAGACCTGCAGCACTTTTTCCCTGATCTGATAATACCTTTGGGTTTACCCTTTCCATGGAAAGTCTAGTTGAGCTGGCTTTCCATAAGGTGTCCCATACATTGTAGGCAGTGGTGGAAAGTGCAGTCAGGTTGCAGCTGTCTTATGTCCTTCCTTCCTTCCTTCCTTCCTTCCTTCCTTCCTTCCTTCCTTCCTTCCTTCCTTCCTTCCTTCCTTCCTTCCTTCCTTCCTTCCTTCCTTCCTTCCTTCCTTCCTTCCTTCCTTCCTTCCTTCCTCCCTCCCTCCCTCCCTCCCTCCCTCCCTCCCTCCCTCTTTCTGATGGTCTCCCATCTAAGCACTAACTAGTGTGGACTCTGTTTTCTTTCTGAGATTTGACAAGATCGGGCTATCCTGGGCCATTCAGGTCACGGCATGCCTTATAGAGAAGAAGGAAGAGATTAGATTTATACCCCACTCTTCACTCAGAGTCTCAGAGTGGCTTACAGTCTCCTTCCCCTCAGAGCAGACATCCTGTCAGGTAGGTGGGGCTGAGAGAGCTCTTTCGAGAACCGCTCTTGAGAAAGCTCTTTTGAAAACTGTGGGTGACCCATAGTCACACAGCAGTTGAACGGGGAATCAAACCCCATTCTCCCAGATTAAAGTCTGTGACTCTTTACCACCACACCAAACTGGTTCTCAGGGGTTGGCTATATCGTTCCCTGATTACAAGAAGAGGCTTAGCGTTTGTCACAGTCCAAATAGATCCTTTAAGCGAGGGAAAGAGCTTTATTTTGTACCTAACTACAACTTTAACTATGTGAAAAGGACCACCATTTTTATCTGTTGTAGACATATGCAGAGAGTAGCTACTTTTCCCTGTTTTTATTGAGTCACAAGTTAGATTTCTGGACTCTCTTTGACTACTACTTCATCAGGGAAGTGTTTCAGGAAATCAGCCGAGCTCTTCTTCTAGCCTTGAACGAGAATCTTCTCACCCAAATAGGAATCGGTTGCTTTCATCCTGTCAGTCAGAGAGAGGGTAACATTGGGACCTACAGGCTTGTCCATTCCCACCTTAGGTGAGCAGGCAGGCTCTGCCCAGTCTGGTTTTGTGCCCTGTCGATTGGTTGCACGTGAGTCCTTCCTTCGCTCCAGGGCTTTCTTTTGCTTTCCCCAAATGAAACATTTTTGTTCCTTTTCTTACGTAACCTGGATTCAAAGCATATTTTCGCCACCTCCTGACACTACCTAAAAGGGAAGGATTCCTTCCTCTGGACAAAGATTCATTCTTTGCAAATTTGTCTGCAGTCTCTTATGGAAGACTGGCTAAATCCTACCAGGTGCTTGCAAAGGACAATGAAGATATGGGATTGGTGAGTCTGGGTCTTTTTGTTTTCATGTCATTTATCTTACAGCTTCTGTGTTAAAGAACTGAACCTCCTATCAAGCCCACAGTTGACTTGTGTCACAGATAACAGGGCTCCAACTCTGGTGGGAAAACTGGGGGATGTATACTGGTGTAGCCACAAAGAATGGCACTTTCTATAGGTTTTGATACGTTGCCTTTGTGATATAGCCCCATGTCTTCGACTGCTATTTCTCCATAAACACACTCATCCAGCTGCAGGCCCTTTGAGCTAGTCTCGTCATGGTGCTTTGACTCAATAGCAGAGATCTGGCAGCCCTTCATTACCAAGCATTGACCCAACATGACAGATAGAGCTGGACATCTCTCCTGGCTGACTGTGAGTGACAGGGCAACAGATACACCTGCAAATCCCAGCGCGGGGTGCACTGGCTGCAGACAGCACATCGTAATGGCAACCGAGATATGGTGGGGAAGGGGGGCACATAAGACAGGCTGGGAGGGCGGGCCACATCAAGGGTTTTAGGCCCCATTAGGCAGGGGGAAGAGATGAGGGCATGAAGACCAGCTTTCCAAGCAGGAAGGCAAAGAGGAGAAAGACCAGCCAGCTGGTTCAGCTGGGATGCTTGGGAAAAGCATCCTTTAGTCAATGGTTCCCATTTCTAGTGCATCACCCACTGCAAAATGCCACCTTTCCCACAGATAAAGTTTTCTTTCTCGCTGTGTCTCTCTAAAGCTCTCCCACTTCCCTCAGCTGGGCAGCACCCTGCACGTTACTCCAATGGAAACTGTTGCTTCTCCCAAAGCTGGTTATGTTCCAGATCATTTATACTGGAAAAGTTATGTGCAATGCTTCTAGGGGGATCATTCCTCCCCCCCCAACCCCGCTGCAGTGCCTTGCCCCCATCATTGCTCCTTGCCCCTTCATTGCCACTGAACTTACCGTGGTTCCCAGGTCTTGCTGCTGGGCCCGTCAGGGCTTCCTCCACCCCTCCGTCGACTCTGAGCCCAGTGTGGTTCCTGGACTCTGCTGCCAGGCCTGCCACAGCTCCTTTTGCTCCCCATCACTACCAAGCTCAGTGTGGCGTCCAGCCCTGGCTGCCCACAGTCTCTGCCAAGGACCAGGGGTGGAGGAGCCAGAGGTAAGGCAGTTATCTCTGTGCGCAGAAAATAACTTCCATTTTGGAGGGTGGAAAAAACATGCCCATACGCCCAATATATATGTTTTACGTTTTCAGATCCCCCCCCCCCCACCCCATCAACTTGGGTGGTTCCCTAATTTTGCAGAACGGTCTGCTTACAGTCAGCGTGGCCTTGATCCCACAGGGTTAGATATCCACAGACTGGGCCATAACTTGACTATTAGGATATAAGATTGTGGGTTTGGATCGTAAACAGCCTAGGGAGCCAATTTAACTGAAATACCAGAGTGTGGTTTCCGTAGATCCGTTCTGCCCGGTTTGGTGTTCTCTCTAGACTGGAGGGACACGGCCCTGCTAGCAGAATGCGTCTGTGGGTTCCTGTACTGACCGCTGTTCTTTCCCTGATCAGGCTTTCGCCACCACCTTCACCTCTCTTCACTCGCTCTGATACGCTGCCCGACTGCAGACAGGACGAGGGGATGACAGGGCCACAGGGATCTTGGTGAAGCTGGAAGCTGGACAAGGAACCCTCTCACCTAATTTTGCTGTCAGGTTGGTACATAATTAGCCCTTGTCTAGCATCCATTAAGCCACAAATGAGGTCTCAGTTATCATCCACTGCTGCGTTGTCAAGGCAACTAGCATTTTAAGCCTTCATAAAGAACCATTTTTCTTGCAGTGGGAGAAGGCAAGGGGGAGAGATTTCAGTTGCCATTAAGGATAATGGCCTTTAATGTCAGAAAGCGGCCGGTGGAGGGCAAAGACATGGGAGCGTAGGTGGGCTCTCAAACCAGGCTGTTCAACACCGCATTGTACGGACTCTGGGCACGTCACCAGAAGCCCAGAAGCGTTCAGCGTCGTACCTGCTTCCCAAACCAGGAACTACCTTCTCAGTAAGCCTTTGCTTAGAAAAGCAGTACCCTCTAGTGGTTTTGGTGAAGAACTGAGCAACTTCATCCTCAATCTTTTTCAAGTGCCTTAAAAAACTGACAAAAGCTTGCATCTGGCCGAATGAACTTGGCTTCTGCCACAATAAACCCCGCAGTCCTTAAGGTGCTGCTGGATTCTCTTGGCAGAATACCACGGTTACCTCCCCCTCTGGAATTCACCTTCCTCTGAAGCTGGTTTGTTCATCACGTATGAGCCACTGAAGAAGCAAATGGGGGGGGGGGGGAGGGTTGAGCGAGGCATCAAGATTTCTGTGAACTAGTAGCTGGTCCGCTTCCTACTTTGGCAGAAAAATATTAGCATATTTTTCTCTCCAGTCTAGAGGGAACACCAAACCTGGCAGAAGGGATCTTTGGAAACCATACTCTGGTATTTCAGTTAAATAGTACCGGATTCGTTACAAGGTGCTGGTTATCACCTTTAAAGCCCTATATGGCCAAGGACCTGCCTACCTTAGGGACTGTCTCTCCCCATACGCTCCCCAGAGGGTACTGCGATCTGGTTCTCAAAATCTTTTGGTAGTTCCCGGGCCGAGGGAGGCCAAACTGAAAGTCACCAGGGAAAAGGGCCTTCTCAATTATAGCTCCCCACTGGTGGAACCAACTACCGGAGGAGGTGCGGGCCTTGCGGAGCCTTACCCAGTTCCGCAAGGTCTGCAAGACCAGCCTCTTCCAGCTGGCTTTTGTCTAATATGGAATTTACTGTAGAAGAAATACCGTCGCCACGGAAAAAACTGTAAGATGGATAATATTGAGATTTTAGCACCAAATTAACTGATGGTTTTAATGTAGGATTTTATATATATATAGGATTTGTAATATGTTTTGTAATCACCTTGTTTTGACTGTTGTAATGTGGCATATTATATTATGCCATGTGAGCCGCCCTGAGCCAGCTTCAGTGGGGAGGGCGGGATACAAATTAAAGATTATTATTATAATAATTATTATAGGAGGGCTGATAATCAAAGATCCCGTCTTACATCATGCTTGGGGAAAACACTTCTGTTGCTCTCCCCACCACCAGCCCTGGCCCAATATCTCTGCATCTGGCTGGCGTGATGTAGGGCAGATGAAAAGGGGCAAGCCTTCTGCTTTGTGCCAGCAGGATTCCCTGCACTGGAAAGAAAACCTGCCCAACAGCTTGTGTGTTTGCATAAAGTCCTTTCTTCCTCCTGTCTCTCAGGTAAGGGATTGGAGGGCTGGAAGGGAAGGGGGGGTTACTCTCCTACTCTGTGGGATTTCCCGGAGCGCAGCCGTGCTCTGGCAGTCATTGCCTATGCTGTGGTGCCCTCCTGCCTGCTGTTTCCATGGAGATCCCCGGACTTCGCAAAGCTGCTGCTGCTGCTGGGTTCTCCTGAAACAGCCACAGCTGGGGAGGGGGGGAGGATGCAGTGACTGTGGAGTCTTATCAATGGCTTCCGTGCTGTGCTTTCCTCCAGGATTGTCACCTTTTACTCATTTATTCTGCGGAAGCCTGGCAGCTCTCCCCAAATCAGGGCATTGCATTGCCCCGAAACCCCCAGCAGTCTTCCTTTAACAGAAGTAATTAACATGCTGGTTTGCATGATTTTCCAAAGCTTCCATGAGACCAGTGGGGCAGTCCTGATGGCTGAGAATTGGCAATGCATTTTGTCTCCTTTGGTTTGGAGCTGTGGCTTGCGGCGTGCTTGGTGAGATTTACATGAACCACTCTCCCTTTTACCTGTTCTATAATGCCGTTCTCTCTGTGGCTGGAGTCTCTGGAATTAAGAAGAGTAACAGGTGCCCTGTGGTTTCAAGATGAAATTGAGATTGTGGTCAAGGTACAGACTGAGGCTGTGGCAGAAGATTTGTGGTTTAGTCCCTGGCATCTTTCCCTAAAAGATGTCAGGAAACAATCAGTCTTTGTCCAAGACCCCAGAGAGCCACAGCTAGATGCATAAGATGAGATTGACAGCTCAAGTTGGTCTAAAGCAGTGTTGAATAGTCTTCCTACATCTGTAGTGCTCATAACCACTTAGCAAATTAGCACTTGTATGAGGGATACGAGCCTCCAGGTGGGATCTGGGAATTACAGCTCCTCTTCAGACTACAGAGATCAGTTCCCCTGGAGAAAATGGGTGCTTTGGAGAGTGGAGTCTTTGGCTGAGGTCCCTGTCTTCCCCAGGCTCAATTCCCAGATCTCCAAGCGTTTCCCAACCTGGATCTGGCAGCCCTATTCCACCACCCCCCATCCCCCACAGGTGGCCAAGGGGGACCTGGCAAGACTAGTTCGTCTTTCTGTGTGTAAAGTGCCACCAAGTTGCAGCTGATTTATGGCAACCCCAGCAAGGGGGTTTTAAGGCAAAGGCAAATGAGAAGCAGAAGTGGTTTTCCATTGCCTTCCTTGGCAGCCTCCCATCCAAGTATCAGCCCTGCTTAGCTTCTCCCTACAAGGGGCTTTTGAGGCAAATGAGAAGCAGAGGTGGCTGGCCATTTCCTTCCTCAGCAGAGCCTTCCTTGGTGGTCTCCCATCCAAGTACTAACCCTGCTTAGCTTCGCCCAGCAAGGGGCTTACAAGGCAAGTGAGAAGCAGAGGTGGCTGGCCATTGCCTTCCTCTACAGAGCCTTCCTTGGTGGTTCCCCATCCAAGTACTAACCCTGCTTAGCTTCTCCCAGCAAGGGGCTTTCAAGGCAAGTGGGAAGCAGAGGTGGCTGGCCATTGCCTTCCTCTACAGAGCCTTCCTTGGTGTTCTCCCACCCAAGTACCAACCATGCTTAGCTTTAGAGATCTAATGCACTATACAATGCTGCCTTCCCTCCCCTAATGTTTGTACAGCACTTCTTATGTGTAACCTGGTTGTAATCCTGTAAAGGAAGCAAATAGTGGTTACCTTGATATTGCAGACAGTGTGTAGGGAGGAGGTTGACACTAAGAGACAGCTTGCCTGAGGCACCCGCATGAGCTTATGCAGGGGCCTAATTCCAGCAGGTGACATCCTGGATTCAAAGTGCCATCTTAAACAGTTACGCCAATCCCATTGGCTTCTGTGGGCTCAGAAGAGTGCAACCCCATTTATCATTTCACTGTTCAGTCTCTTAGTTGTGTTTCCGCAGCCGAAGGTGGAGGATGGAAAGTTTTGTGAATTTCACTTCCTAAAAATCAAAATGATGGCTATGCATGCTGCCTGGCTCCAGTGCCAGTGAGCACAAGCTGGTTTTCATTAATATGCGTATTGCACAGGTGCAGGGGCCTAGTCGGACTGTTGCTGCATCTGCCTTCCAGATTTATTTCCGGTTCTGTTCTAGGAAAGCAGTGCAAGAGTGAGATTCTGGGCAGATTAAAAGCTCCTTGTATGAACTTAGCTGAAATTGTGGAGGTTCTGAGGCATGCGTATTGTAGAAGCAGCGTCAAATATGTGGTGTGGTATGCTGTTGAGTCTTGGCTTTTTTCTTGTTTATTTAAATCACATTATTGTATTTTTGTAAGTCATTTTGGGTCCCCATCAGGGAGAGAAATGACATGAGAATTCGGAAGATTTAATATGCTAATGCCCCGATGCTGTCTTTAAAAGAGCAAAGCAGTGTCAGGAGATGGGTATTTAGCCTGCAGGAGGGACCGTAATCTTTACTGGCTATTTCTCCACCCAAAATCTCACCCTCACTCCTAAAACCGATTCTTCTCCCCAGCGTTTTCTAGAAGCGTGTCTGTAAGGGGAATGTTGGGGCACTTGAATCCATTGCAAATGCTGTACAGTTATGAACTACAATGAGCATAACAGGAAAATCTGTATAAGGATGGGATTTGTGTGGTAGGAAAGGATTGCAGGGTCAGCTGGTTTAACCAAAAGAATGTTATCCTTCCCCAGAGCTTAGAATTCTGTTCTCTGGGAATCAGCTACAAAAAGAAAGGTTCCCAGGCCCTACTCATATATAAAGCTGCTCCTATTTGCAAGAATTCCCCTCTCCCTCTCAACTAGGTGCAATGCATGAAGATCAGGACTCAAAAAAGCCCTCCCCCTCACAAAAAAGTTGCTGCTGCTTAGTACCAATGAGTATTAAAGCCCTTTGGTTATTAAACCCACACCTAGTAGAATCCATGGAGAATCTTAACTCTGCCTCCATCTCAGCCGCTTTTGTCTAAGTCAGAGGTGGCCAACGGTAGTTCTCCAGATGTTTTTTGCCTACAACTTCCATCAACCCCAGCCAGCATGGCCAATGACTGGGGCTGATGGGAGTTGTAGGCAAAGAACATCTGGAGAGCTACCGTTGGCCACCCCTAGTCTAGGTCATCTGTATCCTGCCTTCTTCCCCACTGAGCACCCAAAGCAGCATACACTGGGCGTACAAGACCAAGTTGAAAACTGGTAATTGGGAAGTTTTGGGGAACGGATTTGGCACTCTGCGTGATGAGCAGCAGAAACCCAACAGCCAAAGCTTACCCCTCCCTCCCTACCTAAAAGAAAGAGAAGAGAGGTATCCTCAGGGCTTGAATTCACCTGGAGCTCATGGGAGCACAGCTCCTGAACCTCCAGCCAGGGTCTGCATGCAGTGGGGAGTTCTCTCCCCATTGCACACAGATCCCAGGGCATATGCAAATGAGATATGCTACTGAGCTCCTGCACCTTTTTTCCTACAAAATGACCCCCATGGGTATCCTCATACCGCTTGTTAGCATTCTGCCTCAGAATCCTGGACACAAAAGCTAGCAGTTAAATGAGCAAACTGAAGAGAGTGATGAAGTACGATAGAATGCTTCAATTCACACACAGGAGTTTCAGACTGGCTGGAAGGGTCAGGAGAATTGAGCATGGAAGAAGAACATGGGATCCCACAGTCAGGCAGATATTGGCTACATTTGTAGTAGGAAAAGGAGTGGTTAGCTGGCTGCTTTCTCAGTATTGCCAGAGGGCCAGGATAGGATCCAGTCTGCCTGGATACTGAAATTGAGGTATTGGAAACCATGAGACATCCATGTTAAATTATACAACAGCTTGAGTCACCCAGAAACACTTGGGGCTGAAGCCAAACTAAGGGTCAGACTTTACCTGCGCTTCAAAAAGCAGAGGGATCTCAAATCTTTAGCTTGTTTTGCAGCATGATTAAGCTATCTCTGCATTTCACTTCTACCCATCCCTCTTGCAAGGAGCTGTGGGGGGTGGGTGGCTTATGTGTTTATTCACAACCCTATGAGGCAGGTTAGCCTAAGAGAGTGTGTCTGGCTGTTGGTCACCGAGGGAGTTTTACAGTTAAGGAGGGCAGGATTTCAATGCAGTTCTCAGAATCCAAGATTATCTGTGGATCAATAAATCAGTACTGGGTCTTATTATTAAAAAAAATTTTTAATGAGATTCGGGGCGGGGGTGTTGGATCTGATTGGCAGTGTTTTCTTGAGAAGTTGCAAATCGTGTTCTTCAGTGCCTCTGCTGCTTGGTGCAAGATGTTGTCGATGCAGTTCACACAAAGGGACCCTAGAGGGCAACATAGAACAAAAATGTTCTGAGCTGAAAAGCTCATGAATCCTAACTACTGCAGTTGGGTCTCTCTCTGCAGCTTCAGTATTGAAACCAGAAGCCTCTCTAGGGGGGAAAAGAAGGAACGGGTTTTCTCCTCCCGCAGGGGCCTATAAGGAAGCCTGCCATGCAGATTGCTCATCTGGCACAGCAGCTGTGCGGCTGAGCACAAGGCCGGCTCTGCCATCCGGGTGGACGAAGCAGCTGGCTGAGTGGGCGCTATTCAACCAGCACCTGCCAGCTGCAAGCAAGTCTTGGCTCTTGAGGGCTTGGTGCTTCTAGGACTGGCATCTTGCATGAACCAAGAGCAGGCTTCGTTCCTCTCCAGTACGGCTGGCTGTTCCATATTGTGCTGTTGTTGTTGTTCTGGTTAACATACAGGGAACAGGCAAGTGGATGGCGGCAAGACAGTAAGCCTCTGCTCTCAAAAGTAACGGAGGGGGCCCCAGAATGCTCTGATACTGGGTATCCTCTGGCAGGCACCTCTGCCTCCCACTCGGCCCAGCTAAAAAACTTTCTGAGTAGGCCATTGCAAGCTGCTTCCTGTGTGGGCTGCATCGAGCAGAGGTGTGTGTGTCTGAGCACATTCACACACCAGTCTAGGCAAATCACACGCTGCTGAGCTGACACCTTTGTCTTCGTTAAAAAGCAAAGGGAAAAGCGAGCCTGTTTTACGGGGCTTCCGGATTAAGGGATTATCTCCACCCCCTCCCAGGCCATCGAAGGTATCCCATTTTCATGCCACGCTTTCTTGAGGCCACTGTTATTTCCCCTTACTTGTTTTATACTCCTAACAATCCCAAGAGTGACTTCCACCCAGCAATCTTTCATAGGAAATGCCCAGTTTATTCTATATTGGGGGGAAACCTTCCTATGGGATTGGGCTGAAAGGCAAAGCTGCTTTCACCATCTTTCCTAATTCGATCCTTATTAATGCTGGGAATGTAATGATTAACTAGTTTGCAGATCAGAGCGTGGCATTATAACACACTGGAATCAAAGGGGTCCGAAATGAAAAACCTTTGCACCTGTGGGCATGCCGAAATCTTCTAGGCAAATGGATCTGTTGCTTTGGGATGTTCTCTGATTGACACCCCACCTAAGGATTTGTACCTTTTTGGTATACAAAATGCTTCACATAAATGTCATTGTGTTAACAACAGCCCTGTAGGTAGGCTGGCATTACCTCTGAGGTTGCAGATGGGAATGAGGCTGGGGGGGGGGGGCTTTCACAAGTTTGTAGCAGAAATAAAACTTAATCCGGGCACCTTCTTGAACACAGCTAATTCTCTTAGCTGCTGCAGCCTTACAGCAGCTCCCAGGGAGCAGTCAGCTGTTGCCCTTCCTTAGTCGGCACATGTCAAGAGGTAAGTGACTGCATTTTGTAAGGGAGATCCATTGATATGCTCAACCTACCCTTACTGCTTTCCTACGCTGACTAAAGAATGGCTGTGAAAGCAGATGCAAAAACAGAGGATGGCACATTTACTAAGATTTTTTTTTTATTATATCTGCTTTTTTTTAAAAAAAAAAAAATCAAACTTAAACCCTGCAGCTCCCACCCCCCAACAATGAAAGTAAGAACCCCCAGGATTTTCTGCTACTGGGGTCTGTGGCCAGTGATTCTCACTATGCCTTGCGGCAAAATTTAGAATGTTACTCTCCCTTTCCAGTACAACCATATTAAAGAATCCAAGGATGGAGGGCAGCCTTTGGTTCTGGAATGGCAGCTTGAAAGGAAAGGCGCCTGAGGGAGGGAGACAGATGAGGTGCGGATGGTGTTGAACCCTCCCTGGTGTCCAAAATCATTCACAAACAAGGACCCACACAAGCCAGTTATCTTCACTCACTGGAACCTTTCAAGAGGCCTAGCTTGTTTCTGTTCGCCGCCTGATTATGGGATGGGGCAGGAATCATAAGGTCACATTTTTGAAAACTGGATGTTTCTTTCCCTCCTCTGCAGTTTTCTGGATCTTGAGATGGCAGGGGGAGGGGGCTTGCAAGAGTATGTGTTTCCAAAAATTGGGTGGATATATCTACCTGCATACCCATCTGAATTTACTTACAACTGGTAAGCAGTAACAAATCACTTGTGACTAGCTTGTTTTGTTAGTTTTCCAGTGAGTCTGAACATTGTTAGCATTTGCAGCCTGTGACCCATTTAGGAAGGTCAATACTGGTGTATACCTTAAAACTAGTATATTTATATAATATATATATGTATGTGCATGTTAGGTATATATGGATCGGTGTATGTTAGAGGAATACACACGTCTATATAGCTGTCGTATTATTATTTTAGTAGAAAGAGATTGATTTTTGTTCCCCAGAGTACCCTTGAACCTTTAAGGAAGCCCAAAAGCTTGCATATGCCTCAGTTCCAAACTCAGCACAAGCACTTTGAAGCAAGAGCTGCTGGCTGTTTAGGGCAACACCTGGAGAAAGCCTGGCATGTGGCAGGATTCTGCAATCTGTTTGGTATGAGGTCAAGCTGCTGCCAGTAGCGTGGGGAAACTCAAAGGAGGTTCAGTTATTCCTGTGGGATTTGGCACCACTGTAAGGGATCCTCCCCACCCCCTTCCCATGACCAACAGAGCAGTAAAGAACCTTGAAGTACCAAAGATGAGGGAGGATGGGTTTTTTAAAAGGCTTAAGATTGGGGGGGGGGGTTGCATTTGTTGTGTTTTGCATTTTTAACAGTGAGAAGAAAGTATCGGGGGGGGGGGGAGAAAAAGAGATTTGAATGGAGCAGAGCTCAGAGCCTGCAGCGTCTGTTGTAGCCACCTGGCTGGTTGGTATCCGTCAAGGAACCCTTCCAGGTCACTCTCACCTTTGTCGATTCGGGGAGCCCCAGATCTAGCTATAGAAACGGCCAGGACCCCTTCCAGCTTTGCTCAGCAGTTGTGGAACTTCAGGAGTTTATTGCTCATACAATCATATACAGTAAAAGTCCAATTTCTCTGACCCTTACAAACAGGGCAGAAATGCATGTCTGGCAGGGCTAACTGTATTTTTCTTAAATGAGAAATAAATGGGTGAGAGGAGGGTCACAAATTTCTTGGGGGGGGGGGCATTTTCCTCCTTCCCCCCCCATACAGCAGAAGGACGATCTTTTAATGCTACAACAAATCCAGGATCAAATCCTCTCTCTCTCTCTTTTTTTACTGGACCATTCTCCTAGCCCTCCTCAGCACACGGCTCACCACAACTGAGACATCAGTACAGAGTATCAAAGCCCCCATTGACAAGCCGAGAATTCCACAGACATGCGGCCTCCCAACAATGCGGTACATCAAACCATGAGCAGACAATGAAACGGGAGCCCTTGCACAGTTACCCCGCCCTTGTTTGGCGGACAGGTACGCTATTTTGCCATCTCACTGCAGTTCGCCAAAGGTTCCTCCTTCGCTGCCCAAATCTCAGTAGGACAAAAAAAAAAAAAGGAGCCCTGGGCCAACAGTCCCCTATCCAGAGGAGAACACTTAAGGTTGTGATCCTATGCACATTGACTGGCGAGTAAGCCCCACTGCATATTTGGGCAGCAAACTTACTTCCGAGTAAACATGCATCAGATTGCGCAGAATGTCATTTCTGTTGTCCAGAAGGAGCCTAGAACTGGGGCTTGTGAAATCAACCCATGCGTGAGTAGCGTGGCCCTTTTTTAAAATAACATATATTATCACCAAAACAAAATCCTAACACATCTTTTGCAGACCTCTGAATTCCAGATGTCTTCTGTGTCCCAAATGGCTGATTTTTCCAAATTAAGTGCTGTATAAAATTCAAATGGGGCAGGGGGTTTGATTATTTGAATTCTGTTCCTTAGTTACCGACTTCCAACGATTTCACTCAGATCAATGTACTGTGTCCCTCTGATAAGATTTATATTTCAGCTCTGGGGACACTGATTCCCATGGGATATGGAAACCGTCAAACCTGCATTTTACCACATTTCACCAATTAGATACTGGTTACGTTAATTTCATTCCTTTCTAATAAACATCTTCCAAGATCCCAATTCTAACTCCCTCAGGTCTAATTGCAAATTGAGGGTGTGAACACCAAACCGTGAAACTTCTCCCTCCCCCCCCCTTTTTTTCTTTACCCAGGGACCTTGCCACTGAACATATATAGACTTGGGCACTGTCTCTCCACAGCAAGCCAATTTAGGTACCTCTATAGCTGGTTGTTGGGCATACATCTTATTTCTGCCTTGCTGCATATTGGTTAATTTTCCCCTTCAACCTTTTGCTCTATGTAGTAAAATATTCTATAAAAGAAAGTGACTGAAAATCTATAGCTCTAAGAATACCTGGTTATCTTCTCTTTTTTTGTTTTTTTTATATTTTTTTGAAAAACAAAACCTCTAATTATAGTTAGAACTCAAGGAAAAAGAAAGGAAGGGAAATGACTTCATGTGTAAAAGTCTATGGGAGGGGATCTGAAAAGCACAAATGAAAGAAACAGCTCCTCAAGGCAGCAGGGACGGGTGGGGGAGCATCTCACAAATTGGAGGGCAGTTTCGATCGGATGGGTTCTCGATCTCCCGTGAGCCCTATAGACCCCTTCCTCCCTTCGGCAGCAGTCAGAGACGGAGAAATGGCGGTACTGCCCTCCGGTGCAGGCGGCTGAGGCAGAGAACCTGAGGACATGTGGCGCGGTAGAGTCACTCTCCCTGGCACAAAGCTATATGGCTTCCCTAGAGGCCTTGTCCCTCCTCCTCCTCCTCCAGAGAAGGAGGAGAAGCTAGAAACAGACTCCCTGGAGGAATGAGGAGAGCCTTGGCCTGAAGTCTGAGCCGCTTCTTGGGGCAAAGATGGCTGGGAAGCAGAAATCAACTTGAGGTCCTGGGTCAATCGTCCGGGGGGAAGCGGGGGCATGCTCCGGGGCGGAAGGACCGGTGGAGGGGGGCTGGAGGTCTGAGGCAGCAGCAGAGATCCATGAGAGCCCAGTGCCCTGGAAGGGCTGCACTGGAAAGTCCTGGCTGCTGCCGCGGGGCTTTGACTAGGGGAACTAAGGCCTGAAGGCAGGTAAAAAGAAGGGGCAACGCCAGGCTGTTTCAATGGAGACAAAGAGGCAAAGGGTGACCTTTCACGGTGCATCTGCGCGGCAGGCGCAGCGGAAGGTCCTAATGCACTTGGCGGGGGAGTCTGACACAAGCTTGAAGGGGAGCCTCCAGTTCCCTGTGCCAGCTGGCTTAAGCTAGAGGATGGAGAGCTGGACGAGGAAGGCAACGGGAAGGAGTTCATCTCTCCCAGTGCTCCAGTTCCTGAGAGCTGCTGCGACTGCCCCGCCTGGAGTGACCTGCAAGCGGGCTTCAGGTGGCCGAGGGGGCTGCCGGGCGAATTTGAGGACAGCTGGGCGAAGGCGTTGGGTGGCGAGCTTTCGGGGGCTTTCTGGAAGGGGCCAAAGCCGCTGAGCAGGTTGCTCTCGGACTCGGAATCCTGCTGCGGAGCGGTCTCTTCCAGGGCATCGGAAGGCCCTCCCTGCTCTTGAGGGTTCAGTCCCGCGGACAACAGGCTGCCCAAGGCTTGGTGGCTTGAGCCAGCAGAAGAGCCAGCCGAGGCCCGGTAGAACTGGCCCAAGCCAGCCGAGGCCGTGAAGCCCGCCAGCTGCTGGATCTGGAAGGAGGAGGATGAGAGAGCTTCTGCTCCCGGCGTGTGCTGCTGGGATGGCGTGCTGGAAGGGGAGCCCACGACGGAAGGTCCCGCTGACGACACCAAGGAATGGAGCCGTTTCAGCTGCCTGGGAGTCTGGTTCGATTGCTGCCCCAAAGAACCCAGGACGGATACCGGAGGACGGAAGATGGCAGTCGGAAGGCGAGGGTGGTGAGTGAGGGCTATTGCTACTGAGGTGGTGGCAGCGGCCGCTTGCAGCGGGGCCTGGATGAGAGGCGTCCAGATAACAGGCGTGGGTGAGGAGGCAGCGGCTGCCGCTGCGGCTGCCGCTTGGACATTGTGCGCACAGTGGGCCATCTCTCTGTCGTGCTGCACAATCTGCTGGATGATCTCGTTCTCCTGGTAGTTGAAGACTCCGGAGTTGAGGTCATGCTGGACTTTATGGAGGAGGATGGAGTTCTTCTTACCTAAGGAGGGACAGAAGAGAGGCATTATCAATCAGGAGATTCCTCCAAGGAAAGAGAAGCCGGATGGATATTCCTTTAAAGTCCTGTCAGGATATGCCCGTGTCAACCTTCCTGCTCTAGTCCACTGTTAGCATATTCCAAGGGCCTTGCTGAAATTATTGTAGGGCCTCACACCACTGTTCGCTTCTGGTTATCTTGAATGTTATACCTTTTTGACTGCTTAGTTTTGTTTATGTTGTGCTTTTATCCACTGTTTTGCTGTTCTTAACCAACACATGAACAGACTCATATGTGAAGCTGCCATATACAGAATGAGTCTGTTGGTTCTTCAGGGTCAGTATTGTCTATTCAGATTGGACAGAGGTCTTCCTCATCACCTTATTACCTGATTCCGTATTTTACTGGAAATGCTGGGGATTGACCTGGAACCTTCTGCTTGATAAGCAGATCGTCTGTCACTGAGCCCCACCCCTCTCTCCCCAGAAAGTGAATTCGTGGAACTTCCTTATACTGAATCAGACTATCACGTCCAGTACCTAAACTGGCAGCAGCTCTCCAGGGTCTCAGGTGGGAGGTCTTTCCCATCCCCTGGGACCTTCTGCATTCAAAACAGATGCTCTCTCACTGAGCTGTAGCCCCTTCCTCCCAGTGTTTTTTACACCGTTTTCTATTTTTGATTCTACTTATGATAAATGAGCCGCTTTGCGCTTGACACATGAAGAAGTGTCAACTAACCTGAGTAAATAAACCCCAAAGATAAAAAATGGAAGAGGAGAACAGCATTTGTAGGAAAGGTTGTCTGAGAATGTGCCAGTTTGACTGTTTCACAGATCTGGTGTGGGTTCTAGAGATCATACTGGTACTATTTGGGGGGTTGCCAGTGTATTTTCTGGCACAATTCAAGCCTTGCAATAGACTGGAACCAGGGCACTTGAATGGTCTTTTACTTCTGTATAAAGCTGCTTGATAGTTAGTATTGCATACCAGAAGCCCCCTCTGTGGTGAGAAGTGCCACAAAGTCACTTGTAGGCTTTTCAAGGCCAGGGCAGCCCCTCTCTGTGCCCCCATTCTCAAAGCAACCAATGAAACCCTTCTCAGTGGTGCTACCTCAGCGTGGAACGCCCACCTCACCAAGCTTCTGCAGTTTCAGGTGGCGGGTGAAAGCACCTTGCTCATGCCCTCGTTTTACTGCTTGGAGAGATGCATTAACTGTCTCATACGGAATTCTCTACCGTATTTATTTCTGTCTTTCTGGCTGGAATCCTCTGCCGGTCTACTGGAAGGATTTTGTGCCAGACAGTCTTTAAAGCACCTTTTTCCTTGCGCGTGCCTGCGCACACACACACATTATAATTTTACTTGGTTATTTTATGATGCTTCTTTAATGAGATTTGCTTTTATGGCTTTTCTTTTAAGTTTGCTGTTTTGTGAACTCCTTTGGGCATTTTTGGGGAACTGCAGCTGGCACACCTGCCTGGGAATTCCCCCCACCCCCCACTGGGTGCCAGAGCAGCAAAGTCTTTTTCCTAGCGACTTCTCACCTAAGCAGTACTATCAGCTGTCTCCCCAGCGTTCAGATGCTGGGTTCCCAACATTTTTGGTCATTTAGGTGTTTGGCTGACTTGTTTAGTTGTTCAGAGGGGGTGGGTGGGGGGGTGTTCTTCTTTCTTTCTGCTGTGCCGCTTCATCTGGCTGACATAAGTTAAAAACGACCTTGCCCTGTTGGCTTAATACAGCTTAATGTTTTACTGTTGTCAGCCGACGAATGGTTTGACATGATGTTAGGGGTTTAACGCCCAATCTCAGAAAATGGTTTTGATATTTTATCCTTGTGGCTTTATCTTAGGTGCCCTGGGATGCTGAAAGCAGAAGAGGCACATATAAATCATTTAAAACAAAACAAACATGTCCTCTAAATAAATTAAGCACCCTGTAGCAGCTGCTGGAGAGAATTCTGGCTTGCTGCTGACATCACTGTAAAACAAAGGGTTTCCCCGCCTAATGTGCCTTTAAACCCAAGAACAAACAAAGTTGTAGCTTTTAAATTGGCAAAAGACGGGCTATCGCAGGGTAAACAAATGCAGCAGGTAAAGTAAAGCCTTCAGCAGTGTGCAATAATAGTGGCGTCGCAGAGGACACATTCAAGCCATGATCTGAGTTATGAAAACAGGAGAATTACAGGTGCATCTCTATTTTCAGCAGTGCAATTTTGTAAAATGTGGACTGTGTCAAAAGGGAAAAAAACAGAATAGGCTTGATTCTTAAGGGGGGGGGGGGAGTCGTAAGAGATAGAGAACAGTTTTAAGTCTCTGCCACAATAATCTCCTTGAATACTTCCCATTGTTTCCTCTTACTTATACTGACTGCCTTCTTTCCTTTCTGCCATCTGGGAGAATGCTATGGTGGGGTGGCAGCAAAAAAAAAAAGCTCTGCCAATGGGTGGCCCAGCCACATAAGTGATCTCTATTTTCTAGGTGTGGAGTGAGAGGCTGCCCGTCGTAGCTCACGAGCAATTGACGCTGCTGCTAGGGATGCTCAGGGACTTGCTGGCTTACAGGTGGTTTACTGCTTGTGACTGGGCAGCAGACTAATTCACCGGCTGTTTGGGAAACTGCAACATTTTTGTGCCACCAAGGACCGGGCAGGCAGGTTGCAGGGGATCAGAAGCCAGCTCCCGCTTGATCTCCCATCAGTGGGCTGGGGAAAGCTCACTAGGCTTCAATGTTGCTTCAACTCAGGAAGTCAGCTCCCAACCGATCCCAAGGATCACCCAAGACTCAGCTTCTGATCTTCCTGGCAACTCTTTGCTGACTGACAGACTTACTGAACACATACAAAACAAAAAACCCCTTCGCTTTTGTGTTTCAGCAAGGCTGGCTGGCTGCTGAATTTCCCAGGAGGGAGGTCAGACCTTCATTGCCAGATAATCCTCAGGACCTGCTTAGTCAACTTCTGGACTTCTTAGTCAACTGCTGGGTGGCTGTTTTCATGGTTTTGGTGGAGCAGAACTAATCCGTGTTCAGCTCGTGGCCTGATTGTGAGTGCTGAACGTAGGGTGTTTGGTGCAAAACCCACAACACCTTAGTTGCCGCCTTGTGCTTTCCTGTCACCGGAAGCCATCTTAGAGATTGGCTGAGGGCACCGCTGACAGCCCCGTGGTGACAATCCGGCTGCAGGGTGGCTCGACTCCTAGGTCACTAGATCCCTGCCCTTCCATTTCACTTGCAGTGGCAGCAGACCTCTTCCCATCCACCAGCTGCAAGGGAAAACACAGCAGCAGACAACAGGAGGGAAATATTTCCATTTGGGATTTAGGACAGATAAGGAAAGCACGCCTTTTTGCAATGCAAAATTAACCTGTGATATTTTCTGCAACAAAATACAACAATGGCCAATAGCTTAAATGACTTTAAAAGGGAGCAAAATGTGCGGTGGGGTCCAAATCGTGCCTCCACGTTCATACACAGCATATTTCTCAATGCCAATTGGGGGAAGCAACAGCAGGCTTTGGAGTCTGTGCTGTACCTATGGGCCTTCCGAGGAATTCACTGTAGGGGGTAAAAGCTGCTGGACCAGATGGTCTAACAGGGCTGCTCTTAGCTCCTTAAGTTTTGCTACCTTTAAAAGGCAGTTCTAGATTATGCACAGAATTCTGGTACATTAAAAAAATAAATAATGTGCAGGACGCCTTTTAAAAAACCCAGCAAATTCAGTTTGAAGCAGCCCAGAGATAACACACAAAAGCAACATGATTTCATTTTTAAAAATAGGTATTCCATAACAATCGTATCAAATAATCAGATTTTTGCTTTCAGTTGCTAACTTTCTGCACAGGCTCCGGCTTGTGATTAACTGCGCCATCGTGTTTGCCGGCTCCGGTCGTCTCTCTGCAATCTGTCTCGACCTCAAACTTTAAGAATTCAAGCTGCTACAATCCTTCCCTTCTCTGGGACCTTTTGTATTCTCACATTGTTCCGGGATGCCCGTGCTTTGAAACAGCAGCAGCGCTGCGAGTTCTCGGGTGGCAGAGAGGGACGAGAGCATTGTGGAGACAGAATGCAAAAAAAAAAAAAATACAGAAACCCCTTGGGAAGCACCACGGGCAGCAGTATCGTTTCCCTCCATGGCTTCCTTTGTGTGTTCCTAAGCTCATTCTCAATCCCTGAGTAGAGGTAGTCTTCCCCCCTGTGCCAAATGAGCACAAACGGTGGGCTTGAGCTACCAAACGTTGTTCTCACCCAAATGCCACTCCAACAATGACACTAATGAAGCAGCTCCCTCTTTTTACATAAAAGAAAAGGGGAAAGGGTGGGTTCCCCCCCCCCCATATGATCTGATTTCCATTAGACTGTGCCCAGTATCCACAGCTCTCCCTGCCTTCAGCTGAAACAAGGGCAACTGTTTAGCTGCTTTGTGGGAAATGAAAACCTTTCCAGACGGATGCCTCTGGAGGGCACTGTCTGCCCACTTATGCTACAGGCACCTCCGTATTATTTTCCTCAAAACAGGGTGCTCGCGACCCCTTTTGTGCCAAAACAGGGTTCTCACGGAACCTGCAGTAAACTTTCTTTCCTCTGTTGTGGGATTTGTGTTTTAATAGGTGGTGACACACACAACCAAGGCCCTGCTCCCCCTCTGAAAGAAATCCAGCGGTCCCATCGCTCCCCTCTGGGCAAAAGACCTGTGCCATCTGACAGAAGAGCTCCAGCACAGGCGCTTGGAAACCAGCACGCCAAGGGAGGCTGTGGTCAAAAGGCTCACTCCTATGAACGCTGTACCTCCCCGGCTGTTTCATACAAGCAAGAAGAACTGACTCTGGCCAGAGTGCATCCCATCCTGTTTCCAGCCTCATGGAGACGACTTAAGGACTAATCGCGTTTCCTTCAGGATGAGGTCTCCTGAATAACGGGCTCAGATAATGTTAGGGGCTTGACGGTGCCACTGGGCTTCTGTTTTATTTTGTCACAGCAAACTAAACCACAGCCCCCCCCCCCTTTTGCAATCTTCTGAGGAAGGCCAAGTTAGTGGAGGCGGGTGGGAATAGAATAGGAAGGTGTACCTGGGTGAAGTTCTATTGAGTTTGCTGCCTGAAGCCAGGGTGGTCTTCTCCCCTTAAGTATCCAATCCTCCTACTGTATGTAAAAGTCCAGGGTCTAATACTAAGTATGCAGATTTAGCCAGTCTAAATCCTCTCATAATGGCAAGGTTGGGGTTGTTTGGAAGGTACACAATACCTCCCCCAAACTTTTACTGAAGCTGACTTGTAAGCTTCTAGAAACCGATGTTTCAAAGGGATTTTATTAGCTTTAGAAATAGAATTTTAAAAGGTTTATATCGTATCCTGTCAGATTATTTTAAACTGCTCTGGGGTCTTCTCCGGTAGACTTGAAATAAATAGATTTGGGCCAGTTTTAATTTGTAGCGGTGTCCCTCAGAACACAAAAAGGGATGTCAAAAACAGCAGACACAGGTTGCGTGCACAGCAGCTCATAACTTGAGATGGGCGAAAGGAACACGACCAGCTTGGGATAGGAGGTGCCCACTTCTGCCAGACTGAGAACTACAGCACCACATTCGTTGTCCTAATGGGAAACATACAGCTCCGCATCGGCACTATGCAAATTCAGTATACCCAGGGCCTACTGGGTATATCATTCATTCTGCTTCCAGGACTTCCCTGACTAGCAAGAGCCTGAGTTCAAAGAAGGAACCGTAAATCAGTGGCCCCTGCAGAGCCTCCAGCCTGTGCGCCTGGATGCAGAAGGTCCCAGATTCATTTCCCGGCATCTCCAGTTAAAGGCCTTCTGGGAACAGATGATAGGAAAGGCATTTCTCTACCCGAGACCTTGGAGAGCCTCTGTCAGCACAACAGTGTGCTCTGGCTGAACATAAGGCAGCTCCAGATGTTGCTTCCTACTGACCAACGCAAACTGCTTTGCCACCGAAGCCTAACTGTTAACTCCAAAGATTTCTACACTCAGCTCGGTCACGTCTCTGTGCTCCCCTGAAAACTAAAAACCTGTTTTTAAAAATCTTGATATCCTGCATCCAAGCACTCAATCCCATTCCTTTTCTTGCACCTGGCTTCCAATGACGCACAGTTCCACAGAAGAGCCCCAGTCGCCACTTACCGATCCTGTCGAGCCTATCCAGCGCCACTGTTTCAAAAGCCCTCCTCATCATGGGATACTCCTCCAGCACCTCATTAAAGTTGTCCACCGAGAGGGAGTAGAGGCGGCAGTAAGTGTCGGCTCGCACGCTCGCTGTGCGCCGGCCACGGGTCAACAGGCAGATTTCTAGGATAAAAGAAGGAGTGTGAACGCTTTTTTTGGCAGAGGGGACTCCTCCAACCCATTTTTCTTTGTATCCACAGCGGGATTTGTGTCTCCACAGACATGACACCCCTCCTTGCAGGCTTTCCCTTTTCCCCTGAGTCCTGCTGGGCATCTGTGGCTGAAAGTGCCATGAAGTCACAGCTGACCTATGGCAGCCCGCATGGTTTCCAAGGCAAGAGACGTTCAGAGGTGGTTTGCCATAGACTGCCGCCAAGTATCAGTCATCCGTAGGGACGTCCAAACAACTATACGTTTCCATTCTGGCAAATTTTTCTTTAAAAAGGGGGGGGGGGCAGGGGACTGAATCATGTCATGTTTCCTCAGAGAAATAACGATGAACAGAAACACATCTTTTTAAAAACAACCAAAGAATTGGACTCTGGTTGTTGCGATTACTGTATGAAATCTTGGGGAGTCTTCTTATCAAATTAGCTAGGGAAGGCTGCTGTCGCAAAGAGAGCGTCTGAACAAAGAGACACGATTATGCAATTAGTATATTGCCAAAAAAAATTATAGTGATGGTACGTATTGAAAAAAGGCACTGCAAACACTAATTATGCACCATCGTTATCGGTCCCAACAAAACACTTAAAAGATCAACATAAAAGCACAACCCTCAGCTCAAAGTGAGGAAGTAATTAATGTACATGAATGCATGAAAACATTGCTGGAAATGCAGTTAATTTAGTGGACAAAACACACTCCAAAGATGTGGCGGCTGCTCAAAAAACCATTTATCCTGCCTCATGCACAACTGCAGCGGGACAAAACTGTTTACGGAAGGTTGAATTGTCATCAGTTTGACAGCATCCCCTAACTATTAGGGTGGCCTCGATTGCGTTTTTGAATGATGCATTAATTGTGGCATATTATTAATTACAGCTGCGCGATTATACAACCACCCTGGCTCTTTGTGCTTTTAACGGGGCAAACCTCCACCTGGCAATTTCTGCATTAAGTTCACCTTTCTCTGTCCATCATTTTGCTCATCTAATTAGCCACTTGGGGGTTCTGCTATTAAGGTTCCGCCAAGGCTTCGTTGGTGCTTCCTTTGCATGCTGATGAGCTCCACCAAGCTGGTGGGAGTTGGAGCTCCCGACATGCCTTGCTGAAGCCAAATCTCCTTGGATTCCAGTCTGATCTGACTTCTGACCCCACTGACTGGCGAGGGTTACAGCTGCCCCACAATGGTGATGCACTAGGGAAGGAAACTTGTGGGTCACCTGTGCCATCGTATTATAATCTCATCTTGTTACCATCACCCCCCCCCCCCTCCTTCTCTCTCATCTGAAGAAAATCTGCAGCTGTGATGAGCGTGGGTCTTCCATTCCACAGCCTAGTTCCCATCTGCCCTGTTTTCTTAACTTGGAACAACCTCACGTCATTGCTATTTGCCCCACAGATGAATGTGTGTGAAATGTTCTACAGCTGCAGGCAACTTATGGGATCCCTGAATTGGGTTTTCAAGGCAAGAGGCGTTCAGAGGGGGGTTTGCCGTTGCCTGCCTCTGCAGAGAGATCCTGGACTTTCTGGGTCGTCTCCCATCAAAGTACTATCCAGGGCCTGCTTAGCTTCTGAGAGCTGATGAGATCGAGCTAACCTGTACCTTAATCCTATCCCCTTCCCCCCCTCCACTGCAGTCCTGATGTCAATCAGACTCACATGCACTTCCTATTTACGGGGAGAGGGGGGCAGTGGGAGTTGCATTTACGGAGGAGCATGTCTGGCTTGGCTCTAATTCTTAGAGCAGGGTTACACAGGCTTGTGCAAGGTCAGTCGAAGACCATACCCAGCATCAGACCCGCGTTGGTGATAGTTATGTACCTTCATCCTGCAACGCTGCATGCCTTGAAATCAATCATGAGGGAGCACTGGCCCAATCACCTGTCTTTGAGTAAAGAGGCTACACATATAGGCTACCTCCTTGTAAGCACCATTCCTGGTCATGGCAGAGGGCTTGTGTGTGTACAACTTCCTCTCCATGCTCATGAGCTGGTGATCATGCACAGGTGGAGCCAGTGCGGTTGTGCCTGTCAGCCCCTTCCACGCGCGCTGATTTCCAAGTGTGTCGTGTTTCATTTAGAGGGCTAGTGTGGAATGATGTAGAAGGAAGGGGAGAGGGAGAAGCAGAGGCATTTGCATGAGACCAGGAAGAGTGTCTAGGCTGGTCCTACTCTTTAAACCCTTCCTCTCACATCGCACATTGTGCTTCTTAGAAGAGAGGTGCAGGCAAACTGTACGTCCTTCAAACCCTTCCCTGCAACTGGGCCTCAGAAGAAAACAGCAAGAGAGGTGCCTGGTCCACCCCCACCCCGCCACTTCCTCCAAAACCCCTGTTTGTCTCTGCAGTGCACAGAAAACCCAGGAGAGGGGATGCAAGTCTGTTGCAGGCCATTTTGCACAGAGCTAGGTGGAAGGGGGCAAGCAGCAGGAGTCTTCCTGTTGTCCTTGGGGAAAGGTTTCCTGTGTGGATGGCGGCCACGGTGTTACCCATCCACCCCCATTACAAAAGGGAGAACCTGAGCCTTGCTGCGGCTGGCTGACCTCCAAAGTAGGACCCGTCGGCCAGCTTCGTCTCCTTGTTGCCTTTGGTGAGCACGCTCACCACCCCGTGCTGGATGAAATACATCTTCTTTCCAATGGTGCCTTCCCGGATGATGTAGTCGGCAGGCTGGAAAACCTCGAAACGCAGCTTGGTGAGCATGGATGTGACGAAATTCGGATCCGCGTTGGCAAACAGAGGCATGGAGGCCACGAGCTTCCGGCAGTTGAAGTTGATGATCTCCTGGGGAGGAGGGGGAAACGAGCACTCAATGAGATGGTGCTGAATGTAAGCAGAAGTGCCCTGGGAGCGCAGAGCTCGTGGAAGGCCACGGACTCTGCGTCCCATTTTCTGTGGTCACTACCCAGAAGGCCCAAGAAGACCACAAGAGGGACACCGACTCTGAACACAGAGGTTCCATCAAACCATCAGAGCCAATAAAGTCACTGATGGCTTTAGGTTCTGTGAATTTGTCGAATTCCTTTTAAAAGTCAGCTACAGCAGTGGTCCTTTTCTGCATCCTGTTATCTTGAGTTCCACGAGTTTAATTATGGGATTCACTGTTAAACAGTGTTAATTTACAGTGACTGTATTTGTTTTAATAATAGTTCCGCCATTCCGCTAGTGGTAGTATTGTCAAAATAAACAAAGCCACCCCAATTTACATCAATCCATAGTGAACTGTGGAACTCATGGTCTCAGGATTATTCTGTTTGAATCTGACCCCCGTGGGGCACTTGAAGGGAAAAACTTTAAATGACAGCCTCAACCCACAGAACTAGAAGGCCACTGTAATAAACATCTGGAATCACAAAGGCTGTCCTGCACATCAGGGGCCCCCAACTTGGTGCCCACAGTGCCACCAACTCCTTTCTTGGCAAAATGAAGGTGCTCCTGCCCAGCAGAGTTTCTGATTGGCCACTGAAGATCTGATGGGTTATGCGGATTAAGACCACATTGTCTCCATGGCCGGTGCCACCACTGTGTTGGTTTTATTTTCCCTCATTCCTCTGTCCTGCTGTATTTTTTTAATTTTCCAGTTTCCTTCCCTGCACGTGAGTTGGGGGAAAGGTGGCTCCACCTCCTGCTGCAGCTATTTTGTGGTTTGCTCCATCTCTTGCGGCAGCCATTTTGTAACAGCTGTTTTGCAGTTGCCCTGCGTCAGAATTCCAAAAGTGCCCACAGGCTCAAAAGGGTTGGGGACACCTGCTGTACAGGTTTTCACAAACCTTTTAATTAGCAGAAGGGAATCAGCCCGGCAAGGAAGCCAGGTACGAAGCTACAACACAAAAGGCCACAACAAGGCACAACACAAAAGGGCACAGAGACTGAGGCCTTCCTAAGAACATCAGAAGAGCCCTGCTGGATCAGACCAGGGGTCCATCTAGTCCAGCCTCCTGGCTCACACAGGGGCCAACCAGTTTCTCTGGAGAGCCAACAACAGGGCACAGAGGCCAAGGCCTTCCTAAGAACATCAGAAGAGCCCTGCTGGGTCAGACCAGGGGTCCATCTAGTCCAGCCTCTTGTCTCACACAGGGGCAACCCAGTTTCTCTGGAGAGCCAACAACAGGGCACAGAGGCTGAGGCCTTCCTAAGAACATCAGAAGAGCCCTCCTGGATCAGACCAGTGGTCCATCTAGTCCAGCCTCCTGTCTCACACAGTGGCCAACCAGTTCCTTTGGAGAGCCAACAACAGGGCACAGAGGCTGAGGCCTTCCTAAGAACATCAGAAGAGCCCTGCTGGTTAAGACCAGGGGTCCATCTAGTCCAGCCTCTTGTCTCACACAGGGGCCACCCAGTTCCTCTAGAGGCCAAGGCCTTCCCCCTGATGTTGCCTTTTTGCATTGGGACCCAGAGGCAGACAGCTGAAGTTCTCATCACCATGCAACAGAAGTTGGCTTATTCTGGACAGAATGCATCCAGGCCCTCTATTGCAGGCCTATCCTAACTCAGTTATGATGGTTCCACACGCTCTAAACTGGCACTGAGGACCTCCCTTCTGGTCAGTGACAAAAACATCAAGGCCAGTTTTGTCCACGCAGACTGGCAGCAGCTTTCCAGGGTCTCAGGCGGACTCACACCACCTTATAGCTGGAGACGCCGGGGACTGAACCTGGGACCTTCTGCATGCCAAGCAGAAGCTCTTCCACTGAGCCACAGCCCCCTCCCCTGGTGCCTTGCCACAATGCTGCTTTGCTAGACCACTCACCTCCCTCAGGGGCTCACTCAGTTCTCCCAGGATGCTCTCCTCGTCGAACATCTTGCCCTGATAGCGGTGTTCATAGTAGTCGTGGATCCGCTGGCGCATCTCAGCCGGGAGCTTGTGGAAGGACATGTACTGCTCCACTTGCTTGTACTGCGGAGGGCGAAAGCAACAGAGAAAAAGGGTAGAGTTGGAGTGACCCTAGAGTCATGGAAGGACTAGACAGGGTCTCCCCCCTCAACAGTCAATCAGTCTCCCTCCCTCCCTCCCTCTCCTGGGAGCCTGAGGCTGGGGACCATGTTGCAGCTAGAAAGCAATTGCCTGAAAATGGTTACTTCTTGGATTTGTCACTCAGATACAGCCGTGCCATTGCCTTTCTGGCTCCCCAGTTGATTTTTTTAAAAAAATTAATGTCATTTCCATTCATGGAAGAAAGGGCAATTTAAGATTGTGTACTTTAAAATGTAACTTTTGCATCTAGGCATAAAGGATGTGGATTTTTTTTTCTGGTCCTGTTCTCACCCCAACCCCCGGTTCTAGACTTGTGTGGTGTTCAATTTCTAAAGAAAGAGAGGTGCCCGGAATCGAAGCAGTGTGCAAGCCCTGACCTCAGAACACCTTGTTGCAAATGCACAAGGACTGGTTGCAATTACGCAGTGGTGCAGGGAAAGCGCTTTGCGCACACCCAGAGGCACAAATGCAAAAAAAGAACTCTGCATGGCTAATTTGGAACATGTCCTCAGAAAAAAGCATCTTTGGAATATGTGCAGCTTCTGACTGAACTGTAGTTCAGAAAACAAAGTCTGAGATGTGAGCTGAAATTAAGCCATGAATATTTTCGGGGTAACCACCCTCAGTATCTTAAGATCTCTTTTATCTTTTAAAGGCAATTTCTCCGATAAGCGATTAAGGGTGTTTTCACATTCAATTTAATCCAGAGTTTTAGAGTCTTCAAACTGCCTGCCGCTGTTCTGCTTTAATTATTTTCCTTTTACATTTAAGCGTTTCAATTGGGGGGGAGGCGTGTTTCTGATCAGAGGGTAGCTGGAATACCAGTGCTTAGTTAAATATATACGATGGCTTGGAAATCGTGTCAACACTGCAAAAACAATACAAATTTAAATTACTAGATGAGGCAAGCAATGATATGTAAAAATTTCAAGTGCTGTCAGTTCTCATGCAAATTACTGCACCTTGTGGTGGCTTTTGGAGGAGTCTTTTAAAATGCATGAAAACTTCTACAATACAAGCTTGAAACGCCTGTAGAGAACAGAGCAGATCAAAACTAGTGTGGAGAAAAACGTTGCAGCAGCAGCAGCTCCAAAACATCTCACCAAAACAAATGTAGATACTTTGGGCAGCAATGATGCAAAACAGTTGTGAGAACATTAGGTAATGTAAAAGGTGAGTTTCCAATGCGGTGATAGAGAGTTGCAAACTGCCAGTGTAAAAATACCCTAAGGCTAGTTTGGCTAGGGATCCTGGAAGATTTTATTTATTTATTTATTGCCATCTTCTGGGCTTGGAGCAGGGGTCACTGGGTGTGTGGGGGGCGAGGTATTTGTGAATTTCCTGTATTGTTCAGGGGGTTGGACCAGATGACCCTGGAGGTACCTTCCAACTCTTATGATTCTGATTCTAGGAATATGCAAAAAAAAAAAATCAGTATCTTTCAGGTTATGGGTGTACTGAACCCAAAAGCTATTGGTATTTCCCGATATTCTTGAATCTTGACTATTCTTGACTATCCCCATAGGGTATAATGGCAAAGGGATTTTGCCCACCTGCCCTCCTCCCGCTCCTAATTACAGGATCTTATGGATGCTTTTCATTAAACAACAGCAACAAAATCCAAGGAAAAGTTGTTTGGAAATACACACATGGTATTTGGACTGTGCAGGAGAACAGGAAAGAAATGCTTGGCTCTGAGAATAATAGAGTAAGTTTAACTGAACATTTCTGCCTTCCAAGGGGGTTAATTGGCTATATTTCTCATGCTGGCTTTCCCCGGCGCCACGCACTGCGGTTGGGTGCTATCGAGCTTTAACTCTGTGCCGATTATAATCCATCAATACTAAGTAGTTTACTGGGGCTGTCAGGGGAAGACATTTTTCTTTAGACTGTTCTCCACCACCCCCCTTTCCCAAATTTTCCTTTCTATGGTGCTTTTTTAATGACATGGCTGAAAAGACTGCCTGGAAGGGAAAAGGCCAATGCACGCAATGTGTTGCATGGTAAGGAGATATCTGACTTGAAGGCTGTAAAGGCAGGCTGTCAAACATGAGTGTGTGTGTGTGTGTCTGAAATACCACATTTCAGTCATGAGAAAAGATCTCTCCATTTCTTAATTTTGCCCTCACAAAAGTAGCAGGGGGTACCACCCCTGGGCCATGTGCAGTTTTTCGCTTGGTCCCTTTTAATTTTTTGTGCTTGATCAGGAAACTCTTTCCTCTCTATTTCCCTTGGCAAATTTTCCTGTTTGGTTTGTTTGTTTCCTGCCATTTCTGTGTCATTTCTGTGCAACAGATATAAAAACAAATCAAAAGACAATCGGTTTAACAACTACCTTCCTACCCAATTTCATTAATATGGTCTGAGCGTGAAGAAGCCAACTGCAGAATCAAACCAGAGTTGCCACAGAATTCAGCATTGTCCCCACCACATATGAACACACACACCTTTGCTGATGAGTGAACCTGAACGTGGGGGGGGGGGGGAGGTGCAAGGTCAGTCCCTTTAGGCCAGAGTGGGTCAGGAAGCTAGAAGCAGAATCCTGATAAGAGAACTGAGAGCAGTTCTGGCTCATCAGAGCAGTGGTCTGGCTAGACCAGTATCCTGTTTCCCGCAGGGGTTAACAGGCGCGCCAGAAAACAAACAAGCTCATTTGCGGAATACCCAGCACCATATCTGGTTTGGCTGGGGATTTACTTTTGCACAACCAAAGCTAGGACTGCACAGTTAGGAACCTGCATACACAACCTCTGTGTAAAGATGGTCATGGGTTGCATGAGCCTGTACAGTGGAGCCTGAGCCCCCACGTGTTAAAGACCTAAAGGAAAATAAAATACATGGTATATATTTTAGAAAAGACGCTAGTGTGTGCGTGCAGCCCCTCTCATTTTTATCCCACCCTTCCCCCAAGAAGCCCTGGGTGATATCTATGGTGTTCTTTCCGCTGTTTTGTCCTCACAGCACTCCTGCAAGGTAGGCCATGTCACGAGCCCAGAGATGTAAGGATCCTCTGAAACTTAGGGGGGATCCCAAGGGCTATGAGAACATCTCACTTTCCCAGGAAAAGGGGCCATAAAATGCAAAAGATGTCAACAAGTGCTGAGATGTGTTTCCTCATAAAGAAGAGCACTGATAGATCAGACCAACAGTCCAGCATCCTGTCTCACACGTCAGATCTTGGAAGCTAAGCTGGGCCAGCCCTGCTTAGTACTTGGACAGAAGACTTGAGGGAAGTCCAGGGTTGCCACCTCTAAACACCTCTTCCCTTGAAAACCCTACTGGGTCACCATACCCTGACAGCACTACACACACACATGTTAAGGAAGCAACTGGCCCACGGTCCCATATCCTAGCCTGGCACTCTAACTACCACGCCACATAAGAACTTAAGAGAAGCTATGTTAGATCAGGCCAATGGCCCATCCAGTCCAACACTCGGTGTCATACAGTGGCCAAACAACCAAGTGCCATCAGGAGATCCACCAGTGAGGCCAGGACACTAGAAGCCCTCCCACTGTGCCCCTCCCCAAGCACCAAGAATACAGAGCATCACTGCCCCAGACAGAGAATTCCTATGATAAGCTGTGGCTAAGAGCCACTGATGGACCTCTGCTCCATATGTTTATCCAATCCCCTCTTGAAGCTGGCTATGCTTGTAGCTGCCACCATCTCCTGTGGCAGTGAATTCCAGGTGTTAATCACCCTTCGGGTGAAGAAGTACTTCCTTTTATCCATTTAACTGATTTTATTATTGATGCACTAATGTGTTAGTCTCCTATTGTTTTATGATGATTGTTGTAAGCCACCCTGAGCCTGGCTCAGCGGGGAGGGCGGGGTATAACTTTAATAAAACCTAGCCTGACTGCTCAGCGATTCCATCGAATGTCCATGAGTTCTCATATTGTGAGAAAGGGAGAGAAGTACTTCTTTCTCTAGCGCACTGCTCGTCTATGGCAGCTCTGCACACTCTTGCCCTTCCGGCACAAAACCCTGTAGCAGCACCGCCTCATCTGAAATCTCTCCCTCATTACGCACCCTTCCCGGTAAACACAAGTGTCCTGCGCATCACATCAGGCTGTGCGCCTTGCATGCTAATAGCTTCAGGGGGGCAGAGGTTGGGAAGAATGATTTAATGCATTCAAGGTAGCCGAGCAGATGCGGGGGCGGGGGGAAGTAGCAGGGGAGAGCCGTCTCCGCATTTCTAGGCCTTTGAGTCTCCAAATGCCAGCCACTGCCGAGAGGGTTACAAATATTCATGACCGCTGCCATTGAGGACTAAATGGCAAACAGTTCAGTGCCTTCCTGGCTGGGTCCGGTGGGGAGAGAGATTATGCCGCTATTAATGAATCGCTCGGATGCAGGAGTGCCTGTGGGCGCTAAGCAAAGCCCCACTCCTCTCTCTGTACCGGCTGGGCGCATGGCAGCTTTGTGTGCAATGCTTTGTGTGCACAGTGATTCACAGTGGCAGAAAGGAGGACTCTTGGCTCCCTGAGTGCAGCTGTCCACAGGCAGTGCATACCTTGGTTTACCTACAGATTCCAGGGGGAGAGAAGGCTGTGTGTGTGTTACATAAGACAATTCCTGCCGGATCAGGCCGAAGATCCAGTTAATCCAGTATACTGTTTCCCAAGATGGCCCGCCAGATGGAGAGTAAGGCATAGACAGCCAAGGTTCCTTCTGTGATTTGAATGCCCTCCCCAGCAATTTGGTATTCTGCACGTGGAGGCTGCATTTGGCTTCAGGGCTAGTAGCTGTTGATGAACTGCCTTTTTGTCAAGGCACAGCTGACTTACAGCGACCCCTGGTGGGGTTTCCAAGGCAAGGAATGTCCAGTGGGTTGTCACGACCTGCCTCTGCATAGCAACACAAGGCCTTCCTTGGCGGTCTCCCGTCCAAATACAGGCCAGGGCTGACCCAGCCTAGCTTCCGAGATCTGGTGAGATCAGGCTAGCCTGGGCCATCCAGGTCGGGGCAAGAGGCCACTGCTGGTGGTCTGCCGTTGCCTGCCTCTGCATAGCAACCCTGGCCTTACTTGGAGGTCTCCCCTCCAAATACTGACCAGGACTGACCCTGCCTAGTTTCCGAGATCTGATGAGATCGGGCTAGCCTGGGCTTTGATGGCCCCATCCCCCGTAATGCGTCCAATCCCCTTTTGAAGCCAGTTCATGGGAAGGTCGGAGATGTGGGGGGCTGAGGTGGGAGGCCCAGGCAGTGAGTCCTTCGATATAACTCAGTGGACCGATGTCATTTTTGGAAATGCAACAGAACTTTATCCTTCAGCAATCAAAAGTGGTGCCTTAAAGTCTTGCGCGTTCTTTCCCCCAGCATGAGGACTAGTGCCCATTCAGTCAGACACAAAGAGGGGTTCCTGCCTGAACTGCTACGTGCATGACAGAAATAAAAACGTGTCGCTCTCGAACATGTGGCAAGACTTGTTTATTTTTGCTACGCCTGTGGAATGTCTCTTTCGCCCAGCTCCTATACCTGGAATGGGATCAAGTGAAAGGGGAGGCGATATTACGTGTTTGCATTGTGTTGATTCCTTTGGAATGGGGTGTTGGAGGAGCATTTTATGGATCCTTTGGACTGCCCAAAAGACAAATCGGTAGGTTCTAGGTCAAATTGAGCCCGAACTCCCCCTAGAAGCTAAAATGACTAAACTGAGGCTATTGTATTTTGGTGACATCATGAGAAGACAAGAGTCACTGGAAAAGATGGTAATGCCAGGAAACAGTGAAGAGAGCAGGCAAAGAGGAAGACGCAACAGGAGATGGAGTGACTCCATCAAGGAAGCCACGAGGGCCCTCAGTTTGTGACACCTGCGAATGGCTGCTAAGGAGAGGATGTTTTGGAGGACATTAATTCACAGGGTTGCCATACATTGGAACAGACTTGAAAGACTCGAGACACACACACAGAGCCCAGAGAGATGAATCTCCCGCCCTGCATCTGAGTGCAAAGGAAACTTTAAAAGCTTGGTCTGCAAGGGCCAGTTCGGGCACACATTTTCTGCCCTGGGTGCTTTAACTCTGGGGGACTTGCTGTGGAATGAATGGGCTGTTTCCATCGGGGAAAAACCTTGGTGATTCACGATGATGGGAAAGAGCCTCACCCCTGGCTTTTGGAATGGCTTTCAGACTCCACACGAAGCATTCCTTTTAACCCCTCAGTTGGGATATGGGTGCTCAAGGGCCCTTCGGTGCCAGCAATGACCAGCCCTACTCCAAACCTTCCTCTGCAGCCCACTGAGCGCTCCCAAACCTCTCTGCTAGGTTGCCTTCATTTACTTCAGGGGCTTTACCTCACCAGGCTCCTGGGGCAGAAGGCAATTGTAAAATCGTCAGCCAAACAGAAATTGAATCGACTCAAAAGATGGACAAGCTATGCCAACCCTATGAATTAATGTCCTCCAGAACGTCTTGCAAACTGAGGGCTATGGGGCAGAGTCAAGAGGGTATAACAGGATTTAGGAGGAGAAAAATGGTTCTAGGGCGGAGGGGGGGAAGGCTCCAGGGCAGGTGGAGGGTTCCACCAACAGATTCAGCAATCCCACTCAGATTTCCCCACTGCCACGACATTCAGCCACTCTAGCACCAAGCTCCAAAGGGGCATGGCAACACTGCAGGCTCAATCGATCTTCAATTCATTTAATTCGTTTTCCCGTGATGGGAGGGGGGGAGGGAATCTGCTCACCTTGTCATGAGTCGGAGAGCAAATCGGCAGTGCAGTGAAACGCTTATGGTAGCTTAACCATGCATCAGCTTTAACAGAGGTCATCTCAGCACATCTAATGGGGCACATGACCAGGTGGGCAAAGGCAGGGCACCGGAGTGCCACCTCCATGGCTCATGCGATCTGCAAAGCTTTTCTGAAGCTGGCACCAGATTCTCCCAGCGTATGCCCTGGAATCCTCTTGTTGCAGATCTCACAGGTCAACCTGTCCCCTGTGGGATTCATTACATCTCCAAAGCCACAAGGCTCTGAACAGAAAATGATGTCCCCACGGCAAAGAACAGCAGGAGGTACCGCCAGGTGGGTGTGAGAAGCAGTCTGGCAAGTGGAGATAATTTCTCAAAGAAAAGGTTTGGGCCCTGGATTTATCAGACATATCTCTTTGCTCCACCAACGCTCAGTCAAAGAGAGGACAGGAAGACTCCCGCTCTCCTGGCTTTCCGCAAACTATGCAAAACTGAATTATCCATGAGGGCTTTTCTACACAGGCAACAGAGTAAAGGATTCACAAGTTACTTGGATAAGTCATTAGGGACCGTGATCTGTACTACTGTGTATAGCTTGCTGAAACTACGATTCTTCTATGTAATGTTTGCATCACTAAAAGTGTCGTGTTAATACTTATGCTTTGCTTCAGTTCTGGGTTTGTCCCACCCCACCCCAATTTCTGATTTTAGAGTTTATGTATTTTAAATTGGTCTTTTATGGGTTTTACTGTTGATTGTTTTTATGATTTAACCTGCCTAAGACTGTCTTACGGGAAGGGCGGGCTAAAAATCGAATAAAATAACATAAATAAATAAATCCTAATCCTATTCTATGGTTCGAGGCTGCCACCAGCCTTGGGAAAAGCCCAGCCTCTGCCCCGAGAGCAGAGAAATGGCATCAGTGGGTAACAATGGCACCCACGGGCACCAAGCTGGGGACCTCTGCTTTAGAGTGCCCCACCAGAGTCCTGACTGCCTTCAGCTCTCTGGGCTGCCATCCAGAATCGTCTTCTGAACTATTTTTGCACTTGCTGTGGTTTTGTACTAAATTGCTGGGACTGTTTTCTGGGCAACGGGTATTAGCTATATTGAGCAGGTCACAGGATGTTTTTAAAAGCCAGTAAGTCATCCTTCCAACAGCCTTGCAAGGTAGGCAGCTCAGTATTACTTGCCCCACACGGTGGGGGTTTCCCCAAGGCACTCTAGGGAACTCGCAGAAGGGGGGGGCAGATTCAAAGAGGAAGGTTCCCCAGTTTTCTAGTTCTGTCTCTGGGTAGGCGTGCTCTGCTGCAAACCAGTCAAAACTGGCATGGCTTTGCTTAAAATATACTTGAATGGATGCACAGTCCCTGGGGGGGGCGCGGGGGGGCTACACTGAACTGCAAGCCTGAAAATCAACAAATGTTCCCATCCCAAATGGGGCTTTTCAAGCTTTCAAAAGGCTGGGAAGAAATGTCCAATTGTTTTTCAGCCCTGTCGTTTCCAGCCAGAAATTGATGGATTCTCTTTCCTCCTTCCTTTGGCTATATTTTCTGCAGACCACCCTAGGGAAATACATTTCTCTGAAATACAGTTCTTCATACGAGAACCAGGCAACGGCTAAACCACAGGGATTCAGTCCCACAGACATCCGCTCTTGAAACGTTTGCCTTCCCTTACATCCCAGCTGATCCATCTTCCCCAGTGTCCGGGGCTCCTAGAATGCCACCTTTTATTTATTTCATTTCCACATCCTGTCTTTTGATTCCACAGTGGCTTAGATAAAAGCAATAAAAATACAGGCGTTATTTCACCTTCCTCCTCCTGGCACGAGCCCCCAGACCACTGTCTGGTTTTGAGCGTATTTCCCACAATTTTTTTGGTGTCAGATTAAGACTGGGGAGGACACCCCCCCCCCGACATTTAAAAACCCCACTCACTGGGGGACTTCAGCCAGTCTGACTTTCTCTCTCTTTCTTGACCTGGCCTACCTCAGAGGGTTGTAGTGACGATGAAATGCAGGTGCAAAGAACCCTGAGCTAAGTAGAAGGGCAGGATGGAACTGTGATCAAGATCTAGAGAGACAGAGGCCTAGCAGCCTATATTAAATACAGTGCGGTATAGTGGGTAGAGCATTGGACTAGGATCTAGGAGACCTGGGTTTGAGTCCCCACATGTGCCAAGGAAACCCGCCAGGTGATCTTAGGCCAGTCACATTCTCTCAGCCTAACCTACCCCCCAAGGCTGTTGTGAGGGTAAACCTGGAGGTGAGCCACTTTGGGTCCCCATTAGAGGACAAAGGCCAGGTATAAATATATCAATGATAAATATATCAATGATAATACCTTTTCCCTATACAAGAAAGACTATTTTATTTTTATTTCTCATTGTTAAATACAGATAATCAGACGTGCATCTTGGATTTTATGGTTGGAAAATGTATGGAATTGTTTTTAATTGTATATTTTGTTTTTTAATATTTTATGTGGTTTTTAACTGTTTTTAGCCGCCCTGAGCCCGTCGGGGGAGGGCGGGATATAAATTTGATAAAATAAATAAAATAAAAAGACTATGGCTTGGATCCCAACTAACCTGGCAATCTCCAGCCATTCTCCCTTGAGCAAATGAACGCATGCCTTCTACTGAATCAGACCCTTGGTCAGAAACAGCTCCTCAGGCTGCCAGTGGCTCTCCAGGGCCTCAGGTGGAGGTCTTTCCCATCACCTATTGCCTTTTAAGTGGTGATGCTGGGCACTGAACACAGGACTTTCATTTTGTGAGCAAAAAGAACCCATGGCAGCCATTTTGTGGTTGCGCCCACCACACTGTGTCAAAATTCCAAAGGTGCCCGCTGGTTCTGAAACGCTGGGAACACCCTGCTCCAGGTACAATCGGTATCCTGGAAAGGAAGTGGCTGATGATGGCAGACCTCCATGTATCATTGGCATCTTGTGCACAGAGCCTATGCACCTATCATCTTTACCTGTGTAAAGAGGACCAGCCTGTGCGCTATTGAAGAAGACGACATTGGATTTATATTCCACCCTCCACTCAAGAGTCTCAGAGCAGCTCACAATCTGCTTTATCTTCTCCCCCACAACAGACACCCTGTGAGGCAGCTGGGGCTGAGAGGGCTCTCACAGCAGCTGCCCTTTCAAGGACAACCTCTGCCAGAACTGTGGCTGACCCAAGGCCATTCCAGCAGGTGCAGGTGGAGGAGTGGGGAATCAAACCCGGTTCTCCCAGATTAGAGTCCGCACACTTCACCATTACACCAAACTGGCAAATTGGTTGCGTCCATGGAAGACAGAGCCAGGATCCCAGTTTCTGCACATTGTTCTGACTAGGCTTTGATCATCTCAACAGAGCTAACAACAATACAGGGAATCCCCGCAGTTCAAACCAAATCATAAAAAAGAGACGTGCTCTACCAAACGAGCTAGTAAATCACCCAGGTCTCCCAACAAAACTGAACTGTCTGAGTTGTTTGGAAACAACGTGACAAAACAAACATTACATTCTCTGAAATGGAAGCACACAGAACACCCACACGGACAGTCTGTCTCCCACGTTCCGTACATCAAAAGCTGCAACTCGCGACTCCCCAAGACACTTAAAAGGTTTGGCCCTTACAATGAAGCAGGCACTGTGATTTATATAAACAGACACTGACACACCAGGACAATATATGTGGATTTCGCTATTGGAACGAGACTGTTTGTAACTCCCGCTAGCCTTCAGTAGAGTTCTGACTCTGTACGTCTCACCTCCAATGCAAAATGTAAGGAGGATTATGTCAGAGCCAAAAAACCAAAGGGAAGTATCTAAGGGTGGTGTCTCTCTCCCGGGGCTGGCCCCTGCCATGAGGCAAACTAGGTGATTGCCTAGGGCGCCAGCCTTCTGGGGGTACCAAACTGGGCACCCTCATGTGACTTGGTGACATTATCACTGTGGGGGGGGGGGCAGAAGTTAGCCTTGCCTAGGGTGCCAGACAGTCTAGGGCTGGCCTTGCTCTCTCTCCCTCCGTTGTCTCCGCATCTGAACATTCAGTGTGTTTGCAGCCAACTTCCAAGCCCTTTTCTGCAAACACCACACTTAGAAACTTTCAGAGGAACAAACAGCAACTTTGCATTTCCGTGATTCCCCCACGCTGCACAATTTTATGCGCTGCAAAAAAAGGGGGGAAAACCGGAGAGTGCTCGGTGGCAGTATTCAAAGGAAATGTTTTCCAATCAGTCTTTCATTGTCAGCCAGAACAATGTTGCCTTAAAATAGGTTAGGAGGGGAGCCACTAGAATCCTCTGCATTGCCCCCTTAAAAACTCTAAGAACAGCCGCCTGAAGCAGATTTTGGAGAGGCAGGGGGGGAATAAAGCCTCTAGAAAAATATTTTCTCATCACTCTGGCAGAACTGCAGTACTGGTTTCATCAACAGATCACACCGCTCAAAACCTTTTGATCGACTAAAAAGGGGGGCACTGATTAATAATGCAGCATATTCTTTTTTTAAAAGGTATAGATTGGTTTTAGCCTTCACGTGGATGGCCCAGGCTACCCAGAACTAGTCGGATCTCAGGCACTAGGCAGGGTTGGCTCTGGTTAGTATCTTGATGGGAGACCACCAAGGAAGTCCAGGGTCACTGTGCAGAGCCAAGCAATGGAAAACCATCTCTGAACCTCTTTTGGCTTGAATAACTCTACGAAGTTGCTGTTAAGTTGGCTGTGACCTGACAGCATTTTATACACATATATTGGTCTTCGACTGCCCTGCACTGAGTTGGGCCATTGCTTTGTCTAGATATGTCAGGGACTGAATCCGGGAATGAGCTCCTGAGCCAGACTCCTTCCGTGCAGGAATATGTACCTTGAAAGAGGTATGCCCCTCTTCTTTCTTTTCTTAGAATAAGAACATCAGAAGAGCCCCTGCTGGATCAGACCAGGGGTCTATCAGTCCAGCATCCTGCCTTGTACAAGAGGCCAACTAGGTCCTCTGTAGGGCCAACAACAGGGCAGAGAGGCTGAGGCCTTCTCCTGAGGTTGCCTCCTGGCTCTGAGATTCAGAGGTTTAATGCCTCTGAACATGGAGGTTCCCCTTAGTCACCGTGGCAAGTAGCCAGCGATAGACCTCATTTCCATAGATCTATCTAATCCCCTTTCACAGCGAACAACAGGGCACAAAGACTGATGCCTTCACAAGAACATTAGAAGAGCCCTGCTGGATCAGACTAGTGGCCCATCTAGTCCAGCATCCTGTCTCGTACAAGTGGCCCACCAGTTCCTTTGGACATCCAGCAACAGGGCAAAGAGACCAAGGCCTTCCTAAGAACATAAGAAGAGCTCTGCTGGATCAATCCAATAGTCTTAACTAGTCCAGAGGTGTCAAACGTATTTGTTACAAGGGCCAGATCAGACATAAAAGCCACTTTGTCAGCCTGGACCATGCTCTACTTCTACCCACCATCATAGCTAACACAACGGCTAACTAGCTACTATAGAAGCCAACAAGAGGGGACAGAGGCCAAGATCTTCATAAGAACATAAGAAGAGCCCTGCTGGATTAGACTAGTGGTCCATATAGTCCAGCATCATGTCTCACACAGGGGCCAACTGGTTCCTCTGGGGAATCAACAACAGGGCACAGAAGTCAAGGCTTTCATCGCAAGATAAGAAAGGCTCTGCTGGATCAGACCACAGGTCCACCTAGTCCAGCATCCTGCCTCACAGAGGGGACAACCAGTTCCTCAAGAGGTCCAGTAACAGGGCAGAGAGGCTGAGGTCTTCCCCTGATTTTGCCTCCTGGTGAACAAATGCCTCAGTCAGACATATGTGCATTGGTGAAAAACAAGCTCATGTTTTCTTTTGTTTGTTTCTGCTTCAGGACATTTGCTTTCCTATATGCCAATTTAATTAATGCAATCAATTGACTAAGATTTCTTCGGCTCTGTTGCCCCCACGGTTACATGAATGAAAGGATGGCCATCATGTTATAAGGATAGTTTCAGAGGGTAGCTTTGCTGGGTCTGAGGGAGGGAGGAAGGAAGGAAGGAAAGTTTCAGAGGGCAGCCATGCTGGTTGAAGCAAAACAGCCACATTAGAGTCCAGCCGCAGCCTAGAGGCCAAAAGAAGTTTCCAGGTCTAAGCATTCGAGGGTCAAAGTTCCCTTCAGACTGTGAACGATGAACAGAGCTTTGACTCGTGAAAGTTTATACCCTGAAACATGTTCCAAGGAAGACCTCTTATTCTTTTGGGGGGTGAGTTTCCCTCGACTGCTCTATCATTGGCAAGGCTCCAGAACCTCCCCCGCACACACGCAAACACACACACTGTCCACAAAGCAGAACGCTTACCTTTTCCTGGTACTGCCGGCGCGAGGAATCCAAAGACTGGATGAGGGCCGTGGCGTGACCGATGAACATGGCATAGCAGGTAGCGCCGACAATCATGCTCAGCATGGTGAGCCACACGTCGGACATGCCCACCGGGGCCTGCTGCCCATAGCCGATGCACAGCATGTGACTCATGGCCTTGAACAGGGCATAGGAATACTGCTTCCCCCAGGAGTCGTTCTAAAGAGACAGACAGACAGACAGACAAGGGTTACAGGACGCGAGGCAGGAAAAAGCCAGGGAGACTCTCCTTGGGGAAGAGAGTTTCAGAAGGCAGCTGTGCTGGCCTGCAGTCAGAGCAAGATTCAAAACCAACAGCACCTTAGAGACCGACAAGATTTCTGGTGTATAAGCTTCCGAGTTAACGCTCCTTTCGTCAGATAAGGACCTCTGTTCTTGCTTGTATCCAACAAAGGGGGCTTTGACTCTCAAAAGCTTTTAACTAAAATCTCATCGGTCTCTAAGGGGCTACTGAACTCAAAATCTAGCTGTTCTCCTTGTTGAAGGTGGTTCTAAATATACCTTTACCACCAAAGACCCCACCATAGGGGTCTTTCGGGGGCAGGGTGGAAGGTTGTATGTGCCCTGTGCTCTCTACCACAGGCAATTTCTGGTACGATGCTTACCGTCCCCCAGGGTTTTTTCTGTAGCAGGAGCTCCTTTACATATTAGGCCACACACCCCTGATGTAACCAATGCTCCAAGAGTTTACAGGGCTTTTAGTACAGGGCCTAGTGTAAGCTCTGGGAAGATTGGCTGCATCAGGGGTGTGTGGCCTAATATGCAAAGAAGTTCCTGCTACAAAAAAAGCCCTGCCATCCCCATACTTTCTAACAATGTTGGTACTGACAAGAGTTTTACTGGAAATTCGTTGAATTGGCCGCCTTCTATTTGTGACAGGGAATGGAACCTATGCAGACAAAACAGGCTTCTACATATAATACGGGCAGACAGAAATTCATCTTAGACAAATGGGCGCACGCACGCATACACATGGACACATAAAGCTGACTTAGATGGAATCAGACCTTTGGTCCATCAAAGTCAGCACTGTGTACTCAGAACGGTAGTGGCTCTCCAGGGTCTCAGGCAGAGGTCTTTCCCATCACCTACTACCAAATTCTTTTAACTGGAGATTCCAGGGATTGAACCTGCAACCTTCTGCATGCCAAGCAGACACACTTCCACTAAGCCATGGTCCCTTCCTTGAAAGTCTTGAAAACAGAGAGCTGCCTGACAGAGACCCATGGTCCATCAAGGTTAGTATTATCTATTCACACTGGCAGTGGCTCTCCAGGGGGTCTCAGGCAGAAGTCTCTCACATCACCTGGTCCTTTTAATGGGAGATGCCAGGGATTGAACTGGGACCTTCTGCATGCCAAGCAGATGCTCTGCCACTGAGCCACAGCCCCTCCACCCACGCTCCATCAACAACATGGAGTCAGGAATCCACCTAAAACGCTAACCTGTTTCATGCTCCCAAACAAGTAGATTTGGCTTCCTGTGATTTCTCCCCCACTCCTTTGATGTTCTCATTCAAATGACGCCATGAACACAAAAAACATACATGCCCGTTCAGTAAAGGGAAAGGAAAGGTCCCCTGTGAAGCACCAGTGGTTTCTGACTCTGAGGTGACGTTGCTTTCACAACGGTTTCACGGCAGACTTTTTACGGGGTGGCTTGCCATTGCCTTCCCCGGTCATCTCCACTTTCCCCCCAGCAAGCTGGGTCCTCATTTGACCCACCTCGGAAGGATGGAAGGCTGAGTCAACCTCGGGCTGGCTACCTGAAAACCCAGCTTCCGCCGGGGATCAAACTCAGGCTGTGAGCAGAGCTTAGGACTGCAGTACTTCAGCTTTAACACTGCGCCACGGGGGCTCATCAATAAAGAGAGGTCTCTAAAAAATCAGGAATCGTCATCCTGCTTAAATTTGTTCCAAACATCCCCTCCCCGCCCCCCCCCCCCCCAAAAGCCCTGGATTGCTCTCAGGACAACCAACAGCACAGCTAAGCACCATCCGCCTGCCCTGCTCTCCCCCTCCCATTCATCAGGGACATTTAATGGGGGTTAGTTCCCCTCTTGAGTGTGGCCACCACCTTTTGGTCCTCATGATAAGAGCAGCTGCCGTATGGCCAAGGAGGAGGACGTTCCTTAGAAGGGAGTCACCGTTTTGCCAAGTGGCGCTTTCTTTCCCAGATTTGTTATCCTTATTAACTAATGATTAAATTAATCTTCCCTCCAGAAATGGCATGCCCGATCTATGCATCAGCAGACAGCCAAGGATGAGACCACAGCCAAGTTAATGCTTTACAGTCAACAGGCTGTATAGGAATACTCGGGAGGAATCAATCACTGGCTTTTTACAAGGTGACGCTCCTTGCTTTGGGTCATCTGTTACAACCCCCCCCCCTCTTTTAAGCAACTGGAGAACCCTGGCTGGGCCCAAGACTCGGCTGAATCTTTAAAATGACAGTCTGTGTCATTTAAAACAAATAAGGTGGCTAGGTCCTCCCCCACCCCCAGGCCACTGGAAAGGAGGGAGGGGTAGGGTGCCAGATCTAGCTTGGGAAACTCCTGAAGATTTGGGGATGGAACCTGGGGAGGACGGGGACCTCAGTGGGATACAATGCCATAGAGTCCACCCTCCAAAGCAGCCATTTCCTCCGGGGAACTGACATAAGTTGTAATTCCGGGGGATCCCCAGCTCCCCCACTGCAGGCTGGCATCTCTAAAACAAACTATGCACCTAGGCTTTTTTTTGTAGCAGGAACTCCTTTGCTTATCAGGCCACACCCCCCTGACATAGCCAATCCTTCTGGAGCTTACAATAGGCCCTGTAATAAGAGCCCTCTTGAAGGACTGGCCACATCAGGAGTGTGTGGCCTGATATGCAAAGGAATTCCTGCTACAAAAAAAAGTCCCGCTATACACCATTTAGCATAAAGAAGGATGGTAAGATATGCATTTTTTAAAAGTGTGGCATAGTTTCCCCGCTCCTTTACTTGCACCCTGCTTCTCTCCCCAGTCAGGTCTGAAAGCACCTGACAGTCTTCTTGTCTCCTCAAGTCCATCCTCACAACAATCCTGTGAGGCAGAACAAGGGGAGGGAGAGAGAGATGGCTTAAGGTCACCCAGCCAGCCTTCGTGGCAGACTGGGAATTCCAGCCTCAGTTTCCCAGACCCTAATCAGACACTCTTAACCACTACACCTTGCTGGATGGATTCTGGTTGGATCTGGGTGATACTGGTGTTTTATAAAACATATGAATGGGGAAATGGGATCAAGCATAGTAGCTCCGAATACCTGCAAAGAAGTTCTGCCTGGCCCTTAGCTGGATAGCCCACACAAGCCTGATCTTGTCAGATCTCAGAAGCTAAGCAGGCCTGACCATGGCAAGGACTTGGATGGGAGACCTCCAATGAATACCAGGACTGGGACACAGAGGCAGGCAATATTAAGCCACCTGTCTGAATCTCCAAGCCCCTGCAGGAGTCGCCAGACGCCAACCATGGCAGGCACGTTAGAGCGCACTGCAAGGATCTTGGTAAAATTGTAGGCATGACAATATAAAAATGGTTTCCTTGTTGTGTGTGTGCACATGTGTAAGAAAGGAGAAAATTCCCACAAAAGATCTGAAAAGTGCAACAATCTGCACATACTGAACGTTCTATGAAAATTTCAGAAATTTTTTTAGAAAATGGAGAATTCCTAATGAACTTTTTCAGAAGCGAAACGATAATCTGGAACTCCAGAATCAAAAACTCGAAAAATCCAAGAGGAATTCAGAAATGTGCCCTAAGCAAATCCACTATAGAAAACAATCCAGGCCTCCACCGTCAGCACGATCAGTGGAAAGTTACTAAGATGTTCCCTGCGCAAATGGCCATGCTATCATGTCACAGAGCAGCATCCATCAGGTCAAACCGGGTTTGGTTCCTTGGAGATGCCTTTCAGGGCAGATAAAGCTTGAATATTGAGTTACCCCCTCGAACAGTCTGTTCCAGTGGACAAAACTGTCCCGTTGTATTGAATGGACAACCCAGCAAAAGGAGCATGCACCCCGTACACCCTTTGGGCCTTCAGAATGAGATGGCTCATCCCAGGCGCCAACATGTCGAAGCTAACTTTGCTAACAAAGCAAGGCAAATCCAGTTTCCGTTCTGTCTTGTCACCAGAGAATGTGGTTACTCAAATCTGAGGCCTCTTGCAGTTTCCAATCCAAGTATCTAGTAAAGGACGGGGGAGGGAGACCAGGAGTAGAGCAGGCGAGGTTAGTTCATGGCACAGAAAGCTCGGTCAAGAACGCCCCAAGCTTACAGTCCTTACAAAGCTGGCAGTGACACTATGCTCTCTTCAATTGTCTTTTTACCCCTGAGATCCAAAGGAGGGTGAAGATGTTTTAAAAGTGAGGCTCAGTTGTTTGTTTCTGGACACGAAGTCAGGTCATGTAATCTGGAAGCCTCCATCCCCTACACCAGAGGTCCTACACCTTTCTGAGCCTGCGGGCACATTTGGAATTCTGGCACAGCACAGTCAACAGAACGGCTGCTACAAAATAGAACGAAAAGGACAAGGAGGAGGAGACTGGATTTATACCCCGCCCTTCTCTCAGAGTCTCAGAGCAGCTTACAGTCTTCGTCTCTTCCCCTCCCCAAAACAGACACCCCCGAGGGAGGTGGGGCTGAGAGAGCTCTTCCGGGAACTGCTCTTGAGAGAACAGCTCTCAGAGATCTGTGGCTGGCCCAAGGTCACCCAGCTAGCTGCATGTAGAGTAGTGGGGAATCAAACCCAACTCTCCAGATTAGAGTCTATAACTCTTAAGCACTACACCAAACTGGTGTAGCTTAATTTCATTAACACAGTCTCAATCCTCATGTTGTGGTGGCAGCTGTGCCAGTTTGGTGTAGTGGTTAAGTGTGCAGACTCTTATCTGGGAGAACCGGGTTTGATTCCCCACTCCTCCACTTGCACCTGCTAGCATGGCCTTGGGTCAGCCATAGCTCTGGCAGAGGTTGCCCTTGAAAGGGCAGCTGCTGTGAGAGCCCTCTCCAGCCCCACCCACCTCACAGGGTGTCTGTTGTGGGGGAGGAAGGTAAAGGAGATTGTGAGCCGCTCTGAGACTCTTTGGAGTGGAAGGCAGGATATAAATCCAATATCTTCATCTACCTCACAGGGTGTCTGTTGTGGGGGAGGAAGGGAAAGGAGATTGTGAGCCGCTCTGAGACTCTTTGGAGTGGAGGGCGGGATATAAATCCAATATCTTCATCTACCTCACAGGGTGACTGTTGTGGGGGAGGAAGGTAAAGGAGATGGTGAGCTGCTCTGAGACTCTTCGGAGTGGAGGGCGGGATATAAATCCAATATCTTCATCTACCTCACAGGGTGTCTGTTGTGGGGGAGGAAGGGAAAGGAGATGGTGAGCTGCTCTGAGACTCTTCGGAGTAGAGGGCGGGATATAAATCCAATATCTTCATCTACCTCACAGGGTGTGTTGTGGGGGAGGAAGGGAAAGGAGATTGTGAGCCGCTCTGAGACTCTTTGGAGTGGAGGGCGGGATATAAATCCAATATCTTCATCTACCTCACAGGGTGTCTGTTGTGGGGGAGGAAGGGAAAGGAGATTGTGAACCGCTCTGAGACTCTTCGAAGTGGAGGGCGGGATATAAATCCAATATCTTCTAATTCTTCAAAGCAACACTTTAAAAAAAATCTACACAGCTAATCAAATCTCCAACAGTTAATCAGAAGGCTTACTGGGTGAAAGCCCTACCTGGCTCCACCCACTTCCTAAAAACACTTGTTGGGTGTGAGAAAAGGTGTTGTCAGGCAGCATGGAACCACGTTGAGGACCCCTGCCTTACACCAAGACATTAAGTGTGTGGTATTATGAATGTCTAGAGCAGGGATTCTCCTTGGCCTTTTTTAGCCTTGCAGACGCCTTTAGAATTCTCACGCAGGGTGGTGGCTACAACCCCCCAAAATGGCTGCCACGGGAGGTGGAGCCAACCACAAAATGTCTGGAAGAGAGGCTATGCATAACCCTGACAGTAATTCTTCAAATTTCCAAGCAGATGCTCTGCTTAACAGGACCGTTTAAAAATATTTCTTGCTGACACAGTTCACCCTTCCCTCACACGATAAAGACCGTTTTGCTGCTATGGCAGCTCCTACTGCCCAGTTTTTAAAAAAAATAATCTGTGCAATCAATCAGAAGACAGCTGGACAAAGTCTCACTGACCTGGCCCCGCCCACATCCTAAAAACACTTGGCAAGCACCAGGAGAGGGGGCGGGGGGTGCCCAGGTGCCCGTGGGCACCATGTTGGAGCTGTTTGGGCTTGAGTGTTAGATCAGGTTGTGAGAGGCCCAAGTTCAAAGCCCCGCTCAGCCATTCATGCTGCTGGGTGACCTTGACTCAGCCACTCTCTCCACCTGTCAACCTCACCTACCTCACAGGCTTGTTGGGAGAGTTAAATGGGGACGGGAGAATCAGGCAGCCCACCCTCAGCTTTTTGGAAGAAGGGCAGGATGGAAATTGAAGAGTAGAAGGTAGGTAGATAGGTATGTCAGTAGGTAGGTAGATGGATGGGCAGATGGATGACAATTTCATCCAACCCCCTGCTCCATGCAGGATCAGCCTAAAGCATCTCCATTTGTATCCACCTTTCTTCCCAACAGGGACCCAAAGCAGCCAGCATCGTTCTCCTCTCATCCATTTTATCCTCACAACAACCTTGTAAGGTAGACCAGGCTGAGAATATGTGACTGACCCGAGGTCACTCAGCAAGATTCCAGGGCAGGGCAGGGAATCAAAGCAGAGTTGCCCAGATTGTTGTCCCTAACCACTAGGTCTCCTGTTTAGCTATGGGACAAACTGCCATAGTCCTCCGGGAGTTTCTTTACCAGTCTCATTGTATTCCCCCATAGCCAGACCTGCACACAACAGAGCCATCAGAGTCTGGTGTAGTGGTTAAGTGTGCGGATTCTGGGAGAACCGGGTTTGATTCCCCACTCCTCCACTTGCAGCTGCTGGCATGGCCTTGGGTCAGCCATAGCTCTCACAAGAGTTGTCCTTGAAAGGGCAGCTTCTGTGAGAGCTCTCTCAGCCCCACCTACCTCACAGGGTTGCTGTTGTGGGGAGAGAAGATATAGGAGATTGTAAGCCACTGAGTCTCTGATTCAGAGAGAGGGTGGGGTATGAATCTGCAGTCTTCTTCTTCAGTCTTCTTCTTAATTAAATGGCCACATCTTTGCATTGGTCCAGTTGCCCAGGGCTTCCTTCAGCCTGCCTGCATCTCTTAACTGCCCACTGCAAAGATGGCAAAGCATTTCCTCCCCCCTTGCATGCCCGCACGTTCCCTCGTCCACGCTGAAAACACGGAGAGTGGATAGCACCTCAAAAATAGAACCCTGTTCCTAACGAACAGCTTGTTCCTGCATCCTTGTGACACCTTGGGAGGGCTGCTTTTTACGTAGGCGAGGTGGCGGCTCCGCACTGGCTCGGAGTCAAGGCAAAACATTCCCGGGGGAACCTGCCCTTCAAGCTGGAGCACAGCGGGCAGAAGCGGCGCTTCAGCCTGTGGACAACTCCGTGCAACAGCTGCCCACTGATTTAGCTCCCGGGCACCATTCAAGGCATGGCGGAGATCCCATAAAGCCCTTTGTGGCTGAGGCGGCGGGTAGAAAGAAGAATTGCCTCTATCCACATCTCCACTTGCCTGACCTTCAGCACCAAAACATGATGCCTTCCTGTCATGGTGGGACAAGACCTGCTGGAAAGTCTTTCTAGCTGTCGCCCCCGAGCTCTGGAACTCCCTGCCACTGGAAGCAAAAACAACACCTTCCCTGCAGAGCTTCCAGGCCAACTTGAAGACCCATCTGTCTATCTAAGTACGATTTGATTCTACCTTCCCCCCAAAAGCTCAGGGGACACCTTATTCTCCTTCCCCCACATCTTATTGTTACACAGCCAGTGTGGTGTCGTGGTTAAGAGCGATGGACTATTATCTGGGGGACCCAGGTTTGAATCCCTGCTCTGCCATGGAAGTTTGCTGGACAACCTTGGGCCAGTCACACACTCAGCCTGACCTACCTCACAGGGAGGACAAAACAGAGGAGAGGGGAAGGTGGTCAGAGAAAGAAAGGGTGCTAATGAATTAAAGAAATAAACCATAAATCATCATAAGGTAGGTGAGGCTGACAGAGTGTGACAGGCCCTACTAGCGCATTTAAAAACAAAACAAAAACCCTAGCTTTTCTTCAGGAAACTCAGGGTGGCAGAGCTGGTTCTCCTTTCTCTATTTTATCCTCACAACTACTGGGGTATTTAGTTAATACAGTAGAGTTTTGCCCAGTCACAAAAGCACGATACGGAGTGCAGAGAATAAATCTCCCAAGAAGTAATTGCAAAAAAAAGAAAAGGCAAGCTTAAGTTTATTCAGGTAGATTCAGCTCACATTCAAATTGCAGGCAAAGGAAGAGAAAGAAGCCTAATCCAGAGAGTAATTTCCCCATCACCAGTGGCCAGCTTGTCCTATGTCATGTGTGTGGGAGTTTGAGGGCATTGTATGCACAGAGGGGAGAAATGTGTCCCCATGGAAGGCCATGTAAGAGAGGGAGAAGACTAAGTTTGAGAGAAGAAGGGTCAGAGGGCAGCTCCCTGCTTTAACACAGACTTTAATAATGCAGTTTCAATATGCTTCCAATGGACTTTACTGTAAAAAAGGCACCCCATTCAAGGAGATAACAGCTGAACACGCTTAAGAGCGATACAGCGCCCCCATACAATGTCCGGACATACTGAGTCGCTCACTCCAACAATTAACAACCCTGCAAGGAAGGCACAGTTGAGAATATGTGGCGGGCACACCGCCTCTCAGACTTTCAAGACACGACCCCCCCCCCCAGCTGCTTTTCTTCATAGGGGATCCAGACCCCGTTTCTCCTTCTAAACAGGCATCTGCAGCTCTGCCCGAAGAAACTTGACTGCAGCATGTGTGAGACAGGGAGGCATGGTGAAGCAAGAACCAAGTGGGTGGTTGGGGAAGGGAAATCACCCTGCCTGCAGGGTTTCAGCTAAACTACAGCCCTGGGCACCACGGGTTAAATGAAACCCAAGTCCAATGGCCCCTTGAAGATTAACAAATATTGCAGGAAGACAGATTTAGGTGGGCCTGAAGCAGCAGAACGAAGTCTGAGTGGGGCACCTTGAAGACCAATCAAGTTTTATTCTGGGTATGACAACAACAAAGAAGAAGATGATGATGATATTGGATTTATATCCTGCCCATACTCTGGATCTCAGTCTCAGAGCAGTCACAATCTCCTTTACACCGCCCCCCCCAACAGACACCCTGTGAGGTGGGTGGGGCTGAGAGGACTCTGAGAGGAAGCTGCCCTTTCAAGGACAACCTCTGCCAGGGCTATGGCTCACCCAAGGCCATTCCAGCAGGTGCAAGTGGAGGAGTGGGGAATTAAACCTGGTTCTCCCAGATAAGAGTCCATGCACTTAGCCACTACACCAATCTGGCTCTCTTTTTGTGTGTGCGCACACAAAAGCCTATACCCAGAATAAAACTTTGCCGGTCTTAAAGGTGCCACTAGGACCCAAATGTCCCAGCGTGGACCAAGCTCACTTTTTCAGATACAAGGGGAAGGAACAAAAGAAACTCCTTTACCTTATTTTTGCCAAAAATACAGAAGGGGTACAAAACAGGGCAAAGCTGAGGTGGGGGCATAAATCCTGGTGCTGGATCTTGCTGGATCACACAGTCCCCCAGATCTCTGGACAATACACACAAGTCCCAACTCTAGCTACTCCTCACTTCTAATGAAAACCAGCATTTAAAATAGTGACTATACATATCATCCTGGTGCCCAAAGATACTGGTTTCAGGACAGAAATATAGCTGCCCTGCTGAGACTGTGAATGCGCCTCAAAATCCATGCCGGGATCCCTACCAAAGGGCAAACAATGAACAAACAAAATTGTTACGGAATAACAGCAATGGTTTGGCTGCTTTTGTCTACTGAGCAACCCAGCTGTGATGTGACATTTTGGCTCTCGTAACTTGGCATCCCTCTGATCGGGTCAAACGCTGTCGGGAATGGCAAGGGATTTCCCTCCCCTCCCAAGTTATTTTTTTGTTGACAGGCAATTCAGGGAGTTCCGGGGCGATTCTGCCGAGGCTGACAGATTGGGTAATGCTCCAGAAAGAACAGCTGAGATTCCCTCCAATCCTCATCCCTGCGGAGACCTCCAGTCTCCCCCCTGGAGCCCAGTTAGACTGCAAGCTCTTAAAATAAACCGACACAACGGTTGTGCTTGTGTGGGCGCACGTGCACAAAGAGCCAACAGGCCTGGGCCCTGCGTGTTTGTGAACAAGCGAAAATTAAGGAACTGGACAACCTCAGAAAGAGAAGGGGACTCGTACCGCACTCTGTACCTCCACTCAGCTGCCATGTGTCTGGTTCTGAGCAGGTGCTCCAGGGTTTGTACATCTCCCCAAACCAGTACAGCAGGGGATCCCCAACGTGGTGCCCAGGGGGCCACCAATACCTTTCCTGATGCCTGCCAAGTGTATTGAGAAAGCAGGTGGGACCAGGAGGGGTCATCCCCGGTAGGGCTTTTGATTGCCTATTTGAGATCCAAGTGGCTGTGCAGCTTGCAATAACATTTCTGTTAGCTGCCACTACAGTGTTCATTTTTTGTTCACTCTCTGACTCCTCTTTCCCAATATATATTTTTGAAAGGTACTCTTCTTATCCCCTGCACTTATTAGCCTTCCTCTCGTGTGGTTAGCTCTTCCTCCCGCGTGGCCCATTTTGTGGTTGCACCCGTGGGCAGATTTCAAAATCCTAAAAGTGCCCACAGGCAAAAAAAAAATGCCCTGCTTTACAGCTTTTTCTCCCAAAGTGCTGCTCACTTATGCCTCTTACCATTTCCCTTTGAAGTCCTACTGAAGCTCCAAAACAAAGCCCAAACTCCAACCCCTGTCCGTGGGGATGCCACATCCCAAAAGCATCCTCCTTTCCAGAGATAACCAGTCCGAATGACCAGATGCAGTTCTCCAACACACCTCCTGGGGGCCCAAGTGAGATACATTTGCTCCCAACTGCTTGGACCTCTTCAGCTTCAAACAAGCTGCCGTCGGACCAAGCCCTGGGCTAGGGTTGCCAACCTCCAGGTGGGGCCTGGAGATCTCCTGCTATTACACTTAATCTCCAGACAACAGAGATCAGTTCTCCCCTGGAGAGATGGCTGCTTTGGAGAGTGGGCTCAGTGGCATGGTACCTTGCTAAAGTTCTTCCTCTCCCCAAACCCCACCTACCCCGGCTCCACACACCCCCCAATTTTCAGGTATTTCCCCACCCTGAGCTGGCAACCCTACCTGGGACTACACCATCAGTGGCTTGTAGCAACAGAAGCACCACAGACTTCTCTTTCTTAGCTTCTCTTTGGCTCTTCTTTTTTGTGAGTGATCTACAGATGAATTTGCTTTGCATTCAACACAAACTAGTTCATAGGGGATATCACATATCAGCATGAAAACGTCATGATCTCGTTACTTGGGGGTTTTCCGTGGGCTTGACATCTAGGGTTCTCAACTCTGGAGATTTGGGGGTAGAACTGGGGCAGGGCAGAGTTTGGGGACAGGAATGAACTCATCTGGGAAGAAGGAGGAGGAGATTGGATTTATACCCCACCCTTCAGAGCAGCTTACAATCACCTTGCCTTCCTCTCCCCACAATGAACACCCTGTGAAGTAGGTGGGGCTGAGAGAGCTCTTTGAGAACAGCTCTAAGGGAACTGTGACTGACCCACGTTCACCCAGCAGCTGCATGTGCAGGAGTGGGGGATCAACCCCAGTTCTCCCAGATTAGAGTCTGCCATTCTTAACCACTACTCCAAACTGGTGGGATGTGATGCCACACAGTCCACCCTCCAAAAAAGTCATTATTCCCCCTCCAGGGGAACAAATCTCTGCGGTCTGGAGATCAGCTGAAATTCTGGGAGAGCTGCAGGCTCTACTTGGGAGGTTGGCAAGTCTAGATGCAACAGAGTCCATCCTCCAAAGAAGCCATTTCCTCCAGGGGAATGGATCTCGGTCATCTGGAGATCAGTTGTAATTCTGAGACATCTCCAGGCCCCACCTGGAAGTCAGGAAGCCCACTGACAACAAAGGTGTTTTTTAACGCCCCCATAATTTGTCTTTAAGTGGTCAGTGAATGCTGGAAAGACCATCAAACTGTGACACGGGCAGAGACAGAAAGCTCCCTGGTCACCCGCCACAGAACAGAACTGCTGCATCAGAGATTGGCACGATCCCATTCAGGCAGACTGTTTTTTGATAAGCAGCAGAGAGAAATGAATAATCCTTAGATGTGCAGTGAGTAATCTTCCAGGCATCCCATAGTCCCTACATCAGTGAGGTGATGGCGCATAACTGCTTTCGCCCAAGCAAGGGGAGGTGGTGGTGGTGGTTCTGTTTATTGCTTCTGTCGAACAGGGAGACAATAAGTTAAATCAAAGTTACCTCCTGTTATTACTGTGCCACCACGCAAACATAAAATTGAGGTTTTGTTGCTCTTGAAAGAATGGAAAGGAAAGCACATCCTGCAGCAGCTCTGTCAGAGTCCAGATGGGCCTGTATCTCCTCGACTTTTCTGCCTCCCATCCTAACTAGCATTGCCGGCTCTGGGTTGGAAAACGCCTGGAGATTTTGGGGTTGCAGTCTGGGGAGGGGAAGGATATCTAATGCCACAGATTCCACCCTCCAAAGCAGTCTTTTTTTCTCCAGGAGAGCTGATCTCTAGCCTGGATATCAACTGTAGAAATGTGAGGCCTCCAGGCCCCACCTGGAGGCTGGCAACCCTAAGCAAAGCAACTGCAGCTAAGTATGAAGGTCGTTGGAATATAGGTGACAAATCCAGGTTGGGAAATTTCCTGGAAATGCGGAGGTGGAGCCTGGAGAGGGCAGAGATTGAGGGACATAGGGACCTCAGCCAAGTAGGATGCCACCCTCCAACAGCAGCCATTTTCTTCAGGGGAACTAATCTCTGTGATCTTGTTATGTATGCGGACTAAAGTGAAGACTGAACAGGTCGTTCCTGCCTGGCTCATTGGAGCCATAAGAACGAAGCTTGAGGACTCAGGAACAATGGGCAGCAGGATCCAAATCCCTGCTGCCCTGCACCAATCACAGGCCCCCTGCTGGTTTGAATGATCCAATAACGTGCTTGTGTGGGAACCCTGAGTTGCATATAGCTGGCCCCGTTGGCCCAGTGCCTTAGCCTTGAAGTGCAGCTTACCTAATGCTGTACCTAATAAAGAGCTGATGTTCACTACTACTTCGCCTCTTCCATGCGTTGAACCCACTATATTATAGATCTGAAGATTGGTTGTAATTTCAGGAGATCTCCAGTCCCCACCTGGACCTTGGCAACCCTAAACTGGAAGGACTTTGCTGTTCCCCTCCCCCCCGGCAACTTTGTGCCTCAATAGAGTTCAGTGATGAACAGAAGAAACGTTTCACTTTCATCAACAATCTACTGAGTTCATCTGTCAGAGTCTCCTTTCAGCAGGTCTCTGCTGCTCTCCCCAGGCAGTGCCCCGGCCACAGGCACCTTCTCGGCTCTGTGTCTGACCTGCTGGGACAAAGCAGGCAAAAACCTTCCCGAAACCCCCCACACTTCTTTCCCTTGGGTCCAGCTAGCGAGCACTTCGAAACATGCCTGCTAGCCTTTCTCCCCTTTGAAACTGCAGCGCTTTCATTTATAGAGCCTGCAAACAGCCTCCTCCTCCTCCTCCAAGCTTATTGTGGAGGTATTTTTAGGCTGTGATCATGCCCTGACCTAGCCCACTCTTTTTTTGGGTGGTACAAATTTAGATCCATTCTTCTCTCCTGTGCTTCTGAAGAGCTGATCACATTGGACATCCATCCACAGCCCTCCCAGGCACAAACTTAGTGTGGGTATTCTTATCTATGAGCCCAGTCTGCAAACATGCAGGATTGAAGGCTACGGGGACTCAAAGGCAACCAGCTGGCACAAAGAAGTGGCCACGGCCCTACCAGAAGCACCATACCATCACCTGGAAGACGGAAGTAATCAGGCCTTTTTTTGCAGGAGGAACTCCTTTGCATATTAGGCCACACATCCCTGATGGAGCCAATCCTCCTGGAGTTTACAGGGACTTCTGTAAACTCCAGGAGGACTGGCTACATCAGGAGAGTGTGGTCTAATATGCAAAGGAGTTCCTGCTGCAAAAAAAGCCCTGGGAATAATGTCCCAAAGCCTGGTCAGGAAGCCTCAAAAATGGCTCCTCTGGGGACTCAGAAGATCAGCAAAACTGAGTGACCGAGACCGACACTCTCCTGGTTCTTAGAAAGTGTTTTTAGAAAGTTGGTTGGGACCAGGTGGGGCTCTTGCCCAGTAAGATCCATTAGAGATTTGATTGGCTGTGCAGATTTTTAAAAGTATTGCTTGGGCAGCGGCTGCCGCCACAGCACAAGGATGTTCACTGTGTGACTGAAAGGAAGAGGTGGCAGCCGTTTTGTGGCTGGCTTCGCCACTTGCAGCAGCTCTGTGATGGCCGCGCCCACCGCACTGTGTCATCATTCCAAAGGTGCCTGACAGCTTGGAAAGGTAGGAGACCCCTGACTTGGATACTGGGAGGGAGACTGGTCAACTCTGGTATGAGGATGGCTATCAAAGCCCGGGACCCGCACTGGTTACCCGGACCTGGATGGCCCAGGCTAGCTCATCATCAGATCTCAGAAGATAAGCAGGGTCGGCACTGGTCAGTATTTGGATGGGGAGAGGAGGAGGAGATTGGATTTATATCCCACTCTTCCCTTGGAGTCTTGGAATGGATGGGAGGAGGAGATTGGATTTATACCCCGCTCTTCCCTTGGAGTCTCAGAGTGGTTTGGGAGTTGATGAGGGAAGAAGAAGGGATTGGATTTATACCCTGCCCTTCACTTGGAGTCTTGGAATGGATGGGAGGAGGAGGAGATTGGATTTATACCCCGCCCTTCCTTCACTTGGAGTCTTAGAGCAGCTTACTATCTCCTTTCCCTTCCTCTCCTCGCAAGAGACACCCTGTGCGGTAGGTGGGGCTGAGAGAGCTCTGAGAGAACTGCTCCTGAGAGAGCAGCTCTTTCAAGAACTGTGACTGACCCAAGGTCATTCAGCAGGTGCATGTGGGGGAGTGGGGAGTCAAACCCGGTTCTCCCAGTTTAGAATCCACTGCTCCTAACCAACTGGCTTTCAATTTGAGACCTCATAAGGGTATTGCCCCTGTCCTCGTCAGTCTCTGTAGAACGACCAGAGGGGCCACAGATAACTGGCCAATGATGTGATAAGGTTAACTAGGCTTCCTGTGGGAACCCAACAGGCCTCCACCCAATGTTGTGCTGTGCTCTCTGTGCAATCCCTTTCTTGCCTTCCCACTAGGACTCAAACTTCTTTTATGGTCCAGTTATTAAAAGAGAGGAGAACACAGCCTCAGCTTCTGCATACCACCTTCATCCGAACCATATTTCTATTGGTTCTGGGCCTCAAACACAATTCTCTTAGGTCTGATGATACTGGACACAGAATCCTGAATCAGAGAGTTCCAGGGAACTCTAAGCCTAACATGGAAGTGCTCCATCCATATTATTTGGGATGATGGCTGGAAGGAATTGCTTTGTGGGAAAGCATGACATTGAGATCAGGGAATCGCTGTAAGCCAAATTAAGCAGAAACGGCTGATACAAGACTTTGTAAATGGACATGCTGCTTCCAGGTTCTGAGTTTTTTTTTTTTTAAAGGGTCGGCCTGCTTTACAACGTATCTGCTTCACTGCTGAACAGCAATTCTGATGTTTTAAGTGACTCACAACTTTAAAAAGCTTTTCAAAATGGGTGTAAGTGCACCGGCCTTCCCCGGCAATTATTCAGCTGTGAAAATTTTCCACGCTTTAGAGTTCATTTCCAAGTCTCTGAATAGCCCCATGGAGATAAATACTGTATCAACATCCACAGGAAGTCATGAATTTTTGAAGCTACAAGTGAGGATACAATTGCCAGCATTTTGAGGATTCCACGTAGGACTTCAGTGTCATTTTATGGATAGACGGAGCACACAGTTTTTTGTATTTTTGGTGTGTTTTGTATTTGGAAGATAGCCTTGAACATAAATACTGTACTATGTTGTTCTGTCTTTGCATGACAGGTTTGGAAGGGAACTTGTACAAGAACAGCAGAAGAGTCCTGCTGGATCAGACCAGTGGTCCATCTAGCCCAGCGTTCTGTCTCACATAGTGGCCAGCCAGTTCCTCTGGAGGGCCAGCAACAGGGCACAGAGGCTAAAGACTTCCCTATTGCTAATTCACACCCAACTAACCTAATATTGCCTCCTGGCACAGAGATTCAAAGGCTGACTGCTTCTGAATGTGGAGGTTCCCTTTAACCACTATGGCTAATAGCCACTGATAGACCTCTCCTCCATGAACCCGTCCAATTCTTTTTTAAAGCTGTCTGCCCTGGCAGTGAATTCCCCATTTTAATCACTCGTGGTGTTAAGAAGTATTTCCTTTACTCGCTCCCTGGTTGTGTTCGAGATAAAGGAACCCGACAGCCCGAGTAGAAAAGCTGCAGACCTGTAAAATGCATCTGTGCTGTCACACGGAAGCAAGACAAGGTAAACTTACCACCATGCGGTTCAGTGAGACCCAGCAGTCGTCGGGGAAGTCTTGGAGCATGGGCACCAGGAACTGGAGGCAGCCGTCCCAGTGGCACAACAGCAGCATCATGCCAATCAGGTTGACGATCCGCACCACGGCGCTGGCCAGGTCGTAGGTCATGTGGAAGATCTAGGGGAGGCCAACATGGAGAGAGACGGTCAAGAAGACAAGAGGCGATAAAAGGCAAGAAGGGCTGAACAATGGAGCAGAGGGCTGCATATGGTGTGGTCGTGAATGGTCATGTGCTACGACCAGTGGCTTACCAAATGCCCAGCCTGTGGTAGCTGGACACCATACACCGTAACTATAGGGTTGCCAGCAATGAGCCCTCTAAGCCAGGCATGGCCAAACTGTGGCTCGAGAGCCACATGTGGCTCTTTCACACATACTGTGTGGCTCTTAAAGCTCTTACCACCCCACTGGCCAGCTTGGAGAATGCATTTGAAGTTAACGTTGCTTTCTTTCCACGTCTCCCTCTCTCCTCCATCTTCCTTCCTTCCGGCTCTCAAACATCAGAAATTCGTGTCTTGCAGCTCTCAGACATCTGATGTTTATTCTATGTGGCTCTTATATTATGCAAGTTTGGCCACCCCTACTCTAAGCTGTCGAGTCTTGTGAGAGTTCATGAGCTATTGGCATTAGAAGAAGAAGAAGAAGATATTGGATTTATATCCCGCCCTCCACTCCGAAGAGTCTCAGAGCGGCTCACAATCTCCTTTATCTTCCTCCCCCACAACAGACACCCTGTGAGGTAGGTGGGGCTGAGAGAGCTCTTGTTGCAGCTGTCCTTTCAAGGACAACCTCTGCCAGAGTTATGGCTGACCCAAGGCCATGCTAGCAGGTGCAAGTGGAGGAGTGGGGAATCAAACCCAGTTCTTCCAGATAAGAGTCCACACACTTAACCACTACACCAAACTGGCTCTCCACATATTAGAAATATGAGTGAGTGATTTGACTACTGCGTAAATTAGTTTGCCCTGGGGCCATCCTTCCTGAGCCAAAGCAAAAATGTGTGAGTCAAGGCTAAAAACCTATGAGCCAGCTCACACTAACTCAGCTTAGAGGGAACACTGCCACATCCCCCTTGGACACTGACAGGGGATGGGTAGGGGGTAGGCTAATCAGATCCAAGTTGGGAAATTCCTGGAGATTTGGGGGGTGGGGTGGGCAATGCTCCCTCTAAGCTGTGGGGTCTTGTGAGCAAAAAAATCTACTTTGTGAGCTACTGGCATTAAAGTTGTGAGCGACTGGCAGTAAAACTGAGCTACTGCATAAATTAGTTCGCTCTATAGGCCCATTTTTCCTGAGCTGAGACAAAAATGTGTAGAGTGGAGGCTAAAAAATTGTGAGCTACTTCACACTGGTGGTGGATAAGGTTTGGATAGGGGACCTCAGTGGGGCACAATGCCACAGAGTCCACCCTCCAAAGCAGACATTTCCCCCAGGGGAACTGATCTCTGTAATCTGGAGATGAGCTGTAATTCTGGGGCATCCCCAGGTCCTACCTGGAGGCTCAGCCAAGACAGATCCACAGAAAAAACAGGCAAATTCAAACAAGACACAAATTCCATGAACAAATAACTATAACAGTGTTTCCCAATTTCAATTTTCAGATTCCGTATACTCTCACAAGTGTATCGTACATCTTATTCAACAATAATAAAGTCCATGATTCATATCAATAGCTCATTCTTCACAAGTCAGGTCTCTCAACCACTCTTAGGGTGGAATCAAGCGCTTGTAATAACCGTATGGTCAATAAAGTGTCTGTGTGGTAATGAAAAGTCTCTTATCTTATCAACTCTTAAATGTGAAGTCCTCAGAAAGTGATAGGGACATGCCTGTTCTGCCCTGATGGTGCCTGTCAACGTTTGATTCCATTTCTATTGATATGAATTATGGGCTTTATTACTATTAACACTTGCAAGACTATATGGAATTTGAAAACTGAAATCTGGAAACGCTGCTAGAGTTATTTTTTCCACAGTATTTTGTGTTTTGTTTGGATTTACTTACCTGGAGGCTGGCCTTCCTACATAGCTACCATGTGCCAAGATGTTGATATTGGTGAGTTGGCCATAGAGTTGGTGTAGAGTGGCACCCAAGAGGTCGGACTTCAAATCAGGAATCCCAAGTCTTAAGTCATGCTCTTACTTTAGGCAGGAAGCCACTTCCAGAAGCCTCAATGCCCCACAGATGGAGATAATTATTTGGGTCTACATTACAAGGCTGTCGTACAGATTGTAACAAGTGCTTGAAAGAGCTATGTGAACACTAAGGGTTATTATACCATTTTCTTTCTTCATCCTCCACAGTGACGGGAAGGGATTCCTGTCCCGGCTGCTCCCTATTCATCCACCCTCTCCAAAGATTACTGCAGTGATCCACCTGCCCCTCCAACTCCTTAAAACCATCTCTGTTTGCCCGCAAAGCCCACCGATGCATTTGTCTTTTCCAGTAATCACACAAACAACTTAATTTCAACAAAAGGAAATAAAGGAGTTATTCCCCGAGGCCAATGCATACAGATTGTCAATTTTCCGCCTCTCACCACGCATGCCCCATAATTAACACCATTTCCCCATATGGTGGGTTGTGCTTCCCTTCTCATGTGCAAGCTGCATCAAGACAATCTCACAACCTGTTTACACATTTTACTTTCACTGCCTGCTGCCAGCGAATTCGAGAAGGAAGAGATGAAATCAAGTGGGACAGCTTTGGAGAGGAGCCAGGCAAAGATCAAAGTACTTTCCTGCAATGGTAATTCTGGAGCCCTCTGTGTGTGCACATGCACGAGTGTACACACACACAGCTGTCCAATTCTATGCTACAAAAAATCTTGGCAGGGCAGTGGGGGGAGGAAATGGGTTGAAGGGTCGTTGTGCCACTGCTTCTGGTATCAACCAGAAAGTGATGCCACTGTCTCCGTGTAACGCTCTAGGATCCACCCCCTCGACAATCCCCACAACTCTATGGTAGAACTCCAAAGGTTTTGTTTTTGTTTGTTTTTTTTTAAAGGAGGATCCTTAGTGCATCATGCCAGCACAACATCATTTCTGGGTTTATGCTGGAAGTGATGTTGGACTATTGGCATAACACAACTCTCCAGTTTGGTAGTGGTTAAGTGTGTGGACTCTTATCTGGGAGAACCAGGTTTGATTCCCCACTCCTCCACATGCAGCTGCTGAGTGATCTTGGGTCAGTCACAAGTTCTCTCTCAAGAGCAGTTCTCTCAGAGCTCTCAGTTCCACCTACTTCACAGAGTGTCTGTTGTGGGGAGGGGAAAGGGAAGGGGATTGTAGGCCCCTCTGAGACTCCAAGTGAAAGGTGGCTATAAATTCAACTTCTTCTTCTTCTTCCATTCCCTACTAGTTACCACCAGCAACACATTCTGGCAGTCCCGGGTTAACCAGTTTAATTGGGGAGAGGGGAAAGGAAGGAACTGATTTCTGTGCTTTGTGGGGGGGAAACAGATGCGACGCCCACAACCAGTGACAATGTACAATCTGATGTATGTAAATTTAAAAGGGTGTTTTTCTGCTCCACCCCCCTCCCGCGCCATGGTGAATAATGTGGAACTGGGGTCTACCAGGTCCGAGGAGTTGGCAGCTCCAGCTAGGAAATACCTAGAGATTTTGAGGGTGGGGCCTGGGGAGGGCAGGTTTTGAGGAGGGGAGGGACTTCAACAGAATCCACCCTCCAAAGCAGCCATTTTCTCCAAGGGAACAGATTTCTCCAGTCCGGAGAACAGAGGGCGATCTCCAGATGCCACGTGGAGTTTGGCAACCCTACTGACACTCTATGTAACCATCTCAAGAGAGAAACTCTAGTTATGTTTCTAGTGACTGAGACAGGAAAGGAACAGAGAAGAGGGGACTTCCAGGGCATGACCCTGTCGCTTCTTGAGACACGGGCATCCTGGCACACCAGCTGCATTTCCCCACTACGGGCAATCTCGCAGGCCAGCTTGTTGGTAGAAAGGAACCTAGTGCTGCAGCATGTGGATGTATTGGAAACATTACTGATTTATTTACACAGACATCCCAGCTGGTCCCCAACAGTTGCCTGGCAATCTTTGTGCGAGCTGGCGACGGGGTATCTGTGAGACAAATGCTCTCCTGAGCCACCTCTAATGACCGGCCAAGGCGGGCGGCGCGGGGTGGAAGCCGTTTGTCAAGGAGGGAAACTGCTTCACACAGGAGGGTTTTCCCAAAGACACAATTCTAGTATATTCACATGGAAGGATTCTGTCCCCCGAAGCAGTGTAACACTCTGCCTCAGTGTAACACTCTAGGATCCACCCCCTCAACAATCCCCACAACTCTATGGTAGAACTACAAAGGTTTTTAAAGAAGGGGATCCTTAGTGCGTCATGCCAACATGACAACATCATTTCTGGCTTCATGCTGGAAGTGATAGTGAGCTATGGGCGTAACACAATTCTCCAGTTTGGTGTAGTGGTTAAGTGTGTGGACTCTTATCTGGGAGAACCAGGTTTGATTCCCCACTCCTCCACATGCAGCTGCTGAGTGACCTTGGGTCAGTCACAAGTTCTCTCAGAGCTGTTCTTAAGAGCAGTTCTCTCAGAGCTCTCTCATAAGAACATAAGAGAAGCCATGTTGGATCAGGCCAATGGCCCATCCAGTCCAACACTCTGTATCACACAGTGGCCAAAATTATACACACACACACACACACACATATATACACACTGTGGCTAATAGCCACTGATGGACCTCTGCTCCATATTTTTATCTAACCCCCTCTTGAAGTTGGCTATGCTTGTAGCCACCACCACCTCCTGTGGCAGTGAATTCCACATGTTAATCACCCTTTGGGTGAAGAAGTACCTCCTTTTAATAAGAACATAAGAGAAGCCCCACCTATTTCACAGGGTGTCTGTTGTAGGGAGGGGAAGATATTTTTTTTCCTTGGAAGGAAAAAAAAAAGTTGTACTGGAGCCAACCTCAAACCTTTGCTTTCAGTTCAGCAACCTGGCCGGTGGGAGGGGGGGGGGGAAACAATCAATAAATCATTGATTTCCATTACAGCCCAAATTGGATAAAAGAAGAATTGTCCACCTGGACACAGGGGCCAACTAAGGTGAGGGTCAGGACTTCTTTTGTAGCAGGAACTCCTTTGCATATTAGGCCACACGTCCCTGATGTAGCCAGTCCTCCAAGAACTTGCAGTAGCCCCTGTAAGAAGAGCCCTGTAAGCTCTTGAAGGACTGGCTACATAAGAGGGGTGTGGCCTAATATGCAAAGGATTTCCTTCTACCAAAAAAAGCCCTGGTGAGGATCCAGGATTATACTTCTGATACGTATCTTAGCTGGGGTTGTGCACTCTGGATTGGGAAATTCCAGCCAATTTGGGGGGGTGGAGGCTGGGGGATGGCAGAGTTTGGGAAGCAGAGGAACCACGGTGTGGTATAAAGCCACAAAGTCCAGCCTACAAAGCAGGGGAACTGATCTCTGTAGTCCAGTTGTAAATCTCAAGGCCTTACCAAGAAGTTAACAAACCCAAATTGTAACTTAAAAATCAGCTGCGAAGGACCCCAAACAGGATTAGGGGCATTGGGAGGGGCCAACCCCCGCCCCCCCAAGTGCCATCAGGAGGTTCACAAGAGGGGCTAGAAGCCCTTCCACTTTCCCCCAACCCCCCAAGCACCTAGAATACAGAGCATCACTGCCCCAGACAGTTCCAGTAATATACTGTGGCTAATAGCCACTGATGGACCTCTGCTCCATATTTTTATCCAATCCCCTCTTGAAGCTGGTTATGCTTGTAGCTGCCACCACCTCCTGTGGCAGTGAATTCCACAGGTTAATCACCCTTTGGGTGAAGAAGTACTTCCATTTATCCATTTTAACCTGACTGCTCAGCAATTTCATTGAATGCCCACGAGTTCTTGTGCTGTGAGAAAGGGAGAAAAGTACTTCTTTCTCTACTTTCTCCATCCCATGCATAATCTTGTAAACCTCTATCATGTCACCCCACAGTCGACGTTTCTCCAAGCTAAAGAGCCCCAAGCGTTTTAACCTTTCTTCATAGGGAAAGTGTTCCAAACCTTTAATCATTCTAGTTGCCCTTTTCTGGACTTTCTCCAATGCTATAATATCCTTTTTGAGGTGCGGGGACCAGAATTGTACACAGTATTCCAAATGAGACCGCACCATCGATTTATACAGGGGCATTATGATACTGGCTGATTTGTTTTCAATTCCCTTCCTAATAATTCCCAGCATGGCATTGGCCTTTTTTATTGCAACTGCACACTGTCTTGACATTTCAGTGAGTTATCTACCATGACCCCAAGATCTCTCTCTTGGTCAGTCTCTGCCAGTTCACACCCCATCAACTTGTATTTGTAGCTGGAATTCTTGGCCCCAATGTGCATTACTTTGCACTTGGCCACACTGAACCTCATCTGCCATGTTGACGCCCACTCACCCAGCCTCAACAGATCCCTTTGGAGTGCCTCACAATCCTCTCTGGTTCTCACCACCCTGAACAATTCAGTGTCATTTGCAAACTTAGCCACTTCACTCCTTACTCCCAACTCCAAATCATTAATGAGCAAATTAAAGAGCATGGGATCCAGTACTGAGCCCTGCGGCACCCCACTGCTTACCGTCCTCAACTGCGAAGACTGTCCATTTATACTCACTCTCTGCTTCTATTAATTAGCCAGTTTTTGATCCATAAGAGGACCTATCCTTTTACTCCATGACTCTCAAGCTTACTAAGGAGCCTTTGATGAGGAACTTTAACAAAAGCTTTCTGGAAGTCAAGGTAAACAATATCTATAGGGCCCCATTTGTCCACATGTTTGTTCACCCCCTCAAAGAACTGTAACAGGTTAGTGAGGCAACATCTTCCCTTACAGAACCCATGCTGAGTCTTCCTCAATAACTTGTGTTCATCAATGTGCCTACTCATTCTGTCCTTGATAATGCTTTCTACCAACTTTCCCAGTATTGAAGTCAGACTGACTGGCCTGTAATTTCCCGGATCTCCTCTGGAACCCTTTTTAAAGATGGGGGTGACATTTGTTACCTTCCAGTTCTCAGGAATGGAGGCAGATTTCAATGAAAGATTACATATTGTTATCAGGAGATCCACAAGTTCAACTTTGAGTTCTTTCAGAACTCTTGGATGTATGCCATCTGGACATGATGACATTAGTTTTTAATTCGTCAATCAGTTGTAGGACCTCCTTTCTTGTCACCTCAATCTGACTCAGGTCTTTCAACATCCCTTCCAAAATTAGTGGTTTTGGAGAGGGCAAACACATCTCATCTTCCACAGTGAAGACGGAGGCTCCCCTGAGCCTGCCCCGGCGGGGAGGGCAGGATATAAATAAAAAGTATTATTATTATTATTATTATTATTATTATTATTAAAATGCATTCAGCTTCTCAGCCAATTCCCTATCCTCCTTCAGTAATCCTTTGACCCCTTGGTCATCCAAGGGCCCCACTGCCTCCCTGGCTGGTTTACTGCTTCTAATATATTTGAAGAAATTTTTATTGTTGGTCTTTATGTTTTTTGCAATATGCTCCTCATAGTCACTTCTTGTCTGCCTGATCACAGTCTTGCATTTCATTTGCCACAGCCTGTGTTCCCTTTTATTAATCTCACTTGGACTAGCTTTCCACCGCTTAAATGAGTCCTTCTTACCTTTTACATCTTCCATTACTTTGTTTGTTAACCATGCAGGCCTTTTCTTATACCTGTTTGTGCCTTTCCTAACTTGTATATATTTTATCTGAGCTTCTAGGATTGTAATTTTAAATAGCCTCCAAGCTTCCCCAAGGGTTTTGACTGCATTTACCTTTTCTTTCAGTTTCCTCTTCACATGCCTCCTCATCTCAGAGAATTTGCCCCTTTTAAAGTTAAATGTGGTTGTGCTGGTCTTTTGGGGCAATTCCCTATTTATACAAATGGTGAAATCAATAACATTATGGTCACTGCTCCCAAGCGGTGCAATCACTTTTACATCTCTCACCAAGTCTAGGACCACATCCAGAATCACCCCACTCCTGGTAGGTTCTGTGACCATCTGCTCCATAGCACAGTCATTGACTTTATTTCATCCTCACAGCAATCCCATGAGTTTGCCTTCCTCTGGGCATAGAGTAGGGGTCACTGGCACTAGCCTGATCTCCTCAGATCTCAGAAGCTAAGCAGGGTCAGCCCTGGCTAGTAGTTGGATGGGAGATTTCCAAGGAATACCAGGGTTATGACACAGAAGCAGGCAATGGCAAACCACCCCTGAAACATCTCTTGTCTGAAAAAACAAGTCCATCTCACCACCAATGTTCCCTCTATGCTTAGTTAGTGTGAGCTAGCTCGTAGTTTTTTTAGTCTCCGGCTCGCACATTTTTGTCCTAGCTCAGGAAGAATGGTCCCAAAGCAATCAGATTTATAGAGCGACCAAATTGCTTGCTACAACATTAATGCTAGTAGCTCACAAAGCAGAATTTTTGCTCACAAGGCTACACAGCTTAGAGGGAGCATTGCTTGTTACCTAGTGGTGCATAATAATAAAAGAGCTAGAACTTCTGGCTGCCAGACAATCTTAGGATCTCCTGGCTGTGCTACACACACTGCCATACAATAATTATTAACCATTATTACTGTGCGAGTCAGGGAGGAAGTAGCTGTGAATTTCCTGCATTGTGCAAGAGGTTGGGTTAGATGGCCCTTGGGGTCCCTCCCAGCTCTATGTTTCTAGGTACATCAGGCTGACTGTGTGTGACTGGCCCAATCTCACTTACTTCCATAGCAGCACAAAGATCTGAACCTGAGTCTCCCAGATCTTAGTCCAACAATCTAACCTGGGGATATCAAACATGTGGCCCAGGGCTGAATCAGGCCCCTGGAGGGCTCCTATCAGACCCTTGAACAACTGGCTGGCATCTGCTTCCTTCTCCCTCTCTCTTGTTCCCTTCTGCATAACAGCTTGCTTTGCAAAGCTTGCTCAATAGCACAGGAGCTACAGAGCAAAACCTCTATTTTCTGCATTGGCTGAGGCTCCACCCTTGGGGTAGAAAGGGGGAAGGCAGAACTTGTGTTGCCAGGATCTCTCAATCGCACAGCACAGCTACTGAGCCAACCCTTTCTTTCTTCTATTGGCTGAGGCTCCTCTCCCTCCTTGTCTCCTGTGGAAGGAAGGAAAGAGCCAGAGCTTCCATGGGAGAAATACAAATAAAGTATCTTTAAGACCAATGAGAGTGCTAATGTTTTAAGCTTTTAAAAAACATTTGTGTCTTTTATCAAGTTTATGTCTCTGCTACCTAATCTTAAATAGGTACACACATGGCCCAGCCTAACATGGCCCATCCTGACAAGGTCTCCTTTATGTCGGATCCGGCCCTCATAACAAATGAGTTCGACACCCCTGCTCTAGCTATTATACTGTGCTGGCTCTCTAATAATATGAATAAACCTGGTGGCCGGCTTGAGGATGGACCATCTTTGCTTGTTTGTTTTGCAAGAAGCCAGAAACGAGGGATCGTTTGATGTGCCTAAAAAAGCTCCCTAATCCGTTCCCTGTTGCTTGGTACAATATTATATAAACCGAAGGATGGAGATCTAAGCCAGCCGGCTCATTGCGGCTGTTCCCACAGCTCTGTGGGCTCCCTTTTCTTCAGGCGAGGGGCTTTCAAACCTGCTGCTCCGAGCCCTTCCAGAACGAACAAGGCTATCTTTGGGGAGATGGCGATAATCTGTGACTTTGGGGCGTCTGGAGCGGAGGATTCTTTCAAAAGGCCAGCGGGAGTCTCATTTGCATCTCGCGTCTTGACAAGCCGGTTGCCCAGCCTCCAAAAAATTAAATAAAATATTGCTTCATAACATGGGTGCCAAAATTTCTGCCTATTAGCTACCAGGATATTTGTTTTCGATCATTTCTCTCTCTCTCTCTCTCTCTAATGCCAGAAGCCTTTGAAGAAGAGAAAAATGGATGCAATTTTGGCAACTGGATCAGGCTACCGGAAGAAAATCGCACCGTCGATCAATCAGAAAGCGGATGTTAAAAACATGCAATCATTTAACACCATCAACAAAGCCAAAAACCATTCCAGTTTTTCCTTAGTATAAACCTCTCTCTCTCTCTCTCTCTCTCTCTCTCTCGGCTTGGCTTCGCGAACGAAGATTTAAGAAGGGTGCAATAGTCCACGTTTGCTGGCTGACAAGACCAATATGGGACAGGCAGGTCCGGCCACAGCGGCTGCAGGGAAAAGTCTGATTTAGGGTTGGTCCTGTAGCAGTGCGATTCTTCCTCAATCTCCTTTTGTCCTCAAGACCAGCTATGCGTGCGTTCTCAAAGGAAGAGACAGCCTGCATTGCAACTCACAGTATAAACCAGGCCACAATATAATCCATGGAGGCAATAGTTTTAATGATCATTATGCCAGGGGGAAATTCCACATATTTGCTAACAGAAATCATCAGAGAAGCACCAGAAAGACAAAAACCAACAGGATGAGCTTAACCCAGAGGTCCTCAAGGTGCCCACTGACACCTTCCATGGTGCTTTACCCACTGTTTTTACAAAGTGGATGGGACCAGGTTGGGTACTTGCCCAGCAAGGGTTCTGACTGGCCACTGGAGATCTGATTGATCTCTCTCACGCCTCCTTCCTATTGTGTTTGCCTCTGCACTTAGGCTTTCTGTGTGTGTGGCTCCGCCTCCTTTGGCAGCCATTTTGTGGCTGGTTTCACCTCCTGTGGCAGTCATTTCGTCCCTCCCATGTCAGGATTCCAATGGTGCCTGCATGCTCAAAAGGGTTGGGAATCCCTGGAACTGTGTCTTAAAAGCTGAAGGAAGTATTCCACAGACATACCAAACCGAAAGGTTATAAAAACCAAAAATTTTAACAGGAGGGATTGAATGGAGGAAATGGGGTTCAGCGGGATGCAGTATTCATGATAACAGGAAATAGAAGAAAACTGATTTGGAAAGCAAAAAAATCCACACATGAACACCCAAGAAGCTGCCTTACACTGAATCAGCCTTTTGCAAATGAAGCCTCTAGAGGCATCTTCCAAGGTTTGGCTGCCCTGCCTGTACTCCAACCCTTTTGTGTGCTGTACGAACGACAGTTGGAGAAGCAGGCCGGGAGGAGGGGGGCAGTATTTGTACCTGGTTCCCAAAACTTTTAATCCCCACTGGTCTCCTGGCTGCAGAAAAATGCAAAACCTAACAGCACCTTTCTCAGAAGCCTTGGATCTCAAAATTAGACTACCTCAACATTTTTTTTAAAAAAAAACCCTACAAGATACACTGCTTTCTGTTGGACAGGAAAAGACGGATGCCTTCAAACGTCCTGAAAGGCAACCAGACTTAAATCTGAAGAAGTGAGTGGTGACTCACAAGAGCTCCTCCCCTGCCACAAATTTTGTTAGTCTTTGAGGCGCTCTCGGACTCTTGCTCCTTCCTACAGGCCTAGGCTGTATGAGTCTGGATTGAGGAAGCTGGCGAGAGGCTGAAGCTGCTTCGACAAGCAAGTGCATGCTGGGCATGCCAGAGAGCCCAGGATACATCCCTATGGAAACATTCTCAGAGGCCGAGAAATTTTTCATGGATTATGCTTAACCCTCAGGTTTTCAACCAGGCTGGTTTCCAGACTGAATGCAGCCATAAACAAAAGATTTACATCTACAATATTAAAAAATCAAGTTGCTCTTTTGGGTAGTGGCATAGAGCCCATACAAACTTGGAGGGTGAACTCCCTCTCTCACACACATGCAGTCACGCAGACATGGGGACACTCATCCCACAGGGTTGCCAACCTCCAGGTAGCGGCTGGAGATCTCCTACTATTACAACCGATCTCCATGTGATTGAGATCAGTTCCTCTGGAGAAAATGGCTGCTTTGGAAGTGGAATCTACAGCAATATACTCCGCTGAAGCCCCTCCCCTCCCCAAGCCACACCCTCTTCAGGCTCCACCCCCAAAATGTCCAGGTATTCCCCAACCTGGAGCTGGCAACCCTATGTATATACAGTCTCTAGATCAATGAAAGAATATAGACTATATCTGAAGTGACATAGATAGACCATGCTAACTGGTTTATGGCTCTCACCTGGATGGTCCAGGTTAGCCCAGTCTCCTCAGATCTCATAAGCTAAGTAGGGTCAATATTTGGATGGGATACGCATGCGCACACACAGAATCAGATCCATGGTGGTCCCTCAAGGTCAGTATTGTCTACTCAGACGTGCAGTGGTTCTCCAGGGTTTAAGGTAGACCTCTTTCACATCACCTCCCACCTGGTGCTTTTCATTGGAAATAGGGATTGAACCTGGGACCTTCTGCATGCCAAGCAGAGTCTCTTCCACCCAGCTACAGCCCCTTCCTTGGTTGATAGGGGTTTTTGGCCTCTGGGTGAGATTTTTAACAACCGTTGTTCTAGACTGGCGTGGATTAAAGGGCTTTTCATCTGTTCCACAATGCCCTCTGCCTTGAACTAATGTGTCTTACATCTGCTAATCTTTTTAATGACCATCAAAATTGTTAACTGGCAGGACTCAGAACTGGCCTTAAGACAAATATTTTAACCATAGGAGAGGGTAGGGCTTGTTTCATGAACCTCTCTAAACCAGATATATGGGAACTTGAGACACACTGAAGGGGGTGTATCAACAGCAGACTGACAATGATTGATAGATAGATAGATGATAGACAGATGGTAGGTAGGTAGGTAGGCAGGCAGGCAGGCAGAGACAGACAGACAGAGATGATGGATGGATGCATAGATGGATGGATGAATGACAGACAGACAGACATGACTACTCATCTAGTTGCTTTCAGTCTAGAGGCTAAAGTCAATGCCTATATTTTTACATTTGTATTTTTTCATTATATAATTTTTAATTCATTTTATATCACTTCTGCTTAACACTCATGGGACCTAATTCAACTTTGGGGTTGGGTCCCCCCTCCTTTTGGTCCATTAACTGATAATTGGCACTTCGATGGCCACTGGGGAGTGTATGTTTGGCTAGAAGGCGAGACGGCTGCCAAGCCTGACTGTCGGTATTGCCAGCACGAGAGCCAACAAAACAAAACAGCTAGCCGGTGCAAAGCAGGCAAACAGCTTGGTATGTGGGTGGTTGGGCTACTGTCTGCCAAAACGCTCAGGAAATGTGGTGCTCCAAGAGGCTGCTGGAAAGAAGAGCGATGTGTTCATTCCTTGAGAGGAAAGAGACCCTCCCCTTTTCAGCCTTTTGTATAAAAGACCTTCTAGGAGTCTGGTCATTCTAACAGATCTCATTTTTATAATATATATGTTACACCTGTTATATTTATACACAGACTTGCATAAGTTCAGCTTCTAGGTGGGAAATCTCCACGTAGGGTTGCCAATCCCCAGGTGGGGGCAGGGGATCCCCCAGTTTGGAGGCCCTCCCCCCACTTCAAGGTTATCAGAAAGCGGGGGGAGGGGGATGTCTGCTGGCCACTCTATTATTCCCTGTGGAGACTGATTCCCATAGGGTATGATGGAGAATTGATCTGTGGGTATCTGGGGTTCTGAGGGGGCTGTTTTTGTTTGTTTATTTTAGGTAGAGGTATCATATTTTCAACATAGCATCTGGTGCCTCTCCTCAAAACACCCAAGTTTCCAAAAGATTAGACCTCCTGGCCTCTACCTCAAAAAACAGTCCCAGATGCTCCCAAAGAAGGTGGCTCTATCCTTCATTATTTCCAAACGGAGGGAACTCATTTAAAAGGTGCATAGTCCCTTTAAAAGCGATTATTCTTGGAGTTCCACAGTGCTTGTCACACCACTGCTCCTGGGGTCCACCCCCAAAAGTCACCTGGCTCCCCCCACAAAGTCCCCAGATGTTTCTTGAATCGGACCAGGCAACCCATCTCAAGAGACCCAGGAACAAAGAAAGCCAACCACTGACTGTCCAGAGGGTCCTGCTTGCAAGCACATATGTGCCTGGAGATTGCAAAGAACAGAAGAACGCTTGGCAATAACGTTTATTTTTTAGAGCAGCTATCTCTGCTATGACCTTGCGTGGTTTTCTATCCCAACAAATTCTGAGTCCAGCAGCACCTTTAAGACCCACAAAAGATATTCAAGATATGAGCTTTTGTGTGCAGGCACACTTCCTCAGATACATAGTTCCTCTTCTAGAAAAGTGTGCCTGCACACAGAAGCTCATACCTTGAATAAACTTTTGTGGGTCTTAAAGGTGCCGCTGGACTCAGAATTTGTCCTATTGCTTCAAATCGGCACTGCTGCCCACCTGGATCTACACTATAACCAGTATATGAAGTTCCATTCCCCCATAGGCGGCTGGCAGAAAACAAATTCTCTGCGAGTTGAAACAGCAGAATTGGCTTCCATATCTTTCAGCCTTCACCATGAACATCTGCAAATCCAATGGCCTGTGTTACAGTAGCTCTCCAGTTGAATTCACGCAAAATGTTATTGTCCAAGCTACCAGGCTAAAACCCGCTATAATTTTGGAAAGCTTAATGGCTGAGCTGTGATTTGTGACATCAGCGGGTCCAACATTGTAGACACAAACTCAGCAGGCAACCGTAAGAAGAGCTGACATAGTGAGATCGTGTGTCATAAATGCTTTAAACTAGGGGTGTCAAACATCTGGCCCGGGGGCCAAATCAGGCTCTCAGATGGCTCCTATCACGCCCCCAAGCAACTGGCTCTCATCTGCTTCCTTCTCCCCCCCTCTTGCTCCCTTCTGCTTTACAACTTGCTTTGCAAGGCTTGCTCAACTGCACAGGAGCTACAGAGCAAACCCTCTATTTTCTCCTTGCGGAGGAAGGAGGGGTGGCAGAGTTTGCTTTGCCAGGCTCTCTCAATCGCACAGCAGAGCTACTGAGGCAAGCCTCTCTTCCCTCTATTGGCTGAGGCTCCCTCCTCCGGTCCCCTGGGGAAGGAAAGAAAGAGCCAGAGCTTCCTTTGCCCAGTTCCTTGGATCCCGTGGGAGAAATACAAAGAAAGTATCTTTAAGACCAACAATTGCTAATGCTTTCAGCATGTTTTAAGAGTTTTTTTTTTAAAAAAACACAACCCTCGTTATTGAGTTTGTGCCCTTTATAAAGTTTCTATCTCTGCTGCCTAATCTTAAATGGGAACACACATGGCCTGGCCCGACAAGGTCTCATTTATGTTAGATCTGGCCCCCATAACAAATGAGTTTGATATCCCTGCTTTAAACACTGAGCATGCTATGGAAACAGGGCCGGATTAACAATTAGGTCAAATAGGTACCATGCCTTTAGGGGCCCTGCCCCCCCCCATTTCTGCCCTGCTTGCAGCCCTCAGAGCCTGCACACACAGCCAGCAACTGAGCCACTCTTCGCCCGATTTGCCTGGTGAGGCTGCTGCTAGCTTTGTCGCCAAGTTTGCCTCTCTCTGCCTCTCCCCTGCAGCTGTGCCAAAGAGGCTTTTGAGAAGGTCCCCGCAGGTTGCAGCAGTGGGCAGGAGCTCAGACTCTGAGATAATTTGCAAGGGGGCCCCCGAGATTTTGACTGCCTAGGGGCCTGCATAGGGTTTAATCTGGCACTGTTGTGGAAACGCCGGCATGACTATTACAAGCAGTTCAAGTTAAGAGAGCTGAACTTATGCTTCTGTAGGGTCTCAATTACCCTTCAATCAGGGTCAGAGTTTTGAAAGTCGCATTAATCCAACCCTCTCGCCGCACTGCCTTTTCTCATTCCAAAATCCGAATCCTAAACAGAGCTGACACTTCATATATTTGATGGAAGAACGAAACGACCTGAGAGTCAGCCCTGCCTGGGGGGTCCAGCACTGGGGTGGGAATTTCCCAGAGATTTGGGGGTGGAGCCTGGGGAGGGCAGGGTTTGGGGAAAGAAGTGACCTCAGTAGGGATATGAGTCCATACAGACCACCCTTTCAAGGTGCCATTTTCTTCATGGGGACTCATCTCTGTAGCATGGCGATCAGCTGTGATGCAGCAGGGAGGTCTCCAGGCCCCAGCTGGAGTTTTGTGTAACCAAAATAGAGAATCACAGCAAGAGAAAGGCAGGGGGAAGTGAAGCAAAAAGCTACCATGATGTTCAGCCTCCAAAAAATTCAAGCCAATGATCCAAAATTATACGAACATCATAAATATAATTGTTTTACAAACAGTAAAATTGATCGGTCTTTCAAACACTCCAAGGAACATTTTTTGAAATCAGGAATCCAGTTCCTTCTTGAGCAAATCCACGCCAATTATTTAGGAAAGTCCTGAATGAAAATAATTAAAGTCCAAATAAATCCAATATTTCAGATGTATACAGTCAGCGATCCATATGGCAACAGGATTGTGCTATTGTCCCTGTTTCGCGTTAGCTTCTTCAAGCTTCTCAGAAATAATATTCACATACTGGGTAAGAACGCCATCGATTTCCAGTACAGAGTAACACCTTCAATGGTGAGGACTTTCCAAAATAATTGGCATTGATTTGCTCGAGAAGAAACTGGATTCCTGATGAAAAAACGTTCCATGGAGAGTCTAAAAGACTGATAAATTTCACTGTTTGTAAAACAATTACCGTATATTTATGATGTTTATATAATTTTGGATCATTGGCTTGAAGTTTTTGGAGGTTGAATATGATGGTAGCTTTTTGCTTTGTTTTCCGCTGCCCACCTGGAGGATGGCAAGCCAAGCCATGCCCCCCACCCCCGTCACCAAAGCCTAAGACCAGGGTGCACGAGCAGATAACAATGAGTAACACAGAGACTGGATGGGAAATACACTTCTGGGTAGCAGTGTGTGTGAACAAGATCTTGAGGTACAGGTGGACCGTAAATTAAATATTAGCAGCCAGTGTGAGGCAGTGACAAAAAAGGCTAATGCTATCTTGGGGTGTATCATCAGAGGCATAAAATCCAAATTGCAAGACGTCGCCATAATCCTGCTGTACATGGTATTGGTCAGGCCGCACCTGGAGCACTGTGTGCAGCTCTGGAGGCCTCACTTCAAAAAGGATGTGGACTGAATGGAGCAGGTGCAAAAGAGAGCAGGGAGGATGATCAGGGGCTTGGAGACCAAGCTCTGTGAGGCAAGGTTATGGGAATGTTCAGTCGGGAGAAGAGGAGGCTGAGGGGGGACATGATTGCTTTCTTGAAGTATTTGAAGGGCTGTCACTTAAAGGACAGGGAGCTGTTCCTGTTGGCAACGGAGGAGAGGACTCGCAATAATGGCTCTAAATCAAGGGTGGGAAGGTACCAGCTGGATATTATTGGGGGGGGGGGACTTGCTCAACAGTGGAATCAGCTGCCTAGGAAGGTGGTGAGGTCCCCCTCCCTGGCAGTCTTGAAGAGGCAGCTTGACAAACACTTGCCAGGGATGCTCTAGTCCAGGGATGGCCAAACTGGCTCAGGAGCCATATGTGGATCTTTCACACATATTGTGTGGCTCTCAAAGCCCCCACCACCCCACTGGCCAGCTCAGAGAACACATTTAAAGTTAAAGTTGCTTTCTTTCCACCTCTCCCTCCCCATCTATTTTCCTTCCTTCCTTCCTTCCTTGCAGCTCTCAAACATCTGACATTTATTCTGTTAAGCAAGTTTGGCCACCTCTGCTCTAGGCTGACCCTGCACTGAGCAGGGGGTTGGACTAGATGGTCTCTACAGCACCGTCCAACTCTATGATTCTATGCTTCTATAACTAAGGCACCTAGATTACACCTGACCCAGATCTGACTGTAGGTGTACAAGCAGCATGCCATAACAGTAAGCACTGGATTCTGATGACCCTCCCGCAGCTGCCGCTAGTCCTGACACAGCTGCCCAGCAGATCTCCGCTACATAAAACCTCTAATTAACTGCCGACAACACAGGTTTTTAGCCTACGCAGTGTGACCAGCGCTCCGTGTTTCTGCAAGCGCAAGATGAAATCAGCCACTATTTGGAAAACAACGGCAAGAAGGCGTGTAATTAACTCTGTTCGGGGCATGGCGGTTGCTAGCTGGCTTGTGCTCAGAATTAACACCACACAGCTTGCCGGGCGAGGGGGAAGCAAAACACTGCTGTGGCTTCTTGAAAGGATCCCTACCTGAATCCAGGGAGCGAGAGGCAGGCTTTCATCTGGCCTAGCAAACATAACCACAAGGGGGCGGTGTTGCTGCTGGCCGCTTCTCCCAATCTGACGAAGGGGTGGTCTCTCTCTGGCAGCCCCGTAGCTAAGAATCAAAGAAGGAGGGGGCCACAGCGGGGCTATGGGAGTGAGAGCAAGAAGCTGGAGAGGCTGGGGGGCCACCCCTCTCCCCCCTCCAGTGTGATTTAAATTGCATGTAAGCGCCGATTCCCCTTCTACCTTTCCTGGAGCTCAGCCTGCAGTGATCAACTTCCAATTCCGAAGTTCAAAAGAAGGCTGATTTGTATCTCTGCGCTCCCTCCCCATTTCCCTGCTCTCCTGTGCCTTTTTCCAGCCAGGAACAGCAGGGAACGTGTGCAGCTTGTACCCGCTGGCTGGGGGAGACACGTCCTGGCTGCCCTCCTCCCTCCCCCCCTCGAAAGGACTCCAGCTGCCCTTGCAGCCTGTGCAGTCGAGGGGCCTCTCCTCCAACCCACCCAAGAGCTTACCATTCAGGCTCATGGGGGTGGAAAACAAGGCAGCATGTGGAGCCCCCAGCTCTTCATGGCCGGACTAAGGGCTGCTGGGAGCAGGGGGGTGGGGCTGGCTGCCCTCCTCCCCCCCTCCCCACCCCGAAAGGACTCCAGCTGCCCTTGCAGCCTGTGCAGTCAAGGGGCCTCTCCTCCCACCCACCCAAGAGCTTACCCTTCAGGCTCATGGTGGTGAAAAACAAGGCAGCACGTGGAGCCCCCAGCTCTTCATGGCCGGACTAAGGGCTGCTGGGAGCAGGGGGGTGGGGCTGGCTGCCCACCTACCCACCCAACAGACTTACTAATATCCATTCTTGTACACACAATGGAATCATTAATTAACAATCCACAGAACAGCCATAAGGTGGAACAGGTAAATTGCAAGACAATTTGCGTAACAAAGTCCTTACTGGTAGTTAAAGAGACAAGTCCATTCATGCTTTTTCCTCTATTCACAACAAAACAGATCCCGTTCCATTCACTGAAGAGGAGGATTTTGCTCCAGAAACGGTGAAAATTTCAGGCATACAGCCACACAGCTAACAAGTATTTCTGGATTATCTAGGATCTTGTTTTCACAAGAAGATTTATCCAAGCTGTATTCCTTACAAAGTTCCCGCTTGGAACTTTGAAGTGTGAAGAGGTGCAGAATCGGTGAGAAGTTTCTTTCTAAGGAATATAGCTGGATAAAATGTCTGGCCAAAATGGGCTCCTAGATATTCCGGAAATACTCGTTAGCTGTATGGCTCTATGCCTGAAATTTTCACCTTGTCCGGAGCAGAATCAGCCTCTTCCATGGATGGAAAGGGATCTGTTTTGTTGCAAACAGAGGAAAAAGCATGAATGGACTTGCCTCTTCTTTATGATATATGTCTTTCGCTTTACCTGTTCCGCCTTATGGCTGTTCCATGGATTGTTAATTAATGATTCTACTGTTTGTACAAGAATTAATATTATTAAGTCTGTGTTCTAAGCATTCTGAGCCTGTTTGTTGAGTTACAAAATGGTTGTCACGGGGGGCAGTGCCTTCCTTATCTCCCCCCACCTGGAAGCTGACCAACCTAACAAGTCTGTCCTGCTAGCACACTGCTACCTGGCTTTCCCAGGGCTTGTACAAAAAAGGTGGGGGGATTAATAGCAAGCAGGGGATGCTGCCGTTGCAGAATTTTCATTTCTTTCCAGCTGTTTGTGTGTGTGTGTCCCCCCCCCACTACTGCTCCCAGCCCCTCCACTCGAATGCATTCCCGGCAGAAAGAAATATCCCACTGGTCAGCCTCCCCTTTTGATCTTCAGGGTGCAGTGCAAGCAGGTGCCTTTGTCCATCTCTGGTGATGCTGTGTTGCATTCAAGGGCAGGTGTGCTGAGTCATCTACTGTGACTCCGCAGCTGCCACCCCCTCTCCCCCCATGGAAGGAGTCTGGGCTCCGGCTGCCAGGCCAGTTGCAAATTTTCATGCTTATGCCACAGCTGAAGGGGGGAGGGGGGAGACTGCCGTTCTGAGCAACCAGGAGCTCCGGCAAAACTCCCTCGCCAGTCAGAGACAACGGTTTTCAATTATCCCACTCTTCATGGGCGAGCTAGCCGAAGAAAGACTTTGAGAAACTATCGTTCAGCTCCTGGGGAAGGCAGGGTCTGCAGCACCAGCCGTCACGGGAGTGGCAGCCTTTGGTTTTGCAAAAGAAAAGGTGAGAGCTCTGCAAAAACGCACACTGTGAAAACATTACTGAGAAGCTAGAGTTGCCAGCCTCCAGGTGGTGGCTGGAGATCTCATGGAATTACAATTGTTTTCTGGGCAACAGAGATCAGTTCCCCTGGAGAAAAGGGCCACTTTGGAAGGTAAGCCCTATGGCATTACACACCACTGAAGCCCCTCCCCTCCCCAAACCCTGCCCTCCTCAGGCTCCACCCACAAAATCTCCAGGTATTTCCCAACCTGGAACTGGCAATCCCACTGAGAACTCAGCTGAGGACAAGCACACATGAAGCTACCTTCCAAAGTCAATGCATTTTACATCTGGCCGGTTCCAATTCTTTTATTGTTTCATTTTATTGATAGTCTTCCTTTCTCACGGGGGCTTGTAGGGGGATTACACACAGTCAGGGCTTTTTTGTAGCAGGAACTCCTTTGCATATTAGCCTCCCCCCCCCAATATAGCCAATCCTCCAAGAATTTACAGTAGGACCTGGAATAAGAGCCCTATAAGCTCTTGGAGAGATGAGCCCTGTGGTGCAAAGTGGTAAGCTGCAGTACTGCAGTCCAAGCTCTCTGCTCATAATCTGAGTTCGATCCTGGTGGAAGCTGGATTCAGGTAGCCGGCTCAAGGTTGACTTAACCTTCCATCCTTCTGAGGTCAGTAAAATGAGTACCCGGATTGCTGGGGGCAAAGTGTAGATGACTGGGGAAAGTAATGGCAAACCACCCCGTAAAAAGTCTGCCAAGAAAACGCTGTGACGTGACGTCACCCCATGGGTTGGTAACAACTCCGTGCTTGCAAAGAAGAAGAAGATATTAGACTTATATCCTGCCCTATACTCTGAATCTCAGAGTCTCAGAGCGGTTACAATCACCTTTTACCTTCTCCCCCCCCACAACAGACACCCTGTGGGGGCTGAGAGAGCTCTTACAGCAGCTGCCCTTTCAAGGACAACTTCTGCAAGAGCTATGGCTGACCCAAGGCCATTCCAGCAGGTGAAAGTGGAGGAGTGGGGAATCAAACCCGGTTCTCCCAGATAAGAGTCTGTGCACTTAACCACTACACCAAACTGGCTCTCAGGGAACTACCTTCACCTTTTTAAGCTCTTGGGAGGATTGGCTACATCAGGGGTGTACGGCCTAATATGCAAAGGAGTTCCTGCTACAAAAAAGCCCTTGCACAGTGAGTCAGCACAACAGACAAAATGGGAACATTCAATAGCCAGTGCATTAGGATTTCAGAAGTCTGCAACCACCAAAAAGAACTGAAGCACAGCATAAGTATTAACATGACACATTAAGCAGTGCAAGATTTACATAATAAGATCCCACTTACAATAAGCTCTGCACAGCAGTACGGACCAGTGCCTCTAATCATTTATCCAAGTAAGTCTGTGAACCGTTTTTTTGCAACACAACCCTGTTACCTGCGGAGAAAAGCACTCTTGAATAGTTCAGTTTTGCATCATTTGCAGAAAGCCAATTAGCTGAATTAGGGGCTTCCTGACCCTCTGCCTGAACAGAAGCCTAGCCGTGCTTGGGTTGAGAATACACCTTTCCACCAATATTCCCTCTAAGCGGATTTAGTGCAAGCTAGCTCACAGTTTTTTTAGCCTCTGGCTCACACAGGTTTTGTCTTAGCTCAGGAAAAATGGCCCCAGAGCAAACTGTTTTATGCAGTAGCTCTCAGCCCCAGAGCAAACTAATTTTTGCAGTAGCCCACAGCTTTAATGCCAGTAGAATTTTTGCTCATAAGACTCCAAAACTTAGAGGGAGTACTGCTTTCCACCCCTCTGGAACCCCCTCTTCTCTTCCAACACCAACTGGGGAGTCCTCCAGTCCAACCTGTCCCTGTTTAGCCCCAGTTGACCAGTAATTTCTGATGATCCCAGCAGCATATTTTGGCTTTTTGTCCTTTACAAGATATTGCTCTTCGGGGAATCTGGAGTAAAATTGGTCTAGCACCATTGACTGGAATAAAGCTGCAAAGCCCCCCATTTTTGCTTCTGCAGGATCAGGCCTCTGTTCCATCTAAGCACTGTCTACTCCAGGGGTGTCAAACTCATTTGTTATGAGGGCCGGATCTGACACAGATGAGACCTTGTCAGGCCGGACCACGCCGGGCCACATGTGTTATGAAATGTAATGCGAGGTAGAGGAGATACAAAACTTTATAAAGGACACAGACAAACACAATTAAAGATTTTTTAAAAAACCTAAGATAAAACATACTTAAAGTATTAGCAGTCTTACAATATTGTGGTCAGTATCAATGCAAGTTCTTCCCCCCTTCCTCCCCAAGGGAGGAACCCCAGCCAATGGAGAAAATATAGGCTTTGCTCTGTAGCTCCTGTAGGATTTAGAAATCCTGGCAAAGCAAGCTGTGATGAAGAAGGAAGCAAAAGAGGGAAAGGGAAACAGACTTGCTCTCGAGACTAATAGGAGCCCTCTGGGGGCCTGATCTGGCCCATGGGCCACATGTTTGATACCCCTAGTCTGCTCTGACTAGCCCTCAGATTAATGAATTTTCAATGCTTGCTACCTGACAAGTAAGCAAGAGAAGTCAAGGACTGAAAGATTTGGGGCTGTGGTATTCAAAGGCTCTTTTTAATGCTCTTTTTAGGATACTTATGATCTTCCCGTTTTCATTTAATGCATCACTAATACTGTTTTATCTGTAAGCCTGTAGAGATAAGTGTTTTTAATTATATTTCCCCTTTATTGTTAGCATCTCAGATATAGAAAGATGCAATACTAATACTCCTGGTATAAAATACAGTTGCGGTGATGGGTGGTGATGGTTTTAAAGAAATCCTCCAAAGCTGGGTTTCCCAACCTTTCTGAGCCTGTGGACACATTTGGAATTCTGACATAGCGTGCTGAGCGTAGCCACAAAATGGCCGCTGCAGGAGGTGGAGCCAGACACAAGCTGATTGCTGCAGCTTAACTTCAGTAACACAGCGGAGATCTTCATGCTGCAGTGGCAGCTGCTGCCAAAGCAACTTTTTAAATGAAAAGATCTGCACCGTCAATCAAATCACCAATAGTCAATCAGAAGCCTTGCTGGACGAAAGTCCTACTTGGCCCCACCCACTTCCCAAAGGACACTTGGCGGGTGCTGGTAAAGGTGTTGGCAGATGCCCTGCTGCCCAAGGGCACCTTGATGGGGACTCCTACTTCAAAACAACTTCCCAGAAGGCTAGCAAAAGGGCAAAACGGTATAGAGAAGACCAGGGGGTTTTTTGTAGCAGGAACTCCTTTGCACATTAGGCCATGTCCCCTGATGTAGCCAATCATCCTGGAGTTTACAGTAGGCTCTGCACTAAGAGCCCTGTACACCCTTGGAGGATTGGCTACATCAGGGGTGTGTGGCCTAATATGCAAAGGAGCTCCTGATACAAAAAACGCCTTGGAGAAGACAATGCAGGGAGAGGGGGGAATTCTTACAGAGGACATTTCAAGGCTGACCGAGTGGTCATATTTTGCATCCAACCTATTCTCCCTGTAAGGAAAATTTCAGCTCAGCCTCCAATCCTTGTACTCATGAACGGAAGTGGCCAAATCTCCGGTCGAAAGCTCCTGGGAATTAAATTGACTCGTTTCCCTGGAGAGGACAGCGGGGGATTCCTGCTGAGCTGAAAATTAACAGTGCTGGAAATGAACAAGGACAGTTCATTGACTGCAAGATGGGAACCGACACCTGATCCCTGCCTCCCAAGGGAGATCTCCAATCCAGGCTCCCCGGAGATGCTCGTCTGGGTAAACAGCCTCAGCTCACCCAGCCCCAAGATGCATCAGTTGGTTAGAAACTGGAGGTTAGCAAAGAAAAACACGAAGCTCAGAAAAATCCATCTTCGGGACCCAAGCAAGACAGGAAGCCTAGCCCTGAGAAGGTCGGAACATTGATTTATGACTTTATATAAAAAAATGAGGTTAAGTAGAATTCATTAATCTGGCAAACTAGATAATTACGTGTCCCAAAACTGTCTCTGAAACAGCTCTTTTCACAGCGGCTCGCTGAAAATAACTTCGGCAATATGGCTCTCACTCCCATTAAAGCCTTCACACATCCCGGCACCCGAGTTTGAAGCCAAGCCGAGACTTTCGCGCAGGAAACGGGGTAAGGGCTTGACTCAACGTTTCATGGTGCCCTGCCCGGATGCAAAACCGGCTCTTTAAAAAGTCGATGTGATGGCACAGAACGTTCACAAACATTCCAGTGTCTCAGGGAATAAAACTTTAGTAGCGGAGTCATCCGTGAGAGTTCGGCTAGCCATCAACCTGGGACAACCCCAGGAACAAAAGCAGGTTGGTGGGGCAAGCGAAGAAAATGATGATCTTGAATTTATATCCCACCCTCCACTCCAAATCTCAGAGTAGCTCACAATCTCCTTTACCTTCCTCCCCCACAACAGATACCCTGTGAGGTAGGTGGGGCTGAGGGAGCTCTTACAGCAGTTGCCCTTTCAAGGACAGCTCTGCGAGAGCTATGACTGACCCAAGGCCATTCCAGCAGCTGCAAGTGGATGAGAGGGAAATCAAACCCGATTCTCCTAGATAAGAGTCCGCACACTTAACCACTACACCAAAGCGGCTATTCTAAAGACTAGAAGGACGAGGTGGCTGGACGTAGGGAAGCTGAGGGGAAAGTAGACCATGGACAGTGCAGCAGAAGGAAAGGACGAGGTGAAAGGTAGCTGCTCATGCTTCAGCACACCAGAAAACTTTCTGTTGCACTGCAGCTAACAACCAGGAAACAAACTGGAGACTCCTGGGCCCCAGTTGGATTCTGTAACCACTGCTCCGCATCAGACTTTAAAGCCCTCCGTGACCACATGTTTGAAGGGCTGCCTCTCCTTGTACAGACCTACTTACCAATTTAAGGTTTGCACAAGGCCTGCTTTTTGAGGTACTGTTTTATAGGGTTGTGTGTGGTTTCCTCCTTTTACATTTCTTTCTTTTGCAGTAAAAAAGGGATCCTCTCTACCACTGAGAGACACATGCCTTTTACTGAATCAGGCCATTGGCACATCTAGATCAGCATTATCTATTGAGATTGGCTGTGGCTTTCCAGGGTCTCTGGGAGAGGTCTTCCACATCCTTTTTAACTGGGGATGCTGGGGGTTGGACCTGGGACCTCTGCATGCCAAGAAGATGCTCAACCACTGAGCCAGTATCCCAGATCGAGGAATTTCTCATCACCTACTATCTAGTCCTTTTAACTAGAGGTGACAGGGACTGAACAAAGCAAGCAAAGCAGGGGCTCTTCCACTGAGCCACAGCCCCTGCAAAGTAAGATGTTATACATCACTTTTCCCCAAAACTTAACACATAAAGCTGCCTTACACAGAATCAGACCCTTGGTCCATCAAAGTCAGTACTTTGGGGATAGCCCAGGCAAGCCTGATCTTGTCAGATCTCAGAAGCTAAGTAGGGCAGATCCTGGCAAGGACCTGGATGGGAGACCTCCTAAGGAATACCAGGGCTGGGACGCAGAGGCAGGCAATGGCAAGCCAGCTCTCTGTACAAACAAGCCCCGCTAGGGGTAGCTAGAAGTCAACCATGACTTCTAGGAATCACTTTCGCTCTCTTTCTCTCAGAAGCTAAGTAAGGCAGGGCAGACCCTGGCATATACTTAGATGAGAGATATCCATGGAATATCAGGACTGGGACACAGAGACAAACAATGACAAACCACCTCTCTGAACAAACAAGCCCCACTAGGAGTAGCTAGAAGTCAACTATGACTTCCGAGCATGACTTGCGCATGCACACAGACACACACAAATACAAAACAACAACAACAAGAAGTCAGTACTGTCTACTTGAACTAGCAGTAGCTTTATAGGGTCTCAGGCACCTTCTCCAGGGTTTCTGGGAGAGGTCTTTCACATCCTTTTTAACCAGAGATGTCAGGGATTGAACCTGGGTCCTTCTGCACACCAAGCAGATGCTCTGCCACTGAGCCACAGTTCCTCCTAGTCCTCACCTACCTGTCCTGCCAGGTCCTTTCAAGGTAGGTGCAAAGGAGAGACAGGAGGTGTGGTATCCTTGCCCTTTGCAAATGCGTATTAGGAAGTCCTTCCAACTAGAGATAAAAACAGAGCAGCTCTGTAAGGACTCAGTAGATGAGGCCCTGCATCTCACCTGAAGGTCCAAACTGAAGACCACTGGCTTAAAGTGCCAAAGAGCCTGGGGACACTTTATAGGGCTGCCAACCTCCAGGTGGTGCCTGGAGATCTCCCAGAATTACACCTGATCTCCAGACAGCAGAGATCAGTTCCCCTGGAGAAAATGGCTGCTTTGGAAGGGAAATTCCAGAAATGCAACATGCATGCAAAGCTGGGATGACACAAAACAAAAAGCAGCTCTCGGCGACACACAGCATGAAACCAGTTAATTTTAAAATGCTTTGGGTATGAAACTCTAGCCTTCTGTGATTGTGACAACTGTTTTGGTTTTAGTTGGGAAGAGGTTCTGGTTAGAGCTACTGGGTCTTTCCTGGCCGTTGGTGGGGGGTTGTCAGCTCCAGTTTGGGAAATTCCTGGAAATATGGGGGTGGAGCTTGGGGAGAACAGGGACCTTAGTGGAGTACAATGCCATAGAGCCCACCCTCAAAGGCATCCATTTTCTACAGGGGGAGCTGATCTCTGTAGTCCGGAGATGAGCTGTAATTCCAGCAAATCTCCAGGCCTCACCTGGAGGCTGGCATCCATAGTTCTGGTTCAGCCACAGAGCACAAGCTTTAAGGACCCCCATTCCACCCTATCCCAACTTCAAACTTAAGAACACCATTTGCAAAGCGGATCTAATGCAAGAGCAGTCCAGTTATCTCTGTAGATTTAACATGAAGCCATTCTGAAAGACTTCAATAGGGTTGCTCCCAAAGAAAGATGTAGAATGGAACATTGGATTTACCATCTATAAAAACATAAGAGAAGCCATGTTGGATCAGGCTGATGGCTCATCCAATCCATCACACAGTGGTCAAAAAAGTACCATGAAGGTTTCTTCTTCTTGAGGGCAAGAGGGGCACTCTGGTACACTTGGATTCCTCTTCCCACAATCCCTGGAGTAAGGAAATCAATTGTACTTTCAATCTCCAGGGGATGGGGAGGAGTCCACCCTTGGGTCTGGGGACTTCTACAGCTTATCACAGTCCACAATGTGTACCAAACCAACAGACAGACAACAAGGCTTACAGAACCCTATAAAACAAACATACATGTAAAGATAAACTATTAGAACTGTGAAAGAACAATGAACATGGAGACTGGCTGTCAGTCACCCTTTAGGAAGCATGACCCTCCAACTAGGGCGGGCCCAGAGTGAATGCCTCGTCCTTGAGAAGAAAGAAAGTTCTTGGTAAATCCAATGTTCCGTTCTGTCTCGAGGGGAGGCCACTCTCGTATGCTTGGGATGTTTCAAAATTCATTGGATGCAGGCAGGGAAAAGTCGTTGCCAAGCACAGAGTAGGACTAGACCACTCCTTGTAGAGCTCTCTGTCCACAAGCTGCGTGGCAATAGTGTCATGGCGACAGAGTCCATGGCGATAGAGTCCATCTTGTACTGCCAGATAAACGTTGACACGGAGGTCTAGGTAGCAGCCTTGCAGATATCTGCAATGGATGCATTTGTGTCAAGCACTTCTTGTTGAATGAGCTGTGATCCCCTCTGGGACCTGGAGACCCTGAGATTCATATGGCAAGGAGACGCAGAGCACTTCGCATCTCATGGGATATATTTGCCATCCTTCTCCCTAGGATGAGTTGCAGTCCTTTAGCCACCTGCCTTAGAAATCCTTTCCCCCTTGACGGACGGATTAAAAGACACAAAAAGGGAATCCGACTTCCTCAATGGCTTGGTCCTTCTGATATAAATGCAAAGTGCTCTGTGGGGGTCAGGTGAGTGTCGGTTCTTCTCCCTAGGATGAGACAGCTTTGGGCAGAAGGGCAGCAAATATATCCCGTGAGCTGTGAGAAGGTGTGTTGACCTTGGGAATGAAGGTGGAAATCTGTGTGCAGAACTGTCATGGAAGATGGATAAGCTCTTTCTGATGGAAAGAGTACCTATTTCTGAGGCCTGTCTTGCTGATGCAACAGCTACAAGAAAAAGTATCTTCAGGTTAAGGAACTTCATAGAATCAGAGTTAGAAGGGGCCATACAGGCAATCTAGTCCAACCCTCTGCTCAATGCAGGATCAGCCTAGAGCAGGGATGTCAAACTCATTTGTTATGAGGGCTGGATCTGACATAAATGAGACCTTGTCGGTCAGGGCTATGTCAGGCCATGTTTAAGATTAGGTAGCAGAGATATAAACTTTATAAAGGACACAGACAAATACAATTAAAGATTTTTTTTTTAGCATTAAAACATGCTTAAAGCATTAGTACTCATTGGTCTTAAAGGTGCTTTCTTTGTATTTCTCCCACAGGATCCAGGGAACTGGGCAAAGGAAGCTCTGGCTCTTCCCTTCCTTCCTTAGGGAATCAGGAGGGGGGAGGAGCCTCAGTCAATAGAAGGAAGAGAGGCTTGGCTCAGTAGCTCTGCTGTGCGATTGAGAGAGCTTGGCAAAGCAAACTCTGTCTCCCCTCCTTCCTCCCCAAGGGAGGAGCCTCAGTCAATGGAGAAAATAGATGTTTTGCTCTGTAGCTCCTGTGTGATTGAGGAAGCCTTGCAAAGCAAGCTGTGATACAGAAGGAAGCAAAAGAGAGTGAGAAGGAAGCAGATGACAGCCAGTTGCTTGGGGGTCTGACAGGAGCCCTCCGGGGGCCTGACTTAGCCCCTGGGCTGCATGTTTGACACCCCTGGCCTAGAGCATCCTTGACAAGTGTTTGTCCATCTGATGCTTCAAGATGGCCAGTGAGGGGGAGCTCATCACCTTCCTCAGAATCTGATTCCATTGTTAAGCAACTCTTACTGCAAAAATTTATCCCCATTATTGCAAGTCCTCTCCTCTGCTGCTGACAGGAACAGCTCCCTGCCCTCTTCTAAAGTGACAGGCTTTCAAATCCTTAAAGAAAGCAATCATGTCCCCTCCTCAACTTCCTCTTCTCCAGGCTGCACATCCCCAAGTCCCTCAGCCTTTCCTCCTAGGGCTTGGTCTCCAGGCCCCTGATGGTCTTCGACACTCTCCTCTGCACCTGCTCCATTTTCCACTTCAGGGAAACCTCCCTCAGAGGCTCCAATAAACGACTGGTTAGAGCCTGAAATACGACATGAAGTCTCCAAGAGGGAAACTTGTGCACTGTATGGGGCTGAGACAAAATAACTTGCTCCAGAAACCTCTTCACCGCTGGGTGCTGGACAGTGGTGCATCATTAACTGATGGAAGTGTGGCGCTCGGACAGGAGTGTCGAACTAATTTGTTATGAGGGTCGGATCAGACATAAATGAGACCTTGTCAGGCTGGGCCATGCCATGTTGGGGCAGGTCATGTGTGTCACTATTTAAGATTAGATAGCTGAGATATAAACTTTATAAAAGACACAGACAAACTCAATTAAAGATTTTTTAAAAATTAAAATAAAACTTGCTTAAAACATTAGCACTCATTGGTCTTAAAGGTGCTTTCTTTGCATCTCTCCCTTGAGATCCAGGCAACTGGGCAAAGGAAGCTGTGGCTCTTTCCTTCCTTCCCCAGGGGACCAGAGGGAGAGGAGCCTCAGCCAGTAGAAGAGAGGCTTGGCTTAGTAGCTCTATTGTGCAATTCAAAGAGCCTGGCAAAGCAAGCTGTCCCTCCCCACCCTTCCTTCCCAAGGGAGGAGCCTCAGCCAATGGAGAAAATAGAGGCTTTGTTCTGTAGCTCCTGTGTGATTGAGCAAGCCTGGCAAAGCAAGCTGTGATGCAGAAGGAAGCAAGAGAGAGGGAGAAGAAAGGTGACAGCCAGTTGCTCAGGGGTCTGATTGGAGTCCTCTGGGGACCTTATTTGGCCCCCGGGCCACATATTTGACACCCTGAGCTACCTGGTAACGGAGATTGCTTGCTCTTAGACCCAGAGAGACCCCATCCTGTAGGAAGGACAATACCTGAGGAAGATCCAGGGTGTCTGGTTGCAAGTGTTTCCTCTTGTAACATCTGAAAAAGCCTTCCAATAACTGTTGTAAATTCCAGAAGTGAAGCTTTCTCCGGGTCACCATCATGGTCTGAATGATGTGATCAAAGAAACCCTGAGCTTGCTGCTCAGTCTCCACGAGAGCCAGTTTGGTGTAGTAGTTAAGTGTGCGGACTCTAATCCGGGAAAACTGAGTTTGATTCCCCACTCCTCCACTTGCAGCTGCTGGAATGGCCTTGGGTCAGCCATAGCTCTCACAGAGCTGTCCTTGAAAGGGCAGCTTCTGCGAGAGCCCTCTCAGCCCCACCTACCTCACAGGGTGTCTGTTGTGGGGGGGGGGGAGGTAAAGGGGATTGTGACTGCTCTGAGACCGAGATTCAGCGTATAGGGTGGGATATAAATCCAATTTCTTCTTCATCTTCTTCTTCCATCCTGTCAATCAAAGTCAAGCTGGGTCTGGATGACAGATAAAACCACGGGTTAGCATACTGGATGACAGTGGAAGTTCCCATGGAGACAGATGAAAACCAAGCAGGCTGGAAAACCAAGGTCTCCTGGGCTTTGATGGAGCCAAGCAGATCAACTCTACCTTCTCCTGTTTCATTTTGTTCAGAACCTTTGGAATCAAAGCTATGAGGGAAGGCATCAAGAAGGCCCGATGGGCAAGGGGACATCAGAACATCCACTTGCCGACAATGGTGTCATGGCATTGGTCGGAGAGGCAAAGAGATCTACGCATGATAGGCTGAAAAGTAGAACCAGGGACGGGAAGGTTTCCTGGCTGAAGGGCCACTCCCCCTGTTGCGCCTGAACCAATCTGCTTAAATATCTGCCATGCCACGGATGAGTTCTGCTTTGACAGAAGCCAGATGTTGTTCTGCCGAGGACATGAGGATAGCTGACTCCTGCTGTAGGTTCTTGGCTTTGGTACCTCCCTGGCGGCGGCAGGGCTGGCTCTGCCACTAGGCAAACTAGGTGATTGCCTAGGGCACCGGGCTTCTGGGGGCGCCAAATTGGGTGCCCCCCCCCCGTGACTTGGTGACGTTATTGGCGCAGAGGGGGGTGCCAGAAGTTAGCCTTGCCTAGGGTGCCAGACAGTCTAGGGCCAGCCCTGCCTGGCAGTTCACCTGTTCCTTGGCCGTGATGTTGTCTGTCTGTACTCAAATGCTCAGTTGAGACAGATGGTCTTGGATGAATTGCATGCAGTTCCAAAAGGCTGATCCTGAGGGAAGCTTCATGACAGACCAGGTCTAATGCATGTGGTCTGGTGCACAATGGGCTCCCCAGCTCATCAGGCTGGCCTCTGTAGGTCTGTGGTTACTTGGAGGTGTTTGCCTCCAAGCACATGTTTCTTGTCTGCCTACCAAAGGAGGTCCTTCCTGAGATGCTGACTGATGCTGACTCTGATGTGCTTTCAGAGGGCCGTGAGTCTCTGATATGGCAACAGCGCCCACTGAAGCACCCAATAGTGTGCCCAGGCCTGAGGGTCTCTCATGATAGCTGCAATCATGCAACCTGGCAGACGTGCTACGGTCATCAAGTCTGCTGCTTCATGGTCTGAACAATCTTCTCTGCTCTGCCTAATGGAAGAATTTTTTTCCCCCTGGATTGAGTCTGTTGCTGACCCCAAACGCATGACTCGGGCAGGTGTTAGTTGGCTCTTCTGGAGGCTGATCAGGAAGCCGTGACTGAAGAGGCACAGGATGGTGTCCTGAACAGCCCTGAGTGCCTGCTCTGAGTGTCTTCTGGCTACCAAGGTGGAAGCCATGCCCTCCCCCCCTTGCTGAGAACTTGTGTTCAGACTAGCATCGGACATGAGGGCTGGAAAGGAAAGGAAAGGTCCCCTGTGCAAACACCAGTCGTTTCAGACTCTGGGCTGACGTTGCTTTGACAACGTTTTCACGGCAGACTTTTTACAGGGTGGTTTGCCATTGCCTTCCCCAGTCTTTTACACTTCCCCCCCAGCAAGCTGGGTACTCATTTTCCCGACCTCGGGAGGATGGAAGGCTGAGTCAACCTTGGGCTGGCTACCCGAATCCAGCTTCCGCCGGAATCAAACTCAGGTCGTAAGCAGAGAGTTCAGACCTCAGTACTGCAGTACTGCTGCAGCGCCGCGTAACTTGACAGGCACTGATTTAAATCAGTGTATTCTTGGGACGTGGTATTCCCAGTAGTAATGTATGGCTGTGAGAATTGGACCATAAGGAAGGCCGAGCGCAGAAGAATAGATGCTTTCGAGATGTGGTGCTGGAGAAGAATCTTGAGAGTCTTTTGGACTGCAAGAAGATCATTCCTAAGGGAAATCCACCCTGACTGTTCCCTGGAAGGTCAGATGCTGAAGCTGAAGCTCAAAGACTTTGGCCACCAAATGAGAAGGGAGCACTCACTGGAGAAGACCCTGATGCTGGGAAAGACAAAAGGCAAAAGAAGAAGGGCACAACAAAAGAGGAGATGGCTGGACAGCGTTATGGATGTAACTAACACGAATTTGAGCAGACTTTGGAGGATAGTGGAAGACAGGAGAGTCTGGCGTGACTTGGTCCATGGGGTCGCAAAGAGTCGGACTCGACTGTGCGACTGAACAACAACAACAATTCTTGGGACGATATATGAAGAAGCTACATGGATGAGGCCCCTGCCATTGGAGAAGCTTGCATGGAGAAGACAATGGGCTCATGGGTCCTGCGGAGGGCGGATGGGATCTTTAAGGGTGCCCACTCCCTTTTTCTGAAGAGCCACCCCTGATTCTAAGCGAGCCGTAGGAACATCTACCGCTGGGCTTTCAGTAAGCTGGCTACCTTGGGAGGAAAAGAGTACATTCTTTTACCCTGTCCAGAATGTGAATGGTTATTGGTAGGAGCTAACCATTCCTCTTTTATCTCAGTTTTTAAAAAGGAAGGGCTCTCTAAGACTAGAGAAAACCTCAGGAGCCCTTTCATCATCGATGTCATCGTCACTGTCATCATCACCATCCTATTCCTCTTTGGGGACTTCTACCTTAGGGGCACAAGCAGCCCCGTGGTGCAGAGTGGTCAGCTGCAGTCATGCAGTCCAAGCTCTGCTCGCGACCTGAATTCAACCCCGGTGGAAGTTGGATTCAGGTAGCTGGCTCAAGGTTGAACTCAGCCTTCCATCCTTCTGAGATCAGTAAATGAGTACCCAACTCGCTGGCGTAAAGTGTAGATGACTGGGGAAGGCAAACCACTCTGTAAAAAGTCTGCCAAGAAAATGTCATGATGTGACATCACCCCATGGGTCATAAGAACATAAGATAAGTCATGTTGGATCAGGCCAATGGCCCATCCAGTCCAACACTCTGTGTCACACAGTGGCCAAAATAACAGGTGCCATCAGGAGGTCCATCAGTGGTGCCTGGACACTAGAAGCCCTCACACTGTTGCCTCCCCCCCAGCACCAAGAATACAGAGCATCACTGCCCCAGACAGAGAGTTCCAAAAATACGCTGTGGCTAATAACCACTGATGGATGGTAACAACTTGGTCCTTCCACAGCAGACTTTCTTCACCTTTTTACCTTGGGACAGAAAGCTGTAGGATTTCTAATGATTTATATGAGTGTGAGAAAAATGGCAGTCAGTTGGCTCGCTCTGCTGTGGGACTTTGCCCTCAGACAACTGACCTTCCTCTTTATCAGCATCAGAATCCTCAGAGCCTCAGCAAGGATCCTTTTCTTCATCTCTGTAGTCTGAGAAATTTGAATAATTGCTCCTAATGGGGAAAGTGCTTTTACAGGCAGCCTTGGTTGGCCAAGAGGAGCCCTGGCTTTTCTCGGCATATAGAGGACTTGAAGTAGCTAATTTTTTGGAAGGTGTTTCACTGGAGATGGGGGTGGAGGAGAAGAGGCCTCCTGTCATCTTTTCCAGGAGGGCAAAGAAGCTCTTTTTCCTTCTCTAATTGATTGGAGACCAATTTTTCTACCCAGTTCTGGGAGGCTGGTGGGACAACAAAAGGTTCTCCCCCTTGGTGGGGCTGAATTGAGAGCAGGCCTGAGGTGTCATACGGGCTGTCCCAACGGGTCAGTAGAGGGTGCACTTTGGGGTGCCGGAAGTCGAGCCTGCTTCTTCATGATCCAACTAGGCAATTTGCAGCCTTCGGCTCTCTCCAGGAGGCTCTGCCCTGGTAGGATGGCTTGGCAAGCGGGTTTGGAGGGGGTCCCACAGTCGGAGACCTGAGCCGCAGACAGACCTCGCTTGTGGCTGAAGAAGCGGACAAAAGGCAAACAGGCCAGAAGAACATGAAAAGTCAGTTTGTACGTTAAACCAAGGGAGAGCCAGTTTGGTGTAGTGGTTAAGTGTGCAGACTCTTATCTGGGAGAACTGGGTTTGATTCCTCTCAGCCCCACCCACCTCACAGGGTGTCTGTTGTGGGGGAGGAAGATAAAGGAGATTGTGAGCTGCTCTGAGATTCGGAGTGGAGGGCAGGATATAAATCCAATAGCGTCTTCTTCCTCCTCCTCCTCCACTTACAGCTGCTGGAATGGCCTTGGGTCAGTCATAGCTATTGCAGGAGTTGTCCTTGAAAGGGCAGCTGCTGTGAGAGCCCTCTCAGCCCCACCCATCTCACAGGGTGTCTGTTGTGGGGGGAAAAGATATAGGAGATTGTAGGCAGCTCTGAGACTCTGAGAGAAGGGCGGGGTATAAATCTGTAGTCTTCTTCTTCACACAGGTGGGAAGATAAAAACAATAGGCAACCAAAAGAGCTCCTTAAAGGAAAATCTCAGGAGTTCTCTAATTTCCACTGCTTTCTCAGGTGGAGGCAGGAAAAAGACAGAAGATGGGCTTCTCCCAGGGCTTCAAGCTCTGGGTTGGGAATACCTGGAGATTTGGGAAGTGAAGCCTGTGGAGGGCAGGGTTTGAGGAGGGAGAAGGGGATACTGCAAGAGAGTCCACCTCCAAAGCAGCCATTTCCTCTAGGAGAATGATCTTAGTTGTCTGGAGACAAAGGGATAGCTTGGAGATCTCCAGCTGCTGCCTGGAGACTGGCAATTCCTGCTCTTCCTCCCCCTGGAGATGCAGAGCGCAATCAATTCTCTGCCTCCAGAGATTGTGGGAAGAGGGACCCAAGTGTATCAGAGTGTCCTCCTCCCCTCGAAAGAGAGATGGTTGCAATCGCAAACCCAGCCAGATCCTCTCGGGTTTGGAATCCAAGAAAAGCCTGCTGGTCCAATCTCCAGCGTGCTCCCACCTGAGATTTCTGCATCAGCCTGGCACTCAGCAGCAGGTGAAGCCTATCGGAAAAACTCAGCCCCCAAATAACCTGCTATGCAAGGAGAGGGGGGAAATAGAGCTTGTGACTGGAGATAAATTAGACCACAGTTATTGCCGGCTGGATATTTTACAGATGTCAGCTTTCCAGCTGCAGAGCATTTTGACTGAAATGCTGCGTTCGCTTATTTGGGCCAACTGAGCTCGGTGCAGCTTCCTTTGAAGTAAGACGGGCACAAAGGCTAGCGGTAAATGCAGCACCTCAAAGCGCTCGGGAAATGGAGCGTTGGGATCCTCGCAAACTGGGATTTTTATTAGCCTACCTAGAAACTCACAGGGTCACCGTAAGTCAAGGATGATCTGATGGCACATAACACACACACACACTCATAAAGCTCTGCTAGGGTTGCCAGCCTCCAGGTGGCACCTGAAGATCTCCTGCTGCTACAATTAAGAACATAAGAGAAGCCGTGTTGGATCAGGCCAATGGCCCATCCAGTCCAACACTCTGCCACACAGTAGCCAACCCGTCCCCCCCAGGTGGCATCAGGAGGTCCACCAGTGGGGCCAGGACACTAGAAGCCCTCCCTGTTACCCTCCCAAGCACCAAGAATATAGAGCATAATTGCTCTAGACAGAAAGTTCCATCTATGCCCTGTGGCTAATAGCCACTGATGGACTGCTGCTCCATATGTTTATCCAGTCCCCTCCTGAAGCCATCTACGCTTGTAGCTGCCACCACCTCCTGTGGCAGTGAATTCCACATGTTAATCGCCCTTTGGGTGAAGAAGTACTTCCTTTTATCCATTCTAACTCAACTGCTCAGCAATTTCATTGAGTGCCTACGAGTTCTTATATTGTGAGAAAGGGAGCAAAATACTTCTTTCTCTGCTTTCTCTATCACATGCATAATCTTGTAAACCTCTATCATGTCACCCCTCGGTCGACGTTTCTCCAAGCTAAAGAGCCCCAAGCGTTTTAACCTTTCTTCATGGGGAAAGCGTTCCAACCCATTAATCATTCTAATTGCCCTTTTCTGCACTTTTTCCAATGGTACAGCATCTTTTTTGAAGTGCGGTGACCAGAATTGTACACAGTACTCCAAATGAGGCCACACCATCAATTTATACAGGGGCATTATGATACTGGCTGATTTGTTTTCCATTCCCTTCCTGATAATTTCCCAGCATTGATTTCTAGGTGACAGAGATCAGTTCCCCTGCAGAAAATGCTTGCTTTGGAGGGTGGACCCAATGGCATTATTCCTCCCCTAAACCCCGCACTCCCCCCAAAAATCTCCAGGTATTTCCCAGCATCCCTAAAGCTCTCCTTTGTAGGGTTGCTGAAGCCAGGTTGGGAAACTCCGGGAGATCTGAGGTTGGATTCTGGTGAAGGCAGGGTTTGGGGAAGGAGGCACCACAGCTTGGTCCAAGGCCTATCGAATCCACCCTCCAAAGCAGCCAGGGAACTGATCTCTGCGGTCCCGAGATCACTGGTCATTCCAGTGGATCTCCAGGCCCCACCATGGAGACTGGCATCTCTCCTCTGTCAGTTAATCTTCTCCTCTCCCCATTACGGGGCTGACCCCAAACTAGAAGAGAAGCCAACGATCCGCGTTTAGATTTCACAGTTTTTAAAAAAGCTAATTAACAGGCCTGCTTTGAAGATCAGGAAGGGGGCATCAGGGGAAGAGGGCTGCATTCTTCGAACCAGTTACTGCTTGCTCTGCCTTCCCGGGGGAAGGTACAACAACCCCCCTTCGCCGGAGCCGAGGATTTCTCTCATGTAACACCACTTATTCTGCAGAATGGTTTACCAGAGGAGGCTAATAAGGCTCCTTTCCTCCAGGCTGCAGGAGAAAGAAATGGAGCTGAGAGTTGCCAGCCTCCAGGCGGGGCCAGGAGATTTCCTGGAATTATAGCTGGTCCCCCAGACGACAGAGATAGGTTCCCCTGGAGGAAGTGGCTGCTTTGGAAGGTGAACACCATGGTGTAATATCCCATACAGGTTTCTCCCCTCTCCAAGCCCCACCCCCAAATCTCCAGGAATCTCCCAACTCAGAGTTGGCATCCCTATGAACATTAGGAAGCAGCAGCCTTGAGCCCTGTGGCGGTGGGGGAAGCTATGAAATAATTCATGTTTTGCTGCCTTGGGGGCCCTAATTGGGTAAAAAGGCAGCATTAAAATGTTTTGAATAAGTAAATAAAATATAAATATTTTAAAATTAATTAATGTAATCCCCTTTTCCCTGTGTCTCTTTTACAGGTCGAAACTATGGAGGGAGGGAGGGAGGAAAGGAGGGAGAAATCCACCAGCAGAGTAAATAGTACCTTGGTTACAAACATTTAAGGACTTTCACAGTCAAAACCAGCACTCTGAATTGTGCCTGGAAACTAAACCAAGTCTTGTCCAGAAACTGCTGAGGAACCCCTGCCACATTCCAGACCAAGCATCTTTCTTCAGCCCGTTATTCTAGCCCACAAATTCCCCCTCCCCTTGAAGTAGCATTACAAGGCAGACGTGAGTCAGGTTGCCGGCCTTGAGGTGGGGCCTGGTGGCGATCTCCCAGAATTAGAACGTCTCTCCAGACAACAGAGATCAGTTCCCCTGGGGAAAATGGCTGCTTTTTCGGAGGGAGGGGGTACTCTATGGCTCAGGAGCCACATGTGGCTCTTTCATACATATTGTGTGGCTCTCGAAGCCTCCACCATCCTGTCAGCCAGCTTGGAAAAGGCATTTGTCTCTTTAAATCACTTCTCCAAGCCAGGGCAACTAGAAGCATTTAAAGTTAAAGTTGTGTTCTTTCTACTTCTTCCTCCCCCCATCTATTTGTTTTTCTTCCTTCCTTCCCTCAAACATTTGATGTTCATGTCTTGTGGCTCTCAAACAACTGACCATTATTCTAAGCAGCTCTTATATTAAGCAAGTTTGGCCACCCCTGCTCTATGGCACTGCACCCTCCCTTCCCCAACCCCCCCTCCCCAGGCTCCACCCCCAACATCTCCAGCTATTTTCCAGCCCAGAGGTTGCAGTTCTGGATGTGAGGCTGGAACTTCTTAACACCTCCCAAAACTGTCTTATACCGAGTCAGACCTTCAGTCCATCCAGGACAGCACTGCCTCCTCGGACTGGCAGCAGCTCTCTAGGACTTCAGGCAAGAGGTCCTTCATATTATCTACTCCCAATTATCAGAGGTAATGTACGGCGGTTAGAGCTGGACCATAAGGAAGGCCGAGCACAGAAGAATAGCTGTTTTGAGTTGTGGTGCTGGAGAAGACTCTTGAGAGTCCCTTGGACTGCCAGAAGATCAAATCAGTCAGTCCCAGGGCTTTTTTTGAGCAGGAATGCACAGGAACACAGTTCTGGCTGGATTGGCATCAGGGGGTGTGGCCTAATATGCAAATGAATTCCTGCTGGGCTTTTCCTTTAAAAATCCTATGTGAAACAATGGTGATGTCAGTGGGAGTGGCTTAATATGCAAATGAGTTCCTGCTGAGCTTTTTCTACAAAAAAAAGCCCTGGTCAGTTCTAAGGGAAATCAACCCTGACTGTTCCCTGGAAGGTCAGATGCTGAAGCTGAAGCTCAAAGACTTTGGCCACCAAATGAGAAGGGAGCACTCACTGGAGAAGACCCTGATGCTGGGAAAGACAGAAGGCAAAAGAAGAAGGGGACGGCAAAAGATGAAATGGCTGGACAGGGTTACTGATGTAATTAACAAGCATTTGAGCAGACTTCGGAGGATGGTGGAAGACAGGAGGGCCTGGCATGACTTGGTCCATGGGGTCACAAAGAGTCGGACTCGACTGTGCGATTGAACAGCACTCCTTTAACATGCAGTTGTCAGGGCTGAAACCAGGAACCCTGAGCACCAAGCAGATGCTCCACAACCCCTCCCTGGCCAGCTCTGAGTTCTACATAAATGCCCATTCCTGTTCCTTCCCTCTCTTTAATCATCGCTTCCCCAAATCAAACACTGATCTTTTTTTTTTGCTGCCATCTCCGTTTCGACCGCCCCAGGCGATCCATTTCCTCTCATCAACTTTTCCCATTGAGAAATACAACATTAAATTCAAATTGTCGCCATAAGGTACTTGTGGAAAGCACTTTGCCTCTTTTGGGCATGCCGAGCTTTGAGGCGTAGCTGTGAAACTACTCAAATATTTGACTTTGCTTTATAGCTCATTATGTAACTCCCATTTCTACATTGTTCTTTTTTTCAGAAATTAGGCGTTTTTCATCAGCCAGGCAGAAAACCCTTGATTTCTGCAACAGCGTGAAAACTTCCTGCAGGGGACAAATAAAATATAATAAAAACCCACAATTATTTTTTTTTTGAACGGAAGAGAAATAATTACGCTTTCCTCTTCCATTTGCTTTTCCCTGGGACTTGTTTTCTTCCTTTCCCCCCTCTAGTTATTATATTACTGCATTGATTTAACAGTCTGCAGTGAAAGGAAGTGAGTGATGTTTTCATCATTCATGGTGGGGAAGGGTGGTCCATTGGGTTGCCAGCCTCCAGGTGGGGCCTGGAGATCTCCTGGTATTATACTTGATCTCAGGGCTTTCTTTTTGTAGCCAATCCTTCAAGAGCTTACAGAGGTCCTGTACAAAGAACCCTGTAAACTCTTGGAGGATTGGCTACATCAGGGGTGTGTGGCCTAATATGCAAAGGAGCTCCTGCTACAAAAAAAGCCCTGCTTGACCTTCAGTTCCCCCTGGAAAAAATGGATGCTTTGGTGGGTGGGCTTTATGGCACTGCACTCCACTGAGGTCCCTCCTTTCCCCGAACCCCATTCTCCCCAAGCTTCACCCCCAAAATCTCCAGGTATTTTCCATCCCAGAGGAAGCAACCCTTAACGTGGCTTACAGATAGGTCTACCTGGTCTCCTGCTTTGGTGGAAAGTCTCTTGCCATAGCCCAATAGCTTCATTGCTCCTTACTAGGGGGGAATGTGGGAAGAATGGTATTCTCCCCACCATGCCATGATGTCAATGCATCAGGTGACACTCTACTGTTCATTCCAAACTCTGAGGTATAAAAACCACTGTTTCAGGCTAGGGTTGCCAAGTCTGACTCAAGAAATATCCGGGGACTTTGGGGGTGGAGCCAGGAGACTTTGGAGGTGGAGCCAGGAGCAAGGGTGTGGCAAGCACAATCGAACTCCAAAGGGAGTTCTGGCCATCACATTTAAAAGAACCACACTCCTTTTAAATGCTTTCCCTCCATTTGGAATAATGGACAGGGGCACCTTCTTTTGGGGGCTTAGAGAATTGGACCCCCTGGTCCAATCTTTTTGAAACTTGGAGGGTATTTTGAGGAGAGTCACCAGATGCTATGCTGAAAATTTGGTACTTCTACCTCAAAAACAGCCCCCCCCCCAGAGACCCACATATCAATTTTCCTATGGAAACCAGTCTCCATGGAGAATAATGAAGTGCCCGGCAGACATTTCCCTCCCCCGCCCCCACTTTCTGATGACCCTGAAGCAGGGAGAGGGCCTCCAAACAGGGCCCCCCCTGCCCCCACCGGGGGATTGATAAGAAAAAGAAAGAACACTGTGAAATTGACAAGCTTTAAATAAATGCACCCAGTACTTTGAAATACTTAATTCATTGGAACTTCCCAAAATATTTTTTTAAACAAAATGCAAGCGACTCAACCGAGCTCAATGTCCAAATATTATATCATTGATTCCAAAAGTCCACAATCAATGCTGTAATAAATTGGTAATATCCTGCTATCTGTATATCCCGTTTCCTGGTAGACACAGATTTACCGTAATATTTAAATAATGTAGAGGTAGCAGTCCTCCACCCAACAGGTGTGGCTACACGAGTCCGAGGTTCAATTCGCGTTTCATTTGCCACTTCCACTGGCCGCCTGTATTTGGCAGCCCTATTTCAGGCCCATGTTAGAGCAGCACCCCCGGTATGTTGATGTCACTTCCAGTTTATGCTGGAAGTGACATCACACCAGGGGACACCAGATCGATAGGTTCCCCCACCCACAAAACTCTCCCAGCAGTCACCAGCCTCAGGCAACCCTATTCAGTGGTAGAACATATGGGTTATGAGTCCAAGGCCACAGCAGAGATCATTCCCACTTGTTGTCTTTGCACACTATGATTGGGGACAAGACGCTCACACATTGCTGGAGTTCGACTAGCTCCCAAACAGCATCTGTGCAATAAGAGGTTGACGGGTGGGGCTTAGGCCTACCATTGCCCTGAGCTGGATGGTCCCGGCTAGCTTGATCTCATCAGATCCTGGAAGCTAAGCAGGGTTGGCCCTGGTTAGTACTTGGATGGGAGACCAGCAAGGAAGTACAGGGTTGCTATGAAGAGGCAGGCCACTTCTGAACGTCTCTTGCCTTGAAAACCCCACCATAAATCAGCTGCGACTTGAAAGCATTTTCCACCACAGGCAGCACGTTTACCCTTTGGTTGTCCCCAGTCCCAGTCTCTGGGAAGTCACTGCCCCATATGTGTCACTACAGAGCAGGCGTGGCCAAATTTGCTCAACATAAGAGCCACATAGAATAAATGTCAGATGTCTGAGAGCCACAAGACATAAACATCAGATGTTTGAGAGCCACGAGATGGATGGAAGGAAGGAAGGAAAATAGATGGGGGAGGGAAGGAAGGAAAAGGTGGAAATAAAGCGACTTAAATGCATTCTCCAAAATGCCAGCTGCTTGGAGAACTGATTTAAAGAGACAAATGCCTTCTCCAAACTGACTTATGGGGCAGTGGGGGTTTCAAGAGCCACACAATATGTTTGAAAAAGCCACGTGTGGCTCCCGAGTCGCAGTTTGGCCACCCCTGCTACAGAGTATGTCTTGCTAACATTTCCGATGTGAGTTGCTGGAGTTATTATTCTTGGTTCCAAACCTCCCTCTAGCACATTTCCAGGAGAACCCATCTGCATGATAACTATTTGCAAGGGCACCTTGCAAATACAAAGTCTGCCATTCCATACCCTGTACCTGTGGACACAACATTTTGGATTATTTACTGATGACAATATACTGAGGGCAATTATGGTTTTCTAGTATACCTTTACCCCAAAAACCATCCTTTGAATGTTTCAGTCACTGAATATTTCAGTTAGTCCTTGCTATGAGAATGCTATGAGAACTGGATGGCCCAGGGTAGCCGGATTTCATCAGGTCTCAAATAATAAACAGGGTTGGCTTGGGTCAGTACTTGGATAGGAGGCCACCAAGGAAGTCCAGGGCTACTATGGAGAGTCAGGCAATGACAAAACCACCTCTGAACATCTCATGCCTGGAAAACCAGTCCAAATCTGGAAATATCTGGGGATTTTGAGGTGCAGCCAGAAAACTTTAGGAGTGGAGCCAGAAGTAAAGTTGTGACAAACACGACTGAACTCCAAAGCAATCTGAAAATTTGGTGCCTCTACCTCAAAAAACAGTCCCCACCGAACCCCAGATACCCAAAGATTGATTCTCCATTATACCCTATGGGGACCAATCTCCATATGGTAAAATGGAGTGCCCAGGAGATTTCCCTCCCCACTCCCACTTTCTAACAACTCTGAAGTGGACGGAGGGCCTCCAAACCAGGGTATGCCCTGCCCCTATCGGGCGATGAGCAACTCAAGGAAAACCCCCACAAGGGGGTGCCGTAAGTCGGCTGCAACTTGACAGGATTTTCCATCACCATGAAAACACAAGCCACACGATTTGAAACTGAAATTTTAAAGACTTTGAGCATACATTTAAAAAACCCCCAAACCCTAGTGGGGTGGGTGCGGGGAAAAAGAACTGATGGCATTCCTAGAGCAACATAACAGCGTCAGGGGTTTTGGTTAATCACTGGAAAGAGAAACATGGCTCTTTCTGTATATACTCAGTGGTACTCTTTTATGCCACAGGTTCCACAGCTCAGCCCTGGTTATCAGAGGGTTATAGATTCATGGCACCCAGTGGTCTCATCTGAAAGAGCCCAGACTAAAGGAAGCACAGTTCATCTTTCAGCTGGCAGATGTCAGTGCACTCCAGCATCTGCACAACCTATCATTCATCAACCTTTCTGCTGTTGAGGAAGGATATAAGAACATAAGAGAAGCCATGCTGGATTAGGCCAATGGCCCAGTCCAACACTCTTTGTCACACAGTGGCCAAAAAAACCAGGCACCACCAGGAGGTTCATCAGTGGGGCCAGGACACTAGAAGCCCTCCCACTGTGCCCCCCCAAGCACCAAGAATAAAGAGCAACACTTGCCCCAGACTGAGAGTTCAAACAATACGCTGTGGCTAATAGCCACTGATGGACCACTGCTCCATATGTTTATCCAATCCCTTCTTGAAGCCATCTATGCTTGCAGCTGCCACCACCTCCTGTGGTGGTGAATTCCATGTGTTAATCACCCTTTGAGTGAAGAAGTACTTCCTTTTATCTGTTCTAACCTGACCGCTCAGCAATTTTATTGAGTGCCCATGAGTTCTTGTATTGTGGAAACGGGAGAAAAGCCCTTCTTTCTCTACCTTCTCTATCCCATACATAATCTTGTAAACCTCGATCATGTCACCCCTCAGTCGACGTTTCTCCAAGCTAAAGAGCCCAAAGCGTTTTAACCTTTCTTCATAGGGAAAGTGTTCCAGTAACAGAGCGCGTAACATCTGAAGCAAAGTGCACTGACGTCTGCAGACCCTTGGAAACTCTTTCAGAGATGCGTCTGTGTTTGAAAGGGAGCCGCAACACTAGGGAGAAGTATTTCTTTCCCATGCATCCTTTTATTGGTTTAAATTTATTTAGAAAATTTATTAGCTGCCTTTCTCCATATACAAAGCTCAAGGTAGCTTACAATCTAAATCGAATGCATGAAATAGAATGCACGAAATATGCTTTTTTAAAAACCCAAAATTTAAAACCACCATTGCGACTGCTAGTACCAGACTGGGAAGAGACCTCAGTTTGGCACAATGCAACAGAATGCAACCTGCAAAGCAGCTGTTTTCTCCAGGGAAGTCATCTCTGTAGAGATCAGTTGTAATTCCAGGAGATCTCCAGGCTGCAGATGGAAGCTGGTAACCAGGGCTGGATTAACAATTAGGCCAAGGAGGCACTGGCCTATGGGGCCCCATGCCTTTTGGGGCCCCGGAATGGCTTTTCCCCCTGGTTTCCCCCCTGCTTGCACTCCCCCCCAGTCTGCACATGCAGCCAGCAACTGAGCTGCTCTTTGCCTGATTTGCCTGGTACATCTGCTGCTGGCGCTGCAGCCAAGTTTGCCTCTCTCTGCCTCTCTCCTGCAGCTTTGTCAAAGGGGCTTTTGAAAAGGTGCATGCAGGTTGCAGTGGGGGCCATGGGTGGTGGGGTGGGCACTTGGACTGAGATAATTTGTGAGGGGGCCCCCAAGATTCCAACTGCCTAGGGGCCTCAGTTTAATCAGTTTGGCCTCAGGGTTGCCAGCAGTTTAATCTGGCACTGCTGGCAACCCTAAATGCCCAGATAATAATTGTTGCTGGATATGCTCACCTTCCAGCTACTATTTAATAAGAGAGCGATCAGTCCAAACTGCTACGGTGACTTCAAGGTACCTTGCCCCAGAACTGAGTGCGGGACAAGCTCTTTCATTATGAATTAAAGAAACAAGGAAAAAATCAATATGGAAGTGGGGCAGGCCAAAACCCTGCCCAAATCCAAAATCCTTCCTGATCAATACTGTTTGGAATAAAGAATTGGTTCCAACTGTCTAAACGACAATTGGTATTAGCCTTGAAGGAGGGAAAAACAATAGCCATTGATTGCTTTTTTCTTCCAGAGATAATTGCAAACAGAGAGAAAGAGAGAGGAGTTTCTGTAGGTGTTCAATAAGTGAAACAATGCAGTGATGGTGGATTTAAACCCTCTTTCCCTGTCCTGCATAGTCCCAATAAAAAACAGGGACCCTGCAGAGCTGAAAACTTCTCTTTAAAAAGATGCCAGGAAAACCCTGTCAGGCGTCTATGGTAGTTTGACCCCTAGGAAAAACCAACAGAAGGCTTGAGGCAACTTAAAAGATTTATTCCCGCATACGCTTTTGCGGAGGGGCTGCAGCCCACTTCTTCAGATGCTATGATGAGTGAATCTTTACTATGCAGGGTTTTTTTTAAATTTACAAGGTTGGGGGGGACTAATCTTGCAGGTTCAAGGGGCCATGAAATGTTGGAAGTCCAGAGTGTGAAATACTTCTGACCTTGACCTGTGGTGGGAAACTGATCTCTGCAGCATGGAGATCTGTTGCCATTCTGGGAGATCTCCAGACTCCAACTGGAGGTTGGTAACACTACCTTCCATGCACCACAAAACCCACAATGCTAGAAAAGAGCAACAGTCCAGGAACACCTTAAAGACTAATAAAATTTGTGGCAGGGTATGAGCTTTCGTGAATCACTGATCATTTCTTCAGATGTGAGCAGAGACGCACAAAGTCTCCTGCCTTGCCACAAATTCTGTTAGTCTTTTAAGGTGTTCCTGGACTCTTACTCCTTTGTATTGCCATAGGCAGACTAACATGGCTACCCATATTGATCTACCACTGTGCTAGATCAAGGAGAAGAAAACACATGAGATAGAAAAACAGAAAATTGTGCTCAGTGTGTATGTGATCTATATATTTGCCCTCAAGTCAGAGCTAACTTATGGCAACTCTGTGAGGTTTTCAAGGCAAGAGATGAGAAGGTGGTTTGCCACTGCCTGCTCTGCATAGCGATCCTGGACTTCCTTGGGGGGGCTCCCATCCAAGTATTCTTCAGGATCCTGCTTAATTCCCAGGATCTGATGAGATCAGGTTAGTCTGGGCCATCTGGATCAGGGCATAGTCTATCTCAGGGGTGGCCAAACTGTGGCTTGGGACCTACATGTGGCTCTTTTACACATATTGTATGGCTCCTGAAGCCCCCACCACTCCCTGGTCGGCTCAGAGAAGGCATTTGTCTCTTTAAATCATTTCTCCAACCCAAGCCAGTCAGCAGCTTGGAGAACACATTTAAAGTGAAAGTTGCTTTCTTTCCATCTCTCCCTCCTTTCATCTATTTGCCTTCCTGTCTGCCTTCCTTCCGGCTCTCTCAAACATGTGACATTCATGGCTTGCAGCTCTCAAACACCTGATGTTTATTCTATGTGGCTCTTACATTAAGCAAGTTTGGCCACCCCTGGTCTATCTGATGGTGGTGGAAGGTACCATGAAGCTGAAGCTTAAGGCAACCCCTTAGGGTTTTCGAGAGAAGCTGTACTGAGGTGGTTTGCCCTTGCCAGCCTCTGCGTAGGTTAGTACTTGGAGGTCTCCCATCCAAGTACTAACCAGGGTCAGTCTTAGTTAGCTCCCTATGATCTGATGAGATCGGGCTAGGCTGGGCTAACCAGGTCAGGAATATTTACTGTATGATATTTCTGTTTTGATCATGGCACACAAGCTTCTGGTTCCTTTTGTGATTCCTCCCAACTGCTCAGTGATGAATTCTGCCACCCACATAAGCGCCAATTTCTTTCTCTCTTCTGATTTACTTTACTGCTTCTAAGAGCTGGTCCCTGGTGGATGTCTAAATCAACATAATTCCTCTCCCACCCCCCCAACTCTTTATGTTTTCAAGTTGAGTCCATGATACTTGAGCAGCAAGGCAAGATGACCCAATTTCAGAAGTTGAGACTGTTAGATATAGGCAGAGGATGGGCACGACGTTTGCGTGCACGCAGAAGCTCATACACTGAATAAAAATTGGTCTCTTTAAGGTATCACTGAACTCAAAACTTTGTTCTGCTGCCTATCCTCTTCCTATATGTATGGACTAGGGTGGCCAGACCGTCCCGGTCTCCCGGGACATTCCCGGTTCTGGCCACCCAATCCCGGATCCCGGGCTGCCTATACCGGGACCATTAAAGGTCCCGGTTTAGGCAGCCCCGGAGCCGGTGGGCCGCGGGCGCCGGCGGGGAAGGCGGGGAGTGAGGGAGGGAGCGTCCCTGCGCCTGCGCAGGGCCCCTGCGCACGTGCAGGGACGCTCCCTCCCTCACTCCCCGCCTTCCCCGCCCGCGCGCGGGGCCCGGCGGCAGTAGTGGAGGCCTCTCTGTGGCCTCCACTGGTCGCTGGAAGCCCTCCAGAGACTCTGGAGGGCCTCCAGGGACCAGCGGAGGCCGCGGGGAGGCCGCGGGGCACCCGGCGCTGGTCCCGGAAGGCCTTCCAGAGCCTCTGGAAGGCCTTCCGGGACCAGCGCCGGCCAGCGAAGGCTTCCCCGCGGCCTCCGCTGGTCCCTGGAGGCCCTCCAGAGTCTCTGGAGGGCCTCCAGGGACCAGCGGAGGCCGCGGGGAGGCCGCGGGGCACCCGGCGCTGGTCCCGGAAGGCCTTCCAGAGCCTCTGGAAGGCCTTCGGGGACCAGCGCCGGCCAGCGAAGGCTTCCCCGCGGCCTCCGCTGGTCCCTGGAGGCCCTCCAGAGTCTCTGGAGGGCCTCCAGGGACCAGCGGAGGCCGCGGGGAAGCCGCGGAGCAGCCGGCGCTGGTCCCTGGAGGCCTCCAGAGGCCAGCGCCGGCAGCTCCCTCCCTCCCTCGCCGCGAGGCCGCCGCCGGAGGACTCCCCGCCGCTGGACTCCGCCGCCCTGGAATAAGGTAAGGGGGCCGAAAGCGGGGGGGGCGGGGGGCGGCCTTCCTTTCTTCCCTCCCTCCTCCCTCCCTCCCTTCCTTCCTTTCTTTCTTCCTTCCTTCCTTCCCTCACTCCCTTCCCTTCCTTCCTTCCCTCCCTCCTCCCTTCCTTCCTTTCTTTCTTCCTTCCTTCCCTCACTCCCTTCCCTTCCCTCCCCCCTCCCTTCCTTTCTTCCTTCCTTCCCTCACTCCCTTGCCTTCCTTCCTTCCCTCCCTCCTCCCTTCCTTCCTTCCTTCCCTCCCTCCCTCCCCCCTTCCTTCCTTCCCTCCCTCCCTCCCCCTTCCTTCCTTCCTTCCCTCCTTCCTTCCTTCCTTCCTTCCCTCCCTCCCTTCCTCCCTTCCTTCCCTCCCTCCTTCCTTTCTTCCTTTTTTCCCTCCCTCCCTTTCTCCCTTCCTTCCTTCCTTCCCTCCCTCCCTCCCTCCTTATGTTCTTATGTGACACAGAGTGTTGGACTGGATGGGCCACTGGCCTGATCCAACAGGGCTTCTCTTATGTTCTTATGTGACGCAGAGTGTTGGACTGGATGGGCCACTGGCCTGATCCAACAGGGCTTCTCTTATGTTGTTATGTGACGCAGAGTGTTGGACTGGATGGGCCACTGGCCTGATCCAACAGGGCTTCTCTTATGTTGTTATGTGACGCAGAGTGTTGGACTGGATGGGCCACTGGCCTGATCCAACAGGGCTTCTCTTATGTTGTTATGTGACGCAGAGTGTTGGACTGGATGGGCCACTGGCCTGATCCAACAGGGCTTCTCTTATGTTGTTATGTGACGCAGAGTGTTGGACTGGATGGGCCACTGGCCTGATCCAACAGGGCTTCTCTCATGTTCTTATGTGACACAGAGTGTTGGACTGGATGGGCCACTGGCCTGATCCAACAGGGCTTCTCTTATGTTCTTATGTGACGCAGAGTGTTGGACTGGATGGGCCACTGGCCTGATCCAACAGGGCTTCTCTTATGTGACAATACTGACTTTGGTGGACCCAAGCACTGATTCAGTGTAAGGGAGCTTTGTGTTTGTGACTGGAGTAGACAATACTGACTTTGGTGGACCCAAGCACTGATTCAGTGTAAGGGAGCTTTGTGTTTGTGTCTTCTAGTGCAATTTTGTTCTCAAATCCTGTATTTACTTCATCAGTATATGGGATAAGGCACTTTCTCAACTGTGCTGCATAATGCAGCCTATTTATTTTGTCCTGTTGGCTCTGTTGGCTCTATCTGCGCCACCTTCATCACTTTCGGGGTGTGGATCCCCCAGTGGAGTGGTCTCCCGACTCCCTCCGCCGGCTGTTTCTGATAGCCCTGCGCCCCCTCTTTCATTTGATATGTGTCCCGTGCGGGTGCCACCCTCCCGCCGGGAGATGCCGCAAAATGAGCCCCCTTGAGGCTTATGGCGGCAGGGCTCGGGGGAAGCGAGCTAGACTGCTGTTCTTTTGAGGGGTTATAGAGTGTTTCGAGCCCGTCCCTGTGGCATCGGTCCCATCGTTGTGGGGCCCAGGGGGCCGGCGCAGCGGCACGCTGAAGCAGCCTGTCGGTCACTTCCAGGTTCCTGTCCTGCATCTTGACCGGTGTTATTAGTGACAGGCTGCTTCGGCGTGCCGCTGCGCCGGCCCCCTGGGTCCCACAACGATGGGACCGATGCCACAGGGACGGGCTCGAAACACTCTATAACCCCTCAAAAGAACAGCAGTCTAGCTCGCTTCCCCCGAGCCCTGCCGCCATAAGCCTCAAGGGGGCTCATTTTGCGGCATCTCCCGGCGGGAGGGTGGCACCCGCACGGGACACATATCAAATGAAAGAGGGGGCGCAGGGCTATCAGAAACAGTCAGCGGAGGGAGTCGGGAGACCACCCCACTGGGGGATCCACACCCCGAAAGTGATGAAGGTGGCGCAGATAGAGCCAACAGAGCCAACAGGACAAAATAAATAGGCTGCATTATGCAGCACAGTTGAGAAAGTGCCTTATCCCATATACTGATGAAGTATATACAGGATTTGAGAACAAAATTGTTTCCGGCGGTGATATTTGGGGGATTTTTGGGGACGTCACAGGAAGTGCTGTGAAGTCACTTCCTGTTTCCGGCAGGTGACGCGGGGGAAATGATGTCACAGGAAGTGATGCCACTTCCTGTTTCCGGTGGTGGCATGACATCACCGGAAGTGACGTCACTTCCTGTTTCCGGCGGCGCGCGCTCCCCCCCCCCCCCAGTGTCCCTGGCTGGCCTTCAGACATTATGGTCACCCTAGTATGGACTGGTAAATTCCATTTCATCGTATCTGAGGAAGTGCATATGCAAACAAAAGCTCATATACTGGATAAAACTTGGCAGTCTTAAAGGTGCCTATTGGACTCAAAACTTTGTTCTGCTGCCCACCTGTTGCCTATATGTATGGACTGGTAAATTCCATTTCACTGTATCTGAGGAAGTGTGAATGCACACAAAAGCCCATACACTGGATAAAGCTTTGCTGCTCCTAAAGGTGCCACCGGACTCAAAACTTTGTTCTACTCCTTCAGACCAATGTGGCTACCTATATAGTGTATAGTTTGTATAGTTTGGTTTAAAATCCTAACTACGGTAGGTAATGTTGCATCATGGGTTAATGTGTCGTGCTAACAATCTGCTTTGCTTCACTTCTGTTTTCAAATCTCTGGTTGGTTCTACAGCCCAAATCCTATTTCACTGTTTACTGAATGTCCCGTCCTGTCAATTTTATTTATTTATTTAATTTTTGCTGATTTCTAGTCTGCCCTTTCCTCAGGGTGGATTGCAACATAACAAAACAGTTAAAAATCACATCATAAGACAGTTAAATTTAAACAGTTAAAACAGTTAAAACGAAATAAAATAAGGCAGCGTCAGTGATATATATACATCCTTCACAGACTGAAACACAGGATGCGGTCAGTGCAGGGAGGCCAATTAGCTGGTGTGAGGACGCCCGCCTGCTTCAGTCAAAGGCCTGGCGGAACAGCTCCGTTTTACAGGCCCTCCAGAATAGCAGTAAATCCGGTAGGACCCGCATCTCCTTAGGGAGCTGATTCCCTCAGGCTGGGGCCAGGATGGAAAAGGCCCTGACCCTGGTCGAGGCAAGCTGGATGACCTTTGGGTCAGGGATGGTCAGAAGATGTTGATTGGCCGATCGTAGAGGCCTCCGGGGCTAATTTAGAGTGAGCTAATTTACTCACTCTGTTTAATCCTTCTTAAGTCCTGACGAGAAAGGCAGACTACAAATAACACAAATTAGCGGGGGGGGGTGTTATAGCAGGAACTCCTTTGCATATTAGACCACACACCCTGATGTAGCCAATCCTCCTGAAGCTTATAGTAGGCCCTGTAAGAGGAGCCCTGTAAGCTCCTGTAGGATTGGCTACATCAGGGGTGTGTGGCCTAATGTGCAAAGGAGTTCCTGCTGCAAAAAAAAGCCTTGCAAATTATAAAGAAAATATTTCATTTCAGCTAAGAAGTTTTTGTGTCATGACAGCTTCTGTTGAAATAATGTTTTTAGAACAGGAACATTCTTAGGATAAAAGAATTGTAAAGTAACACAGCTGCTGCCAATATTCGTCTCTCTCTCCCTCCATAAGTTTCTGCTCCTTCAGCCCCGTCTACTCAAGATTTGCAGTGGTCCAGGGTAGATTTTTGTCAAGAGCACTCATGGAGCTAATTGATCCTGGAAGATCAATTATCCAGCTACAATACTGTGAGAATAACAAAGTGCTCAAGAATGCCTTGGGGTGGGGGTTAGTCCTACAGCACTGACAATCCCACTGGACAAATATAGATATCTGAAACATCGATGTGCATCTTGAATTTTATGGTTAAAATGTGTGGAATTGATTTTATTGTATATTGTTTTTAATATTCGATGTGGTTTTTAACTACTGTTAGCTGCCCTGAGCCCGTTAGGGGAGGGCGGGATATAAATCTGATAATATAAAATAAATAAATAAATAAAAGCAATGTACTTCTGCAGGGTGTTCATCGTAAGTCAGTAAAAAGGGTATTCAACTAAAGGATTTTAGACAGTAATGATTCACTGATACTAGCATGTGCTTAGGACTGGATGTAATAAAAGGAGTCCTTCCATTTGGAAGAAGTTATCCTCTATATATGATACCAATTATATGATGTCTTATGAAGTTAGTGGCGCAGTGTTAAAGCTGCAGTCCTGCAGTCCTAAGCTCTGCTCACGACCTGAGCTCGATCCCCGGTGGAAGCTGGGTTTTCAGATAGCTGGCTCAAGGTTGACTCAGCCTTCCATCCTTCCGAGGTCAGTCAAATGAGTACCCAGCTTGCTGGGGGGAAAGTGCAGATGACTGGGGAAGGCAATGGCAAACCACCCCGTAAAAAGTCTGCTGTGAAAACGTGAGAGTAATATCACCCCAGAGTCGGAAATGACTGGTGCTTGCACAGGGGACCTTTCCTTTCCTATGAAGTTAGACCACAGGTTTATCTAGTCCAATATTTACTCTGTCCAGGGTTTCAAACAGATAACATCTTCCCCGACAGGAAGCTATTGGAAGACATTTCAACTGGGGATGCCTAGGATCAAACCTGGGACCTTCTAAGTGCTAAGCAGGTTTCTGACCACCAAAGTATACAATAGGCTTGCAAGGCATCAGAACATAAGAAGAGTCCTGCTGGATCAGACCAGTGGTCCATCAAGTCCAGCATCCTGTCTCACACAGTGGCCAGCCAGCTCCTCCGGCAGTCCATCAACAGGGCTCAAAGGCCAACGCCTTAACTGATGTTGATTCTGGCACTGGGATTCTGAGGTTGACTGCCTCTGAATGTGGAGGTTCTCTTTAGTTACCAAGGCTAGTAGCCACTGATAGACCTGTCCTCTGTGAATCTGTCTGATTCCCTTCTAAAACTATCTGTGGGTGCATTCACACACGCCAAATAACGTGCTTTGCAACTGGATTTTTACTGTGTGAGAAGAGCAAAATCCACTTGCAAACAGTAGCCATGTGAAAGCACAACCATGTGCCTGTGTCCATGATTACATCCACTAGCACTGGAAGCAATCAGTCATCCTCTAACTGATTTATCTCAGAATTCTATGAGCAGCCCCATGGTGCAGAGTGGTAAAGCTGCAGTACTGCAGTATGAGCTCTCTGCTCACGACCTGAGTTCAATTCCGGCAGAAGCTGGATTCAGGTAGCCGGCTCAAGGTTGACTCAGCCTTCCATCCTTCCGAGGTTGGTAAAATGAGTACCCAGCTTGCTGGGGGGAAAGTGTAGAGACTAGGGAAGGCAATGGCAAACCACCCCGTAAAAAGTCTGCCGTGAAAATGTCGTGATGCGACGTCACCCCAGAGTCAGAAACGACTGGTGCTTGCACAGGGGACCTTTCCTTTTTTTTTCTATGAGTATATGCCAGTGTACCCAAACACAGAACATAAGATGAGCCCTGCTGGATCAGACTAACAGTCCACCCAGCCCAGCATCCTGTTTAACACAGTGGCCAACCAATTCCTCTGGAGAGCCCACAAACATGGCATAGAGGCCGAGGGCTTCCTCTGATGTTGCCTCCTGGCTCTAGGACTCAGGAGTTTAGCACCTCTGAATGTGGAGGTTCCTTTTAGTTGCCATGGCTACCAGCCACTGATAGACCTCTCCTCCATGGGTCTTCCAAAGTCATCTGTGCCTGTGCCCATCATGTCCTTTTTAAGATGCGGCGACCAGAACTGCACATGCTATTCCAAATGAGGCTGCACCATAGATCTAGACGAGGGTGTTACAACAGGCAAAGCTTTGCAATGCATGACATTACCTACATTGCAGGATTCCTGGTTCTGTGTCTTTATTTAATTTTTAAATGTTTCCATCCCGCCATTCCCCAGCACAGGCCCATAACACAGCTCATAAACACTGCATTTCAACAGCGGTCATTTTGTAGAAAAATAGGTGGCAGAGCTCATTAGCATAACTCATTAGCATATGCCACCACCCCAGTCAAAAGCAACCCGATGCAAGAAAGGAGAGCTCTGGGCAAGCGAGGCCTGCTTGGACTGGCTAGAGATCCAGCCAGCCCAAGCAGGCTTCACTCTCCACCCCCACCCCCAGTCAAAAGGCCAGCAAGGTATCTGCTGCCCAAAATTACATAAGAAGTGGAGAAAGGGTGGTGCAGGCTTCTCCAGGGGTCAATGAGGGCTGCTGGGAGTGTGGCAAAGTCCCTGGTGGCTGTCTGTCTGTCTTTTCTCCTAACCCAGGGACTGTTATGCAGCTGCATCTACTATTCAATGGACAAGATAGGTGGCGAGGAAGAGGGGGAACCCTAAGAAAGGTTCAGGAGCTGTGCTCCTGTGAGCTCCTGCTGAATCTGAGGCCTGCATTTAAAACAAATACACTCAAATTAAAAGAATTAATAAGGACCAGTACAAGCCACATGGCAAACCAAACTGCCAATGGCCAAACCAAAAAACATGGCAAACCAAACTGCCAATAAATGGGGAAGGCATCCTCCTCTCTTCTGGGAGCCTATTCTGTAGGGTGGCAGCCCCCACTGAAAAGGAAGGGTCTCTGCTGGGAAACAAGCAGGCAGAAGAGTAGAAAATGTCTAGAAGCAGCACCAAGCATAAGCATTTGCTGTATGCCTGTTCACTCATTTCTTAATTCATCCATTCATTCAGTTGTCCTTTCAACAACTGAAATCTTATTTTCCTGTTTTATGTACCAACTGAAATACACAAATATGTTTTTAACCTTAGCACTTGCAACATAAATTCAAACCTTTGATCTTACCAGTTCCAGGTTGGGAAACTTGGAGATTTGGGGGTGGAAGCTGGGGAGGACTGTGAGGTATAGTGGCATCAGAAGAGCCCTGCTGGATCAGACCAGTGGCCCATCTAGTCCAGCATCCTGTCTCACACAGTGGCCAGCCACTTCCTCTGGAGGACAAACAACAGAGCATAGAGGCTGAGGCCTTCCTAAGAACATCAGAAGAGCCCTGCTTGATCAGACTAATGGTCCAGCATCCTGTCTCACCCAGTGGCCAACCAGTTCCTCTGAATGGCCAACAACAGGGCATAGAGGCTGCAACCTTCATAAGAATATCTGCTGGATCAGATGAACAGTCCATCTACTCCAGCATCCTGTCTCACACAGTGGCCAACCAGTTCTTCCAGAGGGCCAACAACAGAGCACAGAGGCCACAGATTCCACCCTCCAAAGTATCCCTTTTCTCCAGGGAAACTGATTTCTGTAGTCTGGAGACAAGCTGTAATGTTGAGGGATTCCCCAGGTCCCACTGGAGACCGGCAACCATAGTTAGAACACAGAATAGAAAACCCAGGCTGATTCCCCACTAGCCTTGCTGCGGTCTCATGCTCCTTTTTCCGGTGGTGCTTCTGCCTGATTTTGCACACGCTGCTGCAAAGCTGCAACTTGCCCCGCCCCTTTCCCAAGTTATCTCTGGGGCTTCAAAATTTGGTTTTCAGAGAATCCTACAGCCGCAGAGATAACCAGGGAGCCAATTTGGTGTAGTGGTTAAGTGGGCAGACTCTTATCTGGGAGAACCAAGTTTGATTCCCCCCTCCTCCACTTGCAGCTGCTGAAATGGCCTTGGGTCAGTCACAGCTCTTGCAGAGCTGTCCTTGAAAGGGCAGCTTCTGGGAGATCTCTCTCAGCCCTACCCACCTCACAGGGTGTCTGTTGCGGGGGAGAAAGATAAAGGAGATTGTGAGCCACTCTGAGACTCTGAGATTTGGAGTGAAGGGCGGGATATAAATCCAATATCATCATTATAACTTGGGAAAAAGGAAGGACAAGTTACAGCTTCACCGCAGCATGTGCAAAATCGGGCAGAAGCACCGCCGGAAAAAGGAGTGTGAGACAGCAGCAAGGCTAGTTGGGAATCAGCCCCATTGGGCAAAATAGTCCTGACTCAAAATATACCTGTGTTTCCTTCTGTTTGCTACTCAAGAGAAGTCAGGCTATCCCCAAGTGGACTACCACCCCTCTGCTCACCTCTTCCCACTGGTGGATGTAGCGAATGAGCCTGGAGAGCCTTAGAAGACGCAGAAGGCTGAGGATTTTGGTGAAGCGCACGATCCGCAGGGCGCGGGCCGTCTTGTAAACCTCCGAATCAATGCGGGTCTCCACGATCAGGAAAATGTAGTCTACCGGGATGGAGGAGATAAAATCCACCACGAACCAGCTCTTGAGGTACTTCATCTTGATTCTCTGCGGGTCGAGGATGATTTCCGTGTTGTCCTCCACCACGATCCCCGTGCGGAAGTTGAGGACCAGGTCGATGAGGAAGAACGTGTCCGAGACCACGTTGAAAACGATCCACGGGGTGGTGTTCTCGTCCTTGAAAAAGGTAATGCCCACGGGGATGATTATGAGGTTCCCAACCATCAGGAGCAGCATCGTCAAGTCCCAGTAAAACCTGGTCGGCAAAACAAGAGAAATGGGAAATGAGCCTGGAAAGAGCCAGCAGCATCTAATATTGTGGTTCTCAAACTTTTGAAGTGGGACTCGCTTCTATAAACTTCCTCTGCTTTCCAGGGACCAAAAGTAACTTTATATACATTCCCGCTCCTTGATGTACATCGTAAGACTCCCATATCAGTTAACACTGAACAGGTTTATATTCTCCCCCATTTTAAATATTTATAGAGATATAGCTGGGGTCTCCAGTGTGATACCCATGGGTGCCAGGGCACCAGCCGCCATCTTTCCTGGTACCCACCAAGCAGGTTGAGGAAGCAGATTGGGCTTAGGGCTGCCAAGTCCCCTCTGGTCACCTGCTGAGGCTGAGAGGTTAGGGTTGCCAGATCAATGTTGGGAAATTCTTGGAGATCTATGTCCTTTCACTTTCTGCCCATGGCCTTCCATGGTGACACGTGTCTCTGCAAGTGTCCTCCTATAGATACAATGCCCTCATACTCCCACACACATGACGCTGGACAAACCAACCACTTGTGATAGGAAAAGTTCTCTTCAGATTAGGGTTCTCTCTCTCCTTTCGACTGCAACCTGAATGTGAACTGGATCTATGTGAATAAATCTAAATTCACCTTCTTTGCAATACACTTCTTGGGAGTGTATTTACTTCTATGACTTCTATGACTAGGCAAAACTCTGCCTTATTAACCAAATATTCCAATAATAATGCCGCAGAGCAGGGGTGGCCAAACTCTGGCTCGGGAGCCACATGCGGCTCTTTCAAACATATTATGTGGCTCTTGAAGCCCCCATCACCCCACCAGAAAGGTCAGAGAAGGAATTTGTCTCTTTAAATCATTTCTTCAAGCCACTGGCCAGTAGCTTGGAGAATGCACTCAAAGTTAAAGTTGCTTTCTTTCTACCTCCCCCCTAATTTGCCTTCCTGCCTGCCTTCTTTGAGGCTCTCATTAATTCTGACATTTATTCTGTGTAGCTCTTATGTTAAGCAAGTTTGGCCACCCCTGCCATAGAGTTCATCATCTAAAGTGGCCGTTTTCTCCAAGTGAACAGATTTCCGTCACCTGGAGATCATTTGCAATCCCAGGAAATATCCAGTCATCACCTGAAGGTTGGCAACCCTAGGCTCCAACTCAGTCCCAGGGCAACCACTGTGGTCTCTCAGCCACAGTTTATACGTTAAATATGCTAGATCTGATTCACTGGTGGTCCCCAAAGAAAGACGGAAAGTGTAAGGATAAATTTACAGGAAGCTCAACGTAGATTTGTTCTTCTTACCAATAACCTATTTGGTTTGATCATTTCCCCTGAAAATCCTGAGTGCCAGGCAACAGACTTTGGAATAGTTCCATTTGCTCCAACTGTTTATCTAGCACAGTCCCTTGTTTTCTCGTATCGAGACCCTGGAGAACCGCTGCCCTCGTTATGCCGCTCTCTACAAAAAAAGAATCCTTTCATACTGAAAACTAAAGGTCAGACAGAAGGGTCCTAGAGCCAGTGTTTCGTTTTATCTGAAACCTTTTTATGCTACCTTTCAACCTGATCTGGGTCCTCAAGGCAGCACACATCGGAACATGGAAACACTTCATTATAAAGTACACTAAAAATTATAAAACAATTCAATACAAAGATATAAACCAACCACATCAGAACAAGGTAGTAAGGCTGGTAATCGTTTTATTGAGGGTAAGCCGAAGGAAACAAGACAATCTTCACCCACGAGCAGTGCCGGATTAAACCCTGTGGAGGCCCCCCCCACCCTAGGCAGTCAAAATCTTGGGGCCCCCCTGGCAAATTATCTCTGAGTCTGAGCACCCAGCCCTCCGCACACGGTCCCCACTGCAACCTGCAGGCATCTTCTTAAAAGCCCCTTTTACTAAGCTGCAGGGGAGAGGTAGAGAGAGGCAAACTTAGCAACAACGCCAGCAGCAGCCATACCAGGCAAGCTGGACAAAGAGCGGCTCAGTTGCTGGCTGTGTGTGCAGGCTGGGAGGGCTGCAAGCAGGGGGGGGGGAACCAGAGGGGGAGCTGGCCCGCTGGCCCTAAAGGCGTGGAAGCCCATAGGTCAGTGCCTACTTGACCTAATTGTTAATCTGGCTCTGCCCATGGGTGGAAAACGCCAACAGAGGGAGATGGATGGATTTTCCTGGAGGAGTTCCACAGCTGCCATGACAGAGAATACAAAGCTCTTAACCTTGTGCTGAAATGGCAACAGAATACCTGTCATGAGTCCTGACGAGGAGGAGCTGGAAGGGTTAACAGACCTGGAAGAGTTGCCAGCCAGTTCCTCAGCTGAACAAACAGCAGCTGGCCCATCAATCACTCTCCAGGCACCAGTGTCAGCTGTTGACTATCAATCTCCTCCAACCTCTCCTCCTCCCATCTCAAGAGTTCGAAGCAGGCTCCGGAAATAACTTTCAGAGCAAAGTCATGAGGCACGCCAAGGCTTCAGATCTCTCAGCCCTGAGTTCTAGCACAGTCACTGCCACCCAGGGAGCAGGCTGATTGCGACTCCCATATAGTTCCCACCCAGGACCTGGTAACCTTGTGGAAGCAACAAGTCTATTCTCTGGCTTGCATCCATGCTCCTTCCTGATCCTGACCTGCTTGATTTCCTTGACACCCTGACCTTTTGGCATTTGGACATTGACTTCTGATTCCGGTTTGTGATTCTGCATTGGTGACTTGGCTCCTGCTTGACTTCCTGGACTTTGACCTTGGATTGGCTTTGGACTCCTGCCTGCCTGCACCCTGAGAACGTGACAATACCAAAGGTGGAGATGTGGACTCTGAGGAAAGAGCAAACAGGTTCCCCCTCCCCACGACTGTTTCGACTGGTGAAAATGGTATGGGAGGGAAGCCAAAAACTCCCCCTTTTCCCTTGCAGTATTTTGGAGCTGACAGAGAGGTTCTTAAAGGTGTGACTGAGAGTCAGGTTAGGTACTCATGACTCAAATATGATTCACACATGTGTGTCACACATATGATGCAGTTAAGGTCCTGGCTATCACATACAAAGCACTTCACCGCCTTGGCCCCTCTGATCTGTGGGACCGCCTCTCTCCCTATGTTCACTACCGCAACTTCACTCAAGTGAGCGGGGGCTTTTGCAGGTGGCTAACCTGCAAATGGGCAAATCAACAACCACACATTCACGTGCTTTCTCCTTCGTGGCTCCCACCTTGTGGAACAGTTTGCCCAAGGAAGCCAGGAAAGCTCTGCAAACTGTGTGAAACGGAACTATTCAAGAGAAGAAGAAGACTGCAGATTTATACCCCACCTTTCTCTCTGAATCAGAGTCTCAGAGCGGTTTACAATCTCCTTTATCTTCTTCTCCCACAACAGACACCCTGTGAGGTGGGTGGGACTGAAAGAGCTCTCACAGCAGCTGCTGTTTCAAGGACAACTCCAACGAGAGGTATGGCTAACCCAAGGCCATTTCAGCAGGTGCAAGTGGAGAAGTGGGGAATCAAACCCGGTTCTCCCAGATAAGAGTCCGCACACTTAACCACTACACCAAACTGGCTCTCTATGGAAAGCTTTTCTATGCAGAAAACAAGAGTGCACTGTGGTGGTGATGGAGGGGGAAACTGCCATCAAGTCACAGCTGACTTACGGAGTTTTCAAGGCAAGAGATGTTCAGAGGTGGTTTGCCATTGCCTGCCTCCACATCACGACCCTGGACTTCCTTGGAGGTCTCCCATCCAAGCACTGACCAGGGCCAACCCTGCTTAGCTTCTAAAATGTGATGAGATCAGATTAGCCTGGGCATATACAGGCCAGGGGTATCTTGATGGTGGAAAGTGCTGTCAAGTCACAGCTGACTTATGGTGAAACTGCAGGCGTTTTCAGTGCAAGAGATGAACAGAGGTGGTTTGCCGTTGCCTGCTGCTGCACCATAACCTTGGACTTCCTTGGTGGTCTCCCATCCAAACACTAATCAAGGCCAACCCTGATTAGCTTCTGAGATCTGAAGAGACTGTGCTAGCCTGGGCTACCCAGGTCAGGGCTGTACAAAATGGTTTCACAAACTTGTCTGGGCAAATGTCTGAGACTGAGGACTGGGGCTTTTTTCCTGCCGGAGCACACAGGAGCAGAGCTCCGCCTGGGCAGGCCAGGGCTCTGGCTGGCCCAACCCGCCATGCAGCAGCCACATGCTCCCTGCCCAGGCAGTGTGACCTAATATGCAAACGAGTTCCTGTTGGGCTTCTTCTACAAAAAAGGCACTGCTGAGGACTATACCACTATGCATAGTTACTGTAAGCAGAATCCTATTTCTGTAACTTTTGCACTGCTTCCTGTGTCCCGTGAATGCTATTCTTCTGTTTCTTTCTAGTGGTTCCAGACTTCTAAAATCCTAATGCACTGGTTACCAAGTGTCCCATTTTAGCGATTATACTGACTCACTATCAATATTCCCTTTAAGCTGCAAAGTCTTGTGAGCCAAAATGTGAGCTGCTGGCATTAAAGTTGTGAGCTGCTGCATAAATCAGTGTGCTCTGGGGCCATCCTTCCTGAGCTAAAACAAAAATGTGTGAGCTGGAGGCTAAAAATCTGTGAACTAGCTCACGCTAACTCAGCTTAGAGGGAACGCTGCTCACCATGTCTAATTGCCTTTGGGCCCCTTACAGGCCTCTTAGTATAGGGCCTACTGAAAGCTCCAGGAAGATTGGCCACATCAGGGAGGTGTGGCCTAATATGTAAAGGAGTTCCTGCTACAAAAAAGGCCCTGCCTAAGCAAAAAACAGATGGTAAATAAATAGAAATAAAAAAACTTTGACCCTGAAAAAGGCATTTCCTGGACCAGTGTGCGCCACGAAAAGTGATGCCACTACTGAAGGGATCCAGACAAGGGTTTCCAAAGCAGAGTTCAAAGCACGGGCAGGCTCACTGGATGGGGAGCAGATCCTTCAGACATCATGGTCCCAAGCTAGTCAGTTATGATTGCAAAGGTCAAAAACCAGACCTTTGAATCGTGCCTGGAAACCTAATATCAGCCAGCGTTGAGTTGTTCATGCCAGTACGATAAGATTCAAATTGCCGCACTCCACTTAGCAGCATAGTTCAGATTTAAGTGCTCGTATGTAAAACGGCATTTATGTAAGCAGAGGAATACATAGCTGTGAAAGATCCACGACAAGAGAAGATGCTCCAAAACCTGATTGTTATACAAAAACCCTGATGGGTCAGACCGATGGTCCACTTAGACCTGCATCCAGTTTCCAAGCAGTTTCCAAGAAGGCCCACAAAAAGAGGTATGAGGACCAAAAACTCCTTCCTGCTGTTGCCCTAGGGTTGCCAGCTATGGGTTGGGAAATAGTTAGGGATTTTGGGGGTGGAGCCTGGGGAGGGCAAAGTTTGGGGAGGGAAGGGACCTCAGTAGAGTACAATACCATAGAGCCAACCTTCCAAAGCAGCCATTTTATCCAAGGGAACTAATAACTGTCTAGAGATCAGCTGTAACATTAGGAAAGCTCCAGGCCCCATCTGGAGGTTGGCAATCCAACGTCGCTCCCAAAAACTGGCATTCTTGCATATACTGTCATTGAACATTGAGCTATCATGGCTAATAGACAGAGACACCACGAATTCATCTTATAAACTCACTGTGCACAGAAGTTCAATCCTATATAAAAGTCCAGATATTTCACAGGTTTATCTGACATCAATATTACTATATTTTGAAATATTAAGTTTCAGCCTCTAAAAATCACATCAGTTTCCCCCTCCAATTAATCTTACACCAAGGTAGCTTACTATATCGATCTGCACTGGGCAGAACTTCTGGGAATTAAATTTCTTGTATGTTGAACGCGTTGTCAAATGGATGTTGAGTTACCATTTAGCTCCCTGGCTTAATTTCCCAAGAAGAGCGTGTCAGATCAATGGGAATTAGTTTAAATCATTAGTTATTGGGGAAGTCTATGATATACCCACAACATCATTACTGGTGATACCCACTCAATTATTTCTCTTAATAATGTCAGGGCAAGATTTGTGTAGAGAGACCAGAAGTCAACACAAAAAGGCAGAAGATTCACACATAAAAGACACAAATCAAAAGAAATATCTAAAGTTGTGTGCGAAGTTCTCACTGCTGAATGTGCCATGTCCACTCACTGGAATGACTGATGGAAACAGACCTGTCTGTCCATCTCTAAAGTCAGGGCTTTTTTTGGTAGCAGAAACTCCTTTGCATATTAGGTCACACACCCCTGATGTAGCCAATCCCCCAAGAGCTTACAGGTCTCTTCTTACAGGGCCTACTGTAAACTCTTGGAGGATTGGCTACATCAGTGGGGTGTGGTCTAATATGCAAAGGAGCTCCTGCTACAAAAAAAGCCCTGTGTAAAGCTATTATTCAATACAGATTTAGATACTTATCTCATTGCATATTTATTTACAGAACAGGCTTTGACTGATTCGATCTGAAGCTACAAGATGCAAATTTTTATTCTATTTACTTCATTATTCAAAGCAGTTTACATACTTCTCTCCTCCATTCTATCCTGAAAACACCCTGTGAGGTAAGTAAGGCTGAGAGTGTGTGACTAGCCCAACGTCACCTAGCAATCATCTGGCAGAGTGGGGATTTGAACCCAGTTCTTAATCCAACATTCTAACCACTATACCACACAAAGCTAGGTTTGTGCAACTGGGGGTGGGAGCAGCAGCTGATCTCAGAGGCCCATGTTTCGTGCCTCTCATTGCACCCCACCCCAAATAAGCCAACATTCATACAAACAGCCTTAGGGAACAGGGCACCAACAGACGGGCCATTCAACCAAACACTCCTGAAATACTGTATCGAAGAGTGGAATAAAACATGTACAAAAATACATATTTTATTCAAATAGTCTGGGTGACCTGCCAGAAAAATTGTACAGAAGAGCAAAATGCCAGGAGGAATGATGTGTAAATAATCAGGGTAACGATGGTAAAACAGAGCGGAGAGGATTTTATTCATCATTAGGAATATCCTGGTGGTGGTGAGCATCTATTCAAAACCAAGCACAGCTTGTGCTGACCTGGATAGCCCAGGCAACCCTGATCTTGTCAGATCTGGGAAGCTAAGCAGGGGTGACTCTGGTAAGCACTTGGATGCGAGACAGCCTTGGAATACCAGCAGTCGGGAGATGGGGGGAAGGCTTTATTCAGCCACCTCCCTGAATATCCTCCATGCCTGCAGTAGGAGTCGTCAGCAGAGGTTGTACTGACTTTCAGGTGCACACACTCACACAGACACACACAAGCACATTAAAAAATAAAATAAAATAAAAAAGAACCTCAAGCACAGCTTATTGTTGCTACATGTATGCTATGGGGTGTCCGTAGTGCCCCCTGACATCTTTTTTGGCATCCACTATTTTTAGAAAGGGGCCAGGTGGGGCTCCTACCCAGCAGAGCTTCTGATTGGCTATTAAAGATTAAAATAGCATTGTTTCAGTGGCAGTTGCCACCGTATTGTTGGCTTTATTCTCTCTCATCCCACTTTTCCAGTGTATTTTTAAATTACCCATCTTCTCCCCTGCACTTAGGCTTCGTCTCTTTATGTGGCTCTACCTCCTATGGCAGCCATTTTGTGACGTTCCACCTCTTTCAGTGGCCATTTTGTGGATGCACCCACCACCCTGTGTCCAAATTCCAAAGGCACCCAGAGGCTCAAAAAGGCAGGGGAGTGGGGACCCCTCTGCTAGGAAAAATGGAAGGCAGCAAGAAAAGAGGAAGACAGGAGATGGATTAACCTATTCTTGAGGTCATTCATTCACAGGGACACCATGTCAGAAGCAAGACGCCACACATGAAGATGCCAAATTGGCTAAAATTAATGACATCAGCTCTTTGAGAATTCGAACTCACCACTCTGGAATGAATCAACTAGGGAGGGAGGAAGGAAGGAAGGAGGGTTGAGCAGGTTGTAGATCTGTGTCACCGGATAATATGCCTTGCCAAGCCCCAGTTCTTTGGCAGTGGCGCCTTCCTTCCCTAGCACAGCCGTTGGAACACCACCAAAATGCCTTTCAGAAAAGATATGATTTAAAAGCGGTCCAAAAATCTCTGTGCCCCCATTGTTACAGATCCAGTTTGTTCTTCGTTCTTCTGATTCTCTTTTCAGAGGCTTTGGGCATCGGAGCTACTGGTGGGATGGAACAAAGGTCAACGGAGAGGAATGTACTTGAGGGTTCTTGATCAAAAATGATAAAGATTCTTCACAAGAAATGTGTAGTTCTTAAAATAGTTCATGCATTGAAAAAAATCTACAGGGAAATATTTTAGGGGGAACTTTTTAAAAAGGTGGTTTTTTAAAAAAAAATGATTCTCTTTATTGGACAAATAAAAGCTGCTTGTGGCACTGATAACTCGAAGATACAGAAACATTCATTAACTGGCAAATGCTCATTAAAGGCAGAGGTGCCTGAGTCAAGAATCTCATCCTCTACTTCAACCCACTTCCTTAACAGCCTGAGGTTTCTTTCTCAGCTGTGACCATTGACTGGAATGATGCTTAACAGTGCTACAGATACCAAAGGCCAAAATGGATACACCCATCTTTCTGGGGCAGCTCTTTTCACATCCAAAACAGGGGACAGTCTACTTTTACAAATGCACCAGAATAGGGTAGCTGAATCTCCCCCTATCTTCTTGAGTCTTCTATGCTTCACGCAATTTCTCCCCAGGGCCCCGACCAGCGGTGGCCAAACTGTGGCTTGGAAGCCACATATGGCTCTTGCACACATATAATGTGGCTCTCAAAAGCCCACACTGTCCTGCCAGAGAGAGGCATTTCTCTCCTTAAATCACTTCTCCAAACCAAGCCAGCCAGCGGTTTGGATAATGCATTTAAAGTTGCTTTCTTTCCACCTCTCTATCCCTCCTCCCCATCTATTTGCCTACCCTCCTTCCTTCCTTCCTTCCAACATCTGATGTTTATTCTATGTGGCTCTTACACTAAGCAAGCTTGGCCATCCCTGCCCCAGACCATCTTTTGAGAGCCGAAGTGAGTCGAGCAACAAAGCCTTAAAAGAGCACAGGTTAAGGAAGCCAGAGAGGGGGAAACACAAGCATAGCAAGAGCAACACTTAGTGATACCCTTGAACAATGAACTCTACAGCATACCCACCAACACGGCCAGCCCCACCCATAATGCAGATTGGCAGGCAGAGACTGATGGATTCCCCCAAATCAAACCAGTAAGCAAGGGGCATGGGTTACTTGTGATGTTCTCTGCGCAAGTTCACGCACTCTGCCCCCATAAGATGTGGCATCTGAAACATGGGCTTGTTGACAGATCTTACAACCACCAGGATGCTAGAGTGTGGTCCATGTGGAAGAAGATACTCCCTGAGATAAAGCTAGGTCTAGACTGCTAACTTAGGGCTATAATGTATTATACTGCATTGGATTTTATTGTGCTACAAATCCATATAGTTTGCCCAAAACCCAGAGCGTTGCTGCCCGATGTCAGCAATACAATGATGTCACTTCTGCATGATGACTTCTGCATGATGTCCCTGTTTGGGGGTGGGGTTTCTGCGCCAGCCAGCTGGGGGGGGGCAGTGGAGTCCCCCAGAACAGAGGAACCCCTGGCTGGACCAGGGGTCTGGCAACCCTAGATACGACAAACAATTTTTCAAATTATTGAAAGTTTTGGAAGAGGGCTGCTGCGCAGCATTGATGACTGGACACTGGGTGACAGGAATCCCAAGGTCTTAGCACTGCAGAGAACAAACCGCACAGTTCTTTAGATCCAAGCCAGACTCCCTACTCAGGATCCAAAAGATTCTCCTTCCACTGTGAACAGAAGAAGCAGCAGCCTGCAGATTTATACCTCGCCCTTCTCTCTGAATCAGAGACTCAGAGCAGCTTACCATCTCCTATATCTTCTCCCCCCACAACAGACACCCTGTGAGGTGGGTGGGGCTGACAGGGCTCTCACAGCAGCTGCCCTTTCAAGGACAGTTTTGCGAGCACTATGGCTGACCCAAGGCCATTCCAGCAGGTGCAAGTGGAAGAGTGGGGAATCAAACCCAGTTCTCCCAGATAAGAATCCGCTCCCTTCACCACTACACCAAATTGGCTCTCAGACAGACAGACCCTTTCCCTCCCATTGAAGGAATCTTCCTGCAGTTTCTTAACCCATGAAACTGCCCCCCATGGGGGGGGGGGCAGGCACAGTCATCTAAGAACTTTGTGGATCTGTCTGCTGAGAAAACAGTATTATTTAGACAGTTTTTATCCCACCATTCCACTCTAAAAGAGATCTGAAGGCGCCTCATGACAACAATGCCCTACAACAGGGGTCCCCAACACAGGGCCTATGTACACCATGGCACCTGCGGCCATATTTTCAGGTGCATGCCAAGTGTTTTTTGGAAGTGGGTGAGGCGAGGTAGAACTCCGAGAGCCACACAATATGTGTCTCCCAAGCTGCAGTTTGGCCAGTCCTGAGCTATGGCAATCGTTTTGTGGCTGGTTCTGCCTCCTGCGGCAGACATTTTGGGGCCACCATTTTGTGGGTATGCCCACCATGTCGTGATAGAATTCCAAAGGTTCCTGCATACTTCAAAAGATTGGAGACCCCTGTCCTTAAGATCAGCCTCAGGAACCTTTGTAGGAATACATGCATGTGAGCACTTAAAACACTAAACCCATACTTAGGGTTGCTGGCTCCTGGTTCGGAAACACCTGGAGATTTTGGGACTAGAGCCTGTGGAGGGCAGGGTTTGAGGAGGGGTGGGACTCCAGTGGGGTATAATGCCCAAGAGTCCACTTTCCAAAGCAGTCAGGGGAACGAATCTCTGTTGCCTGGAGATAGGGTTGCCAAGTCCAATTCAAGAAATATCTGGGTCTTTGTGGGTGGAGCCAGGAGACTTTGGGGGCGGAGTCAGTAGACATTGGAGATGGAGCCAGGACCATGGTTGTGACAAGCATAACTGAACTCCAAAGGGAATTCTGGCCATCACATTTAAAGGGACCACACACCTTTTAAATGCCTTCCCTCCATTGGAAATAATGAAGGATAGGGTCACCTTATTCTGGAGTACACAGAAACTGACATCCTGGTCCAATCATTTTGAAACATGGAGGATGTTTTGCGGAGAGGTGCCAAATGCTATGCTAAAAATTTGGTGCCTCTACTTCAAAAAATAGCCCCCTCCACACCCCCAGATCAATTCTCCATTATGATCTGTGGGAATTGGTCTCCATAGGGAATAATGGAGTGCTCAGCAGACATTTCCCTCCTCCCCCCGCTTTCTGATGACCCTGAAGTGGGGGGAGGGCCTCCAAACCAAGGGATCCCCTGTCCCCACCTGGGGATTGGCAGCCCTACCAGAAGATCAGTTGTAATAGTAGGAGATTGCCAGCTACAGCCAGAAGGTTGCCAAAAACTCAGAGAGGTCACTGAATTTGCAACCAAATCAAACCTCAAAAAAGTTAACTGTGACCAAAAATTACTATGAATGAAATATAGCCATATAGAACAGGCATACAATGAAATCATATACAAAAGTCCATTCCAATAATCATTTCTGAAAAAGTTCATTCAAAGTCCATTCTCAAACCTGCCCCCAAACAATCCAAGTGTGTTAAGAAAAACAAAAATCCACACCTCTTCCTGATGTGCACTGGAAGCTTAGCAGACACAATTTTATTAGAAGCTCAATTTACGGTTTGGAAACAGGACGTTCCCATTCCTGTCAAGATGGGAGATGTCACAGAAATAATGAAAAGGTTGTGGGGTTTTTTGCAAGCCGTTCCATTAAAGCTCTGCCCTAAACTGTTTCCTGCCCAATAGAACTTTCTCTTTGGCAGAAGAAGAGGGTTCTCAAATCTATATTTATCAGTAGACGCTCCCCCACCCACAAAAAAAGTACAATTTCATTATCGTTCTAACTGCACACAGACACAAGCGTAAGGACTCCCTAGAGGTATGCGCTCAGCATGCTAGATCAGAAAACACCACTGCCCTAAATACAAAATGTGAAAGCCGTGACTGTTCCAAAGCCTTAAAAAACAATAATGTTTCTGCTCCCCTCATTTTCACATGGGCAGTAACGATGAGGTATTTCTTTGATTTTTTTAAAAAAATGTGTGTTGTTTTCACCAGTTTTGTCTTACCTCATATTCACTTCATCTCCTAATGGTTTTTATATGCCATTTTATGCAGTTTTTACATCATATGTCAAAGTTCCTAATCTCATTGAGCCTATGGGAACATGTGGAATTTTGAGAACAAGGAATGAGCACCAAAATAGTTGCCTTGGGGGATAAGGCCCATCACAAAATGGCTGCCGTGGGGCAACTGAGCCAATGACAAAATGATTGGCTTGGGGACAGGGCTAATCACAAAATGGCTGCCATGAGGCAGGCCAGGCCCAATCACAAAATGGCTGCTTTGAGGAACAGGTCTGTCACAAAATGGCTGCCATGAGGCAAATGAGCCACTTGCAAAAAGGCTGCCTTGAGAACAGGGCTAAACACAAAATGGCTGCCATGAGGGACAGGTCCAATCTCAAAAATGGTTGCCACAAGGACAGCCCCTATCACGAACCTGGCTACTGTGGAGAACAGGTCCAATCGCACAATGGCTGCTATGATGTGGGACAGGCCCAATCACAAAATGGCTGCCACAAGGGACAGGGCCAATTACACCATCTGAGCAGGCTGCAAGCCACTCATCCTCCTACAATGCAGATGGGTGTTTCCCAATGGATGCTCCCCCCACAGAAAGGCTATATATGCCCTCCTGGGTTCTTCTGAAGATGCTCCTTTTCTAGTGAGTGAGAGAGGACAACCAGGGATTGGCTCTTTGCTTTCAGGAAGAATGGGAGGAATCCAGGCAAGGAATGAGAAACTGCTGCAAAAATAGTCTGGTGTGTGTGTGTGTGTGAGAGAGAGAGAGGGGGACAGGAAGAAAAGAGATTGAAATGGAGAAATCAAACACAGCAGCTGGTTCAAAAGCTGGTCTCATCAACTGTCAGCCTCGACTGGAAAGACAGCAAAAAAGATTCAGCTAGAGCCGTATTTTATCTTTAGTGCTGAGCTGAACTTTGTGGGACTTGGGCATTTCATGGAACATTTTTCATCCCCTTCTTTCATGCCTACTCCCACTCCCAACCACCTCAGTGACTCTGATTCAGATAGAGATGCCAAGGTGGGGCATCTCCTGCTTTTACAACTGGTCTTCAGCTGACAGAGATCAGCTCCCCTGGAGGAAATGGCTGCTTTGAAGGGTGGGCTCTGCAGTACTGTACCCTGTTGAGGCTTCTCCCTCCCCAAACCCCGCCCTCTCCCAGATCCACCCCTCAGCTCTCCAGGTATTTTCCAACACAGGCCTGACAACCCTAGTGGGGCCTGAAGATCTCCTGGAGTTACAATGGATGTCCAGACAACAGAAATTACTTCCCCTGGGAAAAACAGCTGGCTTGGAGGGTAGAGTCTATGGCATTGCACCCCACTGAGGTCCCTCTCCTCCCCAGCCTTCGCCTCAGTTTCTTCTTCCTCTCTCATGAAGCTGAAGATTGTAAGAATAATGGCCGCAGAGTGGTCGTGGGAAGGAAATACACAGAAGGCCAATGCAGAGCTGGTGTCGGAAGGGTTGCCATTTGCCAGGTCCGACTCAGGAAATATCTGAGGATTATGGGGATGGAGCTAGGAGATTTGGGGGGCAGAGCCAGGACCAAGGTTGTGACAAGCACGACTGAACTCCGAAGGGAGTTCTGGCCATCACTTTTAAAGGGACCGCGCTCCCTTTAAACGCCTTCCCATCACTGGAAATAACAGAGGATGGGGGCATCTTTTGAGGCTCACAAAATTGGACCCCTGGGTCCCAATTAGGGGTGGGGTGTTATTGAGGAGAGGCATCAGATGCTAAGCTGCAAATTTGGTGCCTCTACCTCAGGAAAACACCACCATTCCGAGCCTCAGATACCCACAGATTGATTTACCATTATACCCGATGGGGAACCAATCTCCATAAGGTATAATGGAGTGCTCAGTGGACAATCCCACCCCCTGCTTTTTAATAACCCTGAAGTGGGGGGAGGGCCTTCAGATCAGGGAATCCACTGCTCCGAACTGAGGATTGGCGAATGGCGACCCTAGGTATCAGGGACTAGCATAGGGTTGCCAATCCCCAGTTGGGAGCAGGGGATCCTTCAGCCTGGAGGCCCTCCCCCCACTTCAGGAAGCGGGGAGGGGGGTTTGAATGTCCACTGGGCACTCCATTATACCCTATGGAGACTGGTCCCCATATGATATGATGGAGAATCAATCTGTGGGTATCTGGGAGGGGTGGGGTTTTTTTTAGGTAGAGGCACCAAATTTTCAGCTTAGCACCCGGTGCCTTTCCTCAACCCCCTCCTCCAAGTTTCGAAAAGATTGGACCAGGGGGTCCAATTCTATGAGCCCCCAAAGAAGGTGCCCCATGGTCCATTATTTCCAAAGGAGGGAAGGAATTTAAAAGGAACATGGTCCCTAAGTGTGGCAGCCAGAGCTCCCTTTGGAGTTCAACTGTGCTTGTCACAACTTTGCTCTTGGCTCTACCCCCAAAGTCCCCATATATTTCCTAAGCCGGACTTGGCAACCCCAAAATAATGGCTACAGAGTGGAGTGTGGGGGGATGCACAGAAGGCTGATGCAGGAACTGGCATAGCTAGACAGCTGCCAGTCTGAGTGATGACCACACAGACCAAAAGAAAAGGGGCTGGCTTGACGGGTGCACATATTGTCTGCTGCCTCCATCACATGTGTATGCTTGTACAGACAAGCAAACATGGATAGATATGCTTGTACATGAGTCTCCCCCGCAGTCATTTTGTTCATTGCTATGTAATTCCCCCTCCCCCAATCCAGTCCCTCTTACAAAGACCTCCCCGCCCCCCCCACATTGAAGCCCTACAGAAAATATCCTCCCTTTCTTAGCTTTACTTCAGTTGCTGAAACTTCAATAAGTGCTTAAAAAATAAGAAGCCGCCGCCAAGGGCAGAGCTCTTTACTTCTCAGCTCATCGTATTACATCGATGGCTTTATTCTTCATCTCCATGCCTAACCCTAGAGCCATTTGACAGGCCCTGATAAAAACCGATACAATGCAGCTCCGAGCAAACATTCATGTACGAATACGACATTGTAAGGGACCAGGCTGCCTCTGTAGTTTGAACCTTTGCTTTCATGTCTACGAAAAAGCCTTGGCTTTTTTTTTTCTTGGTTTGTTTTTGCATTTTCTGTCTATTGATCCAGATTTCGACCTGTTTCTGCCGCCTCCAACATTCACTTGCAGAGCTGTTTCAAGCAGCCCCCTTTCAAGGAAAACTCACTGCTGTGTAAAGTTCTATTCAATGCACACGTTAAAATGCCAAAGTTGGGCATTTCTGAGTTTGGGAACACAAAGCAACAAAGTGAAAACATTCCGGGGGGGGGGGGGGAATAATGGTGCCTCTGCAATGGAACCAAAAATGCCATAAATTCAGTTCTTGCACTGAGATTCTGATGTGGTGATAATGGGAGTGCAGTATTGCCCCCGCTGTTATCAGCCTGCTGGATCAGAGCAATAGCTTGTTTCCCACAGTGGCCAACTCCCGCTTGGGATAGTGATCCTGAGGGGCGGGGGGGGCGGGTGGAGCCTGGGGAGGGCAAGGCTTAAGAAGCCATACCAATCCCTCCAGAGCAGCCATTTTCTCCAAGCGACCTGATCTCTTTCGTCTAGAGCAGGGGTGTCAAACATGCAGTTCAGGGGCCAACTCAGGCTCCCGGAGGGCTCCTATCAGTCTCCCGGGCAACTAGCTGTCATCTGCTTCCTTCTCCCTATACCTTGCTTCCTTCTGCATAATAGCTTGCTTTGCAAGGCTTGCTCGATTGCACTGGTGCTACATTTTCTCAATTGGCTGAGGCGCCTCCCTTGGGGAGGAAGGGGAGAGGAATAGCTTGCTTTGCCAGGCTCTCTCAATTGCAGAGCAGAGCTACTGAGCCAAGCCTCTCTTCCTTCTATTGGCTGAGGCTCCTCTCCCTCCTGGTCCCCTAGGGAAAGAAGCAAAGAGCCAGAGCTTCCTTTGCCCAGTTCCCTGGATCCCATGGGAGAAATACAAAGAAAGCATCTTTAAGACCAATGAGAGTGCTAACATTTTAAGCATGTTTTAAGTTTCTTAAAAATATATATTTGTGTTTGTGTTTTTTATAAAATTTATTTCTCTGCTATCTAATCTTATATAGGTACACACATGGCCCGGCCTGACATGGCTTGGCCCAACCTGACATGGCCCGGCTCAACAAGGTCTCATTTATGTCAGATCCAGCCCACATAACAAATGAGTTCGACACCCCTGGTCCAGAGATCAGCTGTAATGCCATGAGATCTCCAGCCCCCACCTGGAGACTATGACAACCAAAAAGAGTAGCATGAAAAAGTTTAGCAGGAGAGAAAAGCCACACAGTAATTCACATTAAATCAACCTCAAATTCTTGGAAATACAATTTCTTAGAAATACAATTTTTATATGGCAAATATTCATACAAAATACAGTGTATTACAAAGTGCAAAAGAGACCTACTCCCAAATCAACCATTCATATACTAATATCTGACAGTCTGTTCCTTGAAGTTGGAATCGGGAAGTAGTATGAAGTGCCATGAAATTAGAGTCCAGAGCTCCAACTCTTCTTTGTTAGCCAATATCAAGATGGAATGCAGCAAGGCAACAGAACGCAACAGGGATGTGCTAAATGCCCTGTTTCACGCGAGGCTTCAACGAGCTGCATAGATAAAAGTTAAAAATCACTAATACATAAACATGACCAGTTCGACATGTCAAGACAACGGCAAAAGGAAATTGATCATAATGCACTTATAACCAACAGGTATTGAGAATTTCTTAAAGTCACAGACATACAGTGGCATACTTAATACATAGTAAACTACAACAAATTTACATAGTAAACTACAACAAATTTACAGTAAACTACAATTCATTTACAAAAAACATGACAAGTCCAAGTCATTGTTAAGACCATTAGTCATCAGAGAAACTATGTATTAAGTATGCCACTGTAAACTCTATGTCTGTGACTTTAAGAAATTCTTAACACCTGTTGGTTATAAGTGCATTATGGTCAATTTCCTTTTGCCGCCGTCTTTCTGCCGCATTGTAGGCGCGTTGGTCTCCAATATGAATTGTTTTAGCCATTTTCAAAGGTATTTATATGAACAATGTTTTGTATTATCTGAACTGGTCATGTTTATGTATTAGTGATTTTTAACTTTTATCTTTGCAGCTCGTTGAAGCCTCGTGTGAAACAGGGCATTTAACGCATCCCTGTTGCGTTCTATTGCCTTGCTGCATTTTAAGGAACAGACTGTAGGATATTAATATATGAATGGTTGATTCGGGAGTAGGTCTCTTTTGCACTTTGTAATACACTGTATTTTCTATGAATATCTGCCATATAAAATTGTATTTCTAAGAAATTGAATTTCCAAGAATTTGAGGTTGATTTAACGTGAATGCCTGTGTGGCTTTTCTCTCCTGCCCCACCTGGAGACTGGCTACCCTACAAGATGCCCAGAAAGCCAATGGCAGGGACATAAGAGACCCAAGCTTTCCCATTTTGTTGCCCCTTGTAATGAGTATTCAAAGATACACTGGATGATAATTTAGCTGTCATAGCTAATAGCCAGGGCTTTTTTTGAGCAGGAACACACGGTTCCTGCTGGCTTGGTGTCAGAGTGTGTGGCCTAATAAGCAAATAAGTCCCTGTTGGGCTTTTTCTACAAAAAAAAGCCCCGAATGGAAAATGGTGCTATCAGGAGGTGTGGCCTAAAATGCAAATTAGTTCCTGCTAATAGTCAATGATAAGTCTACCTTTCATGCATTGGTTTTGCCCTCTTCTGAAGTCATCTAAGCTAGTGACCATCATTGCACATTATTATGAGTGAGTTCTGTAAATTCACTGCTAGGTTTGCCAACCTCCAGGTGGGCCCTGGAGATCTCTTGGAATTACAATTGATCTTCAGGCAACAGAGATCAATTCCCATTGGAAAAAATGGCTGCTTTGGAAGGTGGTCCCTATTTCATTACACCTAAGGTTGCCAGGTCGGTATTGGAAAATGCCTGGAGACTTTGAGGGTGGATCCGGGAGAGGGTGGGGCTTGGGTAGGGGAGGGGGCTCAGCAGAGTACAATGCCAACAGAGTCCACCCTTCAAAGCAGTCATTTTCTCCAGGGGAGCTGATCTCTGCTGCCAGCTGGAGATCAGTTGTAAAAGCAGGAGATCTCCAGATCCCACCTGGAGGCTGGTAACCCCAATTACATCCCAATGAGGACCCACCCTACCTTCCCCCAGAGACCACCCCCAAATCCCCAGGAATTCCCTAGCTTGGAGTTGGCAACCTTACTCATTTACGAATAATTTGAAGGAGACTACTGTTGGCTTGTCCTGAATCTACTGCCCCTCAGCTTCACCAGGCCTCAGATTCAGCAGGAGCTCACAGGAGTGCAGCTTCTGAACCTTTCTGAGGGTTTCCCCTCCTCCTTCCCACCTACCTTGTCCATTGAACAGTAGTAGGTATAGCTGCATAACAATCCCTGGATCAGGAGAGCAGGCAGCCAGCCAGCCCTTAGGGGCTTTGCCACGCCCCCAGCAGCTCTCATTTACCCCTGGAGAAACCTGCACCACCCTTTCTCCACTTCTTATGTGATTTTGGACAGTGGGTGGCTTGCTGGCCGTTTGGCTGGGGTGGGGGGGTGGCCCAGGAGAGCCCCAGACAAGAGAGGCCTGCTTGGGCTGGGCTGGCTGAATCTCTAGCCAGCCAAGCAGGCCTCGCTTGCCTGGGGCTCTCCTTTCTTGCACTGGGTTGCTTTTGGCTGGTGAGGGGGCAGCATATGCTGTCCCTACAGGAAGGGCAGGCTAAAAATCGAATAAAATAAATAAGAAAATTAAAAAAGAAATAAAATAAATAATGAGTTATGCTAATGAGTTCCAGCACCTATTTTTCTACAAAACAACTCCTGAACTTCACTGGGTGAACAGGATTCTAGCAGGATGGGGCAGAGGGCCATTCTCTCCCGCCACCCCACCCCACTTCATCCTCTCCTGGCACAATTGTATAAACCTCTTATTATAGTTGTCTTTTCACCCCAATCTGAGCCCACCCCCATCCCCCTCAGTCTTTAGCCATTTCTGGATTTCGTTCATCTGATCTGTGTCCTGAATTGTTCTCCTTTTTTGGGAAGCCGGGCAGGGACTGCCTTGTAAATAAGCATGAGTTTGCATTTCGCAGAGCACAAATGTTTCCAAAACAACCCAAAGGGCAGGATTGTGATTAAGAGCCACTGCCCACATTTGGGACACGTGTAGGTGGCTTGGAGCCCTGGAAACGGCTCCCACCGCATTCTATGTGGAGCCACTGAATGGAATGTGGAATTCTCAACCAGAGAACTCAAACAAATCAGCAAGGGCCGCTGATACAGAGTCTGAAAGTACAGAGAGGTATTCTACCAAATGTATGCAAAAACAGGGAAATTTAGGGCCAGGGTATTTTCAAATCTCTTTGGAACACGGGAAAAAGAGCCTCACAAGTAGCAACCTTTTCATTCTCCAATAGATGGATAATTCAAATTAATCCCATGAAGCAATGCACTTTGGGCCACAGGTGATTTCGACCTAGGCCTGACAAGCTGACTGGTCCACTGATAAATGTAATCCATGCTTCTTTTGGTCTCCTAATGAACACGAGCTCCATATTAGTCCGCCACAAAGACACTGGGGACCCAATTTCATGAAGTGTGACATCCGTCAAGTAGGGGAGCCTGGGGGGATCATTTGGACATTCTGCTGACTCATCTGCTGACTTTGCGTTTTCCTCAAGAGGCCCTCCACGCTGAGTCAATCCACGGTCACTTTTGATGGGAGAATAGTTTCAATTCATTTCATTTTATTCGATTTATATCCTGCCCTCCCCACCGAGGCGGCTCAGGGCGGCTCACAACATACAATTCTAACAATAAGATTAATGAATATTAAAATACATTAAATAGTTTACAGCAGTTAAAACAAGAAAACAAGAAAACGATCTATCAATGTGCTATCCTACAACCTTCCTTTGGGGTTTTTCAGGTACCGGTCAGTTATATGCCAACCGGAAGAGGACTGTCTTACAGGCCCTGAGGTCCTGCCCAAGGTCCTGCAGGGCCCTCATCTCTTCCAGTAGCTGGTTCTACCAGCAAGGGGCTGTAATCGAAAAGGAGCTGTCCCTGGTTGACTTTAGATGGGCCTCCTTCGGCCCGGGGATTGTTAGTAGATTTTGAGAACCAGATCTAAGCACTCTCTGGGGAACATGTGGGGAGAGACGGTCCCTAAGGTAGGCAGGTCCTAGGCCATATAGGGCTTTAAAGGTAATAACCAGCACCTTGTACCGAACCCGGTATATTATTTGCAGCCAGTGCAGTCCTCGGAGCCCCGGCTGAATGTGCTCCCACCTGGGGAGCCCTACCAACAGCCGGGCGGCGGCATTCTACACTAGCTGCAACTTCCGGGTTCGGCACAGGGGCAGCCCCATGTAGAGGGCATTACAGTAGTCCAACCTTGAGGTGACCGTTGCATGGATCACTGTTGCCAGATCGTCGTGTTCCAGGAAAGGGGCCAGCTGCCTTGCCCGCCTAAGATGAAAGAATGCGGACTTAGCAGTGGCTGCTATTTGGGCCTCCATTGTCAGGGCAGGCTCCAATAGTACCCCCAAGCTCTTGACCCTGTGTGCCATTGTCAGTGGCACACCGTCAAAGGCTGGTAGGGGAATTTCCCTTCCCGGACCACGACAACCCAAGCAAAGGACCTCTGTCTTCACTGGGTTTAGTTTCAATCTACTCAGCCTGAGCCATCTAGCCATGGCTTGTAACGCCAGGTCCAAATTTTCTGGGACACAGTCAGGCTGGCCGTCCATGAGTAGATAGAGCTGGGTGTCATCAGCATATTGGTGACAACCCAACCCATACCTCCGGGCAATCTGGGTAAGGAGGTGCATGTAGATGTTAAACAACATTGGGGAAAGCACCGCCCGAAGCACCCCGCAATCAAGCGTCTCCGGGACAGTTCACCCCCAATCCCCACCCTTTGTCCCCGACCATCGAGGAAAGAGGAAAGCCATTGTAAGGCCAGCCCCTGAATCCCCACATCGGCAAGACAGCAAGTCAGCAACCGATGGTCAAATGTATCAAACGCTGCCGATAGGTCTAACAACATCAGTGCCGCCGAGCCGCCTCGGTCCAGATGCTGCTGAAGGTCATCCACCAGAGCAACCAGCACTGTCTCCGTCCCGTGACCCGGGCGAAAGCCAGACTGATGGGGATCGAGAACGGAATCATCCTCCAGAAAACTCTGTAACTGCAACGCCACTGCCCTCTCAATGAGTTTACCCAAAAAGGGTAAATTCGAGACCGGCCGATAGTTTGCCAATTCGGCCGGATCTAGTGTTAATTTTTTCAGGAGGGCGGACCACTGCTTCTTTAAGAGGTGCTGGAAAATGCCCTTCCATCAGGGATCTATTCATGATATCCCGTACAGGTTACCACCACAATTCCTTCAGTCAACTCAGCCGCTGTCAGCCCAAGATCAAATGCATGCCCACTTTACCAAATTGCCATCTTTAGCAGCACTATGCTGTGAAATAAGTGCCAGAGGCCTTTTGGGAAGAAATAAATGGCGAGGAGGTGACGAATATGCATATGCCAGATTTGGATGTCCTAAAATGGAATGTAAAACATTTTGCAAAATCTTCATATTCCGCAGCACTTGAAAAGGTGAAGTCTTGCTACAAAATAAGATACGCATAAGGGAAGAAGAGAAGACAGAACAAAAGTCCCATAAGCCTCAGACTAAGGTTGCCAACCTCCAGGTAGCACCTGGCTATCTCCCACTCTCTAGACCAGGGGTCCCCAACCCCCGGTCTGTGTACCAGTACCGATCCGTGGCCTGCCAGCAACTGGGCCGTGAATTGTATAATTATTTCATTATATATTACAATGTAGTAATAATAATAATAATAAGAGGACAACATTGGATTTTTATCCTGCCCTCCACTCCAAATTTCAGAGTCTCAGAGCAGCTCACAATCTCCTTTACCTTCCTCTCCCACAACAGACACCCTGTGAGGTAGAGGTGGGGCTGAGAGAGCTCTGACGGAAGCCGCCCATTCAAGGACAGCTCTGCGAGAACTATAGCTAACCCCAAGCCATTCCAGCAGCTGCAAGTGGAGGAGTAGGAAATCAAACCCAGTTCTCCCAGGTAAGAGTCTGCACACTTCATCATGCCAAACTAATAGAAATAAAGTGCACAACTGTATCATCCCAAAACCATCACCCTCTCCACCCCCTCCGGTCCCTGGAAAAATGGTCTTCCACTAAACTGGTCCCTGGTGCCAAAAAGATTGGGGACCGATGCTCTAAACAACCACTATCAGTTTCCCTGGAGAAAGCAGCTGCTTTGGAAGGTGGACTCTATGGCATTATATCCCGCCGAAATCCCTCCCCAAAGCCCTCCCTCCCCAGGCTCCACCCCCTAAAATCTCTAGTTATTTCCCAGCCCAGAGATGGCAACCCTATTTTGGGCTGTTTCACGAGCAGGGGAACGGGGGAGAGATGTATACACACATGAAGCTGCCTTTCACTGAACTGGACAATCAGTCTACCCAGATAAGTACTGTCTACTCAGACTGGTAGTGGCTCTCCAGGATCCCAAGCTGACGTCTTTCCTATCACCTACTTTCTGATCATGATAACGGGGAACAGCGGGGATTGAATCTGGGACCTTCTGCATGCCAAGAAGATGCTCTCCCACTGAGCTGGAGTCTTGGACAGAAGTCTTTCAAAATCACCTGCTTCCTGAGCCATTTTTGGCCTTCCTGAAGTCTCTACACAAGACTTTGAGGCACCAAGGCAGTGAAATGAAAGGCACTGGTTCCTGTGGTATGCCCTTGCATTTCTCTGATGTTAAGAACTACAGTGAGCTGGGAGAGCATTTGCCTTCCTGTTTGCAGGGAAATGAACGTGTAACCCCTCTCAGGGGCCAGAAAACGGATCTATAGTCTTAAGCCTGATAAGGCTGCTTTGCCTCGAAGGGCATGGTAGCAACTGGAGAATTTTGAGAGTTGCCACAATTCCATTCTTAATGGGGTGGGGGGAAATCTATGAAGAGCGGGGGGTTCAAAAGTGTCAGGGACATCTGGGATTTGAGGGAACAGTCCCTTCTCCTCTCTGAGAGTCCTTTTGCCAGCAGCAGCTGAATCAATGTGATATTAATCCACACAGCTAACTGGATCTTCAGTGGCCAATCAGAAGCCCCGTCGCTCATCAGCCCCACCTGACCCCACCTCGGCTTTCTAGAAACACTTCGTGGGTGCCAAGAAAGAGATCAGCAGGTGCCATGGCACCCCCAGGCACCACGTTGGAGACCCTGACAAAGATCTAAGTGAATCGTGTCAAAGATCTGAGCACTGGATGCATATATAATAAAAACCAGCGCTTTTTTTGTAGCAGGAGTTCCTTTGCATATTAGGCCACACCCTCCTGATGTAGCCAATCCTCCAAGAGCTTACAGGGCGTTTATTTACAGGGTCTACTGTAAACTCTTTGAGGACTGGCTACATCAGGGGGTGTGGTCAAATATGCAAAGGAGTTCCTGTACAAAAAAAAGCCCTGATAAAAAGAACACCTGCCTTGTCTGGAATGCTGTTTTTTGTAGCCTAATTTTTAAAGGGGGCATTCAATAATCATGGTGCATACGTGGTAAGTTAAGAACCACTACGCCTCTCAGGGGATATAATTCTGGTCAAAAACGTTGGCATACCTGGTAGCACAATCCCACCCACATTCCTCATCAAGAACTCCAGTTATCAAGCAGCTCTGCCCTGCGGGGCAAAGCAAATTTCTGTTCCATCTACTATCCGAGATAATAATAGGATCTTCTCACCTTTCAATACAGCTAATGCCAGAGATGCTATTGAAAAGGCCAGGGCAGAGCATTTCAGCTCCAGCAAGTAATCTGGATAACCACAAGGTCTTCACGATAACCTGACTTTTCCCTACAGTTGCCCAAACGTAGGATTCATGGCAAACTAGATCACAGGAAAACGTGAAGGGGAGGATGCAATTTTGAAGGACGGAAACTGGAGAAGGGAGCAGGCTGAACCCTTTCCCCTGGCCACTGCTTTCAAAATGCAAACTCCTGACCCTGAGCTAATTTTCTGGGATGAATGGCAAAACATGCATCTGATATTGTTATTAATTTATAGTCTGCCCTTTCCCAAAAATGGGCTCAGGGTGGATGACAACATTCTAAAAACAGGGAAAGGAAAGGAAAGGCAAGGCAAGGCAAGGCAAGGCAAGGCAAGGCAAGGCAAGGCAAGGAAAGGAAAGGAAAGGAAAGGAAAGGAAAGGAAAGGAAAGGAAAGGAAAGGAAAGGTCCTGTACAAGCACCAGTCGTTTCCGACTCTGGGGTGATGTTGCTCTCACAACGTTTTCACAGCAGCCTTTTTATGGGGTGGTTTGCCATTGCCTTCCCCAGTCATCTCCACTTTCCCCCCAGCATGCTGGGTACTCATTTTACCGACCTTGGAAGGATGGAAGGCTGAGTTAACCTCAAGCTGGCTACCTGAAAACCCAGCTTCCACTGGGGATCGAACTCAGGTCGTGAGCAGAGCTTAGGACTGCAGTACTGCAGCTTTAACACTCTGTGCCATGGGGCAGTATAAAAACAGTATAAAACAACAGTTAAAAACCAAATTAAGAAATACAATTTAACAATCTTAAGAAGGTATAAAGGCGGCTCAATTGAGCACATATAATATATACTAAGAGCCTAGATAACCCATCTTAGGGTTCCTGGCTAGGAAATCCCTGGCAATTTGGGAGTGGAGCCTGGGGGGGAAAACACATGAACACACACACACACAAATTAAAGCAACTCCAGTAGTCTTGAAGACGCCCATCGTGAAACTGCATCGCACCCTAAAAAAACCTTTGGAAGTCTCATTTTCTCCTTAGTTGTCTGGAGGCCAGTTGTTATTCCAGGAGATCTCCAGGTCCCACCTGGAGGTTAGCAACCCTAACTGGAGGGAAGGAGCTATGGAGAGGGCAGGAGGGTTTATAAGACAAATGCAGTAGGCAGAGGAAGGGGTTAAGAGTTCCTTATTTTTATTTATTTGCTTCTTTTATACACATACTCCTCTCCCCCGTTTTATCCTCACAACAATCCTGTAAGGTAAGTTAGGCTGGGACTGCATGACTGGCCAGAGTCACCCTGTGAGGCTCTATGGCATGAACGGGGATTCGAACCTGGGTCTCCCATTTCCTCATTCAAAACTAACCACTATGCCACCCTGCTTGGCTGCCAAACTTAATGTTCCATTCTCAAGAATCAAAGACCAGATGGGCAACAAGCCACATTGCTTCCTTTCCCTGCTCTCTAGACAAGGGATCTGCATCAATGGATTAAGGCAAGGGGGTCAAATGTGCATCTCGAGGGTTGGATCAGACCCCTGGAGGGCTCCTATCAGGCCTGCGAGCAGCTCATTGTCATCTACTTCCCTTCTCTCTTTCTTGCTTCCTTCTGCATCGCCACTTGCTTTATCAGGTTTGCTCAATTGCACTGGAGCTACAAAGCATTTTGTATTTTGTCCACTGGCTGACCAGCACATGAAGCAATTTATGTACAAAAGCTCGCAATGCCCAGCCATTTCATGTTTTCCCCTGGGTCTTAGGCTCAAAGCATTGACCATGAGATTTCTGTAACGAATGTTAATAAATCAAAGGTAGGTTTGCAATTTACAGATTTACACCTGAACAACACATGAGCAGGATGCTCCAGATAGCTACAGCACAGACATCATCTTTAGATTTTGATACAAAAATGGAGAGCAACAAGTGTCAATTACCAGAAAATCTTAAATAAACAATGCTAATCCTTTAAGTGCTAATCTTTTAAACACGTTTTATTTTTTGAAGTTTTTTTTTTAAAAAAAACCTTTAATTGTGTTAGTCTGTGTCCTTTATAAAGCTCACAGCTCCTCTCCTCGAGAGCCAGTTTGTTGTAGTGGTTAAGTGTGCGGACTCTTATCTGAGAGATCCCGGTTTGATTCCCCACTCCTCCGCTTGCACCTGCTGGAATAGCCTTGGGTTAGCCAAAGCTATTTCAGGAGTTGTCCTTGAAAGGCCAGCTGCTGTGAGAGCCCTCTCAGCCCCACCCACCTCACAGGGTGTCTGTTGTGGGGGGAGAAAATATAGGAGATTGTAAGCCGCTCCGAGTCTCTGATTCAGAGAGAAGGGCGGGGTATAAATCTGCAGTCTTCTGCATATCTGTTGTGTCAGACGTTCATCCCGGAAAGCACAGCACAGTGCACCCGTGGACAATGCCTGGAAGGGACGAACGCAGCCCACCTATGACGATCAGTGGCGGGAAGTTTAACTGGCCAGGATTGGACCTGACCAGGATGAAGGCTGTTCCGGGAAATGTATATAACAGGGGACCCGGACCCGCTATGTTGTCTTTGTGATGTACTCGCTAATGAAGCATGTTGCCATCTGCACGTCTCCAACCTCAGTACTTTACAATATCTCTGCTACCTGGCGTTACATTTTATGACACACACAGCCCAGCCTGACAAGGTCTCATTTACGTCAGATCCGGCCCTTGTAACAAATGAGTTTGACACCCCTAGATTAAAGGATACATCCCTCCCCTTGCAGAGAGCCAGTTTGGTGTAGTGGTTAAGTGTGCGGACTCTTATCTGGGAGAACCGGGTTTGATTCCCCACTCCTCCACTTGCACCTGCTAGAATGGCCTTGGGTCAGCCATAGCTCTGGCAGAGGTTATCCTTGAAAGGGCAGCTGCTGTGAGAGCCCTCTCCAGCCCCACTCACCTCACAGGGTGTCTGTTGTGGGGGAGGAAGGTAAAGGAGATTGTGAGCCGCTCTGAGACTCTTCGGTGTGGAGGGTGGGATATAAATCCAATATCTTCATCTTCTTCTTCAGAGGATCAGGGCACCCCTCTGCTTCTCTTCAACCCCTCCTCCAAATCGTCCTGACATGGATGGCTCTTGCATGACACCAGAGCAGCAGACTCCAACAGAAACGAGCCACGGACCAGCGGGGGGAATTCTGTTCCTTTCCCGCTCGGCCGACATATGGAGACATCAGATGGGATTTCTCTAGGCCATCTCACCAGCTGGCTGCCTACTAAGAGAAAGGACTGGGATTCTGAGGACACCCATCTTCTGGCACGCTTCCCCGGAGCTCAAAAAATCCAGCAGAGGATAGGCTCAAACTGCCACGGCTGCTGAAAGCTTTGGTGAGAGGGGAAAACTAAGTTCCGGGGCTCCCCACAGGGCATAAGGGCTTCTGAGTTCAATTCAGACATGAAGCTGCCTTATCCTGCACCAGATCATCGATCCACCAAGGTCAGAAATTGTCTACTCGGACCAGCAGCAGCTCTCCAGGGTTGCGGGCAGAGGTCTTTCCCATCACCCACTGATTGGTCCTTTTAGCGGGAGATGCCGGGGATTGAGCCCAGAACTTTCTGCATGCCAAGCAGATTCTTCAGATGCTCTTCCACTGAGCCACAGCTCCTTCCTCTCTCCGTCACAAAGATGCCCTCTTCTTGCCCCTCAAGACGAACTGGTTGGCTGCTGTGTGAGAATGGATGCTGCGCCAGATGGACCACTGGTCCGATCCAGCAGGGCTCTCAGGCCACAGTTTTTTAGCCTCTGGCTCACACATTTTTTTCTTAGCTCAGGAAGGATGATCACAGAGCACAATAATTTATGCAGTAGCTCACAACTTTAATGCCAGTAGCTCACAAAGCAGAATTTGTGCTCATAAGACACCTTAGAGAGAACAATGATAATCACACAAATTTTGCGGGGGTCTGTGTGTATGAAGAGCCCCGTGGCACAGAGTGTTAAAGCTGCAGTACTGCAGTCCTAAGCTCTGCTCACAACTTGAGTTCAATCCCCGGTGGAAGCTGGGTTTTCAAGCAGCTGGCTCGAGGTTGACTCAGCCTTCCATCCTTCCGAGGTCAGTAAAATGAGTATCCAGCTTGCTGGGGGGAAAGTGGAGATGACCGGGGAAGGCAATGGCAAAACCACTCCGTAAAAAGTCTGCTGTGAAAACGTTGTGAAAGCAACGTCACCCCAGAGTCAGAAACAACTGGTGCTTGCACAGGGGACCTTTCCTTCCTGTGTGCATTAAAGAGATTTCGCCATGAGGAGGAGAAGAATTGGTTTCTATATCCTGCTTTTCACTATCTGAAGGAGTCTCAGATGTTTTTATCCTTCTCAGTGGGCAACGTCATGCTCCCTCTAAGCTGTGGAGACTTGCGAGCATAAATTCTGCTTTGTGAGCAACTGGCGTTAAAGTTGTGAGCTGCTGCATAAATTGCTCTGGGGTCATCCTTCCTGAGCTAAGACAAAAAAATGTGTGAGCTGAAGGTTAAAAAACCATGAGCTAGCTCACGCTAACTCAGCTTAGAGGAAACATCATCACCTGTTTCCTTCAGAGTTAGTGTGAGATAGCTTGCCCTTTTTTTAACCTCCAGTTCACACATTTTTGTCTTAGCTCAGGAAGGATGACCACAGAGCAAACTAATCTATGCAGGAGCTCACACCTTTAATGTCAGTAGCTCACAAAGTAGAATTTGTTCCTGCTCAAATTTTTTTTGGGGGGCTGTGTATATTAAAGAGACTTTGTCATGAGGAGGAGGAGTGGGAGCAGGATGGGGAGAAGAAGAAGAGGAAGAAGAAGGAGGAGGAGGAGGAAGAGGAAGAAATGGTTTTTATATCCTGCTTTTCACTATCTGCAGGAGTCTCAGAGCACCTTTCCTTCCTCTCCCCACAGCAGACACCCAGTGAGTTAGGTGGGGCTGAGAGAGCTCTGAGAGAACTGCTCTTGAGAGAAAAGCTCTGAGAGAACTGTGACTGACCCAAGGTCACCCAGCTGGCTTCATGTCAAGGAGGAGTGGGAAATCAAACCAGTTCACCAGATTCGAGTCCACCGTTCTTAACCACTACACCACACTAGCTTTTGCTCGGCCCTACAGCAACTCAGTAGTGTAGCGATGGTTATAGTGTCAGAGTAGGATATGTTTCAAATCCCCACATTGCCACAAAAGCTCACCACACAACTTCAGGACTCTTGCAGTTTAGCCTACCTTTCAGAGCTGTTGTGAGAATAACATGGGGGGGAGACCACCTGCAGTGGCCTGAGATCTTTGGAGGACAAACAGGATAAAATGCATTAGATCAGAAGTGTCGAATTCATTTGTTATGAGGGCCAGATCTGACATAAATGAGACCTTGGGGGGCCGGATCATGTTGGGTCAGGCCATGTGTGTACCTATTTAAGATTAGGTAGCAGAGATATACATTTTATAAAGAAAACAGACAAACACAAATATATATATATAAACTTAAAACATGCTTAAAATGTTAGTATTCATTGGTTTTAAAGGTGCTTTCTTTGAATTTCTCCTATGAGATCCAGGGAACTGGGCAAAGGAAGCTCTGGCTCTTTCCTGCCTTCCTCAGGGGGCTGGGGGGGGGAGGAGCCTCAGCCAATGGAGAAAACAGAGGTTTTGCTCTGTAGCTGCTGAGCAATTGAGCAAGCCTTGCAAAGCAAACTGTGATGCAGAAGGAAGCAGATGACAGCCAGTTGCTCAGGGGCCTGATAGGAGCCCTCCGGGAGCCTGATTCGGCCCCTGAACTGCATGTTTGACACCCCTGCATTAGATAGTGAGGGAAGCAATTCATGTATCAGGAACCAACGCTCACTAAAGAAGCCTAAATATGGACTGGAATCCAGACGTTGAAAGACCGTGTGGTGTAGGGGGCAGAGACGTAGACAATGTTCTATGCCGCATTGAGTCCCAACAAGGGGAGAAAAGATGCAAATATAGACATTGTCTTTAGCCTATATTCCAAGGATATTTTTTTAGGGGAGGGGGACAAGGGCTACCATCAAGGTACACAAAATCCCATCTCCAGAGAAGGAGAGAAATTGCATCCAGCCAATTCCCTCCTGCCGATGCCCACTAGTTCTTATCGACACACTTATTAATGGCTTATCCGGGCTAACAAAACAAAATGCAATCATGCCAAGCCGGAGGGGGAATGCATGGTTTTGTTTGCTAAACGCCGACACTAGAGAAATATGGCTCTTCGTTAGCATAAAGACTCAGAAACAGCTTCTCGAGAAATCAGCAAAGCCCCAGGAAGAGAAAACCGAAGACTCAACACATACTGAGCAAAATCTGCAGGCTGTCTGTGCTGGGGAAAGATTTATAGACATTCTGCGCAGGGCAAACAGCAAAAGAAAGGGGTGCCCTGCCAACATTGTTTCTTAAATATGGCAACAGTTTTTATTACTTACAAAATTTATATCCTGCCTTTCCGTCCTCACCAGGACCACCAAGGCAGCCAGCAATTTAAAACATCCACAATAGAGTCGCATTTTAAAACCATTTTAAAAGCAAGTCATGAAAACCAATTTAAAACCAGAGCTTAAAATACATGCACAGACATCAAAACAGCAATTAGGAAGGAGGGATTATAGAGGGAATGCCAAAGGAAACCAAGCAGCCTTCATCTGCTGGTGGAAGACTGTAACAGAAAGCGGACAGACAAATCTCCCTGGGGAAAGAAGTCCAGAGCTTTGGTGCCATGACAAAGAAGGCCCTCTCCTGGTACAGTTGCCAACTCCAGGTTGGGAAATACCTGGAGATTTGGGGGGGGAGGAGCCTGGGAGGGAGGAGCCAGGGAGTGGGACCTCAAAGAGGTATAATGTCATAGAGCAGGGGTGGCCAAACCCACTTAAGAGCTGCATAGAATAAACATCAAATAATTTAGAGCCGCAAAATATGAGAGTGTCTGATGTTTGAGAGCCAGAAGAAGGGAGGGAGGGGTGGAAATAAAGCAACTTTAACTTTAAATACATTCTCCAAGCTACTGGCTGGCTTGGTGCGGCGAAATGATTTAAAGAGACAAATGCCTTCTTAAAACCAGCCATCAGGGCAGTGGGGCTTTGAGAGCAACACAATGTGTGTGAAAGAGCCATATGTGGCTCTTGAGCTGCAGTTTGGCCACCCATGCCATAGAGTGCCACCCTCCACAGCAGCCATTTTTTCCAGGAGAACTAATTTCTGTCGCCTGGGGATCAGTTCTAATTCTGGGAGACCTCCAGGCCCCATCTGAAGACTATAGCAACCAAAGAGGGTAATGTGGAAATTGGAGCAGGAAAGAAGCACTAAGGCATCCACGCCAAAACAGCCTCAATTATAGAAAATTTGAGAATCTCTGGTCAATTACTTACAAGGGCACTATTGGTTCTCTGGTCAATTACTTACAAACCACACTGTCAGAGAACCAACAGTGCCCTTTGTAAGTAATTGACCAGCAACTTGGCATCTAGTTTCTTAGCACTGGTTCCAGGTTTGAATTACTATTTGTGGCTATGGCTGCTTAAGGCTGCTACCTTGGATACTGACATGCATTTTGAATGCATTGAGTTGTAGTTCCAGCAAAAGTAATTTTTGTCAGAAGAAGAGTTGCCATCGAAACACGACTTTACTGGAATCGTGTCACAATACTAATTCTGGAGTTATAAACTTTGGCACCTTGGCAAAATATGGGCTTTTGGGTCTGTGTTAGTCAGTGGACCAGGCCTTTTATGCATGAGTTGATGTATATAAATTGATTTTGTACATCATTTTTGTTATCTAATCTATGTTCATAAAGAAGTATCAGCAATTGCTTGACTCTATGATATAAATGCTTACTTAGAAGTTCATTTAAGCAGCCTTATTGTTGTGATATTTGTGGTTCGTTAGCACAGTTACCTCCTAGTCTGCAATCTGCCATTGCTAGTCCCCTTTTTGTTTTGTCTAATCTCCAGGTGGTGGCTGGAGATCTCTTGGGACCAGTGTTCCCTCTAAGCTGTAGTCTTGTGAGCAAAAATTCTGCTTTGTGAGCTACTGGCATTAAAGTTTTGAGCTACTGCATAAATTAGTGTGCTCTGGGGTCCTCCTGCATGAGCTAAGACAAAAATGTGTGAGCTGGAGGCTAAAAATCTGTGAGCTAGCTCATGCTAACTCAGCTTAGAGGGAGCACTGCCCGGGACCAAAACTGATTTCCAGGCAACAGAGATCAATTCACTTGGAGAAAATGGCTTCTTTGGAATGAGAACCCTGTGGCAGTGGTCCCCAACCTTTTTGGCACTAGGGACCGGTTTCATGGAAGGCAATTTTTCCATGGACCAGTGTGTGTGCGGGTGGGGGGGGGGGTGCTGTGGTTTTTGCCAGCCCCGGTTGCCTCCCTGACCACACCCCATCCCTGCCCCCCACCAGTGAGAGTCTTTAAATGAGGGTTAGATGAAGGTCCCTGCCACACTGTCCCTTCTGCCCACCAGGGACTCAGGTGGATGAAAGAGGTGGTGCTTTGGAGTGAGGCCTTTCTGCCTCTTTTGTCATCCCAGGTCCTGAATAGGGCGATGCAGCACCTCTGCCTTCCTCCACGGCCCAGTTGCTAACAGGCCACGGACCGGTACTTGTCCACGAACCGGGGGTTGGGGACCCCTGCCCTATGGCATTATTCTCCACCGAAGGCCCTCCCTTCCCCAAACCCCGCCCTCCTCCTCAGGCTCCACCCCCAAAATCTCCAGGCATTTCACAACCTGGAGTTGGCAACTCTAACAAAACATACATCCACAAGAGTGGATGTTGGCAACTCTAACAAAACAACCTGGAGTTGGCAATTCTAACAAAACATACATCCACAAGAGTTATGCTTACACTCAGAAGTTACAAGATCGGCCTCCGGGACTCTTTGGAGACTCAACATACAGCCTCACGTCAATAGCAAGTCTGTTATCACCCCCCCCCCCCTGCTATTGGCAGAAGCCTCAGGCTGGCACCGCAAGGTTAAGTGTCACCTCCTTGGACTAATGGAACCTCTGCTCCCAGACTGCCGTCAGCCGCTGCCTGTCTCTGTCTTCCCTCACCTCCCACCCCACACCCCAAGGGGCCCGAAGGATGCCTCCTCTCTGCTTTCAGAGTTTCCAGAGAGGTGATGGAATTTGCCAAGTGAGATAATGGAAGCAATTACAGTTCCAGCCTCTGTCACCCTCTGACCTGCCTCCTCCCTGAAACACCTCCACTCTTGGGGGGCGGGGGGGGGGGGAGAACGCCAAGCAGTGTGGCACAGCGATGGCCTGGCTATGAAACCACGTATGCTATCGAGACAAGAACGCTGTCACAGCAGAGCCACTCCGTCTTCAGAATGTGGCTGTTATCAGCTTTCCAGAGCTGGCTGGAGAGATAACTTCATCTTGCGCTCAGGGGATGAGAATCGGGGAAGGTTGCGGAGATCTCTTCTGCAGAGACAGCATACAGCTGGGGGTAGCAATAAGCAACTTGAGCAGGGCTATCGAAGTGCGGGGGAGGGGGGGGAAGAGTCCTGCCAGCCACAAAACACCTCTCTGAGCCTAGGAACGTTTGCAATAGAATTCAGAACAATTTTGCCGGTTTGAAAGGGAAAAAAAAACTCTAGTTTTCTTGAGATTCTGAGGGTGATGCTCAGAATTTGCCATCAAATTGCAACCTGAACAGCAGGCCAATCAGCTGTCTCTGAGAGCCAGTTTGGCACAGTGGTTAAGTGCATGGACTCTCATCTGGGAGAACAGCACCGGGGTTTGATTCCCCACTCCTCCACTTGCAGCTGCTGGAATGGCCTTGGGTTAGCCATAGCTCTCACAGAGGTTGTCCTTGAAAGGGCAGCTTCTGGAAGAACTCCCTCAGCCCCACCCACTTCACAGGGTGTCTGCTGTGGGGGGGGGGGTGGCGGGGAGGTAAAGGAGACTGTGACCGCTCTGAGACTCTGAGATTCAGAGTATAGGGTGGGATATAAATCCAAAATCATCATCATCATCATCATCATCTTCTTCATCATCTTCTCTACTGTAAATTCAGGGTTGCCAACCTGCAGGTGGGGCCTGGAGATTTCCCAGTATTACAACTAATCTCTGTAGGCTGGATCAGAGACCAGTTTCCCTGGAGAAGGCAGCTTCTTTGGAAAGTGAACTGAATGACACTGTATCCTGCTGAGATTTTTCCTTTCCCTGTCTCCCTGAGGCTCCACCTCCCCATATCTCCAGGTGGTGTAGCGATTAAGAGCGGCAGACTCTAATCTGAAGAACTGGGTTTGATTCTGCAGTCCTCTACATGAAGCCAGTTGGGTGACCTTGGGTCAGTCACAGCTCTCTTAGAGATCTCCCAGCCCTAAAAACAAGTCTAGCTCTCCACCTAGCGGTGTAGAATGCTAAAAAGAGCTAGTACTTCTGTAGCCAGGCAATCTTAAGATCCCTTGACTATACAACACACAATGCTATATAATAAGGATTAATTATTATTATCTCCAGGTATTTCCCAACCCAGAGGTGGCAACTCTATATAAACTCCTTATTAATGCAAGGTATACATCATGGGTGGTCAATCTTGCTTAATGTAAGAGCCACAAAGAATAAACATCAGATGTTTGAGAGCTGTAAGACATGAATGTCAGATGTTTGAGAGCTGCAAGACATAAACATTAGATGTGTTGAGAGAAGGAAGGAAAATGAGAGAGGAAGGAGAGAGAGAGAGGTGAAAAGAAAGCAATTTTAACTTTAAATACATTCTCCAAGCCAGCTGATGGTGCAGTGGGGGCTTCAAGAGCCACAAAAATGTGTGAAAGAACTGCATGTGGCTTCCAAGCCACAGTTTGGCCACCCCTGGTATACATGTAGGTGCCAGGGCAAAAGGACTGCAGAACATTTGGAAGCGCACACATAAATTGGTGACAAAGATAAGGGTTCCCAACTCTGGGGTGGGATATTCCTTGAAAATTGGGGCTAGAGGCTCGGGAGGCTGGGGTTTGTGGAGGGACCTCAGAAGGGTATATTGTTCCCCCTCCAGTGGCCATTTTCTTCAGGGGTATTGAGTATGGAAAGTCTGAGTTCTAATTCTGGGAGATCTCCAGGCCCCACCTGGAGGTTGGCAATTCTGACAAAGACAGGTGTGACTGAAGAACAGCACTTGTACTCCATCGCAGCCAGGTCTGTGCACAATCATCCCACCACACATTGCAACTCTAGCCATAGTTTCATGAAACGTTGCTCATTTCCTTTTTCATCTATGCTACCGCTACTCTATCTTCTTTTGCTACCTTTAATGTTGCTGATGTAGCTTTTATGGCTCTTTAAGTTACTTTGCAATTGCTAAAAATAAACTAACTTTATTGTTGGTGCTTTTTATTTAGTTTTCTATTGCTCCTTATTTGGACACCTGCCTCAAGCAAAAGAAAAATATTTTTGGTCGTTTCAGGGGTGTTAAGTAAGCACCTACAATAAACAGTGCGAAAAGGTGTTTTTATTTTCCCATTTGCAAAGAATCCAAACTTCCTTAGAGGCTGAAAGGCTGCTTTGGATTACTTCCTGATCGGGGCACAAGCGTTCTCAGTCTATCCACTATGTACACAAAGGATTTATTGAAAGGATTTTAGAAAGCCACAATTCATAAAACCCAACCACTGAAAAAGACACAACTGGAGAACCAGAATTCAAGTTGTGCAACAGTTAAAGAATAAAGCAATCCAATAGCTGCAAAAAACCTCACTTGGCCCCAAATGCCTTCTGAAAAACATCTCAGAGCTAGTGTGGTGTACTAGTTAAGAGTACTGGACTAGGATCTAGGAGACCCGTGTTCGAATCCCTGCTCTACCCTGGAAGCTGGGTGACCTCGGGCCCGTCAGACTCTCTCAACCTGACCTACCCGGGCCCATAGCCACAGGGGAGCCCAGGAGGCACGGCCCCACCTTTCAACCCCCTCTCCAACTACATGGCCTCTCCATTCAGTCCTGCTCACCACCATGCATTTTTTTCTGCCTTGTAGCTTAGCTGCAGTAGAATTTGTCACCGTTGCTGCTGCTTTAATTGAGCAAATTTTGCCCACCACCGTTGCTGCTGCTCTAATTAAGCAAATTTTGCCAGCCATTGCTGCTGCTCCGATTCAGCAGCACTTTCTTCCTTTCTTTCAAAGTGTGCATGCAGGAAGGGAGGCTATCCAATCAACAAGCGCCTCCAGCAAGACTTCCTCCAATCAAAGGCTGGCTGGCTTCTGTGACCCGCCTAACTCACAGGGTCACCTACCTCACAGGGTTGTTGTGTGCATAAAATGGAGGAAGAGAGAATGATGTCAGCTGTTCTGGGACCGCTCTGGAGAGGAAAGTGAGGAATAAAATAAATAAATAAGAACATAAGAGAAGCCATGTTGGATCAGGCCAACAGACCATCAAGTCCAACACTCTGTGTCACACAGTGGCAAAAAATTTTATATACACACATACACTGTGGCTAATAGCCACTAATGGACCTGTGCTCCATATTTTTATCTACACCCCTCTTGAAGGTGGCTATACTTGTGGCCGCCACCACCTCCTGTGGCAGTGAATTCCACATGTTAATCACCCTTTGGGTGAAGAAGTACTTCCTTTTATCCGTTTTAACCTTTCTGCTCAGCAATTTCATCGAATGCCCACAAGTTCTTGTATTGTGAGAAAGGGAGAAAAGGACTTCTTTCTCTACTTTCTCTCTACTTTCACCTGCCATCTAAAGGTGAAGTGGGACATGATAAAGATTTATAAAATCATGCAAGAGGTGCAGAGAGTTGACAAAGAGAACTTTCCCCCCTTCTCCCCAAATACTAGAAGTTGAGGGCATCCAATGAAATTGATGGGCAGTAACAGGCTTTTTTTTTTAGCAGGAACTCCTTTGCATATTCGGCCACAGCTCCCTGACGTAGCCAATTCTCCAAGAGCTTAAAGGAGGCCCTGTACTGAGAGGATTGGCCACATCAGGGAGGTGCAAAGGAGTTCCTGCTCCAAAAAAAAAAAGCCCTGGGCAGTAGGTTCAGGACAGATGAGGGAAAAAATACTTCCTTACATAGAGTGAATAAAATGTAAAATTTGCCACCACAGGGATGCTGTGATGGCTTCTGGTATAGACAGCTTTAAAAGAGGATTAGACGGATTGAGGGAGGATAGGTGCATCAGTGGCTACTGGCCATGGTAGCTGAGGGGAACCTCCACATTCAGAGACACTTAGCCTCTGAACCCTAGAACCAGGAGGCAACATCAGGGAAGGCTTTGGCCGGTGTGCCCCATTTGTTGGCCCTCCAGATGAACTGTGTGAGACAGGAAGCTGGACTAGATGGACCACTGGTCTGATCCAGCTGGGCTCCTCTTAATGTTGTAATGAAGGTCTCAGCCTCTATGCCCTCTTGCTGGACCTCCAGAGGAACTGACTGACCACTGCATAAGACAGAATGCTGGACTACTGGTCTGATCCAGCAGAGTTCTTCTTATGTTTGAATGGTCTTATATGCGAGGTGAACAACCTCAGAATGGACACGGCTTGTGACATAAACCACACAGCAGCAAGTTCCAAAAGAAGTCTGGAGGTAGCTACGACGGAAATAGCAGCCAAGGTTATGAAAGCTAACGAGTCTCCGGATGCAAAGACCCTGTTTTAGTGCAAGGCTTCATCCAGGCTTCCAAAAATTATGTCATAAAATTCAACAGCTTTCCAACTCTCTATTTCTCCCAAAGGATTATAAGTAGAATTATATTGGACTTTAGGGTTTGACGTCCTGCTGCTTGCTGTGCTTGTTCCGTTGTATTTATTATGCATTTCCTATGATTCTTTAAACAAGTATGAATATTCATGTTCTGAGTAACTAGAGAGGTTTTTAGTACTTTATATCACAGCCCCGTGGCGCAGAGTGGTAAAGCTGTGGTACTGCAGTCTGAGCTCTGCTCACGACCTGAGTTCGATCCTGGCGGAAGCTGGGTTCAGATAGCCGGCTCAAGGTTGACTCAGCCTTCCATCCTTCCGAGGTTGGTAAAATGAGTACCCAGCTCGCTGGCGGGAAAGTGTAGATGACCGGGGAAGGCAATGGCAAACCACCCTGTAAAAAAGTCTGCCGTGAAAACGTCATGATGTGACGTCACCTCATATGAACATATGAACATATGAAGCTGCCTTATACTGAATCAGACCCCTGGTCCATCAAAGTCAGTATTGTCTTCTCAGACTGGCAGCGGCTCTCCAGGGTCTCAAGCGGAGGTTTTTCACACCTATTTGCCTGGACCCTTTTTTGGAGATGTCAGGGATTGAACCTGGGACCTTCTGCTTCCCAAGCAGATGCTCTACCACTGAGCCACCGTCCCTCCCCTCAAGGGTCGGAAACGACTGGTGCTTGCACAGGGGACTACCTTTACTTAGTCACTTTAAGAAAATTTCCTAGACACTATTACACAGAGGCGGTGCCTTTTGTCTTTTGCCTATTCTTCCTTGATTCTCACTTGTGTTGTCAAATCCCCAGTTGGAGGCAGTGGATCCCCCTCCCACTTTAGAGTTATCAGAAAGCAGGAAGGGGGAAATGTTTGCTGGGCACTCCATCATCCCCTATGGAGACTGGCCCCCATAGGGTACAATGGAGAATCAATCTGTGGGTATCTGGGGCTCTGGGGGGCTGTTTTTGAGGAGGCACCAGATTTTCAGCATAGCATCTGGCGCCTCTCCTCAAACAACCCCCGAGTTTCAAAAAAGATTGGACCAGAGGGCTCTATGACCCCCAAAAGAAGGTGCCCCTATTATTCCCATGGAAAAAAGACATTTAAAAGGAACGTGGTTCCTTTAAATGTGATGGCCAGACCTCCCTTCAGAGTGCAATCATACTTCTCACAACCTCGCTCCTAGATCCACCCCCAAAGTCTACTGGCTCTTCCCCCAGAGTCCCCAGGTATTTCCTGAGTTGGACCTGGCAAACTTATGGCAAACTGAACTGTGCTCTGACTCAGCACATTAGTTGCCACTGAACACACCTGCTCGCTCCTGATACCCTCCACCACTTGTCTCCTGACACAGATTGTTTTTCACTCTATAAGTCTTGCCAAATTGTGCAGGATGGAGTGACATCAGGGCAGCCCCACGGATCTGCAACCCTTCTCTCTGCTTCTGCTGAGGGGCTTGCAGGGACGCCCTCCTTGGATCCTTCTGACAGGACACAACAAACACCAAGTCACTTGGCTCTTCCTGCCTCCCCTCTTTCTACATCCTTCCTCCCACCCCACAAGTCCTCCAGGTCCCAGTTCCAGACCCCATTTCCCTTTCCAGACCTTAATAAAAAAAAATCAGGGGCAAAGCTGCAGATTGTTTCTGTGCCAGGAGCTAGGAGGAGCCGGCGATCATCGCCTGCTGGGCCTGATAGGAAAAGTCTTGTCCTGACTTGCCAAATGAACCTGCTTTAGAAGAGGCAGCAGGAAAGGAACTCAGTAAGCAAGTATGAAAGGGTTACACTACATTTCAGAGGAGCTCAGTGCTGGGCAAATCCAGCTCCAGAGCTTTGAGGCCAAGATCAAGCAGCTTTGAGGTCGATTGCTACGAAGAAGGTGCCCTTCGTTGATAAGTAGAGACCCTAGAACTAAGCTCCAATGTACTTTGAGCAGCACAGTCTTCACTGTGCTACTCTGTGGGAGATCTGTAAATGTGCATCAGAATGCATTTACATGCCTATAGGGCAGGGATGGCCCAACTTGCTTAACATAAGAGCCACACAGAATAAATGAGAGCCGCCAGAAATGATCAGATATTTGAGAGGAAGGAAGGAAGAAAAATTGAGGGAGAGAGAGGTGGGAAGAAAACAACTTTAACTTTAAATGCATTCTCCAAGCTGTCAACTGGCAGAGAGATATTCCTTCCCGAAGCTGCTTGACAGGGCAGTGGAGACTTTGTGAGCCACACAATATGTGTGAAAGAGCCACATGAGGCTCCTTAGCAGCAGTTTGGCCACCCCTGATTTACGCTATTTAGAGTCCGCCTTTCTCAAAGGAACACCGGGAGGATTACGCACAATGAGTCAGCACAGTCGACAAAATGAGACAGTCAATAATCAGAGCATTAGGATACCGGAAGTCTGGAACTGCTAGAAAGCACTGAAGCATTGCATAAGTGACACATTAAGTGGTAAAGAAATTATATAATATAATTCTACTTACAATAAGCTATATGCAGCAGTATAGGCCACGGCCCCAATCATTTTATCCAAGTAAGTTTGTGAGCAGTGTGACCCTGTTAGCTGCGAAGAAAAGCCCCCTTGAATTGTTCTGTTTTGCACAATTTGCAGAAAGCCAGGAGAGCGGGAGTTTTTTCCACTGATCTCAGGATTAAAAAAAGGTTTTAAAAAGGTAAAAAAAAGTAGTCCCCTGTGCAAGCACTGAGTCAACCTCAGATGGATGGAAAGCTGAGTCAACCTAGAGCCAGCTACCTGAACCCAGAAGGCTGAGTCAATCTTGAGCTACCTACCTGAACCCAATTTCCACCAGGATCGAACTCAGGTCGTGAGCACAGCTTGGACTGCAGTACTGCAGCTTATCACTCTGCACCATGGGGCTCCCTGATCCCAGGATAGGTCTGCATAATTTCCAGTGTTTCTATTTCTTGAGGTCGCCAGCAATCTAGGTTGGAGGACGCATTTGGAGAACGCATTTGTCCACCATGGAGTGAGCAATGTTTCCTAAGTTTTGATGGCAAAGGATGCCAAAACTATTCACAAAGGCAAGGGGTGAGCAAAAACTATTACCTGTTCTTCCATTATATCCAACCAACACAGCTACTCAACCTGGATCTATTGCCAGTTAACTAAGTTATTTTGATGACTGGCATTCACTATCAAACCTATTTGACACCTGAAGTATCTTTTCTGTTGCTGATCTGAAGTTCTTTTTACCCTAACCTTCACGATGTCAAAATTGCATTCATGGCGGCTTTTTTTTTTTTTAAAAAAAGGTTGATCAATACTGCACTGGTGAATCCAGCAAATCTTTTCAGACAAATCAAATGGTCATCCTCAGTTTACTGGGTCCACCACCATGATCCTCATGGAGAAACTTCTCTGGGCTGGTCCCTGAGCATGTATTGATAACAGCAGGGTGAGAGGCAAAACAGAGAACAGAAAGAACGAACATGCAACAACCTCACACCTTCAATTATACAGGGGAAAGACAAGATAGGAAACAGGAAAGCATCTAGCAAACATGTATTAGTTCCAAAGCATCTTTGGGGGTGAAGGAAAGAGCCATCAAGTCGCAGCTGGCTTATGTTGATCCTGTAGAGCAGGGGTGTCGAACTCATTTGCTATGAGGGATGGATCTTGACCTTGCTGGGTCAGGTCATGTTTGTCATAAAATGTAATGCCAGGTCAGGGAGATATAAACTATAAAGGACACAGACAAACACACACACTCAGCCTAATCCACCTCACTGGCTTGCTGAGCCTCAGCCAACAGAAGGAAGAGAGACTTGCCTTAGTAGCTCTGCTGTGCGATTGAGAGAGCCGGGCAAGTTAGCTCTCCTTCCCCCACAAGGGAGGACCTTTGCTCTGTTGCTCCTGTGTGATTGAGCAAGTCTGGCAAAGCAAGTTGTGATGCAGAAGGAAGAAGCAAGAGAGGGAGAAGGAAGCAGACAACAGTGAGTTGCTCAGGGGTTTAATAGGAGCTCTCCAGGGGCCTGATTCGGCCCAAGGGCTGCATGTTTGACACCCCTGCAGAGTTTTCATAGCAAGAAACATTCAGCAGTGGTTTCGCTGCCTCTGCATAGCAAATCTGGATGTCATTGCATCCAGATACTACCCACCAGGGCTGACCCTGTTTAGCTTCTGAGAGCTGGTGAGATCCAACTAGCTTGGGCTTCCCAAATCAGGGCTCTCTTGGTTATGGAAAGCAATGTCAAATTGCAGCCGACTCCAGGTGACTCCACAGAGACTTCACGCAGGAGACATTTGGAGGTGGTCTGCCATTTCCTGCCTCTGCATAGCAACCTTGGATTTCCTTGGAGGTCTCCCCCGCAAGTCCCTTGCTGACCCTGCTTAGTTTCCAAGATCTGATGAGATCAGGCTAAGCCTGGACCATCTTATTCCTCAGCTCTGTACCGTTCAGGCTAGGCATAATACAGAGAGCCACCACTTGTACAGAGAGCCACCACTTGAACTATTGGCCTTTCAGGCATTTCTCTTTTGGGGGTATTTTTGTGCATTTTAAGGGAGGGGTGTTTGCCTGCACCTGGAAGTCATTTCAACCTCTAGTGACTGACCCGTACTGGGGGCCTGGAGGATATCCAGAAAGGTGGCAGAATAGAGCCTGCCCCTGTCCCCACAACTGAGTATTTCCAGGAAGTCCCCCATCCAAGTACTAATCATAGTTGAACCTGCTTAGCTTCCAAGATCTGATGAGACTGGGATTTTCTGGGCTATCCAGGTCAGGACAACTGTCAGGTATGTTTTCTGGCCTCCTTCCACCTCACTTTTGCCATGCAAACTCTACTTGGGGAGAATTTCTTGGCCAAGAAAACGTACATCTCCCTAACATACCTGACTCCACCACAGAAGGAAATCCATCACTGTTTGTGTGTTACTTGCCTGTTAAACCCGTTGGACCGGATCAATGCTCTCCCTTGCAAGAGATAAATGATTAATCTGTGTCACTGCTGATAAAGCTTTCGAAGATTCACATAAATCTAGATTTTAAGAAACACACCAAATCTGCAGTGATGAGCAACCGGCTGTGGCGCTGCAAATTAAACTCTAGTTATCAGGGTACGGGTGCGCTCCGTGGTGTGACAGCAGGGCATTTGCTTTGCCACTGATGGCTGATCACTCTTCACAGTTTCTTTAAATGGGGTCTGCAGTATTAGCCAATAGCAACTGGGAGGTGGTACCCTCTTTTAGAAACATCCTCTTCTCTTTGGAAGAGACTGAAAAAACAGATGTCAACTTATCAGTTGGAAGATGATGATGATATTGGATTTATATCCCACCCTATACACTGAATCTCAGAGTCTCAGAGTGACTCACAATCTCCGTTACCTTCCTTCTCCACAACAGACACCCTGTGAAGTGGGTGGGACTGAGAGAGCTCTTGCAGCAAGGACAACTCCTACAAAAGCTTTGACTGACCCAAGGCCATTCCAGCAGGTGCAAGTGGAGGAGTGGAGAACCAAAACCGGTTCTTCCAGATAAGAGTCCGCACACTTAACCACTACACCAAACTGGCTGTCATTAATACTCACTACCTATGGAAGGGATGAACCAGTATTATTTCTGAGGGACGGAGTCACCAGCAAAGAGTCACGAGCTCCAGGTTAGAAAACTCTTGAAAGATCTGCGGGTGGAGCCTGGGGAAGAGAGGGAGCTCAGTGGGGTACAATGCCATAGACTTAACCCTCCAAAACTTCCATTTTCTCCTGGGAAACTGATCTTGGCCGCTGGGAGATAAGCTGGAATTCCAGGCGATTCCCAGGTCCCACCAGGAGGTGCCGCTTATAAAATAACGTTGTTAGAGACTTCTTGTCCCTGATGTGAACTAGCGTTCAAATAATTGATATTTATTATTATTGTGAGTATTGTGGTGTTTGTATGTGTTTAATGTCCTAATATATTCATTAAGGGGTCTGGTATGTTACATAGTATGTATTTTTATATTGTAGTGCCATTATGGAATATCCCTTGTTGATAAAAGACTGAAACAGGTGCAGCAGAAGTCAATGACCTGTCCAGGGATTTTTCCTTTTCACTGCTGAGATTTATACGGTGGATTCATCGATATTGAAGATTCCGGTTATATTATATTCCGGATTTACCTTTTTCCTTTTGGAATGGGATGAAACTGGACTTGCATCCATGACAATAATTTTTTTACAGGCATTATTAAGGCTTTTTGTTCACTTGGGACCGTATCTTATATTGTTTTGTAGTACATGTTAATTTGTCACTATAACCTCAGGGTTGTATTTTCGTTGCCCATGCCTACCAGGAGGTTAGCATCCCTATCACCATCAGTCCCCCATGTCAAGAACAAGGCCCAACTTCCAGATAAGGACTAGAGATCTCCCCAAATTACAACTGAACTCCAGGTGAAAGAGAAGAACAAATGATCAGTGACTCATGAAAGCTCCTCCCCTGCCTCAAGTTTTGTTAGTCTTCAAGGTGCTCCTGGGTTCCTGCTCTTTTCTACCGCTAGAGACAGACTAACATGGCTGCCCCAGGGGTGGAATTCTAGCAGGAGCTCCTCTGCATATTAGACCACACCCCTGATGTAGCCAATCCTCTGAGAGCTTACAAAAAAGAGCCTTGTAAGCTCTTAGAGGATTGGCTACATCAGTGGTGTGTGGCCTAATATGCAAAGGAGCTCCTGCTAGAATTCCATCCCTGTGGCTGCCCACCTTGATCTATCTCCAGATGAAAGAGTTCATTCCTCCCCTAGGGAAAATGGCTGCTTTGTAGAGTGGATTCTATGGCATTATACCCCACTGAGGCCCCTCCCCTCCCCTCCCCTCACCTCCCCAAACCCCAACCCTCCCAGCTTCCACCTCCCAAAGCTTCAGGAACTTCCCAACTCAGACTCGGCAACCTTAAGCGCAAGAAAGGGACACTGCCAGTCTGGGTTTTTTAAAAGCAGGATTACCTTGGTTTTGAAACTGGCAGTGGGATTCCTAAGGCTGTCTATGCTGAGAGACTCACAGAAAATTACTTCCTTCATTTATATGCCTCCTTTCTCTGCAGTGGGGAGCTAAAATGACTCTCTACATTCTCTTCTCTTCTGTGAGGTGGGTTAAGCTGAGAGTGTGCAACTGGCCCAAGGTCACCCAGCAAGCTTTGGTGGAAGAAGGGGATTCAAATCTGGGTCTCCAAGATCCTAGTCCAACATTCTAACTACTAAAGCCAGGGCTTTTTTTGTTGTAGCAGGAGCTCCTTTACATATTAGGCCACACTTCTCTTGTGTAGCCAATCCTCCAAGAGCTTACAAGGATCTTACTACAGGGCCTACTGCAAGCTCTTGGATTGGCTACATCAGGGGTGTGTGGCCTAATATGCAAAGGCATTCCTGCTACAAAAAAAGCCCTGACTAAATCTAGCAACAACCATTAGTTACAAAGAACAGAATCTCCATGTTCTAAGGCAGGATGCTCCAAATATCAGTTATGGAAGCAAGGCAGTGAAGAGATATTGTAGGTTTCCTGGGGAAATGCCCAGTTGGGGAATTAGGATGCTGGCCAAGACAGACTTCTAACAGTACCACCCTAAAAGGAATTACACCCTTCTAAATCCTCTGGACTCAATGGGCTTAGAAGGATGGTAACTCTGTTTCCGATTGCACTGTTTGTCTGATCCAACAGGCCTCCCTCCTATACAATCAGTTCACAAAGCAGCTCCCATTAAACACTAGGCATACTTTTGATGACTAAGGCAGAGAATTATAGTTAATATGGCGAGCTTTGGGAAAGTATAGTTGTCCTTCACATCACAGAACGAGGACAAGAACATTAAAACAAGCGAGGAATTATTCCATTTCATTTCAGCCATGAAGATCCCCAATCCGAATAGAAGTAAGAGAGCTTGCAAATATCCGTCCTTGACAATTGCTTCAGAAACATGCATCTATTCATCCACTTCCACGACTCTGAACTACCCCAGCTGACCCCCCTGCAGCTTCCCTTCCCTTCTATATCCTGAGAAGCTCACTGGTTCACAGATCTTGAGCAGCAGAAGATACTTACTTCTTGTTTATTTTTTCATGCAAAGGTTATAAAAGAACTAAGACAAATTTCTGCAGTTGCTAGAGCAAGGTGTCAAATGTGCGGCCCGCGGGCCAAACTGCTGCCCCCTCCAAGGGCTTCAATCAGGCCCGTGGGACTCTCTTCCCCCCCTTCCACCCTCCTGTCCTCACCCTGCAAAGCTCCAAGCCTGCCAACGTTCCCAGCTCCTTCTGCCTTCTCTTTGTAGTGGCTAAAGCAGAAAGCAAACCTGCAAAGAAAATGCGGAATGGATTTCCCATTCAGGCCTATGGGCAGAGCAGACCGGAATAGAAAATCCACTCCACGTTTTCCTTGTGACTTTGTTTCAATGGAGAGGAGCTCAGTTTAACTTCCCAGCTTTCCTATGGCCAGCTGAAGCTTCCTGGAGTTGTGTCCTTGCAAATTAAGCATTGATGCTCTGAGCCAGCTTTGTCTCTTCTCAATGGACATGAGAACTAGTGCCTAGTGAGTACTCTAACTTGAGAACCCACAGCCAAAGGGGAATATTACAATGGAGAGCCATTGCCAATCTGAGTAGATCAGGGGGTGGGGAGAAGAAACTTGAAATGCCCTGCCATTTAATGTTTTTCCCAGGCTGAGAGCATTTTATATTTTCAGTTTTCTGCTGTGCGATCCTTGTGCTTTTTCTTGACGTTTCATTTTTAAAACTGCATTGCAAAATCCCACTATTCCCCTACCTTTCCGTTTTAAACAAAATACTGCAAGAGTTTTAGCATGTTTATATTTTAAGTTAGAAGTAATATTTTTAATTGTGTTTGCCTGTTTCCTTTATAAAGTCTGTATATCTGGCAAACCACCCCGTAAAAAGTCTGCCATGAAAACGCTGTGAAAGCAACGTCACCCCAGAGTCAAAAAACAACTGGTGCTTGCACAGGGGACTACCCTTACCTTTTTTTTATCTCCTCTTATCTGGCATTATATTTTAGGACACGCATGGCTTGGCCCCACAAAGTCTCATTTATGTCAGATCTGGCCCTCCTAACAAATGAGTTTGACACTCCTCTAGCATATACGTACGTACATGTATGTACATCCAAATACGTATGTATATCTTCGACCTGATGAATCACCCCATCCCAACCAATACCGGGCTCTGGGTGATGTAGGGCATAGTTAATAAATACAAACATTTTAAACCAGTAAAGTCAATTAAAATAACAACTATAAATCTTGATGGCATCCTATTAAAGTTTTTCCAATTCAGATTTCCAGACGCCGCATCAAAGCAGGAGGCCCTGGGCGGAGGAGGTGGTGGCTTGGCAACAGTTGCTGTTCTTAATCGAAGGTCTAGGGCAGGAGTGGCCAAACTTGCTTAGCATAAGAGCCACATAGAATAAATGCCAGATGTCTGAGAGTCACGAACGTCAGATGTCTGACAGTTGCAAGACATGAATGTCAGATGTTAGAGAACTGCAAGACGTGAACATCAGATGCTTGAGAGCTGCAGGACAGGAAGGGGGGGGGATGCAGGCAAATAGATGGGGGATGGAAAGGTAGAAAGAAAGCAACTTTAACTTTAAATGAATTCTCCAAGCTGCCAGCTGGCTTGGCTTGGACAAGCTGGCTGATGGGGCAGTGAGGGCTTCAAGAGCCACACAATATATGTGAAAGAAAAAGACTGCAGATTTATACCTTGCCCTTCTCTCTGAATCAGAGATTCGGAACGGCTTACAATCTCCTTTATCTTCCTCCCCCACAACAGACACCCTGTGAGGTGGGTGGGGCTGAGAGGGCTCTCACAGAAGCTGCCCTTTCACAGACAACTCCTGTGATAGCTAGGCTAACCCAAGGCCATTCCAGCAGCTGCAGGTGGAGAAGTGGGGAATCAAACCCGGTTCTCCCCAGGATAAGAATCCGCACACTTAACCACTACACCAAACTGGCTCTCCCCATATGGCTCCCGAGCCACAGTTTGGCCACCCCTGGCCTAGGGGAACATCTCTGCTTAATGTCTCCCTTAACCATCAAAAGTAAACTTCAGGTCCTTAGCACGGTGCAAAAGCGCCAGGGTTTTTCAGAGTCTAGGGGGATGGCTGGTTGATTAAAGGCTGAATATAGTGATCCCTTATATTCTAAAAACCTGCATCCAAGCAGGGGACATCTGATTTGACATTATTCACAGAAGATGCATAGAAACGAATCTGCAATTTCAACATGTTTCCCCAGCATCTGCTGAAAGAAAGTCTGCTCAGCAAGAGAGATTCCCTTGCCTGCAGCTGATACAGCTGTCCACTGTGAGCCTCAGCTGGGAAGAAGACAACGAAGAACACAAAGAAGAAAAAGTTGAAGAAGAAGAAGACAAAGAGAAGGAGGCTGGTTTTATACCCACCCTTCACTCGGAGTCTCAGTGGCTTACAGTCTCCTTTCCCTTCCTCTCCCCACAACAGACACCCTGTGAGGTAGGTGGGGCTGAGAGAGCTCTGAGAGAATGGCTCTTGAGAGAACAGCTCTGAGAGAACTGTGATTGACTTAAGGTCATCCAGCTGGCTGCATGTGGAGGAGCGGAGAATCAAACCTGGTCCTCCCAAATTAGAGTCCACTGCTCTTAACCAACTTCGCCAAACTGGTTCAGGCTGCCAGTTCTGGGCTGGGAAATACCTGGAGGGGGTGGAGCTTGGGGAGGGCGGGGTTTGGGAAGGGGAGGGCAGGGTATGATGCCATAGAGTCTGCTCTCCAAAGCAGCCGTATTCTCCAGAGGATGTGCTCTTAGTGGTCTGGAGGTCTCTAGTAATACCAGGAGATCTCCAGGCCCCACCTGGAGGTTGGTAGCCTTACTTCATGACCCTCACTGCCCAGCTCAGAGACTCTGACTTGGAGACAAGTCCCTGGAGCCAAGGTCAGTGGCTGAGAAAGACAAAAGGTATTAGGGAAGGATCAGCAGGGCAAAGGCTTCTGCCGACAACCTGCCCTCAACATCTGAGGTCACCCTGCTAGAGCCTGCAAAGGAAACGTTGCCATTAGCTGCTGAGATGGCTGCCTGGCCTCCACCTGGCAGGACTTGAACCTAGGTCTGAAGCCCTGCCACTAGGACTCTATTCCAGCTCTGCTGGATCAGACCAGTGGGATCCATCTAGACCAGCCCCGTCTCACACAGGAGTCAACCAGTTCCTCTGGAGGGCCATGGAGGCTGAGTCCTTCGTAAGATATCAGAAGAGTGGTTCATCTAGTCCAGCATCCTGTCTCAGTGGGCAACCAATTCCTCTGGAGGGCCAACAACAGGGCATAGAGGCCAATATTTTCATTAGAACATCAGAAGAGCCCTGCTGGATCAGACCAGGGGTCCATCTAGTCCAGCATCCTGTCTCACACAGTGATCAACCAGCTCCTCTGGAGGGCCAACAACAGGGCATAGATTTTCCCCTGCTGTTGCCTCCAGGCTCTGGGATTCAGAGGCTTAGTGCCTCTGAATGTGGAGGTTCCCCTTAGTCACCATGGCTAGTAGCCACACTGACAGACCTCTCCTGCATGAATCTATCTAATCCCTTTCAAAGTTGCCTATACCTGTGGCCATCACCGCATCCTCTGGCAGCGAATTTCACCTTTGAATCACTCTCTGTGTAAAGCAGTATTTCTGTTTGTCTATCCTGAATCTACTGCCCAACAGCTTCATTGGACACCCTTGAATTCTAGTATTTGGGGAGAGGGAGAACTTGCCATGCACACGATGGATTAGGGGTTCCGTCGGCAATTCTTTCCCTTCCACCTCAACCCTGAATGAAAACAGTGATTTTCTGATTGGAGCAGAAAGACCTAAGAAAGAGAACAAGACTTGTTTGCCTGAGAAAGAAAAAGCGCCTTCTTCGGGAGCTTTATTAAACTGAAACATACCTATTTTAGAATTAGTCCAGGCTACCAATTCCTTGCAAGAAACTTCTTTACGCCCAGATTATAACCTTCCCTGCTTTCCTTCAAGAGCCGTATTCAAACACTGAGAAGATCAGCCTTTAACACAGTGTGAGCCAAATCTACAAAATTAGCTACCATCGCTCGGTTAATAAGCGTCGGTCTAGACGCCGGAGCTCTGCAAACTCTGGTTCCAGTGCCAAGAGGAGCCGTGGTTGGCGCAGGTCGCACATTCAGAATCGATTTCCTTCCCCTCGTGATTCCTTCTGTTTAGCCAGCAAGTTAGAAAGCCTGAAGGGATCCAAGCCCAGTCAGAGGGAAGTCTGCAGTCGCTGCCATGGAGCGACAAACTAGGATGCTAATGAGCTCCAAGTATCTTGCCGAGCGGCTGACACCTCAAGGGCTCAATCAGGTGTGACAGCCGTGGGCACAGAGGATGCCACCCAGGCGGCAAATGAGACTGGCATCGCACCCGCTTCCCTGGGCAACTGGTCAAGGGAGCACAAAAGGCCTTTCCGGGATCCTGCGAGTGCTTCCCATTTTGTCAAGCGAGAGCAATCCAGAAGCAGCCAGGGTGGTGTTCTCCTGCACTCCTTCTGCAATAGCTAATCAGAGAAGAGAATTATGGGTCTTTGGGCAGGGGGAGCCCAAAGAAGTAAAATGATAGAGTTGCCAGCCTCCAGGCGGGGCCTGGAGATCTCCCGCTCTTACAACTGGTCTCCAGCTGGCAGAAATCAGCTCCTCTGGAGAAAATGGCTGCTTTGAAGGGTTTACTCTATGGTATTGTACCATGCTGAGGCCCCTCCCCAAACCCTGCCCTCTTCTAGATCCATCCCCCAAAATCTCCAGGTATTTTCCAACACAGACCCGGCAACCCTAATTAAGAACCAAAAAGATTAACTGGATACAAAATAAGGGGCCCCATATTAATTGCAGTGAATATAAAAATATCAATATAGAAATAATGCAAAAAATACAAAAATGCATTTTTAAAAAACAAATCAGTTTAAAATGGTTACAGGTCCAAACATAGCCTCAATAAGAAAACCCTTCATACAATATTTCAAAATTAGGACCTCATGCAACCCTAAAACAGTCACATTTCAGTCTACTGGCCTTCTTCAGTGGTCAATGATAAACATTACACAGAGGCTCAATTATTGCAATATCAATATTAGATAATATAGGACGGGGGTGGCCCAATTGTGGCTTGGGAGCCACATGTAGCTCTTTCACACATATTGTGTGGCTCTCGAAGCCCCCACCATCCCATTGGCCAGCTTGAAGAAAACATTTCTCTCTTTGAATCACTTCAAGGAGAGCCAGTTTGGTGTAGTGGTTGTGTGCGGACTCTTATCTGGGAGAACCGGGTTTGATTCCCCACTCCTCCACTTGCACCTGCTAGCATGGCCTTGGCTCAGCCATAGTTCTGGCAGAGGTTGTCCTTGAAAGGGCAGCTGCTGTGACAGCCCTATCCAGCCCCACCCACCTCACAGGGTGTTTGTTGTGGGGGAGGAAGGTAAAGGAGATTTTGAGCCGCTCTGAGATATAAATCCAATATCATCTTCTTCTTCAAGCCAAGCCAGCTGGCGGCTTGGAAAATGCATTTAAGTCGTTTTCTTTCCATCTTTCCCTCTCCCATCTATTTCCTTCCTTCCTTCCTTTTTCCCTCCCTCCCTCACGGCTCTCAAACATCTGATGCTTACTTCTATATGGCTCTTACGTTAAGCAAGTTTGGCCAGCCCTGATATAGGGACAAGTGAGAATTATGTCCTGATAAGATACCAGAGCCACAAGTCAAGACTTTACATTATAGGCCTCATATGGCATTACCTTGTGTCCAAATCTGATACAAGGAATCCAAATGGTATTGCAACTTCCTACTGTGGTCCAAAAGAATCAATTTGAAAAGCAATATGGAGACAGTGTAACCCAACAGTGTGTAGGGAATACTTATATAGACCAAAGAATCCCTGACCTGGTAGCCCAGGCCAGCCTGATTTCATCATATCTCAAAAACTAGGTAGGGTCGTCCCTGGGATGGGAATTCTCCAAGGAAATCCAGGGCAGCTATGCTGGGGCCAGGCAATGGTAAACCACCTCTGAGCATATTTTGCCTTGAAAACCCCACACGGTTGTCATAGGTTTGCTGTGATTTGCTAGCACTTTTCACCAGGGCTTTCTGGAAGAAAAAGCCCAGCAGGAACTCATTTGAATATTAGGCTACACCCCTGACATCAAGCCAGTTGGAACTACGTTCCCGTGCGTTCCTGCTGAAGAAAAAAAGGCCCTGCTTTTCACCACCCAGACAGCCCTGACCTCGAAGGGCCAGGCTAGCTAGATCTCAGAAGCTAAGGAGGGACGGATCTGGCTAGTACCTGGATGGGAGATCTACCAGGGAAGTCCAGAGTCACTATGCAGAGGCAAGCAATGGCAAACCACCTCTGAACTACCCTTGCCTTGAAAACCCTACCAGGTTGCCGCACGTTGGCTGTGTTTGGCCAGCATTTTCCACAATCAAGATAGGTTAGGCGAACCTGATCCTGTCAGATTTCAGAAGCGAAGCAGGGTCGGACCAGCCTAGTCCTTGGATGGGTGGCCACTCAGGAAGGTCACAGTTGCTCCAGAGAGCGAGGCAATGGAAAACCTCCTCTGAACATCTCCAGCCTTGAAAACTCTACAGAGTGGCCGTGAGTCAGCTGCGAATTGACGGCACTTTCCACCACCAGCAGCCGGAAGCACACTTATGTGTTAAGTGGGTGGTTAAAAATTCTCACAGGGATTAAAATGCAGAAAGTTTCCTCACCCCACCCCGCTTTCCTTTTAGTTTTGCACGTGAAGGATATGCACGCAGTCTTCCCTCTAAGCTGTGCATACGAGTGGCCACTCATTAAGCCAGGCATCCCCGCTCAGCAGCAATCTGGACGGAGCCAGGCAGGTCTTGCCCTGCCCGTTGCCCATTTTAAGATTACGTTCTGCTCAGGATGTGAACTGCTCCACTCAGCGGGGAAAAAGAATTAGAAGGGACACCGATACATACAGCTCAAAAAGGATATTATAGTATTGGGAAAAGTCCAGAAAAGGGCAACTAGAATGATTAAAGGGTTGGAACACTTTCCCTATAAAGAAAGGTTAAAACGCTTGGGGCTCTTTAGCTTGGAGAAACGTCGACTGAGGGGTGACATGATGGAGGGTTACAAGATTATGCATGGGATGGAGAAAGTAGAGAAAGAAATACTTTTCTCCCTTTCTCACAATACAAGCACTCGTGGGCATTCAATGAAATTGCTGAGCAGTCGGGTTAAAACAGATAAAAGGAAGTACTTCTTCACCCAAAGGGTGTTTAACATGTCGAATTCACTGCCACAGGAGGTGGCGGTGGCTACAACCATAGCCAGCTTCAAGAGGGGTTTGGGTAAAAAAATGGAGCAGAGATCCATCAGTGGCTATTAGCCACAGTATATTATTGGAACTGTCTGGGGCAGTGATGCTCTGTATTCTTGGTGCCTGGGGGAGGGCAAAGCGGAAGGGTTTCTAGACCCATTTGTGAATCTGATGGCATTTGGGTTTGGATTTTTTTTTTTGACCACTGTGGACTGGATGGGCTATTGGCCTGATCCAACATGGCTTCTCTTATGTTTGTAACTGTAGATTTATAATGTCCTGATCTGGATAGCCCAGGATAGTCTGATCTCATCAGATCGCAGAAGGTAAACAGGCCACACAAAGGCAAGCAATGGTCAACCACCTCTTGTTTCTTTGGTCTTTCCTTGATGATCCAGGCTAGCTCGATCTCATCAGATCTCAGAAGCTAAGTAGGATCGACCATGGTTAGTACTTGGATGGGAGACCACCAAGGAAGTCCAAGTTGCTACTCAGAGGCAGGCAACGGCAAACCATCTCTTGCCTTGAAAACCCTACGGGGTCGGCACAAGGCAGCTGCAAGTCAGCAAAAAGAAAAATTATAATGTGAACCAATTGCTAAGCAACTAAAACATAGAATCATAGAGTTGGAAGGGACCTCCAGGGTCATCTAGTCTACCCCCCTGCACAACACAGGAAATTCACAACTATGCATAAGCACCAATGAAATCAAGAAAACATAGCAGAGTAACTCTGCAAACTAATAAGCCTATCAGCAACCTGTTTTTAAAATGACAACATGGCATAACAGAACAAAAACATATGAGTATTTTTATCCTCCCTTTGGCTCAGCCCAGCCTGGAGACGTAGGCCTCTGATTCCCACTTTATCCTTACAACATCCCTGCAAGGCAGAGAGAGTGACTGCCCCAAGGACACCCAGAGAGCATCACAGTAGAATGGGGATTTGAATCTGGGTATCTCAGAGCCCTTGCTGGGGGGAAAGTGCAGATGACTGGGGAAGGCAATGGCAAACCACCCCATTAAAAGTCTGCCGTAAAAACGCTGTGAAAGCAACGTCACCCTAGAGTCGGAAATGACTGGTGCTTGCACAGGGGACTACTTTTATCTTTACCTTTTTATCGCAGATCTAACGCTCTTCCCACTACAGCGCTGTGGTTACTGCAACTGAAGTCAGTACCTTGGAAATCCCATCATCTAAAAGGGCATCTGGCCCCAATTCAGTTATTGGTATTAAGCTTGGGCATTTGTTACAAACGCCCATGTGCATTCGACTGGCACTCACCTTTCGCCATAGCAATACCGACCTTTAAACGCACATGTGTAGGTGGTTTCTAGATGACCTCTCTCAGGGAACAACAGAACATTTGTTGTTCTCTGTACTTCTACCTTGTCTTCAATTTTAAGTACAAACTCAACCTGATTGAGCCTAGAAGCGTTGTGAGATCAGCACAACTCTAAGAAGACATTTCTGTGTAACTAGTCACAATGTTATCTGAAAGATCCTGGGGAAAGCTTAGATGATGCAAAGAAAAGATAAAAACTCTTCTGTCCTGTTTTTTCCTCACGCTCGGCTCCTCCTGTACCCTTTCCATGAAAACAGCAAATGAGCTACAATTGTCTCACACTGGTAGAATATAGAATGTGATGTTATGTGATAGAGATTACTGCTGCAGAATGTATTGAAGTGTAAGTGGTCTGTGAAATACAAATAGTATTGTCGAATGTAGATGTGAAAATTCAAATTAATATTACACAGTGTTTCCGTTTTCCTCAACCTTCACACTGTGGTTTCCTTTAATTGCTAGAGCAAGGTTTCCTTTAATTGTAGCCTGCAGGTGGGGGCTAGAGATCTCCTAGAACAGGGGTGGCCAAACTGCAGCTCGGGAGCCACATGTGGCTCTTTCACACATAAAGTGAGGCTCTCGAAGCCGCCACTGCCCCATTAGCCAGCTTGGAGAAGACATTTCTCTTTAAAGCACTTCACCAAGCCAAGCCAGCTGGCAGCTTGGAGAATGCATTTAAAGTTAAAGCAGCTTTCTTTCTACCTCTCCCTTCCCGTCTATTTTCCTTCCTTCCGGCTTTCAAACATATGACATGTGGTTCTTACCTTAAGCAAGTTCGGCTGCCCCCATCCCAGAAGTACAACTGATCTCCAAGCAACAGAGAACTGTTCTCCAGGAGGAAATGGCTGCTTTGGAGGGCGGACTCCATGACGTTACACCTTCCTGAGGCTCCTCCCACTTCTCTCCCTAGGCTCCACCCCCAAATCTCAAGGGATTCCCCAACCCAGAACTGGCAACCCTATAATGTGTCTGAACTTCAGAAGGACACACAGGCTGAGTTCTTCCATCTGGAATGTCAACTTCATAGGTGAACCGGAGAGTCCTGAGACAAAATTTTCAATGCAAGTGAAGCCTGTGACTGGTACTCATTTGTGGCAGACTATCCAGCCCTCTTCCCTCAAGGGCAGTGCTACTGCTGAAGGGCTATTCCATTCTATCCTATTTAGTCAACACTATTTAGTCACTGAGGGCCGTTCTGTACACTATCTCAGCACAGTAACTCTGCTCTCTTCTCCCGCTATCCCCCACAACGACAAGCCCGCGGCCTCAAAGCAAGGTTTGATAAGGCTTTTTCTGCTGCATTGGTTTTTAATTACTTTTTTTTCCTTTTGCAAATTTAGCTGCTTGGATTGCATTATCAAGGAGAAGGAGGGGGGCTTTAACTCTTCCCTTCCCCTGCCCTCTTCCCTCCAGAAAAGAAGAAATATTGCTGCTTTTACTCCAGGAAAACATACAGATACTTGATCCCCCCTCACTAGACAAAAGTCCCCCAGGGGGTGGCTTTTCCCAGTGAAAAAAATGGGAGGAAGGCATTCAGAGTAGGGATGCCAGCCTCCAGGGGGGACCAACGCCATGCTGGGAATTATTAGAAAGGGAATTGAAAACAAATCAGCCAGTATCATAATGCCCCTGTATAAATCGATAGTGTGGTCTCATTTGGAATACTGTGTACAATTCTGGTCACCGCACCTCAAAAAGGATATTATAGCACTGGAAAAAGTGCAGAAAAGGGCAACTAGAATTATTAAAGGGTTGGAACACTTTCCCTATGAAGAAAGGTTAAAACACTTGGGGCTCTTTAGCTTGGAGAAATGTCAACTGCAGGATGACATGATAGAGGGTTACAAGATTATGCATGGGATGGAGAAAGTAGAGAAAGAAGTACTTTTCTCCCTTTCTCACAATACAAGAACTCGTGGGCATTCAATGAAATTGTTGAGCAGTCGGGTTAAAACAGATAAAAGGAAGTACTTCTTCACCTAAAGGGCGATTAACATGTGGAATTCACTGCCACAGGAGGTGGTGGTGGCTACAAGCATAGCCAGCTTCAAGAGGGGATCGGATAAACATATGGAGCAGAGGTCCATCAGTGGCTATTAGCCACAGTATATTATTGGAACTCTCTGGGGCAGAGATGGTCTGTATTCTTGGTGCTTTGGGGCGGAGCAAAGTGGAAGGGCTTCTAGCCCCACTTGTGAACCTCCTGATGGCACTTGGGGGGTTTTTTTGGCCACTGTGTGACACAGAGTGTTGGACTGGGTGGACCATTGGCCTGATCCAACATGGCTTCTCTTATGTTCTTATGACCTGGGTATCCTCAGGAATTACAGCTCATCTCCGGACTACAGAGATCAGTTACCCTGGAGAAAACAGATGCTTTGGAGGGTGGACACTCCGGCATTGTGCTCCACTAAGGTCCCTGCCCTCCATCCTCAAATATCCAGGAGTTTCCCAACTGGGATCTGGCAACTATCCCCTACTCACCCACCAGTGACCGGGGGACCTGTCAATCCTAGCTCTCCTTGTTCTTCTCCTTGACCAAGCAATCCTAGCTGCTACATTTGCAAAAGAAAAGAACAAAAGTCCAGGAACACCTGAAAGACTAACAACATTTGTCTCAGGATATGAGCATCACAAATCACCACTCACTTCTTCAGATACAGCTAGAATATGAGTCCATCTGTCCTTAAATCTCCAGCCACCACCTGGAAGCTGGCAACCTCACCCTCTATGCCCTGTTGTTGGTCCTCCAGAGGAGCTGGTTGACAGTTGTGTGAGACAAGATCTAGCAGGGCTCTCCTTATGTTCTTACAAGGGCCATGATAGAATTTTCCCTGCATTTTTACATAGCAAATCACAGGCACGCGTGTCCTTGATGTAGGCTGCAATGGGGGGAGACAAGGGCTAATCCTTCCACCCGCCACACACTTTTGTTCAGGCCAATCACACCTGAGCACTGTTATTAACCTTGGAAGGCCAAAAGACAGGTTTTCTCCACCCCACTAATAATAGTGCAAAGGATCACTTTTGATCAGCAAAATTATACAGGGGAAAGGAGCATTAAGTGCCCTCTCTCTTCCCTGCATGGCCTCCATCTGAATTGGGATAGCACACTGCTAGAATTTGGAAAGCTCAGACCATGCTTCCCCCAGCATCCCTTCTAGCTGGCTTCTAAGGAGAAACAGAAATCGTACAGTGGAGATCTGACTACCTTCTGGAAGGAAAAGCAGACAAACATGAACACATAAAGCCACCTTATATGCCATCAGACACTTGGGCCCATCAGGGTCAGTACTGCCAATTCTGACTGACAGCAGCTCTCCAGAGTCTCAGGCAGAGGTCCTCTACATCCCCTACCGCCTGATTCCTTTTAACTGGAGATGCCGGGGATTGAACCTGGGACCCTCTGCATGCCAAGTGGATTCTCCACCATTGACCTACAACACGTCTATTCTGCTGCTACCCAGGTATCCTCCTGCCCTCCAAAACTCTAATTTTACTGACTGTGTCAGATGATCTGCAGTTACAATTAACAGACCACCAAATTCCTTCTGCGGATTTCCTTGCTGCTAACCAACCTTCCTATTAACAACAGGCCCTGACGTCTGTTCAGACTCTGGCTGCTACACCTCAAAGCTTCAATTGATTCTGGGTCTACTCTGCAAGGCCGGCAGCAGGCAGACAGTCAGGCCTATTGCTCTCAATCCTCCAACCCCAGAGTTGCCAATCTCCAGGTGGTGGCTGGAGACCTGGAATTACAGCTGATCTCCAGACAAGAGACCAGTTCCCTTGGAGAAAATGGCAGCTGCAGAGGGCAGACTCTATGGCCTTGTACCCTGCTAAGGTCCTGCCCCTCCTCAAACCCCATCCTCCCTAGCCCCACCCCCAAAATCTCCAGGTATTTTCCCCACCCAGAGCTGGCAACCTTATTTCCAACAATTGACAACCAATGCATTCTAGAAGCAGAACCAGATTGTGAAGACTGTACCACATGCTTTTGCTAGCACTTTGTACCTTTTGACATCTCAGCATTCTGGAAACATGTGATACAGTCAGTCATGGGGTTGCCAACCTCCAGTTGGGGCCTGAAGATCTCTCAGAATCACAAGTGTCCTCCAGATGACAGAGACTAGTTCCCCTGGAGAAAATGGCTGCTTTGGAGGGTGGACTTGATGGCATTAAACCCCATGGAACTCTCTCCCCTCCCCAAACCTCCAGGAATTTCCCAACCCAGAGCTGGCAACTTGACCCAAAACTCTGCTGACCAGCTGGGATGCCCAGCCCCTCAGGGCTTTTTTTGGAGCAGGAACTCCTTTGCATATTAGGCCACACACCCCTGATGTAGCCAATCCTCCAAGAGCTTTCAGGGGTCTGAGTACAGGGTCCAGGGATAGAATTCTAGCAGGGGCTCCTTTGCATATTAGGCCACACACCCCTGATGTAGCCAATCCTCCGGGAGCTTACAGGGCTGTTCTTGCAGGTGTGTGTGGCCTAATATGCAAAGGAGTTCCTGCTACAGAAAAAGCCCTGCGGCCTCCCTCCATGACAGATGGCCGAACTGATCCCAACACGGACCCGGAATGTGTTATGTAGAGGAGAAAACACCGTGCGGCGGGAACAAAGTTTTTTTGCGCAGTTGGACATATGGTGTTTGGAAGAGACCTAGGCTGGTTCTCAGAAAATAAAATAGATGACAAGAAAGGAGATAAAAATAGACAATGCAGATGGATATTGTCTTTCTCTCTGTGTCATTTCCCCCTCCTGCCTTCCCTCTTTCATGTGCTGGAATTTTTCCTCCCTCTTAGAAGAAAGGCTTTGGTGGTGATGTTTTGATTGGGAGGGGGGTGTACTGGCTGCTTCTGGAGTGGGGGGATAAGAAGCTGAGAATGAACCCTGAAAGACAGCAGGGCCATGAAGCTGGAGACCACCTCAGACCTCTGTGCCAGGGCAGACAGAGAGAGGAACGGTGTGGGTGTCATTTTGAGCCCTGCCAGATGGCCTTTGCAAATGTGAACCGCACCTTTGGGAGATTTCTGCAACAGTGCCATGGACTCTCCTTCCCGATGGCCTTTGGCTTCCCAGAGGAGGAAGGAGAAAAGCAAAAATAAGGCAAGGAATAGATGTGGTCTCCAAGTTGCCAGTTCCCATACCCTATCGCAGAGAAAGCCCTGCTCTGCCCACTTCCATCTCTTGCCACCAGTAAAGGTCTTGCTCTGTTTCCGCCTTTTGAAGGGCTTAAAACCAAAAGACTGCTGCGGAGAGGGATTCTCCATTTTGTGATACCTGCTCCTTTGAAATTCCTCTGTCGGAGGATTAGCCCCTATTCACTGTAGTTTTTATTGGAAGATTAGCCCTCTTGCTATATTCTTAGCAGTTTACTTTGGCCTATCAAACAAGGAGGCATAGGGTTTAGCACTGGACTAAGATCTGAGAACTCTAGGCTGGATGGCACAGGCTAGCCCAATCTTGTCAGATCTCAGAAGCTATGAAAGTTCGGTCCTGGTTAGTATTTGGATGGGAGACCACCAGAGAAGTCCAGGTTGCTACACAGAGGCAAATCAACTATGTCTGCATTGACTGGGATGGCCGAGGCTAGCCCAATCTCACCAGATCTCAGACGCTAAGCAGGGTCAGCCCTGTTTAGTGCTTAGATGGCAGACCACTAAGGAAGTCTGGGGCTGCTAGGCAGAGGCAAGCAAGGGCAAACCACTTCTGAGTGTCTCTTGCCTTGAAAACCCCATGCGGCTGTCACGTGTTGGCTACGACTTGATGGCATTTTCCGCCACCAAAACCTGGGAGGCCCAGGTTCAGATCTCTGCTTATGCTGCTGGATGGCCTTGGTTTGCTTTATAGGGCTGTTGTGAAGAATAAAGGACAAGGGAAAACTATGTATATTGGCCTGAGCTCCCTGGAGGAAGGGCAAGATAAAACGAACTAGATAAGGGGTGGTCAAACTTGCTTAATATAAGAGCCACCCAGAATAAATGTCAGATGTTGGAGGGAGGGAGGGAGGGAGGAAGGAAGGAAGGAAGGAAGGAAGATGGGGGCAAGGGGAGGTAGAAAGAAAGCAACTTTATCTTTAAATGCATTCCCCCAGCTGCTGGCTGGCTTGGAGAAGTGATTAAAGAGACAAATGCCTTCTCCAAGCTGGCCCACAGAGCTGTAGGAGCTTTGAGAGCCACAGGATATGTGTAAAAGAGCCACATGTGGCTCCTGAGCCACAGTCTGAACCAGATAAATGTGGCTACTAGAAAAACACTTCCTTAGGAGTAAGCCCCATTGAATAGACTTGACTAGGCTTCTGAGAAGATCTGCTGGGGCTCGCCCTCTGATGAACTGGCTGGTTTTCAGGCCTTGTTTTATACTTTTGTGTCCAATTTTAATACCACATGTCCCATTGTAGAAGGTTTCTAAGCCCAGACTTGGACGCGTTGGGCATTTTAAATTTTCTATCACTTGTCTCTTTGAGCACCGAATCACAGGAAAAGCATCTTGTCAAACTTTTAACAGACATATTGCCGGGGATGAAAGGAATTTAAAGCACAGAGCCAGGCCATGGCTCAGCGGGAGAACATCCGTTTTGACTGCAGAAGGTCCCCAGTTCAATCCCTGGCTAAGATACGATCTCACTCTGCCTAAGATCTTGGAGAATTGCTACCAGGGAGAACAGCCAACACTGAGCCAGACAGATTAACAACGTATTAGCTCATCTCACCTCCCAAAAACAGTCCTTTACTAATCTGGGGAAAGGTTTGAACAAACTCTAAAGTCACAGGATTTTTAAAAAAAATAAAACTAAGCGGTTCAATGAGAATGCTGTCAGTTGCCAAGGAAAAAAAAATATTTTTATGATTCCTGTCCTGCCAAATGGAAATAAAACAATAGCAAAGAGCAGGGTAAATCTAGCAAACAAAATACAGCTTTCTGTATTCTCTCACTCCCATATATGTATATGTACAGATGTTCACAACTGGGGTAAATATAACCCCAACGCCATTGGAGTAAGTGCAATTCACAATAAACTGCAAATAGGGGAGGTCACAAAGCACCATAGGGAAATTGACCTCACTGACAAAGAATACACTGAGTTGCAGAAGATGGAGAACAAAGTTTTACCAGTTTCCACACACACACACACACACATCCACTTCTCTGTATTGGATTAAACCAGGGTGGCCAAATTTGCTTTAGTGTAAGAGCCACACAGAATAAACATCAGACGTTTGAGAGCCGCAAGACATGAATGTCAGATGTTAGAGAGCCACAAGACATGAATGTCAGATGTTAGAGAGCCACAAGACAGAAGGAAGGAAGGAAGGAAGGAAGGAAGGAAGGAAGGAAGGAAGGAAGGAAGGAAGGAAGGAAGGAAGGAAGGAAGGAAGGAAGGAAGGAAGGAAGGAAGGAAGGAAGGAAGGAAGGAAGGAAGGAAGGCAAATAGATTGGGAGAGGAAGAAGGGAGAGGTGAAAAGAAAGCAACTTTAACTTTACATGTATTCTCCAAGCCACTGGCTGGCTTGACTTGGAGGAGTGATAGAAAGAGACAAATGCCTTCTCCAAGCTGGCCAACAGGGTGGTGGGGGCTTTGAGAGCCACACAATGTGTGTGAAAGAGTCACATGTGGCTCCCAAGCCACACTTTGGCCATCCCTGGATTAAACTGTATGATGGTTTTATGATCATAACCAACATGCAAACAACCTGTATTGGTTTTAACACACACACCCTTTTTAGTTGAGGGATGTTCATGTAAGTTCTTAACTCAGCTGGAAGGCTGTTTCCTAAAAAGGACTGCACTACCTATAGGATGACCACCCCAATGTAACCCCCTCTGAACTTTGTGTGCCATGACGACGGTGACTTGCACTGGATGAGAACCCAACGGCAAAATCCCACTTCTGCAAGCAATAACTGCACTGTTAAAAAGCAGGGACCATCTGCAAGCCTTCAACCGGCAGAAGATTCAAAAGACGCTTCCACTTCACTTCTACCGAGTACAACTGCGCAGAAAGCTGTACTTTTCAAATCAAACTTTTCATTTCCGCAACTCGTTTGAGCGACAACTGGCAGCAAGGTGTCAGTTAAAAACGCCACAAGATGGTGCCGCTTTCCCCATGGACGATTCAAAGGGCTTGTCGGGGGGGTCCTCTGATATTGTTCCCCTCCCGAATACAAACCTAAAAATGTTTGTTTATAAAATGTTTTTATTGTATTTTATTGTTTTATCATATGTTGTACTCCTCCCTGAGCCCTACGGGGAATGGGTGGAATAGAAATATACTAAATAAATAAAAGACGCCCTGTGCACCTCCACTGAACAAAAAGGACAAACGGCAGAGGACTTTTCAATGGCTGCAAGCACATGTGCCAATCCTCCAAATCTGCCCGAACCACAGCCAGAGGATTTTCTGGAAACCACACAAAGGGACCTGCGCACAAGCACGTACCACCAAGCTTCAGCAAATGCAAATGCATTTTAATTTACCAGGCCTGCAATCCTAGGCACACTTAATCCGGGAAAGAGTTTCCCTGATGGGATCAACACTGATAGGATGTATTATTATGTGCTCATTTTAATAACTGCTGTTTCTGTGCCCAACTGGGATTATCTGACAGATAAACCGGCAAAACAAGTGGGATGTAAACCAGTCATTCCATTACTTCCAAGTGACCGCTGGCCGGTGAGCACACTGGAACGAGGTGGTTGATGGTTTTGCTCTCTCTGTGGAAGTTGGCAGGGCTGGGATTGTTCCCTCTGCAGATGCTTTTTCTGCAGCGCATCCATTCTCTGCTTGCAAAAGCAGGCCCTTAAACCCTTCGCAGAGCCTGCAAGGTCCATGGGCTACCAGATTCTAAAGCGGAAATGGAGGGGCAGTGGCGGGGGGGGGGGGGAGAGAATGACTGGAGGTGGCTCTGCAAAAAATGGCCAAGGAAACTAGAGAGGGCACAGCTGGTGAACCCATTTGCAGTGCTAATCCAGTGCACGTTTACTCCCAATCAGTGTTACTTCTATGCTGAGTTAGTGTGAACTACCCCACAGTTTTTTTAGCCTCTGGCTCACACATTTTTGTCTTAGCTCAGGAAGGACAGCCCCAGAGCAAACTGATACATGCAGTAGCCAAATTGCTGGCTCGCAACTATAATGCCAGTAGCTCACAAAGTAGAATTCTTGCTCACAAAACTCCACAGCTTAGAGGGAGCATTGCTCCTGTCTAAACACATCCTCAATAGGTTTTGGATGATAATGACTCTGTTTAGGATGGCGTCAGAATCCTAAATGCCGAGCAATCCCCGTAGAAATCCATCCACCTGGATGTAAGAAAATAACTTACAAAGAGACTGCTGTCTTCCTCAGGGATACAGTTTCCCAGCTAACAAAATAATGGGATTCTTTCTGTCATTTTTGAGAATTACATCCTGGAAGGCAATAATTTAGGATTTTTTTTTTTTTAAAAAGCAGAATTCCAGACTCTAATCAGAAACACCCCAAGGCAAGCCCATCCACTTCTCTACAATCAGGTCACTCACAAGGAAATATAACCAAGAAGCAATTTCACTGTCTTTCAAGTCAAGTTGCGAACGAGGCCGAATGAAGTTTTATGATGCGGCTCTCTGTAAACTCCTCGCATTGTGCTCAGTCATCTGTGAACACATAAAAGCTACCCTCTGCCGAGTCATGCCCTGACCTGGATATCCCAGGATAGCCAGATCCTGTCAAAATCAAGGAAGATAGGATGCTAAGAGGAAGACAGGATGCTAAGGAAGGTAGGAAGATCTAGGAAGCTGAGCAGCGTCAGCCCTGGCTAATAATTGGACGGGAGAACACCAAGGAAGTCCAGGGTCATGACTCATGACATGGAGGTCGGCAATGGCACTCTGAACATAAACCCTATAGGTCACCATGAGTCATCTGTGACTTAGTGGCACTTTCCACCATCACCAGTACTTGAGTCACATCCTTGGGTTATCAGGCTCTGCTTTGCCTACTCTGACTGGCAGGTATCTCAGGTGGAAACCTTTTGCATCATCCAAACCCCTTCTGCATTCAAAGCTTAGCCTCTGCTCTGTGGAAGAAGATACTGGATTTATATCCCACCCTATACTCTGAATCTCAGAGCGGTCACAATCTCCTTTACCTTCCCCCGTCCCCACAACAAACACCCTGTGAGTTAGGTGGGGCTGAGAGAGCTCTCCCAGAAGCTGCCCTTTCAAAGACAACTCCTACAAGAGCTATGGCTGACCCAAGACCATTCCAGCAACTGCAAGTGGAGGAGTGGGGAATCAAACCCGGTTCTCCCAGATGAGAGTCTGTGCACTTAACCACCCACCACACCAAACTGGCTGTCATGAATGAAGCTGCTTACACTGAGTTAATCTCTTTGTCTACTCATGTCCGTATTGCCTACTCTGACTAGAGGTGATCCACGTCATGACCCTTTTAATTGGAGATGGTGGGGATTGAACTTGAGACTTCCCGCATGCAAAGCAGAGGATCTGCCACTGAGCGGCAGTCCCCATGTTTGGGAAGGTCAATGGAACTGGCGTTGAAGCAGCAGCAGAATCTCCTGGTCTTCCCCATAACGCAAGCTAACTCAACCAGATGCTGCTAATGTTGTTGCTGGCTCCGTCCCTCTGAACTCCTTCCTCTCCCAAAAGTTTTTTGCTTAGAGGTGTGTTGCTATAGATTAGCAGAACTATAGTTTGCAGTTGATTATTTTCCATACAGGTATTTGCATGCATCCTGTTTCCATTAAAATCAGCCCAGCAAGTACCGGCTGTCGGACCCAGTCACTTCTGATTGGGTCACAACATTTATCTGTTGCAAAGAAGAAAATCTGCCAGCTGCTATGGACAAATCTTTTCCTCCCGCTCTCTGTGATGTTCTGTGACTGCGCTTTAAAGGAAATTGGCCCTGGAGTTAATTGATTAATTAAACCCTCCCTTTCCTCTTCAAGTTCCCACCTTGTGGGCTCCAACTAGACATGACCCTACTTTATATTATTATTATTTTAAAGAAAAGAGGATCCCCTTCCAATCTCTCTCTCTCATCTCTCATTCTATGAAGGTCTCTCATTTAATGAGCAGAGCTACACCAGCTACATACAAATTCAGGGCTGAAGATGCTGCATTGCATTGCAGGTCACAGCTAAAAGCCCTCTGCCCCGGATTCAAATGCTGCCTGCCTCGTGGGAGGGAGGGGGGAGGAGGATTTCACCAAAGTGTCTCCTGCCGCAATGCTGAGCACACAATCAAGGAGATCCAGCGCGTTTACTCAGAAGTCAGTCTCACAAAGTTACAGGTTTACTCCTAAGAAAACATGCCTAGGATGGCAGACAAGGGAGGAATCCCTATGGAAGGTGGGGCCTTGCTTCTGAAGGAAATGCACCTCTGTGTTGCAGAGGTCAACAAATCAAGGGTGTGAAGAGGGTCAGAGGTCCATCAGGGGCTATTAGCCACCAGGTATAGATGGTATAGATGGAATACAACGTCTGGGGCTGTGACGCTCTATATTTTTGGTGCCTGGGGGACAATGGTGGGAGGGCTTCTGGAGTTCTGGCCCCGCTGGTGGACTTCCTGATGGCACCTGGGTTTTGGCCACTGTGTGACACAGAGTGCTGGCCTCAATAGGCCACTGGCCAGATTCAGCATGATTTCTGGGGCAGTGATGCTCTGTATTCTTAGTGCTTGGTGCTTAGTGTCACAGTGGGAGGGCTTCTAGAGTTCTAGCCCCACTGGTAGACCTCCTGATAGCACCTGGGATGAGCCATTGGCCTGATCCAGTATGGCTTCTCTTTTGTTCTTAAGGGGGGGTGCACTATCCAGTCTCAGAGTAAGCACCCCTTGGCTTAGTACCTGGACTCCTTAAAAGGGAAGGGAACTTGGTTCTAATAGCGATGTTTCAGGAGGACGGAGGTTGAAGTCATGGGCTCTCCAAGGAAAGGCCTCCCAAAGAAGGTCTTCTAAACACCTGGAGCAAAAAAAGTTCTGAGGGCAGTCCTAAAGACACACACAAGGGAATAAGCAACTTAATGGGGAGCTCAGACCTGAACAAGCTAGGCTAGCCTGAGCTGAGGTCTTGGAAGGTAAGTAAAGACAGGCGTGGTTAGTATTGGGATGGGAGACCATTAAGGAAGTCCAGGGTCACTATGCAGAGGTAGGCAATGGCAAACCACCTCTGAATGTCTCTTGCCTTGATCTGGATGGCGCAGGCTAGGCCAATTATCAGATCTCGGAAGCTAAGCAAGGTTGGCCTGGGTGAGTATTCGGACAGGAGACCACCAAGAAAGGCTAGGGTCACTATGCAGAGGCAGGCAATGGCAAACCACCTTGAAGCATCTCAAACCTTGACCTGGATGGCCCAGGCTAGCCCAATCTTGTCAAATCTCCAAAGCTAAGCAAGTTCGGCCGGGGGTGAGTATTTGGATGGGAGACCGCCAAGGAAGTCCGGGGTTGCTATGCAGAGGAAGGCAATGGCAAACCACCTCCCACCTCTGTTGCCTCAAAAACCCCATGGGACCACTATGTCAGATGAAATTCAACATCACTTTCCACAACCACGGCAGCCCTGACTCGGACAGCTGAGACTTGCCCCATCTCATCAGCTCTCGGGTTCAGTTTTTCACATTTGGATAGGCTGGCATCTGAGGAAGTCCAGGGGGTCACTACGCAGAGGCACGCAATGGCAAACCACTCCTGAACATCTCTTGCCCCGAAATCCCTACTGGGTCCTAAGTCTGCTCTACTATTTGACAGTCCTTTGGAGGCACACAACGCAACGGGGCTTACTTCTGAGTAAACCTGTGTTGTCAACCACCTGTGGAGTTCTGTTGTCCCTTTTTGGTGGGGGGGGGGGCTGTGGTCAGTGTTCCCTTTAAGCTGAGTTCGCCTTAGCTAGCTCACAGATTTTTTAGCCTCCAGCTCACACATTTTTGTCCTAGCTCAGGAAGCATGACCCCAGATCACACTAATTTACGCAGCAGCTCACAGCTAATGCCAGCAGCTCACAGCTTTAATCGCAGCAGCTCACAAAGTAGAATTTCTGCTCACAAGACCCTGCAGCTTAGAGGGAACATCGGTTGGGGTTACCTGAAATCGCTGTACGGGTGGATGATCCAAAAGCCAGCGGACTTGACCCTCTCCTGCTCCCTCTCCACGGCCTTCTGGCTGCCGAACATCCTCAAGGAGAACTTGTTGACCCCGGGCTGGAGCATGGCCCCGAACTGGCGCTGCATGAAGCCGGCCTGGCCCAGGCGCAGCTCCTCGTCGGGGGAGATCTGGTCGCCCCCTCCGCCGCCTCCTTCGCCCGCTTCCACCTTGATGGAGGCCGAGGCCGAGGCTTGGGGCTGGGCGTCGGCGGGCGGCTCCGGCTCGGCCGCGTCCAGGAGGCCCGAGGGCGGCGTCGGCGTTGTCGGGCTGCCTTCCTCGCCGGGCGACGCGGCGTCCCCTTCGCTGCCGATCAGGCGGCGCTCCTCCGCGGCGTCGTGCTGCGAGTGGCGGCCGGCCAGCGACGAGAGGCTCCCCTTGAAGCGCCGGCAGTCGCCGTTGGTGCTCGACTTGGCCCGGCAGCCGGCCCCGGCCGCCCCCTCGGCGCTCTCCGCCGTCACCTCCCGGCCGCCGCAGCCCCCCGGCCTGGACGCCTCGGCCGCCGCCGCTGCCGCCCCCAAGCCCGGGGCGCCCCCCGAGGGCGAGGCCAAGGCCAAGGGCTTGAGCTTGATGCTTTTGCGGCGCGCGTCCCGGCCTTCGCCGCCGCCGCCCTCCTCTTCCTCCTCGTCCATGATCGACGCCTTGGGGCCCATCTGCTGGGGCAGGCTGTAGAGCCGCTTGCGCATCGACGGCGGCAGGCGCTCCATGGCTGCGCCAAGCAGGGCGCGGGGTCGGAGGCGCCGGCTGGGAGGGCGGCCAGGGGGGCCCCTTGCCTGCCCCCGCCCACCTCAGGCCACTGCGGGCTGCCGGAGGGGGCTCCGCTTCATCGCCTGCGGGGCACGGCAGGCGCGCGGGCTGGCCCCCCAAGTCCGGTCTCGCGGCGGGGGGAGGGGGCGGCTAGCTGGCGTCCCACTGGGCCGAGCGGCCGGCTGCGCCCGCTCCGTCCGCTGGCAGAGCCCGGGGGGGCAGCGGCGGGCCCTTCAGCGCCCGGGCTTGGCTGGCTGCAGGCGCCCTGGACATGTTGGGGGCTCCCGGGTGGCGGCGCGCGGCGGCGGCGGCGTCGGGGAGACAGCAGACATAATAATCACAAAAAAGGCGAGCCGAGGCGCGGGGCGCGGGGAGGGGAAACGCGGGGATCACAGGGGGGGAGTGGGACGTCGCCTCCCCATGGCGCTGCCCTCCAACCCCGCCACCTGCTTGCAAAAAACGCGAATTGCAAAAAAGCAAAACCCGAATTGCAAGAAAAATGAAATAAAAGCGGCTTGCAACTCCTCGGCCCCGCGCTCAGCAACCTGCAGCATCCAGCGCTCGGGGGCTCTGCTCTGACATCACTGCCATTCCCGCTTCCTCATGCAGCTGACTGGGACTGAGGGGAGAGGAGGGGGGGGGGAGAGAAATATTCATGAAAGCAGCTGATCCGATTGGGTTGCCATAGGAGCCACCGCTGCCAATGGGCTCTGCCTACCTGAGCTGGCACCCCCACCCCGACTTCTTAAAAGGGCAACGCCCGGTCGGGAAGGTGTGCGCATAAAAAAAAAAAAAAGGTACGTGCTTTGAGGAGGGGGGCGCAAAAAACCCCCCCTGCACGCTGGAAATGGCTTGGTCTTTGCATTGCAGAGCTCTCCTTATGACCTCCGCGATTACCCGCTCTCCGTTTCAACCCCGGGTCTCTCGCGTTAAATTGCATTCAAATCCCAGACTCTTTGCACGCCCCTAAACTGAGCACGAACTCCAAGATTTTTGCATCGTCTCTCTACACCCGCCCGTCTCCCCCCCCCCCTTCCAAAAATGCACCGCATATCTGTCCTTTGAATCAGTTGTGTTTGACCCCTCTGGCTTCTTGCACTGAATTGCCTTTCAAGCTCGCACTCTAGACTGAGCACGGACTCGGCAAGCCAAGATCTTGCATCGTCTCGCTCACACTTCTGTTCCGGGGGCTAAATGCAACCATCCCTCCCCCCAAAATAAAAACCACTCTGCGAGCCCTGGACAGCTTGAAGGGCTACCAATGGACGGCGCATCCAGCCAGGACAGCAAGAAAGGTGCCTTAAGATATTGCAGACTTAACGCGCAGACGTACAGCGCGCAAGCAGCCGGTGAGGTTGGACGGACATGGTTTTAAAGCAGCCTTCTTCGCCGGATTATTCAGAAAGCCGGGAGGCTGGCATTTAAAGCTGCCAATCACTCATCACACACACACACACACCGGTCAAAAAAAAATTGGCAACCCGCGCGCGATTAGAACTCCCTTTCCGTTTTTACACCGGAAGGCTGAAAAGCTCTTTAAGTGACACTAGAGAATTCGAAGCCTATCGAGGAAGGGCTATAATTGTATTTCATTTATGCATTTATATCAGGGGTGGCCAAACTTGCTTAACATAAGAGCCGCATAGAATAAAAGTCAATGTTTGAGAGCTGCAAGACATACATATTAGGGAAGGAAGGAGATGATAGATAGATAAATGTATGGGGGAGGGAGAGGCAAAAAGAAAGCAACTTTAAGTGCATTCTCCAAGCTGCCAGCTGGTTGGAGAAGTGATTTAACGAGAGAAATGCCTTCTCCAAGCCAGCCCACAGGGTGGTGGGGGCTTCTAGAGCCACGCAATATGTGCGAAAGAGTCGCATGTGGCTCCTGAACCACAGTTTGGCCACCCCTGATTTATATCCTGCCCTTATCCACAGTGGAGATCCCAGGCAGCTTGTATCATTCTCCTTGCCTCCCTTTTATCCTCACAACAACCCTGGGAGGTGGGTTAGGCTGGGAGAGTGTGATTGTGATTGGTCCATGGTCATCACCAATGTTCCCTCTAAACTGCAGAGTCTTGTGAGGAAAAATTCTACTTTGTGAGCTACTGGTGTTAAAGCTGTGAGCTACTGGCATTAAAGTTGTGAGCTACTGCATAAATTATTGCGCTCTGGGGCCATTTTCCCTGAGCTAAGACAAAAATGTGTGAGCTGGAGGCTAAAAATCTGTGAGCTAGCTCACATTCACTCAGCTTAGAGGGAACACTGGTCATCACCCAGCAAGCTTCTGTGGCACCAGTGGGGATTCAAACCCGGGACTCCCAGGTACTCATTGGACTCTCTTAAGCACTACACCATACTTGCTCTCTCCACAGAGTTGCGTGCCACACTCAAGCACCCATTTGCCCTATTTTTTCCCCTGAAGAGACTTTTTAATACTTTCAATGTCACAGTGTCCGCTCAGAGAACCATTTTTCAATTTCTGGTTAAAATTTCTGATCATTGGCATCTGATCAGGGCTTTTTTCTTTTAGCAGGAATGCACAGGAACACAGTTCCGGCTGGCTTGGTGTCAGAGGGTGTGGCCTAATATGTAAATAAGTTCCTGCTGGGCTTTTTCTATGAAAAGGTCCTGGGCAAAACAATGGGGATATCGGGGGTGTGGCCTGATACGCAAATAACTTTGATGTGCTTATTCTGTAAAAAAAAAAAGCCCTGCACCTGATTTTAAAAAAACGCCACACTTTATTGCTCCTTGCTTATATCTATTTGACCCAGGCTGTTTGTTCCATTCAAGACTCCATCTCAGAGAGTGAATTTCTCGAGATCACTGGATCAAGATCAACCTCCAAAAGGGGAGGAGGAGGCGTTCCTTAACAGCAGACCAAAGCTTCTGAAACCTCGGAACATCTGTAAAAAAGGTATCATGGTTGTAATTTGGGGGCAGGAATGTTCTCTGCTGCCAGTCACATTTCAACAAGGGTATTAAAACCACCCACAACATTTATAATGGTGCCAAAGCTGTGTTTCACAGATCTCAGGGCCAGTATTTTTTTTTTTAATCTAGCATTATTGATTACTCAAGTTGCCAGCTCCTGGCTGGGAAATAGCTAGAGATTTGGGGGTTGAGGAGGGGGAGGGTTGGGAAGGGGGGGGACACCACATTTTAAGAAGGATATAGACAAGCTGGAACGGGTCCAGAGGAGAGCAACAAAGATGGTGAGGGGTCTGGAGACCAAGTCCCATGAGGAAAGGTCGAAGGAGCTGGGGATGTTTAGCCTGGAAAGGAGGCAGCTGAGAGGTGATAGGATCACCATCTTCAAGTACTTGAAGAACTGTCATGTAGAGGATGGGGAGGAATTGTTTCCTGTGGCCCCGGAAGGTAGGACCAGAACCAATGGGTTGAAATTAAATCAAGAGTTTCCAGCTCAACATTAGGAAGAACTTCCTGACCGTTACAGCGATTCCTCAGTGGAACAGGCTTCCTCAGGAGGTGGTGGGCTCTCCTTCCTTAGAGGTTTTTAAACAGAGGCTAGATGGCCATATGACAGCAATGAAGATCCTGTGAATTTAGGGGGAGGTGTTTGTGAGTTTCCTGCATTGTGCAGGGGGTTGGACTAGATGACCCTAGATGTCCCTTCCAACTCTATGATTCTATGATTCATTGGGGTATAATGCCATAGAGTCCACCTTCCAAAGTGGCCATTGACTCCAGGGGAACTGATCTCTGTGGCCTGGAGATCTCCAGCCACCACCTGGGGGTCAGCAACCGTATCACGAATAGTGTTTGGGGCATCTGTGGGGTTGTTCCCTACCCCAGCCTTGACCTGGACAGCCCAGGCTATTCTGATCTCATCAGATCTCAATAGCTAAGCAGGGTCAGCCCTAGTCAGTGCTTGGATGGGAGACCACCAAGGAAGTCCGGGGTTACTATGCAGAGGCAGGGAATGGCAAACCACCTCTATTTGTCTCTGCCCTGACTTGGATGGCTCAGGCTAGCCTGATCTCATCAGATCTCAAAAGCTAAGCGGGTCAGCCCTGGTCAGTATTTAGATGGGAGACCACCAAGGAAGTCCAAGGTTGCTCTGCAGAGGCAGGCAGTATCAAACCGCCACTGAATGTCTCTTGCCTTGAGAACCTCATGGGGTCACCATATGTTGCCTTGATGGCAAAATCCCTCCCCCGAACACATTGCTGCCTGTGGTGGGGAAAATGTTTCCCAGTGAAGCCCGCTGCTTGTGCTAGTGGCCCCAGGGAGCAGCATACATAGGGATACCCGACGCTTGACTGACATTGAGGCTCAAACTGATGAAGCACTCTTGCCTAGCATGTGTAGCAAGATAGAATCTTGGTCTGGATTTGCTGCAGCCCCATATTTATCTAACATCACGTATGAAAAGTACAGATGGGCCTCCCTTCTAATGTATTGCAAGCAGGGGTGGAATTTTAGCAGGAGCTCCTTTGCATATCAGCCCCCCCCCCCGATGTAGCCAATCGTCCAAGAGCTTACAAAATAGAGCCTTGTAAACTCTTGGGAGGATTGGCTACATCAGGAGTGAGTGGGCTAATATGCAAAGGAGCTCCTGCTAGAATTCCACCCCTGATTGCAAGGAAGGTTTCTTCGCTGGCCTGTCCACCAAAGATGCTGTGTATGCTCAGAAAAGGAAGCTGAAACTGTCACTCACATTCTTTTACACTTAGACAGATGCAAGTGAGCAGTCGAGTTGGTCTGAAGCAATAGAACAAAGCAGTAAACAAGTTGCATCTTTAAGACTAACTTTTATTCAGAATGTAAGCTTTTGTATGCTCTTAATCAAACTTCATCAGACAAAATGGAATGGCAAGCTATCTTTAAATATAGAGAAAATGGGCAGTGAGTTGGTATGTAGAGTCATGGGAACTTCTGCTTTTTATCACCCTCCACTGCTGTTACAGCCCAGTTAACTATACTAAACAAACAAACACAGACCCCAATTTGGGATTCTTTTAATCTGCTAAACACATTCCCATGACTCTACATACCAACTCATTGCCCACTTTCTCTGTATTTAAAGATAGCTTGCCATTCCATTTTGTCTGATGAAGTCTGCTTAAGAGCATACGAAAGCTTACATTCTGAATAAAAGTTGGTGTTAAAGGTAAAACTTGTCTACTGCTTTGTTCTTTTACACAGTGAGCTCTGTTCCAGAGAGAGACATCAGTTAATATTTTCATTACTCCCTAAATTGAAACCTCTGGATAATTATCTGAAATTTGCAGAAGTCGTGCTACTGAAATACTTATTGGAAGATACTAAGAAGTCTGTAACTCAGGCAGTAGCAAAATATTGGGTTTTAGACATAAATAAGCGGAAGGTTTTTTTAACAAAGTAGAGACGGTTAATAATGCAATTTTTAAGGTTTAACACTGATGGAATTTAAATACCAGAATGCTTTTATGTAGTGAGAAATTATGGTCTGTGACTATGAGATTTTGTATATTGTTATTGCTGCTCAATTGACCGTAATAAATTGGAACTGGATAGCCGAGAGAGATCTCCCAGCCAGGTCCTGAGGACCATATCCCCAGCTGCTCAGCTTGAGGGAGCCCACCTTTTCAACCAGTTCCTCTTTCTATGGTTTCAGCTCCCTGTTTCCTTTGGGCTGGTGGTGATAATTTAGGGGGAGATTTAGGGAGAACCAAGAGCCCCGTGGTGCAGAGTGTTAAAGCTGCAGCACTGCAATCCTAAGCTCTGCTCACGAGTCATGACCTGAGTTCGATCCCCAGTGGAAGCTGGGTTTTCAGGTAGCCGGCTCAAGGTTGACTCAGCCTTCCATCCTTCCGAAGTCAGTAAAATGAGTACCCAGCTTGCTGGGGGGAAAGTGTAGAGGACTGGGGAAGGCAATGGCAATGGGGAAGGTGTGGCCCATAAAAAGTCTGCCGTGAAAGCAACGTCACCCCAGAGTCGGAAACGACTGGTGCTTGCACAGGGGACCTTTCCTTTCCTTAGGGAAAACCAAGGAGGGTGAGAAAGGCCAAGTGACCCCCATGCCCAGGACCCGAACACGGGGAAGAAATGAGTGCATTTGATTTTGCCAGTGTCTCAGGCTGGAGAAAGGCTCTAGTGATCCAGCCTGAACTGCAAGCCCGCTACTGGGAGCCTGAGACGTGACAGAGATCACAAGTCTCCATGAGTCTTTCAAATGAAATTACAGCCACACATGGCTGTGATTCAGTTTACAGCCAGGCAGGGTGGAGTGGGGATGGAGGGGAATGGGTTTTATAACATTCATAAAGGGGGGAAAGATGGGTTCCTCTCAGGGCTTCTCTTGAGCAAGAACGCACAGGAACGAAGTTCTGGCTCGCTTGGTGTCAGGAGGTGTGGCCCAAGATGCAAATGAATTCCTGCTGGGCTTTTTCTACAAAAAAGCTCCATGTGAAACAATGGTGACACCAGGGGGTGTGGCTTAATATGCAAATGAGTTCCTGCTCAGCTTTTCCTACAAAAAATGCCCCGGTTCCTTCCATATGGAGTTCAATGTCAATAATCCTTAGTATTTAGTCTTAAAAGTGGGGTTTCAGCAATCTGCTCAGCCCCTGAGAGCCAGCAAGGTATAGTGCTTAAACGGTCAGACTATGAGACTCAGATTCAAGTCCCACCTTGTGCTGCGGAAGCTTGTTGGTTGGGTGACCTTGGACCAGTGGCATGCTCTCAGCCAAACCTATCTCACAGGGTAGTCGCAAGAATAAAATGGAGCAGAGGATCATGAAGCAAACCACTTTGGGTCCCAGATTAGGAGACCCTGGTTCAAATCTCCAAGTTGTGCCCTGAAGAGGTGACATGATAGAGGTTTACAAGATTATGCATGGGATAGACAGAGAAAGAAGTATTTTTCTCCCTTTCTCACAATACAAGAACTCATGGGCACTCAATGAAATTGCTGAGCAGTCTGGTTAGAACGGATAAAAGGAAGTACTTCACCAAAAGAGTGATTAACACATGGAATTCACTGTCACAGGAGGTGATGGCAGCTATAAGCATAGAAGGCTTCAAGAGGGGATTGGATCAATATATGGAGCAGAGGTCTGTCAGTGGCTATTAGCCACAAGGTATAAATGGAAGTCTGGGGCAGTGATGCTCTGTATTCTTGGTGCTTGGTGGGGGGTACAGTGAGAGAGCTTCTGGTGTCCTGGCCCAATTGGTGGCACCTGTTTTTTTAGCCACTGTGTGACACGGAGTGTTGGACTGGATGGGCCATTGGCCTGATCCAACATGGCTTCTCTTCTGTTCTTAGGATTGCTGGGTGTCCTTGAGCCAGTCACATGCTCTCCACCTAACCAACCTCATAGGGTTGTTGTGAGGATAAAATGGAGGAGAGGTGATCCACGTAAGCCACTTTGGTCCCCATTGGGAAGGAAGGTGAAATAGAAATAAAGGAAATTAATATATGAAATGAGCTGCTGAATTTCCCTTCTGCTTTCTTCTGCACTTCTCCCACCCATTTTCTCCGATTAACATTTTTGGAGCCCTCCCCTTCCCCATTTACATTTTTGGTGACACTATCTTGTCTGTCATATTTCAAAAATCAATTAAAATTAGCATTCTCCCCCCCCCTAAATATTCTGCTTTTTAAATTGTACTAGTTTTAGGCTGGGTTCATCCAAGGATGATGGATGGGAGTTCCTACTTGGGGTCAAACCAGAGATGCTAACATTTTACGGGGACTAACATTTGCAACTATTTATTAACATAAAAAAAGAAGGTTTAACATCTCACTATCCTCAGAGGTGAAACAAAGGCCTCCAATGACACTTGCTGCTAGATAGGAGGCCTGTGAATAATGGCACAAAGGCTCTGTTTTGACCCATTTATCCACGTGGTCTCTTCTGTTGGGAGTCATCCATCACTATGTATCGAGAATAAACCAATTACGTGGAAAGAATGGATTGATCGGGGGCATACGCACGTTGAATGATTTATTAGAAAGGAGAGAGGATGCCTCTTTCTTTAGAATTGGCTAAGAAATATCAACTTTGCACCAAGCCATCAGTGGTACGTAAAATCTCATTTATTAACATTTTTGGAACTGGGAATTTGTGTGGCGTCTCCTCTTCTGGACACAGTGAAGGTCTTAGATTCAATAGCCACAGCAAAATAGTGAGCCAGTGATTGTACCTAAATGGTGACAAAGTTATTGAGAAGAATCCCCACTCTCTGGCAGGGCTAGAGTCCAGTCCATTAAAACCTGAAGAGACCAACACAATTTGTTGGTTTCATTCCTGTATAAAATGTAACTTTTACCTCAGTTTTCTCATCCCGGCCTATTCCTACCCAACTGTGCCTGTTTAATAAAACCAGCATTCCTGTTTGATCTTTACTTCATGTCGAGTGGCATTTAGAAAGAGAATATCAAGAGGACGCTTGCTTTTCTACAATAAATCTCTGGCCTGTGCAGAAGCCAGTTAACTTCATGATCGCAAAGTGGGACATGGAAAAAATTATAATTTGTGTGTCGACACTCGCTACTAGGGGACAATTAACAGGGAACAGCAGCTTTGGCGGGGGGAAATCTGCTTCACAGAAATGAACAAGCGAGGGTTCTGTTTGATAGTGTTGGGATTTGAACCCACGCCATCAAAATTGCTATTAGTTTTGAGAGTCAAAACTCTCAAAACTAATTCCTGTCTCACTGGTCCCAAAGATTCTACTGGACTCGAATTCAGCTCTTCTACTGCAAACTAACATACCTGCTCTCTTTTAACTAGCCTGTGAAAGGAACCTGGGGAACAGATTCTGGCAAGCCCATTCAGATGACTCAACAGGAAAAAAAGCCTTTCAGATTTGCTCTGAATTCAGTTCCAGATATTCAAACAGCTTTATTTCCAGTTTATCTCCCTGCAGTCTAAATAGGAGCACATTCAAACTAACAACAATAAAACCACAGAGACCACAGAGTTAACATTATCAGCTTAATGAAAGAGAGGGGGAGAGAGAGAAATGGAAACCAGTTTCCATTTGCGCCGCAAAAGCCGCGGGACTTTGCGGCTCTTCCGGGTGCTCCGCAACAATTGGTGCGAAATCCGCGCAGATCCTGCGTGGTGAAGAGGGGCGTCGCTGCCGATTAAGGTCAGTGCGAAGATGCCCTAGATTTAAGTGGAGCAAACCAACAAAATCAACAGAAGGACAAGGTAAATAGAGAAGAGAGGGCACACGGCAGATAGCTCCATTGGAAGGCACACCGGCAAATGAGGGGCCACCACAGAAAAGACCCTTTCTTTCATATTCACCTGCCTTGCCTCAAAAGTTAGGGATACACAGAGAAGGGCCTCTGATGTTGGATGGAAACGTACAGGTGGGGCAGAGGCTGCACTAATTGTGTGCAACATATTCTTCAGACAAGGAAAAGCATCTTGCACGATTTTCAGAAAAGTTATTTAGCAATGAACAACCTCCCATTCAGCTTCCGCCAATCAGACTGATTTGGAAGAACTTGCTCAAATGCAACAATGTCTTCCCAAATTCCAATGGAAATCTGATTCCCCTCTTCTCCCTTCAAGGGAGGGAGGGGCTTTTATTTCCAGATGACTGGGATAGGAGCCTCTTCCAAAAATAAGAATCAAACAGATTCCATCCATGTTGTTATTTTCCCTAGCACCAGCTAATTTATTTAAAATAGTTCAAGGAGGTTGGGGGGAATGAGAAACAACTAGATTAGAATCCAGGGGCACCTGAGAGAAAGGTTTTCTGGCTCCTTTTGTCATGTAGCAAGTCAAGAAACAGATTCGAATCCAAAAGGACCTTAGAGACCAACAAGGTTTTAGGGTGTAAGCTTTCAAAAATCAAAACTCTTTTCTTCAGATACCAAGTTAAGAAACAGATTTTACTCCAGTGGCACCGTAGAAACCAACATGACTTTTGGAATATGAACTCTGGAGAATCAAAGCTCCTTTTGTCAGATACCAAGTCAAGAAACAGTTAAGGAAGAGGAAGAAGAAGAAAGATGATGATGATGATATTGGATTTATATCCCACTGTATACTCTTAATCTCAGAGTCTTAGAGCAGCTTACAATCTCCTTTACCTTCCTCCTCTACAATACTCTCACAGGAGCTGCCCTTTCAAGGACAACCTCTACGAGAGCCATGGCTGACCCAAGGCCATGTCAGCAGCTGCAAGTGGAGAAGTGGGGAATCAAACCAGATAAGAGTCTGCACAGTTCTCCCAGATAAGAGTCTGCGCACTTAACCACTACACCAAACTGAAGAAGAGGAAGAGGAGAAGTTGGTTCTGTACTTCTTGACTACTCAAAGGAGTCTCAGAGCAGCTTATAATCGCCTTCCCTTCCGCTCCCCACAACAGACACCCTGTGAGGTAGATGGGGATGAGAGAGAGAACTGCTATTGAGAGAACAGCTCTGAGAGAACTGTGACTGGCCCAAGGTCACCCAGCTGGCTGCATGTGGAGGAGTGGGGAATTAAACCCGGTTCTCCAGATTAGAGTTCACTGCTCTTTAACCACTACACCACAGCTGGTGTCTAAGGAGCTGCTAGCCTTGAGTCTAACTTACCGACTAGAGACCATCATGGCTACCCTCCAAAACAAGTCAATAAAGGCTCTGAAACTGATACAGAAGCTTTCCAGTCACCAACGTCAAACAGGTCTTGCTGCAGGAGTCAACTTGATCTTTCCATCATGCATTTCTTTTTATAGGAGTTTCTCTGCATCCTAGTGGCCAATGAATAATGAATACCAGTTGCAAAGAAATCAAATAAATGCAAATATATCTTCCAATAATTAAGCCATGAAATTCACGGGGTGACCTTGACTGGGTTAGCTCCTCTCAGCCTAACTGACCTCACAGGGTTGTTGTGAGGATAAAACAGAGGGGGTGGTGGGAGGCAGGTACGATGTTCTCAGTTCCTCAGTGGAAGAGCAGGATAAAAATGTAATAAATGCATTAATATGGGGAACAGGATGCAGGACTAGATACAGCTTTAGTCTGATCCAGCAGAGGTTTAGTCTGAGCCATCTAAAGGATTAAGGGTGCCAGCCTCTGTAATTAAAAACATGCTACAAAATGTAATGTTGGATGATCTGGTTATTCCTATTTCATGCCCTCTTTCTATGAGGCTGACGCAGAAGCATATTAAATCATATTTCTTAAATTAACAAATTCCAGCAATGGGCTGAAACGGAGGTTGTCAACCCACAGGCGGGGCCTGGAGATCTCCCGGAATCACAACTGTCCTCTGAACTACAGTGCCCCTGGGAAAAATGGCTGCTTCGAAGAACAGACTCTATTATATTATACCATGCTAGGGTCCCCCCCCCCCAACCACCACACTCCAAGCCCCAGGCTGCACCCAAAAATCCCCAGGAATCTTCCAATCAAAATTGGCAACTCTGTTTGCTGTCTTGTCACAGGTGACTTATGGCAACCCCATCGCATTTTAAGGGAAGGGACATTTAGAGGTGGGTTGCCATTGCCTGCCTCTACATAGCAACCCTGGACTTCCTTGGTGCTCTCCCATCTGAACACTATCCAGGGCTCCACAAAGTCTACACACCAAAAGAGAAAGCTCCTATGATTTAAAACTATTCTTCTGTTTGATCACTTGGGTGCAAAACCTAGCTGTCACTCCATTTATTCATTTATTATTTATTTATTCCTTTAAATTTCTCTCCCGCCCTCTCCACAAGTAGACTCAGGGTGACTAACAATCAGTTCTATAAAACAGTTTAAAACCACTAAAATACAATTTAAAACATTATATGGTGCTATGCAACTTCAATACGATGGGATTGTTGGTATTTCATCAACCAGCAGTTTTCCCAGAGATATCTTATCTGTTAGCACTTTAAACTGTTCCAAAATAGGGAGAATTGTCTTGTCCCTAACTTCCTTATAGAAGGGACAATGAATAAGAATATGTACTGCTGCTATGTACTAGAATTTTATCTACATTTTAATGTTGTTGTTGCACTATGGATATGTATTTTAGTAGTGTACCTTTGACAGATTTGTACTTTTTATTACTGATAGATTTGTACTTTTTACCTGGTCTATGACTGTTATAATAAACACTGACTGACTATCCAGGGCTGATTCTCGTTGGCTTCTAAGATCTGACAAGATTGGGCTTGCCTGGCGGGGGCAGGGGGAAGAAATAGAAGAAGAAGAAGTAGAGGAGGAGATTGGATTCATACTCCACCCTCCACTCAGAGTCTCAGAGCATCTGACAATCTCCTTCCCTTCCTCTGCCTACAACAGACACCCTGTGAGGTAGGTGGGGCTGAGAGAGCTCTGAGAGAACCATAACTGACCCAAGGTTACCCAACTGGCTTCATGTGGAGGAGTGGGGAATCAAACTTGATTCTCCGTATTAGAGTCCGCCACTCTTAACCACTACACCAAACATAGCTAAAAACAATGACTGAAACCTTTATCAGTTTGATTCTAAACCAAGTCCGATGACGTAAAGGTTTTACCCCCATGACAACTACCACCATATGACGATCTATTTCTAATTGCAATTGTTTACTTGGAAGCATTAACTCAGTCCCATTCACTTGGAGTTCCTGGACCTTTCAAAACAAATCCCACAATGAAAATTGGTTGTAGGCAGGGAAATGGGGGGATCTTGTGGCACCTTAAAGAGAGAGCATTGTTTTAAGGTCTTTCAATGAGCTTTAAAAAAAAAAAAAAAAAGCAGCAGTATTTGGCAAAGCACGTAGTTGCTTCTTAAAATCTGGAAAAGACAATATTCTAGCCCTGGTTACCAATTACATTCATTTTTTTCCCCCTCTTGAGTAACAGCGAAGGACCTATTTTCTTTCATCTCTCAAAAAAGGTGCTTTTAAAGGCACTTTTAGAATGGATAATTATTTAAATAGCCCAAAGAGGGCTGGAGAAACAAGCACTCTGGAACACAGAGTACCAGGAGAATAGATGGACACAGAAAAAAAAAACCCTACACTGTTATTGTAAAGCTTTAGGAACCCTAACTTTCAGATTTGGGGAGGTTTGTTTTCCTTTTGGCACTGAATGATTGCCTTTACTTGGGGGTGACCATTTGGAGTTTACATTTTAAAATGCCCCTTGGACTTTAAAAAAACAAACAGAAATATCTTCGCCTCCCACACAAGCTTGATTTACGGGATATGAAGGTGTGGGATATTAAAGTGTTTCTAGAAAGTGGGCAGGGTCAGGTGAGGCTTTTGCCCAGCAAGACTTCTGATTGGCTAGGCAGATTTTTTTAAATTGTTTGACAGCAGCTGTCACCACAGCACAAGCATCTTCACAGCATGATGGAAGGTAAGCCATTTTTTCGGTAGCATCACCTCCTGTGGTAGCCATTTTGTGGCTGTGTCCACCACGCTGCATATAGGGTTGTCAATCCCCAGTTGGGTTGTCAATCCCCTACACTTTCCCCCCAGCTGGGTACTCATTTTACCGACCTCAGCAGGATGGAAGACTGAGTCAACCTGAGCCAGCTACCTGAAACCAGTGGGATCAAACTCAGGTTGTGAGCAGAGAGTTTAGACTGCAGTACTGCTGCTTTTCCACTCTGCACCATGGGGCTTTCATAGCACGTTGCCTGAGCGCATATCAGGTGTTTAGAACATTTCTTTTTCTGCACCCCAGTTCATTCCTATACTATTTGGGTAGGAAATCCCAAATTCTGGTATATTGTAGAAAAAACACGATGTTGAGTTAAAACAAAACAAAACCCTAATAGATCATGCTCATCTTTGGAATGCCAGTTCTGATTCAGGATGTGCCTGGAGATTTAGAAGCAGTACCTGGGAATGGACATTCATTTCTTCTATAGTTCCTCCCAAGTAGCCTTGACATTTTCCTGCTTCTTTTGCTTAATGAGCCTTGTACTGAGCTTTTTGAAATTTTAAATCCTTTAAAAGAATAGCCTCAGGATTACCTCTGAATTTGGAATAATTTTTGTTAAGAAAGTTCTTTGCTTTTCTGCACTTTAAATCAAACCACGATTTATGGAAGAGAGGCCTATGTTTTTGAGGTCTCTGGCTTGCCCTGACCACTGTCTGCTGAATTTCTGATATAATTTGGTTATAATTATATATACAGACATCAGTATCAGTTGCATTTACTAGTCTGTGTAGAATGTGTTTAGCAGTCTCAGATCTTGTAAAAGTGGCAATTCTCCCTTCTAAAGTGGCCTTCCATCTAGGACGCTTATAACAGTCCCCAGCCATTAAACCCAGCCTTGTACTGCAAGGTTTGTTGTAATGCAAAGCTAGAACTTGTGCATTTTTTTTTTTTCAAAATAGGGGATAGATGATCACTCTCACAATGAGGGGCAACTTCAAAGTGTTCAATGTATTGTGCTATCTCCTAAATTGCTGGCTTCTGCTGTGAATAAACTTGAAACTGAAAACATTTCTCCTAGAATCTATGACCTGCCCATACAGCCTGCCCTCTAAAGTTGCCATTTCCCCCAGGGGAACTGATCTCTGTAGTTTGGAGATCAGTTGGAATTCCCAGAGATCTCCAGGCCTTACCTGGAGGCTGGCAACCCTATGTGTGGCCCTATAGTAGTCAAGATGCTGATGCCCCAGAGGAATCCATTCATAATATCTTCCTATCATGGATAGGAGTGTGTCCTCTACTTATCAAGCTCACATGGGAATGTCATATAAGCAGTAGATTGTCTCTGGGTGTTCACCATTTGGTTTCCTCTACCACTCCAGCCTTTCCAGAGTTTGAAATGAACATATGAAGAACATATGAAGCTGCCTTATACTGAATCAGACCCTTGGTCCATCAAAGTCAGTATTGTCTTCTCAGACTGGCAGAGGCTCTCCAGGGTCTCAAGCTGAGGATTTTCACGCCTACTTGCCTGGACCCTTTTTGGAGATGCCAGGGATTGAACCTGGGACCTTCTGCTTCCCAAGCAGATGCTCTACCACTGAGCCACCGTCCCTCCCGCACTAAATCTGGCACTAAAGGAGCAGATATACACTAGGAGTAGGAATGCCAGCCTTCAGGTGGGACCTGGGGATCCCCTGGAATTACAGCTCATTTCCAGTATACAGTTCCCCTGGAGAAAATGGAGGCTGGGCTCTATGGCATTGTACCCTGCTGAAGTCCCTGTCTTCCCTAGGCTCTATCCCCAAATCTCCAGGAATTTCCCAACCTGGATCTGGCAACCCTACTACCCACCCCCCTAATTTCCCTGCTAGTGGCTAGAGGGGAACTGGCAACCCTAACTAGAAATATACTCACTAGGAGAATGCTCAAATATGCAAGCTGACGGAATGCAACAACGCCACACTTTCTGTTAGAAATGAAACTCCATTAGCTCTCGTCGAATACTAAGCAGCTTTGGGTCCCCGTTGCCAAGCAAGACAAAGTATAAATTAAGTAAATAAATATATTACAATAAATAGAGGCAAAGGCACCAGCTCCTTCCACCCCCCGCCCCCCAAAAAATTTTCTAGTAGCAAACCTCTCAAAAATGTGTTTTAAAATTGTCTCTAACAGCAGAAGGCTTGCCACTGTATAAAATATACCACCTAGCCAGATAACCACCAGTGCCCCATTTGACCATTTATTATCCTCTTACAATATGGCTGTGTGCCTTCGTAAAACAAAAAGGCGCTTGCTGCAGAGATGGCTGGGGAAGAAAGACCAGATATGGGGTAGAGAGGGAAATGGCATCATCTTCTTTCATTCCCACTGTAAATGCAGTCATCTCTGCTTAAATTGCAGCCCCATAATGGATAACAGGAGACACAGGGCTTTATAGATGCCTAACAAAAAGGGGGTAAAGTCTTTGTTCGTGGAGGACTGAAAGAGAAAGCAAAGGGGTGTCCTGCTTTTGGCGCTAGGAGGGTATCTGAACTATGGCTTAAAAGGTTAATATGGAGGGGAGAAAAGGGAGGTTGCTGAAATTGTGGAAAACATCACAAAAATGTCAAGCTTTCTTTTTTTTTTTTATGAAAGCCAAAAAGGAGAAGGTGTCTAATCTTCAAAGAAACATAGGCAGCCCTTTAAAAATAGCGTTGCCAGTCTCCAGGTGGGGCCTGGAGATCTCCTACTTTTTCAACTGATCTCCAGCTGGCAGAGATCAGCTGCCCCAGAGAAAATGGCTGCTTTGAAGAATGGACTGGAAGAGAGGAGTTTTCTTAGCCTCAGACTCCAGGTGGGGGGCTATAAAAGAGTTAGATAGGCAAACTGTGGTTTTTCCTTTCTGTTTACCCTTCATCCCAGGCCTTTTTTTGTAGAAAAGGCCCAGCAGGAACTCATTGGCATATTAGGCCACACCCCTGATGTCACCATTGTTTCTCACAGGGCTTTTGTGTAGAAAAAGTCCAGCAGGAACTCATTTGCATATCAAACCCCACCCCCTGATGCCAAGCCAGCCAGAATTGCGTTCCTGTGCATTCCTGCTTGAAAAAAGCACTGCTTCTGCCTCTATCCTTTTGATGCGTAGACTGATAACTCTGGGAAATTGCCTTCCTTCCGTGTTCTCTCTCTCATTTCCACAGACAAAGAAGGAGCATGCTGTTCTCTTCTTCGGCATATTGGAGGCAGGATGCCCCTCAGCATCTGCAACCATCCAAGGTAGTTAGATTAGACCCTTCTCTGTCTCTAAGCTTTACTATCTAGAATGTAGTTCCTAAATAAAAGGACTATTATTCGTTTTGAAACTGATGTGGCTCTGTGTCACTTTGAAAATCTGCCAGCACACTAAGAACATGTGTGTAGCCAAGGCGCACTCTGCTAAGTTGAGGCAAGATACTGGACTAACTATACCAGTTCCTCCGCACACTGAGTTCCCTTGAGTGGGGAATCGAACCTGCGTTTCCTAGCCCGACACTTTAACCACCATATGACAATGGCTCTCAAACTGATCTTCTTCGTGGTCTCTGTGCATCACACTGATGGGATATAGGCGCCCGCGCCAATCACGATCGGTAACTTAAAAAGCTGTGGATTTCCGCACCCCAGGCCCGGTGCGCATGCGCAGAAGCCCCACCGCGCATGCCCACCAGGACCAGAGCGGACATCCCGCCAGTTCTCTTCTGATCGCCGCTTGGATCAGTCGATCATTCGCTACGGTCGGTGTTTTTTCCTAAATCTATAGCTAGGATTGTGGATTTCCAGAGAATCTCTAAGTGGATTACGGAGACCATAAGACTCTGTTACTTATTGAACAAGAGACCTCTTCCTGGGCCTATTAGAGCTCACTCCACCAGAGCTATGGCCACCTCAGCGGCTTTCATGAAAGGGGTGCCGCTGAGAGACATTTGTGAAGCTGCCACGTGGTCCTCCCCGCATACTTTCGTCAGACACTATGCGCTGGACCTTCGGTGGCATCGAGGCTCATCGGTAGGCTGGGCTGTGCTGCAGTCTCTTCCTTGCTGATGGACCGTTGCACCCTCCTCCAGGTAGGATGTTAGCTTGCTAGTCTCCCATCAGTGTGATGCACAGAGACCACGAAGAAGATAAACAAGTTTCTTACCTGTAACTGATGATCTTCAAGTGGTCATCTGTGCAGTCACACTAACCGCCCTCCTTCCCCTCTGCTGCCGGTCCGTCAGTGGATCATGCAGCGGTCAGAAGGAACTGGCAGGATGTCCACTCCGGTCCTGGTGGGCATGCACGGTGGGGCTTCTGCGCATGCGCACCAGGCCCGGGGCGCGGAAATCCGCAGCTTTTTAAGTTACCGATCGTGATCGGCTCGGGCGCCTATATCCCATCAGTGTGACTGCACAGATGACCACTCGAAGATCATCAGTTACAGGTAAGAAACCTGTTTTTTATGAATTCTGTGGTTGGCTTCCATCATACATTTCAATTGTATTGATATTGTTTTAGTCCTGTGTCCCAGATTTTGAAAGGCAGGAAGGAGGAGGAAGAAGAGGAAGAAGAAGAGCCATGAATGGAGCTGAGAGAACGGCTCTTGAGTGAACAGCTCTGAGAGAACTGTGCCTGACCCAAGGTCACAACCTGGTTCTTCAGATTACAGTCCGCTGCTATTAACCACTGCACCAAACTAATACATTAAGAACCTAAGAAGAACCTTGCTGGATCAGACCAGTGGTCCATCCAGCCCAGCATCCCGTCTCACACAGTGGTCAACTGAACAGCCAACATCAGGCCATAGAGATCAAGGTCTTCCCCTGCTGTTGCCTTCTGGTACTAGTATTCAGAGATTGTCTGCTGCTGAACATGGAGGTTCAGGTAGCAGTAAAAGTAGATGGTAGTGAGCCAGATGGATAAATGTATCTTTATCAAAGATTTCAGGTTTTCACGGCTGGTAACATCATTAGGGTTTGTAGAATCTTTCGGGCTCAAGTGCCGTGTTCTACTGGAGAAAGTTTTTCTTCCAGACGTTTCGTTCTCAGCTACGGAGAACATCCTCAGTGGCGTTGCCACTGTTTTATGAATTGCCACTGAGGATGCCACTGAGGATGTTCTCCGTAGCCGAGAACGAAACGTCTGGAAGAAAAACTTTCTCCAGTAGAACATGGCACTTGAGCCCGAAAGATTCTACAAACCCTAATAATGTATCTTTAACTTTAATCCCAATTTGAATAAAGTGTTTTTTTAAACTTTGCATGTCCATTGTTCAACTTCAAGTTCATTTAAATTCACTAAAATCTATAATGAGAAAAACAGGGTCAGGGAAAAAGACGAAACAACCAGGAAACACCAGATATCTCCCTTGTATAATGAAAACAATGTACTAAATATCTCCAACACACAAATAATACACAAGACACTAGTATTACTTATGAGAAAAATTCAAAATGTTGTAACATGCACGCTGTTGCCAAAAAATACAGTATCCAGAATAACATAACCCAAACCACCAAGTTCTATCACAGTTCCAGGCTTCCAAGGAATATGTAAAGACTTGTACAACACTCAAAGGTGATATATAAATACATTCTCCAACGATGCATAAAGTAGGTTCTCAACAGAATTTCTATCGTTCTATTTCCCGTATCGATTAATACCTTTGTCAAGAGATGCACCTAAGAATAACCTAAGAGTATAAAAGTAAACAAACAACAAGGCAGAAGCATCACTATCCAGCTAAAAACACAACACTGCGATTGCTAGAGATAGATATGTACTGCCAAGACCATACTTACTTAAGCCTTTACTCTGAGGCTCTCTAAACCATATGTCAGCTTCAAGAATATTTCCTATAATATTTCTTATCTCTGGAGCCTTACAGCCTCTGTAATATTCACAACTCAGTGGTACATACTTCCTGCTGGGCCAGGAGCTCTCAATGAAAGTAGTCCCCACACACTTCATATAGACACAATGTAACACAGGTGCTTCAACCAGAGAAGCAAGTTTTAAAGAGACAGTACCAAATTATAAAAAAGCATGACAAATCATTTTGCTGATCGAGACCTCCTGGTTCTAAGACATTAAACATGTGGATAAACCTGGCTTCTTGCTGCAGAAGCATTTTTTCTTTAATGTCAGCATAACTACATAGGTGAGGCTTAACCTGTCATGGCAGGGATGTCAAATGTCCAGCCTGTGGGCTTCCCCTTCCCTTCCCCTTCCCCTTCCTGTCCTCACCCTTTGAAGCTCCAAGGCTGCCAAAGTTCCCAGAGGGTTGAAAAACTGCTAAATACTGTCTACAGTTTAGACTGCTGTTGAAAGCACAGAAAAGGGGACAGTCCCAGGAGAAGGGAATCCCGCAAGCTGAGCTGAGCTGTCTGGGCTTTCAAAAAGCCAGAGATCTCACTGGTTTCGACTGTCAAAGTGACAGGGAACGGGCCAGCGAGCCGACATGGAGCTGCCCTCTTGTGAGGGTACTCAGCGCTCCCCGGCTGCATCTTATGAGTCGCAAGGCTTTGATTAGGACACAGATCGTAGTGTAGAATGTGACCTGACAACACTAAAGTGTTTGTTCTTATGGCACCAGCTTCTCCAGGTTGTACCACAACAAAGCTTCAGCGCTGACAGCCGCAGCTCCTATTTACTCCTGGCTTAGAGCTGCCAGCTTTACATGGAGTGGGGCTACTGTATTTTTAGCACAGCAAGACACATCAGAAGTGTGTACAAACCTGAAGTTGCAAGGTTCCCTCTGGCCACTGGCAGGGGATGGGGGGGGCAGGGTTGCCAGATCCAGGTTGGGAAACTCCTGGAGATTTGGGGATGGAGCCTGGGAAGGACGGGGACCTCAGTTTGGGACAATGGCCCAGAGTCCACCTTCCAAAGCAGCCGTTTTCTCTCCAGGAGGAAACTGATCTCTGTAGCCTGGAGATGAGCTGTAATCCTGAAGGCTCCTCAGGACTCATCTGAGGAGGGAACGTGAACACGTCTAAATGCTGGCTTGAAGGAAATAATGACAGTGGTGTTCGGCTGAAAAATGTTAGAATGAAAGCGCTATATATCCCCAATATTTGGAGATTTTATCATATACAACCAAGAATACCTTTGGGTTTAAAGGGATGCATAGGAAGCAGGCCTCAGATTCAGTGGGAGCTCATGGGGCGCAGCTCCTGAACCTTTCTGAGAGTTCCTCCTCCTCCTTCTGAGAGTTCCACCTCCTTGTCCATTTAATAGACGCAGCTGCATAACAATCCCTGGATGAGCTCCACCACCCATTTTTCTACAAAATGACCCCTGATAGGGAGTAACAAATGCACTCATGGAATGATAACAGCACAACTTTGTTGGAATTGATCCCTGGAAGAAGAATTCAATCTGAAACTAATACAAAGGACTGGTAATCCATTGGATATAAACAATTAATTTTATAAACCAACTACTGTGCTATTTAGGATACAGACAATCATCTTTAAAAGCCATCTATTGTACTATTTTTATGGACCTGTGATGGATACTGTTAGTAGTAGTATGTGAGAAGGAATATATTTATATGACTGGGTGTAGAGATTGATTGTATATTGCATCATGGATGGAAAATGCAATGGTTTTTTTGTAAAATTGTATTATTTGTTATTCATAAACACCTTTTATCTTTTGTATTTGTCATGGGGATTTGTTGGGTATTTGGGTAGCTGTTTTTCTCTGTGGTTCCCAGGTTGTATCTGGACATTTTCTTCAGGGGAACTGCACTTGGCCATCCATAGATCAGCTGTAATAGCTGGAGATCTTCAGGTGCCACCTGGAGGTTGGCAACCCAAATCTGAGATCTCCAGAACTCTTAATCAGAGCGGATGTTGGGGGGGGGGGAGGTCAAGTACAAAGAGAAAGATATTTCCGACCATGGCCTTTTGTCTGTTCCCTGTATATCATGCTAAGCAAATTTGCCTAGATCAGGGGTGGCCAAACTGTGGCTCTTTCACACATATTGTGTGGCTGGCTCTTGAAGACCCCACTGCTCCATCAGCCAGCTTGGAGAACGCATTTGTCTCTTTAAATCACTTCTCCAAGCCAAGCCAGCTGGCAGCTTGGAGAATGCATTAGAGTTAAAGTTGTTTTCTTTCCACCTCTCACTCCCTCCTCCCACCCCCATCTATTTTGCCTTCCTTCCTTCCTCCCTTGTCTCACAGCTCTCAAGCATCTGATGTTCATGTCTTGCGGCTCTCAGACATCTGACATTCATGTCTTGCAGCTCCCAGACATCTGACATTTATTCTACGAGGTTTCCTACGTTGAGCAAGTCTGGCTTAGATAAAATGGTGTTGGGGGCAGCTGGTGTCATTTTGTGGTTTCAGATAATGGCTCAGTTGCGGCGCTTGATCAGGAGGGGTCTGCTGGCAGTCAGAATGGCTGATGCACTCCAGTGTTTTGGTTTGCGGGGTGGGGGGGATCCACCTCTAGGATCCTGAAGAGCAGTGTTGTTACAGCTGCTTCTCTCTTGGCTAGGTGCAGGCAGGACAGGCTGTGGTTCACGGAACAACATTTCTGAGGCTCGTTATATAATAGAAATTTCAGACGATGGCACTTGGAGAGCAACGAGGCAGCCTTTCAAGCCCATCGTCAAAGCCCCCGCGTTTCCGGAGGGATGGAGGCACATGAAATACCAAGTGGGATGCTGAGCCCAGAGCTGCGGTTGCAACAGGGAGCTGCATACCAGGCACACAACCGCTGAGCTGGTTGCCGGTTATGATTCAGTGGCATGGCTGGCACTGGGCTGTCCTGAGGATGTGGGGGTGGGGATTCAAGGCTCGGAGCCATGAAGCTGCTTACATCAGTCCATCGAATGCGGCATTGCCCGCGCAGACTCTCAGTTGCTGTCCTGGGTCTCAGGTAGAGGTGTTTCACATCACTTGATTCCTGATCCTTTAACTGGAGAGGCTGAGGATTGAACTTGGGACCTTCTGCATGCCAAGCAGAGGCTCTGCCGCTGAGCCACAGCCTCTCCCTAACAGAATAAGGGTGTGCGTAAGCAAACCCATGCAGCTGCCTTATGCTGAGTCAGACTCCTGTTCTGTCGAGTTCAGGTTTGTCAGCTCAGACTGGAGGCAGCTCTCCAGGGGTCTGAAGTGGAGGGCTTTCCCATTCCCAGCCACCTGATCCTTTAAACAGAAGGAGGAGGAGGAGGAGATTGGATTTATACCCTGCCCTTCACTACCTGAAAGAGTCTCAAAGTGGCTTACAATCTCCTTTCCCTTCTCCTCCCCACAAAAGACATCCTGTGGGGTAGATGGGGCTGAGAGAGCTCTCCCAGAACTGCTCTTGAACAGAACAGCTCTGCAAGAACTTGTGACGGACTCAAGGTCACATCAGCAGATACATGTGGAGGGGTGGGGAATCAAACCCGGTTCTCCCAGATAAGAGTCCGCACACTTAGCCACTACACTGAACTGGCTCTGGAGATGTTGGGGATTGAACGTGGGACCTTCTGCATGGCAAGAAGATGTCTACCACTGAGCCTAGGCTGCCCGTGAGCAGCTGACTTTGTGACATACAATTTAAGAACATCAGAAGAGCACTGCTGGATCAGACCAGTGGTCCATCTAGTCCAGCCTCCTGTCTCACTCTGTGGCTAACTGGTTCCTCTGGAGGGCCAACAACATGGCAGAGAGGCTGAGACCTTCATAAGAAGATATTGGATTTATATCCCGCCCTCCACTCCAAATCTCAGAGTCTCAGAGCGGCTCGCAATCTCCTTTATCTCCTTCCCCCACAACAGACACCCTGTGAGGTGGGTGGGGCTGAGAGAGCTCTCCCAGAAGCTGCCCTTTCAAGGACAGCTCTGCCAGAGTTATGGCTGGCCCAAGGCCATTCCAGCAGGTGCAAGTGGAGGAGTGGGGAATCAAACCCGGTTCTCCCAGATAAGAGTCTGCACACTTAACCACTACACCAAACTGGCTCATCAGAAGAGCCCTGCTGGATCAGACCAGTGATCCATCCACTCCAGCATCCTGTCTCACACACTGGTCAATCAGTTCCTCTGGAGGGCCAATAACAGGGCATAGAGGCTGAGGCCTTCCCCTGATATTGCCTCCTGGCTCTATCTTTCCAGACCTTTGAATCTGCCCCTGTACAGAAGACCACTCATATGGGATGAGGGGCCAAAATTCCTTCTCCTGTTCTGTTCTTCTGTTCTCCACCCAGCCAGCTTTGTTCAAGGAGAACAGGAACAATAGCTCACTTAGAATGTCAAATGACCGTGAGACCTGAATTTGAATTCTCACTCATGCCATGGAAGCTTGCTGGATGACCTTGGGCCAGTCACACTCTTTCAGTGTAACATACCTCACAGGGTTGCTGTGAAGACAACATGGAAGAGAAGAGAACTCTGAAAGTCATTTTGAGTCCTCATTGAGGACAAAGCTGGGGTGCAAGTGAATTAAATAGATAAGGATTAAAGTCCAGTCTCCTGGAATGACACAGCAGAGCAATTGCTGTTTATCTGAGAGAAAGCCCAGGGAAAACAATCTTTATTTTTGCTTAATTTTTAAATAGATACACTTTCTCTGCTGCTTTGCTCCCCCCCTCACCACCACCACCACTTTGCAGAAGCGCCTCTTTCCATTGTTGCTGTTTTCCCAGTGGGTTGAATCAGCAGAAACTCAAGATCTTGAATTTTCACACCTGTAATAGCCAGATACAATTCTCCTTTACATATTGACTGACCTATTTAAGAAACTGGCCAGTTCTCCGAGTGGGCGAGCTGCAGAAATAAAGGACCCAAGACAAATTTTCAGTGTAGGGTTGCCAGGTCTCTTGGATTCAGTGCTTGAAAATACAAAGGGTGTATTTGGTATACATTGCATTACTAAATTTCCTACAAAGCTACTGCATATGACGTCATCATCTGCTCTGAATGACAGTGGCTCTCCAAGTGCTGGAACACAGGAGCACGCGTGAAGTTGCCTTCTGCCGAATCAGAACCTTGGTCCATCGAAGTGTGCATTGTCTACTCTGGCCGGCAGCAGCTCTCAGGCGGGGGACTTTCACATCATCTACTGAACCTGGGATTTTTTGTGTGCTGAGGAGATGTTCTATGAGTCGCAGCCCCTCTCTTGAAAGATCTGAACACATGAAGCTGCCTTGTGCTGAGTCAGATAATTGGTCTACCAAAGTAGGCATTGTCTACTCTGACTGGCAGGAGTTCTCCAAGGTCTCAGGTAGAGGCCTTCCACATCACTTAGTGCCTGATCCTTTTAAACTGGAGATGCTGGAGACTGAATCTGGGACTTTCTGCATGAAAAAGAGATGCTCTGCCACTGAGCCAGGGTCTTTCCCATCACCTACTGCCTGGTGTTTTTTTAGCTAGAGATGCCAGGGACTGAACCGGGGACTTTCAGTATGGAGCCAGGGTCCTTCCCATAATCTACTGCCCAGTCCTTTTAAGATAGAGATGCTAGGGATTGAACCTGGAACTTTCTGCATTCCAAGTAGATGCTCTACCACTGAGCCAGGATTCCAGATTAAAATCCTCCCATCACCAGCTGCCTGGTCCTTGTAACTGAAGATGCCAGGGATTGAACCTGTGACCCTCTGCATGCAAAGCAGATGCTCTGCCACTGAGCCACAGCCCCTTTCTTGAAAGACCTGCCTTATGTTCAGTCAAATCATTGGTCTCAGTGTTGTCCATGACAAGATATGGATTCCACAAGCACCTATTGCACAGATTGTGTGCAAGTTCTCACGTTCAGGAGTTTTCAGCTAAGATTCCAGTTGTGTCTTGAAGTTCAAACCGTTTCCATTGCTAGAAAGGATCAGGGCAACATCTTTTAGCTTCCTTGAATCAAGTCCCTTTGCCTGGCCAGAAACTAAAGGTGCGGTACAAAGTCCATAAGAAATTGACATACACTGCAGTTGAAGCATCAGAACGACCAGCGTTATGGCTTCCCAAGGAAGAGCTTTCCTCTGATAAATGCTGATTGGCAAGCAAGATGCTCCGGCCCCAGAGGAGGTGAGCCGGGGACATCTTTAGAAGCTGCAAAGTACTGAGTGCACATCTCAGAGAAAGGGTGACGAGATCCTATTGGAATATCAGTTTCACCTCGAGCTCGGGGATTGTGCTTCTGAGTAATAAGATGCCTTTGCTTTGGCCAAATTGTCTCTTCAACTTCTTTGTAGTTTTCTTTTCGTATGTGTGTTTACTTTCTTTCGGGTGTCTCTGTGCTCAAAGTATTTTTGCTTCCCTGAACAATCGCAACCGCAAGAGAGCCATTCAACACATCAGGTCAATAGTCCAGAGACCGGAAGGGATTTGCAAAAGGCGCCATGGCAAGAGCAGTAGAAATAATCCCTTTTTCTTTAAAGAAAAAAAAAAAACAGCTCCATTATCTGAGTAGTTCTTCCTTTACTAGTTATATAATCCCTGCCAAATAGTGGCACAGAAAGAAATGCAGTGAGCTTAAGGCTGCACTCTGTAGCCCACTTACTCAGGAGTAAGCTGCCAAATTCAACAGGGGTGACTCACAAGAACAGGCATAGTAAACAGACATTCCAGGTAGGCCGACTAAAACCGTTCATTAAGGGCAAGCCACCAAAAGTACTGTGCTAAAAGGAAGGTGGAAACCCTCAACATGAGTGGCAATAGCAGGGGATTACTGGCAGGACAGGGAAAATTCAGAGGAAAGAGACACAGAAAAATTTTCAAAACGGGCAATTAAAAGAGGTGAAAAAAAGCATGGAAAAGCCGGCGAACTCCCTGCAGCGACTGCCAAAAACGCTTCTGCTTCTAGTTCTGATCTGAATCAATCGTTTCAGAGGGAATATCTAGCCAGGCTTTTTAAAAGCCCTTTTTAACAATGAAGCTGCACATTCGGTACAGAGCACTTCTCTGCATCAAGCTCGCTGGCTTTCTATTCAGATTCCAACCGGGCTGGCAGGAATTAGGTGGCCTTGGCTTGATCATTTGGCCCCCACAAACAATCAGAAAGCCATTCATCCACGAACTTTCAGAATCTCATGTTATTCGGCTCACGGTTATTTTTTCCCCTCATATGTTTGGTCATTTCATCACCCACACTTTCTTGAGGGATACGTATCAGTGATGCTGCTTGTAGACTTTTTAAAAAAAGACTATAAAGTCAGTGTGCTGGAATGGTTAGAGCAGGGGTGTCAAACATCCAGCCTGGGGACCAGATCGGGCCCCCGAGCAACTGGCTGTCATCTGCTTCCATCTTGCTTTCTTCTGCATAGCAGTTTGCTTTGCCAGACTTCCTCAATCACACAGGAGCTACAGAGCAAAACCTCTATTTTCTCTAATGGCTGAGGCTTCTCCCTTGGGGAGGAGGGGGGGGGAGGCAGAGCTTGTTTTGCCAGGCTCTCTTAATTGCATGGAAGAGCTACTGTGCCAAGCATCTCTTCCTTCTGTTGGTTGAGGCTCCTCCCTCCCGGTCCCTTAGGGAAGGAAGGAAAGAGTCAGAGCTTCCTTTGCCCAGTTCCCTGGATCCCATGGGAGAGATACAAAGAAAGCACCTGTAAGACCAATGAGTGCTAATGTTTTAACCATTGTTTAATTTTTTTAAAAAATAATTGTGTTTGTCTGTGTCCTTTATAAAGTTTATATCTCTGCTACCTAATCTTAAATAGGTACACACATGGCCTGGCCTGACATGGCCCAGCCCGACATGGCCCGGCCCAACAAGGTCTCATTTATTTCAGATTCAGCCCTCATAACAAATGAGTTTGACACTCCTGGGTTAGAGGCTGGAAGACTGAAGTTCAGATCTCCACTCTGCCATGGAAGCTTGCTGGGTGACTTTTGGCTTGTCACCGCCTCTCAGACTAAACCTACCTCACAGGGTTGTTGTGAGTACAAAATGGAGCAGAATGATGTAAGCTACTTTGGGAGCCTGGTGGGGAGAAAGGCAGGATATAAACTGTGGAGAAACACCACTTTAGTCAATGTTGGTGCTTCATTGGGAGGGAAAACATGAAACTCCTAAGCAGGCTTTGGCCTAGCCTCCCTCTGTTGCCCCCCCTCCCTTCCAGAGCCAAACCAACAACGCTAGGGGGAAAGTCTCCTAGAGAGGCAGGAAGTTCTTTTGTTCTTGGGATTGGAGTTAGCAGGAAGAGGAGGCAGTTTTGCAACTGGCGCTCGAGGGAGCATGTGGTGGGCATGGGGGCTCCTGCCTGTGAGGCCCCCAGGCAGTCAGACCAAGTAAGTCATCCCCAAGGTGGGGCAAGTTTAGACCAGGGACAGTAGGATGCATTTATAACACCTTTCCTTTATCATGCTGTTTGCTGTGCGGGTGCTGTGCTGTGCTAACTTTTTATAGGCAACTGTTTTTGCTTTGTTTTTCTTTCCGTTTCTTTTTCTCTTGTAAATAAATCTTTTTTTGTGTTTTGAATGCTGGCAGTCAATCTCTGTACCACATAGATCCCCAAACCGCTTTAGACCACACTGCTTTATAAAGGGGGCCCCGGGGAAGGGGAAAGGCATGCAGTTGGATAAGGTGCCAATCCTCCAGGGGTGCCCCAAAGAAGTGCTGAGGTCTCTGTGAAACCCAAGTACAGGGTGGCAGAGGACCTTGAGGCCTGGCCTCATAGCTGGAGAGGGGGATTGGGAGTCCTGTTCCTCTCAATCTGAACCCCTAGACTGAGCAGGTGGTGGCAGCGAGCCCAAGGGGCAGGAGGAGAAATAGCTCCCTCCAGGAGTTGGCGACTCAATAGGGAGTTGACGGGACTGGGACTGAAGGCAGAATCGGGCCGGTTCCGTCACATAAACAAAATAAATAAATATATATTATCCTTCTTCTTCTTCTACTACTACTACTACCACAAATGTATTCGTTTACTGCTCTTTTATCCTACTCTGTCTCCAAGGCCAGGGTAGTGAACCTGATTCTCTCTTCCTTCTTTTTATCCTCTTTATCCTGTGAAGTAGTCAAGGCTAACACAGAGAGACTGATGGGCCCAGGGTCACCAAATCGGTTCCATGGCAAGTGAGGTCTCCTTGTCCAGCAATCCATAGTGCCTCAATGGGAGAAGCAGGGTGAAATTGTGTAAACAGAGTGAGTGGCTTTTAGCCTCTTAGGCAGAACCGGAGGATTTAGTGATGAGCACAGGTGTAGGCTGTTTTTAAGAGGGGGTTAGGCATACTCATGGAGGAGAGGTCTATTAGTAGCTACTAGCCATGATGACTGAGGGGAACCTCCATGTTTGGAGGTAGTAAACTTCTGAATCCCAGCGCTTGGAGGCAACAGCAGGAGAAGTTCTTCTTGGCATCTATGCCCTATTCGTGGGCCCTCCAGAGGAACTGGTTAGCCACTGTGTGAGACAGGATGCTGGACTAGGTGGACCACTTCTTCTGATGTTCTTATGAAGGCTCTGGTCTCTGTGTCCTGTTGTTGGCCCTCCAAAAGAACTGGTTGACCACACATGAGACAGGATGCTGGACTAGATGCACCACTGATCTGATCCAGCAGGGCTCTTCTGATGTTATCAGGGGAAGCCCTTAACCTCTATGCCCTGTTGTTGGCTGTCCAAAGGAACTGCTTGGCCACTGTGTGAGACAGGATGCTGGACTAGATGATCACTGCTCTGACCCAGCAGGGCTTTTCTTCTGTTCTTCTGGGGCTTGTTGTAGTGCTTTACAGCCTTGCTGGAACCAATAGGTCTTGAAAGAACATGACAGAGCCAGGATTCATTTTTCTACAGCCAAAGGGACAGTGTTGTCCTCATGCATGTGCATATGTTGGGGAGGATCAGCCCTCTTGCTGAGGGCTTCCTGGTACGTATGTAACCCCATCTTAAGTTGTCTGAAGTTTGGTTAGATTCCAATGGAACAGCTGCTGAAACTGCCTCTGTCTACAGAATCCAGCCCACAGATGTGTTGTGTGTGTAAAGTGCCAAGTCATAGCTGACTTATGGTAGCCTCTTGGGGGTTTCAAAGCAAGAGACTAACAGAGATGGTTTTCCCTTGCCTGTCTCTTAATAGGGACCCTGGGCTCCCTTCGTAGTCTCCTAACCAATGCTAACCAGGGCTGACCCTGATTAGCTTCCAAGATCTGATGCGATCAGGCTAGCCTGGGCCATCCAGGTCAGGCCCACTAATACTTTGAATTAAAATGCACACAAAAAACCACCCGTGACTGATTTTTAACTTAACTTCATTAATCTGTCCTGATTTTTTTTTTTAAAGTACAGAGCCGGATTCAGCAGCCTTCTCCAAGGAGGAAAAGAAATGTATTGCCAGATACTGCGTAAGCCCAAACTTTGGAGTGAGGAGTCTTAATCTAGCCACCAATTTCCTGAGGGTGTTTGCTGACCGAGAGATGCTTAACCACAATGTAACATGTACAATTGTGAAGCAATTCAGCAGTGCTAAGGTATGTGTCTCCAAGCAAACTCACTTGGCCTTTGCAAACTCTTCTGAGTCTTCAGGTTGGCTCTAGCCTTTGTCAGAATAACTTGGCTGCTACCTGGGAGCTGTCCCTGGTGCTGGAGATTCTCCTTCCAACCCTGCCTGTTTCTCTTGCCTTCCCACTCTACAAGGAACTCTCTTTCTGCCTCTTGCACTTTGGCAGTTGTCAGTCTGAGACCCAACCTAGTGCAGTCTTCTGTTTGAGTGGAACGTGACAGTTTCTGTACATGCTCCTGCTGTACCTATATGTTGTGCATCCCAAGTTAGTAAACTGTTTTTGGTTTGCCTGAGACTTCATCTACGTGGCAACTTCTGAATCCAGCGACACCTTTAAGACCAACAAAATTTTATTCAAGGCATGAGCTTTTGTGTGCACGCATTCTTCCTCAGATAAATTAAAATGGAAGTTAACAGTCCATACATATAGATAGAGGGTGAATAGCAAATTAGCAAACAGCATAATGATTTTAACAGATGCAAACAAAAATAACAAGCTAGGTTTATATGGTCACCATTTGTCTGAGTTTAATTCCGGGGGGAAACAGTGAAGTAAATATGTCAAAATTGGAGACTGATGTGTAAATGTATCCTTAATTGTGGACTGCTAAGAGTAATTAACTGAAACTTTTTGTTCTATGGCAACTTCTGGTAGACAAAAGGGGCCTGACAAGAAAAAATGTTTCAAAGTCACGATCCCTTGTCTGTGTCTTTGAATGTGGTGTAGTGGACAGAGTAGTGGACTAGGACCTTGGGTGATCTGGGTTCGAATCCCCACTTCTGCCATGGGTGACCTTGGGCCTGTCACAGCCTGGCTGATCTCACAGGTTTCTCGGTATGAGAAAATGGAGGAGAGAAGAACAATGTTTTAAATAAAATGCAAAGGCTTCTTGGTAGGTTGCCAGGCAGTTATGAAGAGATGAAAGAGTGCTGGGTGGAGCAGGTATCAAAGTACAATGAAGAAGGAGAAAGAGAAGAGTTGGTTTTATGCCCTGCTCTTCAGTACACAAAGCAGTCTTTGAGTGACTTACAATCGTCTTACATTCCTCTCCCCACAACAGACACCCTGTGAGGTAGGTGGGGCTGAGAGAGCTCTGAGAGAACTGCTCTTGAGAGAACAGCTCTGAGAGAACTGTGATTGATCCAAGGTCACCCAGCTGGCTGCATGTGGAGGAGGAGTGGGGAATCAAACCCGATTCACCAGATTAACGCCTGTTGCTCTTAACCACTACAACCAACTGGCTCTACCTTAAAGTATTTTGGCCCTGTGAGTACAAAGAAGGGGAGGGAGATAATGGCGAATATAAAACCCAACTGCAAATATAAAAACCAATTGCTGGTGAAATACTTCTCCCACACCCAATGGGACCATGGCCAGTAATTATCCAAAGGAGAAATATTTGGTAGCTGGAGACAGACAGTGCTGTACTGAAGCATATCCCCATTCTTTGGGGACCTGTATTGCCAACACATTTCCATACAATGAGGCAGAAGATGGAGAAGGCAAGATCCAGAAAGGGAGGCGGAGAGGGGAAGGAAATGCAGTGTGAATCCTGGCAGATCATCTGTAACTCACAGGGAATGAGAGGTAGAAGCAAATGACACACCAAAAAAAGTTTGCATTTTATTGCATCCTGGCAGACAAAATGCCGGAGGCAAACCCCTGGCTGGCTCGGCACCTGCGACTGAACGACAGGTTCCCTCCCACGATGCCAGCAGCTCTTCCATCACAGGAACAAACAAAGGCCCTCTGCTAATGATTAGCAACACTTGCTCCTTCCTGCCTTGATCGGAGCTGCGAGCTCCACCGGAAAAGGGGGGAAGGAAAGCAACTCCGTCTGCATCACACAAAAGCCCAAGGCTTTCCTGGGATGCTCTAGCGCAGAAGTCAAAATGGCAGGGGCATTAAACTTTAAGGAGGCATTGCTTCAGGCAGACAGAAGGAGCCAGCTCTCCTAGGGTAGCAGGAGGGGGATGTGTTGGGCTCAGAAGACCAGCACTTGACATAAGGGAACATCTCCTATTGTTGCATTAATGCATACTTTTCTTTTCTTTTTTGCAGCTCTGATTTTTTGCACCCATTCTTGCAATAGGGACAGAAAATGCTTGGCCTATGCAAGGGGTCTAGGGTGGTGATCTTCAGCCTTTTGTGTCCTGGGTTCCACCATGATTGAAACAGACTAGAGTTGCCAGGTTCAATTCAAGGAGAAGAAGAAGATATTGGATTTATACCCTGCCCTATACTCTGAATCTCAGAGCGGTCACAATCTCCATTTACCTTCCCCGCCCCCCATAACAGACACCCTATGAGATAAGTGGGACTGAGAGAGCTCTTACAGCAGCTGCCCTTTCAAGGACAACTCCTACAAGAGCTGTGGCTGACCCAAGGCCATCCCAGCAGCTGCAAGTGGAGGAATTGGGAATCAAACCAGGTTCTCCCAGATAAGAGTCTGCAGACTTAACCACTACACCTAACTACTACACCAATTCAAGAAATATCTGAGGATTTTGGGGGTGGAGCTAGGAGACAATGGGGATGGTGGTGGTTGTGGTAAGAGCAGTAGTAAAATTTATTGTATAAAGCCATTGGTCATTACAACGGGGATGAAACCAGGAGCAAAGTTGTGACAAGCATAATTGAACTCCAAAGGGAGTTCTGGCCATCACATTTAAAGGGACTGTACACCTTTTAAATTCCTTCTCTCCATTGGAAATTATGAAGGATAGGGGTACCTTCTTTGGGGCTCATAGAATTGGATCCCCTGGTCCAATCATCTTGAAACATGGAGGGTGTTTTGAGGAGAGGCTCCTGATGCTATGTTGAAAATTTGGTGCCTCTACCTCAAACACCAGCCCATCTGGAGCCCCAGATACCTACAAATAAATTCTCCATTATACCCTATGGGAATCGATCTCCATAGGGAACAATGGAGTGCCCAGCAGACATTTCCCTCCCCTCCCCCCGCTTTCTGATGACCCTGAAGTGGGGGGAGGGCCTCCAAACTGGGGGATCCCCTGCCCCCAACTGGGGATTGGCAACCCTAAAACAGACTGCTTGAGTTTTCCCTGCTTACAAGCATTCTGTTGGTTTCAGAGGGAAGCCATATTGGTTTGCAGCAGAAGACTTTGAGTCGGGTCCAGTGACACCTTCGAGACCAACAAGAGTTTTGGGATATGAGTTTTTGACAGTCAAAGTTCCCTTCATCAGATACAAGTAGAAATGGAGATCTCTGAGTCCTTTTATGCTATTTTATTCCATTCTCTACATTGGTCCCATTGCAAACGAATAAACGGACATAAATCTGACATTAAAAACCACCACACTCAAAAACCAGTGAGAGAACATTTTAATCTGCCATTTAATCCCATTGCTTCCTTAAAATGGCAGTCCTCAAACAAAGAAATTTCAAGGGAGATTACAATGTGAGATTGCTGAATTTAAGTTCATTCACAAGTTTAGAACAATGGACATACCCAACCCAGGCTTAATAGGGATACAGGATTCTTATCTCATGATAAATGTTAATTTTCATCCCCCAATCACTTCCCCTCTGCTGTAATCAAGCTGCTTACAATAGGCAATTGTAGCTTTGCATCCTGAGTTCCTTCTTTACAACACCAGAAGAAGAAGAAGAATTGGTCAGACCTCTCTCTTCTCTATCCAATGGAGTCTTGGAATCACCTTCCCTCCCTCTTCCCACAATAGACACCATGTGAGGTCAGTGGGGCTGAGAGAGTTCTGAGGGAAGAGACTGACTCAGAGTCACCCAGCTGGCTGCATGTGGAGGAGTGAGGAATCAAACCCGGTATTCCAGATTAGAGTCCGCCACTCTTAACCACTACTAGGTGACTGGAATAAAAAGACTCAGAGATATCCATCTCTACTCATGTCTGATGAAGCCAACTGACTCTCAAAAGCTTACACCATGAAACTCTTGCTGCCTCTAAGGTTCTCCAAGACTTGAATCTAAACATTCTGTTATTATATTTACTTACTTTACGGTAAGCTTAAATGATTCAAATCCAGTAGCACCTTCGAGACCAACAAGATTTCCTGGGGGTAAGCTTTAAAGGAGGAGGAGGAGAAGGAGAAGAAGAGAGTCAAATGTCCCTTTGATGGATACCCTCATTCCTAGTCAACTCTCCATTCCTATAAGCAGGACTCAGATTCAGCAGGAGCTTACAGGAGCACAGCTTGTCCATTGAATAGTAGGTGCAGCTGCATCAGAATCCCTGGATTAGGAGAACAGCCAGCCCCAGCAGCCCTCATTAACTCCCAGAGAAGCCTACACCACGCTTTCTCCACTTCTTATGTGATTTTGGGTAGTGGGTAGCTTGCTGGCCTTTTGACGGGGGTTGGGGGGCAGCCCAGGAGAGCCCCAGGCGAGCAAGGCCTGCTTGGGCTGGCTGGATCTCTAGCCCGCCCAAGCAGGCCTCATTCATCTGGGGCTCTCCTTTCATGCATCAGGTTGTTTTTGGCTTGGGGGGCATATGCTAATGAGTTATGCTAATGAGCTCCACCACTTATTTTTCTACAAAATGACAGCATTGACTCTCAAAAGCTCCTACTCTGAAAATCTTGCTGCTCCTACTCTGAAAATCTCGAAGGTCCCCCAGGACTCAAGCCTAGTTCTTCTAGTGCAGGTCACCACAGCTGCTCTCAGAAATGAAACAAATAAAAACACAAAGGCAGATAAGGTCAGCAGCAAGTAGCATTTCAAAGACATTTGCTGGTGGGTAAGGGGAAGGAGGTATTATTACTACTAGCATGCCAAGTCTACATGTGGATAATCTGTGGCAGGCATGACGCAGCACACTTGCAGGTAGATATTGGGATTCAGAGGGGATTCTGAACAACTGCTACGAAAATTCTGCATCTCACCTAGATTGCTTCTTTGTCCTACTGGGTGTACACCTACCACCGGTTGAGAACCACCGCTCTAGACAAATGTGGGTTGCCACTTCAAAGGAGAACCACTGGCTATTATGGGACTCTGGGAAAGGATGACGCAGGGACACCAATGTTCGCCCTTTCAGTCTGTCTCTAGCAGGGATGCTCATGGAATTTCCTAGCACAGAATTTCTCCACCATGTTTTATCTGTCCACTTACATGAACTCAAAATGGACCTGTCCTTGGCTTCTTCCCTTGCCTCAACATGCCATTTGTTAAATGTGTGTTAAATAAATATAAAAACACAAATAATAGGAGAGAGGGGCTGTGGTTCAGCAGCAGAGCATCTGCTTGACATGCGGAGGGTCACAGGCTCAATTCCCGGCATCTCCAGTTAAAATGTCCAGGTAATTAATGATGTCAAAAACCTTGACCTTAGACTCTGGACCAGTGGTAGAGCATCCGTTTGGCATGCAGAGGGTCACAGTTTCAATCCCTGCATCTCCAGTTAGAAGGATCAAGTAGAATGTTGTGAAAACCCTTCACTTTAGACTCTGGCTCAGTGGTAGAGCATCTGCTTAGCATACAGAAGGTCCCAGGTTCAATCCCTGGCATCTCCAGTGAAAAAGATCAGGTAGAAAGTTATGTGAAAAACTGACCTTAGACTCTGGACCAGTGGTAGTGCATCTGCTTGGGATGCAGAGGGTCCCAGGTTCAATCCCTGGCATCTCCAGTGAAAAGGGTGTGAAAAACCTTGACCTTAAGACTCTGGGCCAGAGGTAAAGCATCCCAGGTTTAGTCCCCGAAAACTCCAGTTAAAAGGATAAGTTGGAAAGTGATAGGAAAACCCTTGACCTTAGACTCTGGCTCAGTGGTAGAGCATCTGTTTGGCATGCAGAGTGCCATAGGGTCAATCCCTGGCATCTCCAGTTAAAATGACCAAGTAGTCACTGATGTGAAAGACCATTCCCTGAGGCCCTGAAGAGCCACTGACAGTCTGAGTAGACAAGACTGAACTTGATGGACTAACAGTCTGACTCATATAAGGCAGCTTTGTGCATATTGAATTATGCACTTAGTTGCATTACAGGCTTCGACCCTCTCGGTGTAATGCCAGAAAGTGCAGAAGCCTATTATATTGTGCAGCATGGTCATGAGCAGCCGATCTCTGAGGCCTTGGGAGCATGCCATCCAATGTTACATTTTACGGCAAAGTAAGAGTCACATGGAAGTGATTAATTATCTCACATCCAGTTACTCTCTGCTGGTCACGTTGGCTGCAGTCCATTTTCAAAAGCTCACCTGCCCTGAACAGCAGCACTGTGAGCTGCAGAAATCACAAGGCAAGAGCTTTCCGCAGCTTTGCCTACGCGTAGCCACCTCACCTGCGCGTAACGGTACATTAAACAGCATTTCAACAAAGAAAGACAGAAGCTGGCAGGCCTATGTGAAGGTCTGAGCTGTAGCGGAATGGTGTCTTTCACCGCCTGGTGTCTGAACAGCTAAAATATTTGTCAGGCTAAACCGTCTCATTTCCTGAGAGATGCGATTCTGTGTCGCTGAGCACTCGTTTTCAACGGAGCACACATTAGGCTCCATTGAAATGAAGCGCTGCAGACGAAGATGTCACCGCACAGCGACGGCTGGTGTTTAATGAGTGACATCCGGTATGAATCACCTACCGAAGACACGAGGACGGCACTGTTTTCATGAATGGAAGCCCAAAAGGCAGGCAATTCCCTTACGCTGTTGATATAAGAAGGTTGTTAACAGCCAAGCAGACATCTCCTTCTGCTCACAATGCCATGGACAACCAGCAGTAAGTTTTTAGCTGGTTTGACAGTCACAATTCTGGATTGCCCAATGAATGGAAAGAGGAACATAAGAATGTAAGGATAGCCGCGATGGATTAGACTTGGGGTCCATCTAGTCCAGCATTCTGTCTCACACAGTGGCCAGCCAATTCCTCTGAAGGGTCAGCAATAGGGCATAGAGGACAAGGCCTTCATAAGAACATCAGAAGAGCTCTGCTGGATCTGACAAATAGTCCACTTAGTCCAGTCTCCTGTCGCACACAGTGGCCAACCAGTTCCTTTGGAGGGTGAACAACAGGGCAGAGAGGCCAAGACCTTCCTTTGATGTTGCCTCCTGGCTTTGGGATCCAGAGGTTGACTGCCTCCGAAAATGGAGGTTCTCTTTAGTCATTGCGGCTAGTAGCCACTGATAGACCTATCATCCATGAATCTGTCCAATCCACTGTTAAAACCGTCTGCGCCTCTGGCCGAAAATTCCACATATATCAGACAAACACATCTGTGAAGAGAGTGCTTCCTGAACACTTTAGCTCACATGCCTGGCCTACCTCACTGGGTTGAGAGGATGAAATGGAGGAACTATGTGAGCTCTTTGCAAGAACGGAAGGTTAACAATGTCATATATGGATGCAGGGAAAGAACATTCCAGGGATCCCAGCCTCCAGGTGGGCCCAGGGACCTCCTGGAATTACAGCTCATGTCCAAACTGCAGAGATCAGTTCCCTTGGAGAAAATGGTTGCTTTGGAGGGTGGACTCTGTGGCATTGTACCCTACTGAGGTTCTTGTCCTCCCCAGGTTCTACCCCCAAATCTCTAGGGATTTCCTAACCTGGATCTAGCAACCCTACACACACACACACCTCCAGTGGCCAGGGGGGAACTTGGCAACTCTAGAACATTCCGTTCAATTAGTTTCCCCTCTTCAGTCAGATTCAGCTCACACACGGGCTGGTTACTTCAAGAAAGAACTAAGCCTTGGTCGGCATTTTGTCAATATTTGTCTCTGGGTAAAGTTTTGCATTCCCAGGGGAAACCTTTTTTGAAAAACATGTCCGTAGGACTTGGCAAGAGGCTTGCCGATTTGTGAAACGGATGGCAGGAATTCTGAGGTGAATGGGAAAGCAGGTGACGAGGAAGCCCCATCAGCCTTTGGGGGAAGTTCCCAGCATGCCTGGAGGGAAAGAAGGAAAGCTGGGCTCTTCCATTGGAAGGGGACACCTCCCCCTGCCACAGTGACAATTTCTCAGCCAGGTCTTCTCCTTGTGTCGCTTCAAAGTGAGGAGACCCTCAACTATGCTTCTGTTGTGTTATTTATAACGTTTTATTCACATTGCAAACTGCCCTTGAGTTCGACAAAGGAGAAAGGCAATGAATAAATGTTTCAAATCAGTTCTACAGTTCTGTTTTTTTTTTCAGGGGGAGAAAAAAACACTGCGAGAGGAATTCGTTCGACATCTCTGTAACAGTTCTGACTGGGCACTCAGAAGGAAATCTTATGGCGTAACCTACTTGTGTCAACGCAGTCAGAATTAATCAAATCCTTTGTTACTCAGGGGGGAATCTGCCATCTCCAGCGGTAAATACTCCCTCCCTGAGTTTCAGATTGCTTTGACAACTGGGGGGGCAGGGGTGTCTCCAAATCGTTATGGATTCTGGAACAGCGACGGCATGCGGTAAGCGGGGCAGAGAGATCCAACATGTAAACGGCTGGAACATCTCTAACGCATCTTTGGGAATGGGTGCACTTGGATGAAGGCAAAACTATTGCTTTTTAACAGTCCAAATGATGGGCTATTTCCTTTGGGGGACAGAGGATAACTACAATGAATTCAGGAGCTGAATTATCTTCAGCTGTGTTGCTTGCAAGTCCCATCAGACTGAAGATGTAGAGCCTCTCTAGGAATGTATGCAAAGAGCAGCAGCAAGGCAGTGAAGTTAGGTTACTCCAGGGCTTTTTTTGTAGCAGGAACTCCTTTGCATATTAGGCCACACACCCCGATGTTGCCAATTCTCCTGGAGCTTACAGTAGGCCCTGTACTAAGAGCCCTGTAAGTTCTAGGAGGAGTGGCTACATCAGGGGGTGTGGCCTAATATGCAAAGGAGTTACAAAAAATAGCCCTGGGTCACTCAATGGTTAAGAGGATCCTTGCGGTAGCTCTTCGGGCCTCCCATTTATCTGCCCAAGGCAGGGAATTACCAAGTCCCAATTTACTGTCCCAAAGGAATTGAGAAGCAGGTGGGGAAATGGCCTATATATAGTGACACTCTAAGGACATCCCTTAGACATTATGGTAAAGGCCATAGAGACTAAGAGAGGCAAGCTAGAGCATCACCCAGAAGTTACCCATATCACCCCAAACTCCAGCCTCCCTAGGTACAACCCTCCAAATCTTCCAGCATCTGTGCAGGAAGTGTTGAGAATCCTACGGCTGTGATCTTTGGCTTGTTCTCACTACCCTATACCTTCTGATGCCTGGCTTGTGTTTACTGTTCCTGGCTCTCTTGGCCCGTCACACACAGAGGCGGCCATAGTTCTAGTCCCCCTCCCCCTGGCAATTATGTGTTTGCAGCTCAGTGGGTCCCATGTTCAGGTGGTCCTGGATCTGGAAAGACCATTGATTTAGATCTTCTGACTCTTAAGACATAGTGCCTGAATGAGATGAGATGTTCAGATAAGGGTTCTCTTATTTTAACATCGCATAGAAGACGGCTTCCTAGGAAGGAGCTGTACTAGTGGTAGAATACATGTAGAAAGTCCCACATTCAATCCTTAAAATATTATACCTCCAGAATATGTTTAAACCAAAGAGCCAGTTTGGTGTAGAGGTTAAGAGTGGTGAACTCTGGAGAACTGAGTTTGATTCCCCACTCCTCCACAAGCAGTCAGCAGGGTGACCTTGGGTAAGTCATAGTTCTCACAGAGCTCTCTCAGCCCCACCTACCTCAGAGGGTGTCTGTTGTGGGGAGAGGAAGGGAAGGAGATTATAAATTGCTCTGGGACTCTGAGTGAAGGATGGGGTATACATCCAACTCCTCTTCTTATTGTTTATTTTTATTGTTATTTTATTATATTATTATGACTCATGGCAACCCTGTATGGTTGTCACAGCAAGACAAGATGTTCAGCAAGATCTTCAGAGGTGCGTTGCCATTGCCTGCTGCCAGAGGATGTAGTGATGGCCACAGGGATAGACAGCTGTCAAAAGGGATTAGATAGATTAATGGAAGATATATCAACCAATGGCCACTAGTCATTGAGCCTGCTTCAGCGGGGAGGGCGGGATACAAATCAAATCAAAAAATAAAGTAGTCATTGTGACTGAGAGGAAACTCCATATTCAGAAGCAATCAACCTCTGAATTCCAAAGCCAGGAAGCAACATCAGGGGAAGACTTTGGCTTCTATGCCCTGTTGTTGGCCCTCTAGAGGAACTGGTTAGCCCGTGTGAGACAGGAGGCTGGACTAGATGGACCGCTGGTCTGATCCAGCAGGGCTCTTCTGATGTTCTTATGAAGGCCTCGGCCTCCATGCCCTGTTGTTGGCCCTCCAGAGGAACTGATTGGCCCCTGTGTGAGATAGGATGCTGGACTAGATGTAGCACTGGTCTGATCCAGCAGGACTCTTCTGTTCTTATGAAGGCCTCGGCCTCTATGCCCTGTTGTTGGCCCTCGAGAGGAACTGGTTGGCCCCTGTGTGAGACAGGAGGCTGGACTAGATGGACCGCTGGTCTGATCCAGCAGGGCTCTTCTGTTCTTATGAAGGCCTTGGACTCTATGCCCTGTTGTTGGCCCTCCAGAGGAACTGGTTGGCCACTCTGTGAGACTCTAGGAGGCTGGACTAGATGGACCACTGGTCTGATCCAGCAGGGCACTTCTGATGTTCGTGTGTATAGCTATCCTGGATTTCCTTGGTGGCCTCCCATCCAAATACTAACCAAGGCTGACCCTGCTAAGCTTCTGATATCTGACAAGATCAGGTAAATCTGGGATATCCATGTCAGATACATTTAATACAAAACACAATCCAGAACAACAGCACTGTGAACAAATGTATGAAGAGACCACCTGGCTGGGCATCCTGTTTCCCACTGTAGTAACCGGATATTCTGGGGAAGGCCTGCAAGAGGGGCACACTGGTCAAGGCCTTTCCTCGTTGATGTCTCCAGATATACTTCCTCTGAGCAAGGGAGTTCTATTTATCCATTAAGGCCAAAGTTTTGTGACACCATAAATAGTTGAGAGCCATTAGGGTTTGTAGAATCTTTCGGGATCAAGTGCCGTGTTCTACCGGAGAAAGTTTTCCTTCCAGACGTTTCGTTCTCAGCTGCGGAGAACATCCTCAGTGGCGTTGCAGCCGGAGCAGGCGCTCAGACCTTCTTGGCTGCTGTGCATTGAGTGGGGCCAGGGCTGCTGGAGAGCTGCTATTTGTAGGCTGGAGGGGGTGTGATGAAAGGGCAATTGGTTTGTGGATGTGCCCATTGTTTGGTGGGGCTTCCTGGAAGGGTAGTGATAAGGAAACTGGCTGTTGAATGTGACCATTGTTCTGTGTTAATTGCTGGGAAGGTTGGAAGGGGTTTGAAGATAAGGAAGATGGTTGTTGACTGTGCTGATTGTTCTGTGGAATTTGTTGGTTGTTCTGAGACTTTCTGCAATTTATAGTCTGTAGGGTGTTTTGCAGAGCTGGGTACCAAGATTGGTGGATGAAAATGCCTTCTTCCTTTCTGTTAAAATTGTGCTGGTGTTTGTAAATAGTTGAGAGCCAGTTTGGTGTGGTGGTTATGTGTGCAGACTCTTATCTGGGAGAACTGGGTTTGATTCCCTACTCCACCACATACACCTGCTGATGTGATCTTGGTTCAGCCACAAGTTCTCTCAAGGTTGTTCTGCTCAGGAGCAGTTCTGTCAAAGTTCTCTCAGCCCCACCTACCTCACAGGGTGTCTGGTGGGGAGCGGAAGGGAAAGGAGATTTGTAAGTCGCTCTGAGACGCCTTTGGCTAGCTAAGGGCAGGGTAAAAATCCAATCCTTCTAAATGTTTGAGCAGATGTTTTTTATATATTTGCATATGAATTTACCGCTGTTATAATCTACAGTCCAACAAATCTTCCATTCACACACATCACAATGAAGAAATGTCAGCATGGTAAAGGCACTGCGTGAGGACTTTTACCGCATTGCAAAATAATGTGAGAATTGGCCCCAGGATGGGAAATAAAGAACAGAGGCCGGGGAATCAGCACACTTATAACCATATTAATATGCATCCCAGCAGGTATTCAAAAGAGACATTCAGAGAAAGGAATTAGTTTTCCTGAGTAGAAAAGAACAGAAACAGAGACCAAGAGCGGTATGTTGGATTGCAAAGACGGTGGAGAATTTAAAGAAAGGGAAAGAAACAAGATCACTTTCAAGGGGGGAAAGAAACTCTGTCCAAGGTACTGGAACCGAGTCTGCCAAATAATTCTTCATTAAAAGGAACAAACGAGGAGCTTGTGGTTCCAGCCAGTGGTTTCCCCGCATATGAATTTTATTTTTTTTTGCAGAACTCATTACGTTTGTGTCACTTGCAAAATGACTTTAAAACTTTCTCAGTTACAGTGAATAGGCTCAAAACTTGAAAAAAAATGCAATTATAATTTTGGCTGGGAAGAAAGTTAGCTGGGATGGGCTGTGCCCCACTAATTCCTTTGCTCTGTTCTTCCGAGCAAAAACAAACAAACAAAAAAAAAAACAGAAGAAGATGCCTTTTAATTTTACAGTCATAGCCTGAGAATACTGAGGATATTTAAGCCTTTGAGATAGAAAAAGCCCCCTTTTTGCTGGAAGGAAAAGTTACTCTTGGCAATTCTGGGCACCCTTCTTCCTTTCTCGGGACATGCTGTAGAGAGAAGCGAGATCTTGTGTGCTTCCCCACCCCCACCCCAAAGATTGTTTAGGAACTTCTCTTGGGTCACTGGAAAAACAAAGACATAGTTGGCCAGGTAAAGAACAAACACCACGTTGCCAGAGAGGTCAGCTCCGGCTGTAAAAAACCAGGTTGCTGTTGAGAGACCACTAGAGGTAAGAGCTTTCCGCAGGACTCCCTATAAATCAAGGCCACCGTTGCCAGGCAACCAGTTGAAAGATTTGGAGACAAGAGGTAGAGAGACCCACAAAAGGGGGGCGGGGGGAAGAAGGCTATAAGATGGAAAAGGAGATTTGTTCCTTGGCTGCTCTGTTACACGCACGCAGTGATTCTCACACATACACAGGCAGATTTCACACTGAAAGGGATACATACATACACTCCCAGGATAACCTTCTCCCCTCTGCCCACCCCCCCACCAGTGTGTGTTACGGTGTAGAAACAATAGCTGTGGAAGTTGGGCATGAACATCACCAGAGATTTTTTTGTAGCAGGAATTCCTTTGCATATTAGGCCACACACCCCTGATGTAGCCAATCCTTCAAGAGCTTACAGGGCTCTTAGTATGGGGCCTACTGTAAGCTCCAGGAGAATTGGCTACATCAGGGGTGTGTGGCCTAATATGCAAAGGAGTTCCTGCTACAGAAAAAGCCCTGAATCATTAGGTTCACCCCTGCTAGCTGAATGATATCCCACCCCCCGTAATTCCTTCCCAAGGGAGACCAGCCTTCACTTGATTCAGTACTTGGCCTTGATGGACCAATGGAATGATTCAGTAGAAGGCAGCTTCATGGGTTCAAACGTACATATTTTTAGGGGGGTGGGACTGTGGCTCAATCGAAGAGACTCTGCTTGGCATGCAGCAGGTCCCAGATTCAATCCCAGGCATCTCCATTTAAAAGGTTCAGGTAGAAGGTGATGGATAAGGTCTTGATCTGGGCTCAGTGGCAGAGCTTCTGCTTAGTATGCAGCTCTCAGGTTGAATTCTTGGCATCTCCAGTTAAAAGAACCAAGCCGCAGGTGAAGTGAAGGACCCTGGAGAACTCCTGCCAGCAGACAATACGGATCATGATGGACGAAGGGTCTGATTCAGTATAAGGCAACTCCATGTGAAGATGTATCAGGGCACTGGACAGACCGAGACAGAGAGGCAAGGCCTCAGAATGTGGAAGGGAAGCTGGGAGACCTGACACTCCCAGGTCAGGTGGTGACGGCAGGTTACCGGAGAGAGAGAGAATAGCCTTTACAGGTGTTGGAAACAGGGCCTGCAGGTTGGAGCAGGCCAGTTCTGCCACGTGGTCAAATCAGGATTTGAATCCAGATCACTCCAATCTGAGACCAATACTCTAAGCATCACACAACAGAGAGTCTTGAATTGTATTGTCTATTTAGAAAATGTATATGTGGCAAAGACCTGCTCAAGCTAGCATGGGAGAAAGAACTAAATAACTAAATCACAAAAACTACAAATCATATTTTAAAAACATAATTACTAAAACTAAGGATGACCCTGCTGGAAGCATAAAGCCAGAAAAGGGCATAAAACAGATGAAGAAACTGCCCATAAATACAACTAACACTTGCATCAACACGGCATATCATTTACTTCTAGAGGATTTCATTCTTGCCCCCTGAAAGTTCAGCACTCATATGGCATAACTGGATTATTTTCCACTAACATCAGAGATGTCCAACACGGTCTGATCCAGCAGTGCTCTTCTTATGTTCTTATATTTGGTGTAGCTGTTAAGTACATGGACTCTTATCTGGGAGAACTGGGTTTGATTCCTCACTCCTCCACTTGCAGCTGCTGGAATGGCCTTGGGTTAGCCATAGCTCTCGCAGAGTTGTCCTTGAAAGAGCAGCTGCTATGAGAGCTCTCTCAGCCGCAGCTATCTCACAGGGTGTCTGTTGGGGGCAAAGAAGATAAAGGAGATTGTAAGCTGCTCTGAGACTCTGATTCAGAGAGAAGGGCGGGGTTTAAATCTAGTCTTCTTCTTCTTCTCCTTCTCTACCACAGTTCCTGTAGGTTCAGCACTATTTTTAAAAGTTAGTAAAGGTAGTCCCCTGTGCAAGCACCAGTCGTTTCTGACTCTGGGGTGACGCTGCTTTCACAATGTTTTCACAGCAGACTTTTTACGGGGTGGTTTGCCATTGCCTTCTCCAGTCATCTACACTTTCCCCCCAGCAAACTGGGTACTCATTTTATCGACCTCAGAAGGATGGAAGGCTGAGTCAACCTGGAGCCGGCTACCTGAACCAGCTTTCACTGGGATCGAACTCAGGTCATGAGCAGAGGGCTCTGACTGCAGTACTGCAGCTTTACCACTCTGCGCCACGGGGAACCCTAATTAATGCTTAAAACAAAAATCCATTTCTGTCTGTTTTACTGTGTGCATTCTCATTTTTTGTGACTTTAAAAGTATACAGGGAGTTTGCATGGTCTTTCCAATTTATACTTAGAAAGAGGAGAATGGCAGAGCAGAGATGTAGATTGTATCCTAGGTGTTACCACATCTTTTAAAGGTACTGACAAATATTGTGACTTTAACTCATTATGCATTGCAAAGGATTTATTAACTGCAAAGGGAAACAGTTCTATGACACGTGAAGTATTTTTTAAAAGTGATAACCCCCGACAAGCTTAAGATACAGCAGGATGGATAATGATAGAAATATTTTAAATAATCGGGGGTGGGGGGGAGGAAGTATTCTCCTGAAACACATATATAAGAAACAGAGGAACTTCCACTCAAGCTGAAACACTCTTTTGTGTCATCCACGGATAGGAAATCTTTTACAGTTGATACCCTGGACTAATTTTTAACACATATACCGATACATAGAAAACATTAATGGCATATATAGACCCCTACTGATGCTCTGATGACCAGTTTTTTATAAGCATTTTTATGAAGCGTTTCTCAATTTATTCTGCTGCTGCAATCTATAAATTAAAAAAAAAGGAACCAGAGACAGAGGAAATTCTCCGCGTTCGATTAACACAGCCTTTCCCACTGCGAGTTCCAACTGATTTGTTCAATCACAGCAATCCCATACAGTTTCACCTTCAGCTTAGGTAGTTATTATTCAGTATAATTATTCAAATTACCACAGAGCTGGTACAGAAGAATGAAAGACAAAAAACCAAAGCTTTCTATGGAGGCGGTTTCTGTTCATGGAGCTGGGGGGGCCGGGGGGGGGGGGGAAGGAAATTAAACTTTTTTAGCTTCAAAAAATTCTCTCCAGAGAACTAGCCAGTATGGAGTTAAGTGACATAATACCAGCCTGCCTGGAATAGTGTTTTGTCTCGACTAAGAATTTTTTAAATAAAACAAACAAGGTTTTAAATTCATGGTGGTATGACAGCTTTCCTTTCAAGAATGAGGGCTTATTATTAGAACATGAAAATTTCTAGTTACATCAGAAGATCAGTGATAGCTGGTGGTATCCCCCCAAACTGATGCTGCTCTATCCAGCAAGCACCTGATTCTCCCAAAATTGCCATGGTTCAGTGCAAATTTCTAAAACCTGTTACAGTGAGGTAGCTGTGTTAGCCTGTTGCTGGCCAAAACAAAGAGTCTTAGGGCACCTTAGAGGCTAATGTATTTATGGTAACGCCATCCTTTTCAGGAGCCCTTCATTCCTAACTGGGAATGAAGTTCTGTAGAAAGGTGCTCTGTGAGAGAAAACAGCAGCTTTGAACCGGCTGAGGGAACCCGTCCAGGGAGAGGGGAATCAGATCTCCCTTCAGGGGGTTATTTACTTTATTTGAGAGCCAGCTTTACTTTACCTAACAGCGCAGTCCTAAATCAATGGGCCTAGACTGGAGGGTCAGTCGAGTTTCCCGCATTTGGGGAAACTGCAGGGGTCAGCACACCTGGAGTGCAATGGATGAGCCTCACCCTGGGAAAACCTCTTTCGTGATCAAGGTGTCTCCCCTGCCAGGTAAGTATCACTGGAGTGACTTTTCTTAGGATTGCACTGCTTGTTATCCACACACCATATTGACCTTAGCAAATACTTTATTTCCTACTAAATAAACCTTCTTTTGGCCATCTCCATCTTTGTCTTGTCTGTCAAGTAAAAAAAATAAAATAAAAGAAGCAGGGTCTCTATTTACCTCACATGTAAGTACAGCCTTAGTCTAGCACTGAGTTTACACGCTACTAATCCTTTATTTTAAAACTTGTGTCCCCCTTTTTATTTGATTGTGGGTGGTTGGGTTATAAAGAATCAACTGGAAAGGCCAGAGTGGGGGAACAGGAAGAAGTCAGAGAAGAAGGAGGAGGAGGAGGAGGGACGGTGGCTCAGTGGTAGAGTATCTGCTTGGTAAGCAGAAGGTCCCAGGTTCAATCCCCGGCATCTCCAACTAAAACGGGTCCAGGCAAATAGGTGTGAAAAACCTCAGCTTGAGACCCTGGAGAGCCGCTGCCAGTCTGAGTAGACAATACTGACTTTGATGGACCAAGGGTCTGATTCAGTAGAAGGCAGCTTCATGTATTCATATATATTTAAGAAGAAGAAGAAGGGCTGTGGCAGTGCAGCTTCAGAGTTTTCTGGATGATGCTTCCGTGCTAAACCCACATCAATCTGGTTTTCATCCAGGTCATGAGACAGAGATGGTACTGGTCACCCTCACAGATGACCTCCAGAGACACTTGGATAGAGGTGGCTTGGCGGTGCTGATGTTATTAGACCTGTCGGCAGCGATCATCGGTTACTGACCTGTTGCCTCGCCGGCGCTGGAATCCAGGGGTTAGCCTTGCAGTGGCTTTCCTCCTTTCTCCAGGGTCAGGGACAGAGGGTGGCACGAGGGGAAGAACTATCCCGGCGACACCCACTTATTTGTGGAGAGCTGCAGGGAGCGATTCTTTCTCTGATGTTATTTAACACCTGCATGCGCCCCCTCGCCCAGGTTGCCCAGAGGCATGGGCTGGGTTGTCACCAGTATGCTGATGACACCCAGCTCTACCTGTTGATGGGTGGCCAGTCCGACTCCACCCTAGAAGATCTGTCTGCAGCATTACAAGCTGTGGCGGGGTGGCTCAGGCTGAGTGGACTGAAATTAAATCCGACGAAGACGGAGGTCCTATACCTAAGTCGCCGTGATCTGGGACTGAAGGTCCATTTACTGACCTTTGATGGGGCACAGCTTATGCCGGCGCCCAAGGTTAAAAGTTGAGGAGTGCTCTTGGATGCTTCCTTAACGATGGAGGCCCAAGTCACTGTCACTGCTAGGTCAGCTTTTTACCATCTGCGAACGGTAAGGCAATTGGTTCCCTTTCTTGATCACAATGACTTCGCTACTGTGAGCCATGCTACGGTCACCTCAAGATTAGATTACTGCAATGCCCTCTACATGGGGCTGCCCTTGTCCCAAATCCGGCGACTCCAGCTAGTGCAGAACGCTGCAGCCAGGTTGTTAATGGGAGTTCCTTTACAGGAGCACATTCAGCCTGTGCTGAAAGCACTGCACTGGCTACCGATAGTGTACCGGATTCGCTTCAAGGTGCTGGTTATCACCTTTAAAGCCCTATATGGCCAGGGTCCTGCATACCTTAGGGACCGCCTTTCCCCATATATGCCCCAGCGAGCACTTCGGTCTGGAACCCAAAACCAGTTGATGGTCCCCAGCATCAAAGAGGCTAGGGGGAGCCAGGGCCTTTTCCATCGCTGCTCCTAGCTGGTGGAATGAGTTGCCAGAGGAGGTGAGGGCCCTGAGAGAGCTCACACAGTTCTGCAGGGCCTGCAAAACGGCACTCTTCCACCATGCTTTTTTATAATGACACCTACAGCGATGGATTGGGCCCGGAAACACCACCAGTGGCTTGTCTGGGACCTCCAGAAGTTTAAAAATCGACCAGTCTGATTACCACCACTAATATTTTGTTGTCTGAATACATCCAATTAGCACCAGACGTTTTAAATGTTTTAGATGTTTTAACGTTTTTATATTTAATGCTGTTTGTATTTACTGTTAAATGGCTGGGAATGCTGTTGCTGACCCTCGTGTTGTTAGCTGCCTTGAGCCTGCCTTGGCAGGGAGGGCGGGATATAAAATAAATAAATAAAAGAAGAAGAGGAGGAGGAGGAGGAGGAGGAGAGATTGGATTTATACCCTGCCCTTCACTCAGAGACTCAGAGTGGCTTACAATGGCCTTTCCCTTCCTCTCCCCGCAACAGACACCCTGTGAGGTTGGTGGGACAGATAGAGTTCTGAGAGAACTGTGACTGACCCAAGGTCACCCAGCTGGCTTCATGTGGAGGAGTGAAGAATCAAACCTGATTCTCCAGATTAGGGTCCACTGCTCTCAGAGCATTCCCCCACCATCCCATGGCCACCACAGGCTGATACTGAAAAAAATAAACTGGTGTCTTTTGTCACCTTTATGGAGTATAAATTTTCATGGACTAGAGACCACTTCTTCATATGCAATGAGTGGGTCTTCGCTGTGTAGTCATTTTATAGAGAAGGAATGGAAGGAGCCGTCGCTCAGTGGTAGAGCCTCTGCTTGGCATGCTAAAAGTCCCAGGTTCAATCCCTGGCATCTCCAGGTTAAAAGATCAGGTGATGTGAAAGACCTGAGCCTCTTATGACAGTCACAGCAGACAATACAGAGCTCAACGGACCCAGGGCCTGATTCAGTATAAGGCTGTTTTGTGTGGTCATGTAGGCAAAGAACCCAAGTGAAATGTCAAGGGGCCATGAAATGCAAGGATGTACAGTGTGAAATGGAAATTGGGTAAACTTCAAATGTCATCAAGAAAAGTACAGGGACATCCTGACCTGGATAGCCCAGGCAAGCCCAATCTTGTTCAAATCTCAGCAGCTAAGCAGAGTCGGCCCGCAAATACTTGGATGGGAGACCTCCAAGGAATACCAGGACCTGGACGCAGAGGCAAGTCTATCAAGCCACCTCTCTGAAAATGTCCAAGCCCCCAGTAGGGGTTTCCAGAAATCAACCATGACTTCCAGGCATGTGCATGTGCAGAGAGAGAGAGACAAACAGACAGAGAGAGAGAGAGAGAGAGAAGTACAGGGACTACTCATTTTCATTCACATGGAATTGTTTAACTGGCATTCAGGGATTTCACACTATCTTCCCTACAGAGGGAGAATTTAAGTTTTCCTAATGCACTGTGACTGTGGCCACAGCTGCAAGCTTCAAGGGGTAAATTAAGGAAGACATTTATTTAAAGAAGACATTCTTTATAAACAGGCAACATCTTCCAAACATAAAAATAATTGTCCCTATTCAGCTCAGAATTCTGATACTAGATGCTAAACATTCCTCTCAACGCAGGCTTGGTATATCGGCTATAGAAGCTTCTGCCACTGATGAGGGAGTCCTTGAGTTCCCGTCAGTAACTTTGAAGTCTTAACCTGGAGATGTGATAGCACCATCTAGTGGGCAAGAGTGGCTATGACCCTGCAGCGCTGAGATTTTTCAAAACTGAACACTGGTGTTGGTGAAACTTCCCACACTGAAGCAGAGAGCGGTTGCAAAGAAGGATGCAAAATGCTTTCATGCTGTAACTGTCAATACACTTTCCCCACAAAAGAACACCATGGTGGGTTGCATGCAAAATAAAACACAAACTCTACTGGCACCTTCTAGACCAACAACGATTGTTTCTAGATCCAGGCAGGCAGCCGTGTTGGTCTGAAGCAACAGAACAAAGTTGGAGTCCAGTGGTGCCTTGGAGACCCACAAAGATGAATTTTAGATATAAGCTTTCGTGCGCGCACACATTTCTTCAGAAGTATGCATGCACATGAAAGTTTACACCTAGAATTAAATTTTGTGCGGCTTAAAGGTGCCACTGGACAGACTCCAATTTTGTTCTAACATTTGTTTCTGTTTGAGTGTTCGTGGGCAATGTTCCCTCTAAGCTCAGTTAGCGTGAACTAGCTCACAGATTTTTAGCCTTCAGCTCACACATTTTTGTCTTGGTTCAGGAGAAATGGCCCCAGAGCACAATAATTTATGCCGTAACTCACAACTTTACTGACAGTAGCTCACAAAGAAGAATTTTTGCTCACAAGACTTTGCAGCTTAGAGGAAACATTGTTTGTGGGGACTTGTCCATAGGGTAGGGCTGGGCCCCACAAAAGCTCATGCTGAAATAAATGCTGTTAGTCTCGAAAGTGCTGCTAGGTTCTTGTTTTATTTTGCTACGACAGACTAACATGGCTAGCCCTCTGCAGTCACCAGATTGCATCCAACATCAGAGAGAGGAAATGGTCCAGTTGCAAGATCAGAATAGCCACATGAGCACTGAGGTTTTAAGGAAAGAAAGCAACTTTAAATGCATTTTCTAAGCCACCAGCTGGCTTGGTTAGAAAAAGTGATTTAAAGAGAGAAATGCCTTCTCCAAGTTGCCTTGGTTGGTGGGGGCTTCAAGAACCACACAAATGTGTGAAAGAGCCACATGTGGCTCCCAAGCCACAGTCTGGCCACCCCTGCCCTATGTCTTTCTTATAAAGAAAAAATAAGTTATACCCACATATTGATTTTTCATGAAAACCGTGTGAATTTCATTTTATGATTGTATGTCTAGGGCTTGATTGTCTAAGACAGTCAGTGTGGAAAATTCCTTCCTTCCTTCCTTCCTTCCTTCCTTCCTTCCTTCCTTCCTTCCTTCCTTCCTTCCTTCCTTCCTTCCTTCCTTCCTCCAGGTCGCTCCGCCAGGACCTGCCCATCACCTTGGATACAGTATGTGAGCCCGAGGCCCCGTGCCTGTCTTCTGATTTAATCCTGGATCACTTCAACCCACTCAGCCTGGAGGAAGTTGACGGAATTCTCTCCTCTGCACGCCCTACAGCTTGCAATTTGGACCCATGCCCCTCCTGGCTAATTAAATCCTGCCTGAGGGAGCTTGAATGTCCTTTACGGGACATCATAAATAGATCCCTCTTGGAGGGGCGCTTTCCATCATCTCTAAAAGAGGCTTTGGTCCGTCCCCTCTTGAAAAAAAGTCCAGCGGATCCGGCCGAATTGGCAAACTACCGACCGGTCTCTAATTTACCTTTTTTAGGTAAAATTATAGAGAGGGCAGTGGCGTCACAGTTGCAGAGCTTTCTGGATGATGCTTCCATCCTAGACCCTTGCCAGTCCGGCTTTCACCCGGGTTACGGGACGGAGACAGTACTGGTCGCCCTGGTAGATGATCTCCAACGGCACCTGGATCGGGGCGGTGTGGCGGTGCTGATGTTGTTGGACCTGTCGGCTGCGTTCGACATGGTTGACCATCGGCTACTGACCCGCCGCCTCGCCGATGTAGGGGTGAGGGGGTCTGCCTTACAATGGCTTGCCTCCTTCCTTGAGGATCGGGGACAAAGGGTGGCAATTGGGGGCGAGCTGTCCCAGAGGCGCACACTGGACTGTGGAGTGCCTCAGGGGGCAGTTCTCTCACCAATGCTATTTAATATCTATATGCGCCCCCTTGCCCAGATTGCCAGGAGACATGGACTTGGGTGCCATCAATATGCAGATGACACCCAACTCTATCTGCTAATGGACGGCCGGCCTGACTGCGTCCCAGATAATTTAGACCGGGCCCTGCAGGATTTGGCAACCTGGTTGAGGAAGAGCGGGCTGAAACTGAATCCAGCGAAGACAGAAGTCCTTTGTCTGGGTCGGGGCGCTTGGGGAGGGGAAATACCTCTCCCGGTCTTCGACGGGGCGCCGTTGAAAGCGGCGCACCGGGTTAAGAGCCTGGGAGTCTTACTGGAGCCTGCATTATCAATGGAGGCCCAGATTGCAACCACTGCCAAGTCAGCCTTTTTCCATCTAAGGCGGGCAAAGCAGTTGGCTCCCTTCCTAGAGCGCCAAGATCTGGCAATGGTGCTTCATGCAACGGTCACCTCGAGACTGGATTACTGTAATGTCCTCTACATGGGGCTGCCTCTGTACCGAACCCGGAAGCTGCAGCTGGTGCAGAACGCAGCGGCTAGACTGTTGCTGGGACTCCCTAAATGGGAGCATATACAGCCTGGGCTGCGCGAACTGCACTGGCTGCCAGTTACATACCGGGTTCGTTACAAAGTGCTGGTCATTACCTTTAAAGCCCTATATGGTCGAGGACCTGTCTACCTTAGGGACCGTCTCTCCTCATATAAACCCCAGAGAGCCTATGGAACCAACTTCCAGAGGAAATGCGGGCCCTGCGGGACCTAGAACAGTTCCGCAGGGCCTGCAAGACCTTCCTCTTCAGACTGGCTTTCGCTGATGAAAATGGAAATAGCGAAGGAAACCGCCATCAGAAAAAGTAAACATAGCATTAGCACTTTTTTTAAAAATTAATTAATTTAATTTTAAAACTTAACCAGATTTTAATTAAATGCTTATAATGTTCAATGTAATTTTATCCATTTGTATAATTCAACCCTGAACTATGTTGTTAGCTGCCCTGAGCCTGCTCCGGCGGGGAGGGCGGGATACAAATAAAATTTGTTGTTGTTGTTGTTGTTCCTTCCTTCCTTCCTTCCTCTCAAGATGAATTACACAGAGTGAGTCAATACAAGATGGGACATTCAATAAGTAATGAAATAGAATTCTAAATGCAGAACCAACCAGAAGTCTATGAAACCGACCCGAAGAAAAGCATTAAGTGTTGATATGACACATTCATGATGAAAATTATACAATGGGCTTCAGTCAATTGCAAACTATATACAGTAGTGTCAACTAGGATCTGGGAGTGTCAGGTTCGAATCCCCACTCTGCCATGGAAGCTTGTTTGGGTAACCTTGGACTAGTCACACAGCTTCAGCCTCACCTATCTTGCAGGACTGTTTGTGAGGATAAAACAGGGGAAAGGAGTACAGTTTGGGTCCCCATCGGGGGGAAAAAAAGATGGAGGATAAATGAAGCAAACAATAAACTGCTTCTCCAACTGACAACTATTATCTTGTGAAACTCATAACCTTATTTCAGGAAGGGGGGGAGGCAGAGAAGCCAGCAGAAGATACAAAACAACCATGCAATCTAATTAGCAAAGTACATAGAGCTGCTATTAAAGTTGTCAAAGTAATAACGGATGTCCAACCAGCAAAGCAAAAAGTCTATCTGAGGGCACATTACCAAACGAATATTATATGAAAACAAATCAGAGCAGACATGTTGCCTCCTGCCCGCTCTTGTTTCGCTGTCCTCGGAATTATTTCTTATTATCAGCATGAGACTGCTGTTAATACGTGAGCCCATGTCGCAGTCACAAATGAACAGAGGAACCCTGCTTATGCAGAGACAGAAGATTGCTTTGGTTTATTAGTGCCATAAATGCATCGTGCCAGCAGACACGGACACAGCATATCCTCAACGACCACTCCTTCTAACAGCATCATTGATGGTCAGACACCCATCATGCTAGGCAGAGCAATGGAGCCAACCACAAAGTCATGCCACATTTCTCTGTGCACACGGAAGGCATGCAGGAAAAAAAAATATTGCATTGCAGATTTTAAAAGTACATCCCAGTTCCCCCAGCAGTCCACTTTTATGCTGGATGCAACATGATGTAATATCGACGCAGTCGCTAGAGGGAGCCAAACACATGGGGAAAGAGAACACACAAGCAAGGAAGATGAGAATGCAGAAAATCCCAAGAACTGACCCTGCTCACTGCCTTCCAGGACCAGGTATGGCAGTTTTAGGGTTGCCAGACCCCTGCTGGGAGCAGGGGAAACCCACTTTCTCCAAAGTCGGGAGCAAATCCTGCCCCCAGTTGGCACAAAAGGCTGGAAGTGATATAATCACATTGCTGATGTGTGACGATGCCCGAGTTGTTGAGCAAAACCCTATGGTGAAATCAGCAAGAAACCATACAACTTTGCTCAAAAACTAGAGCATCAACCCCCGATGTCAGTGATGTGATGACTTCATTTCCAGGTGATGTCATTGCACCACACATACAAAGCATGCACGGCAGAAGATTCCAGAGAGACCAGGGATCTCCCTGCTGGCAGCCAGGTAGAACCTGGCAATCCTATTCAGGTTTCTTTTAAAGAAAAAGTCTGGAGGGAGGAATTGGTCTGCTCATATCCCTAGCAGTTCCTAGTATAATGGAGAGCAAAATATGACTTGGGGGAAATTATCTGTTTATCCCTCCATGATTCCTCTTTGTCTCCCATATAAACTACTATAAGTCTTAGCTATTTGTAGCTAACAACCTTTGCTACTTTTTATTGTTTTTAACAAAGGGAAGGCAGCATGGTATAGCCTGATCTCATCAGATCTCAGAAGCTAACCAGGTGCTTGGATGGGAGACCACCAAGAAAGGCTCTGCAGAGGAAGGCAATGGCCAACCACCTCTGCTTCTAATTTGCTTCGAAAGCCCTTTCTGGGGTTGTCATAAGCTGGCTGCGCCTTGAAGGCACTTCACATGTACACATTTTTAAAATATTGGGGAGGACCCTACCTTTATCCTACCACTCCAATGAGCAAAGTTTACTTATTTATTACAATATTTATACCCTATCTCTTCTTTTGCCTCAAGTTGGAAGTCTTCCATCTGAGCAGACTTTCTCCAAATTGATTCAGGTAAAGAAAACACTGCAAAATATATTTAGGCCTATGACAACCAGAGAGTTGCTAATTCATTCACAGGGTCCATGCTCGGCAATTAGTCAGTTAACACCCCGATTAACCTTAACAAATAAATCACTACATCTCCAGAATAAGCAGAATACAACTAGTAGATAGGGAAAGCACTCAGAATACATTGTTTCTCCCCTTCTGATTGGCACAAGAAGGAGCCTTGTCTTGGCAGAAAGGAGCTGTTCTTTGGCAAACAGTGTGATCCTAAACAAATGTATCTTCTTCTAAACCTCTTATAAAAGAGCAAAGGCAGCATTTTACAGCCTGATCTCATCAGATCTCAGAAGCTAAGCAGGGTTAATACTTGAATAGGGGACCGTCAAGGAAGACTTTGCAGAGGACCACCTCTGCTTCTCCCTTGCCTTGAAAGGCCCTTGCTGGGGGAAGCTAAGCAGGGTCAGTACTTGGAAGGGAGACCACCAAGGAAGGCTCTGAAGAGGAAGGCAAATGTCAGCCACCTCTGCTCCTCACTTGGCTTGAAAGGCCCTTGCTGGGGGGAGCTGAGCAGGGTCAGTTCTTGGATGGGAGACCACCAGGGACGGCTCTGCAGAAGAAGGCAATGGCCTACCACCACTGCTTCTCCCTTGCCTTGAAAGCCCCTTGCTGAGAGAAGCTAAGTAGGGTTAATACTTGGAAGGGAGACCACCAAGGAAGGCTCTGAAGAGGAAGGCAATGACCAACCTCCTCCGCTTCATGCTTGCCTTGAAGGCCCCTTGCTGGGAGAAGCTAAGCAGGGTTAATACTTGGAAGGGAGACCACCAAGGAAGGCTCTGCAGAGGAAGGCAATGGCCAACCACCTCTGCTTCTCCCTTGCCTTGAAAGCCCCTCGCTGGGAGAAGCTAAGTAGGCTTAATACTTGGAAGGGAGACCACCAAGGAAGGCTCTGCAGAGGAAGGCAATGGCTAACCACCTGTTTCTCACTTGCCTTGAAAGACCTTGGCTGGAAGAAGCTAAGCAGTGGGGTAGAGAAATAAGTGGATGTAGGGCTTTTTTCCTAGGGGAACATAGTGGAACAGAATTCCAGCACCTCTTTGTGGAAACAAAATTTTCAAAAAGTGTTTAAAAGTTCATGAGAGGCACCTGTGTGTTTCTCCTTCACCTCCCTGTTGAGAGTTCTGGTGCCTCTTTAAGAAAAGAAAAGGCCCTGAGTGTATGTCATCAAATAGTTCAAAATGTCAAAAACAGTTGAACGACAGACCACCAAGGAATACCAGAGTCACTACTTAGAGGCAGGCAATGGCCAACTATCTGTTTCTTGCCTGGAAAATCCTATTGGGCCGTCATAAGTTGGCTATGACTTGATGGCAAACAGTTTTTAAAGCGCCAGTCTGAGGCAAAAATCCTCCTGATTTCACACACATGCTACAGTGTTGGAGCTGGCAATGGTTTTCTTGGACAGCTGAACATTCCAGGGGAAATATTTGATGGGCTGAACTAAGTGGATCAGACAAGGTGTACTCGGTAGGGTTGCCTATACAATTCCAGATGATCTATTGCGAGCTTCAGGAAATAATAAAGATTTGCGTCAATGGGTGTTTAACGGGGACGCCATAATAGACTATTCATTAATTGTTCAAACAAGATCTGCCCCATAGTATAAAAATATAAAGGATCATCTAAGAGCCGCATATCTGGCAGATATTACAGTGTATAAACTTATATCAGCATCTACAGCTCTGCAGTTTCAGACCATGCAAACAGAATACCTCCTGGGCTGATACTCTAAAACACTTCAGAAACAACGTATCTGTATTTGCAAAACTTCTGTGGAGGACCTCTTCCATTATGTTATGGTTTGCCCACAGTATTCAGAACCTAACACAAGTTTTTGACTGAAATAACAAATCAATTGTATATGGCTTCTGATATGGATAATGTCACGGCTGGGGCCGGGTCAGGCAAAGTCCAGAGGCAGTCCGAGGTCTGTAGCCAGTAAGCAGGAGGGTCTGAGGCGCCAAATCCAAATCAGTGTACAAGTATCGCAGGTCCGAGGTCCAGAAGCCGAGGTCAGGGAGTCCAGAAGTCAAAAGCCAAAGTCAGGGAGTCAGGAACCAAAGTCAAGCCGGAGTGGATGCTAGGATGTCAGGGAGATGACTAGTTGCTTCCACAAAGCCTCCTCCCAAAGCCCACAGCTATATAGCCCTCTGCTGGCTGTTGCCCGTTTGGGCTAATTGCTGGCTCAGGGAGGCAGCCAGGATCCTGTCATAACTCAAGCATCCTTGCTCTTAGGAGGGCCAGAATCCTCTCAGAACTCAGGGCTCAGGGAGCGTCTTGCTTGTGAGCGTGCCGCCCTCCTCCGATCCCTGAGGTCCTGCCGGAGGCGGTCACGCACACGAGCCACCCGAGAGGGCGAGGCAGGGGGGCTGGGATCTTCTCCAGCAGCAGGCAGGGGCACTGGTGCAGGTGGCAGGGGCACAGTTTCCTCGTCAGACTCAACTTCCTCTGCAGGGTCCCCAGCACCCATGACACTATCCCCCCCCCAGGGCCCCCCTCCGTCGAGGGACCTGGAAGGTCGGGGTGGTCGTTGTGGAACCGGTGCACCAAGTCCGGGGCATGAAGATTATCCTCGGGCTCCCAAGACCGGTCTTCTGGGCCATATCCCTCCCAGTCCACCAGGTATTGGAGGCCTCCACGATGGTACCGGGAGTCCAGGATCTGGCGCACCTCATATTCTTCCTCGTCATCCACCAACACCGGTGGTGGCGGCGGTGGGCAAGGAGGCCGAGCTGGGTCAGGGGGTGCAGCTGGAACAAGGAGGGAGCGATGGAACACAGGGTGAATGCGGAGGTGGGGTGGCAACTGGAGCCTGAAGGCGACGGGGTTTATTTGGTCCGTGACGGGGTAGGGTCCAATGAACCGCGCATCCAGCTTGTGAGACCGACCAGGCCGGCGCAGGTAGCGAGTTGAGAGCCACACCTGATCCCCTGGCTGGATTGGGGGGCCTTCCTGCCTCTTCCGGTCCGCAGCCAGTTTATAGGCTTCCTTGGCCCGCTGTAGCTGCTCCCGGAGCAAGTCTTGGCTGGCGCGGAGTTCTTGCAGGTAGGCCTCGACGGCGGGGACATTCGTGGGTGGCAGGATCGCCGGGAAGAACCGAGGGTGGTACCCGTAGGTTGCAGCAAACGGGGTCATTTGGGTGGACGAGTGGACCGCGTTGTTGTATGCAAACTCCGCTAGAGGCAACAGACTGGTCCAGTCGTCCTGCTGGTAGCAGGTGTAACAGCGGAGATATTGCTCTAGCGTGGCATTGGTGCGCTCTGTCTGACCATCAGTCTGTGGGTGGTAGGCCGAGGACAGGTGCACTCGAGTACCCAGGCTGGAATGGAGGGCTTGCCAGAACCGAGAGGAGAACTGGGGGCCCCGGTCTGAGATCAGGTGGGCTGGGAGTCCGTGCAGACGAAAGATGTGTTGCAGGTAGAGCTGGGCTGTCTCCTGAGCTGTGGGAAGTTTCGGACACGGAATGAAGTGGGCCATCTTGGTAAATAGGTCGACGACCACCAAGATGCAAGTCTGACCTTTGGATCGTGGGAGTTCTGTAATGAAGTCCATCGAGATGGTGTCCCAGGGTCCTGAGGGTGCGGGCAAGGGCTGTAACAACCCCGAGGGTTTGGCCGGGACGTCTTTGGCCCGCCGACAGACATCACAGGAGCTGACATAGCGGGCAACATCGGAGCGCACTCGTGGCCACCAGAATTCTCGCGTCAGCAAGTGGGTGGTCTTATGCTGTCCAAAGTGCCCGGCGGGTAACGAGTCATGAGTCAGGCGTAGCACTTCTGCCCGCAAGGGCCCGGGCGGCACATAGAGGCGTTCGCGGTGTAGCAAGAGACCGCCTCGAGTCGTGAACTCGCCTGCTGAGTCGTCTTGGAGTGCCTGGAGGTGTTGCTGGACCCAGGGATCGTTGGCCTGGCTAGCACGAATGTCCTCCACGAGTGTGGGTGAAGTGGAGGTGGCTGCAAATACTGAGGGCGGCAGGATGGGAGCAGCGGGCGCGGCCTCAGTTGAAGCAGGGGCGTATTCCGGTTTCCGGGACAGCGCATCTGCTTTCCGGTTCTGGGTATGGGGGATGTAGGAGATCCGGAAGTCAAAGCGAGAGAAGAATAGGGACCACCGGATCTGGCGCTGGTTGAGATGGCGGGTGGTCTGGAGGTGCTCTAGGTTCCGGTGGTCAGTGAGCACTTGAACAGGGTGGCGAGCCCCTTCGAGGTAGTGCCTCCAAACCTCAAAAGCCGCCTTGATCGCGAGCAACTCCCTCTCCCAGATGGTATAGTTCCTTTCCGCAGCCGTGAGCTGGCGCGAGTAATAGGCGCAGGGCTGGAGTGGCTGAGACGGCTCCTCGCGCTGGGACAGCACTGCTCCCAGGGCCACGTTGGAGGCATCAGCTTCCACCGTAAAGGGAAGCTGGGGGTCAGGGTATCTCAGGAGTGGCCCGGTGGCAAAACGGGTCTTCAGGGTGGAGAAGGCGTTATCGGCCTCTGGGGACCAGCAGAAGGGTTCTTTGGGGCGGAGTAGTTGAGTCAGGGGTGTTGTCAGGGAGGCATAGGCCGGGATGAATTGCCGATAGTAGTTGGCAAAACCAAGGAATCGCTGCAGGTCTTTGCGATTCTGCGGAGCCTGCCAGGTCAGGACCGCTTCTACTTTTTTCGGGTCCATGAGGATCCCTTGCGGGGACACAATGTGACCGAGGAACTCGACAGAGCGCAGGTCGAAGTCGCACTTTTCCAGCTTGGCGTAGAGGCCATGGGTTCGTAGGCGCTGCAGGACCTGGCGGACGTGCTCGGCGTGCTGGGCAGGATTGCGGGAGTAAATTAGGATGTCATCCAGGTATATGATTGCGAAGCGGTCGAGCAGGTCCCGGAATATGTTGTTCATGAACCTCTGGAAGACAGCGGGGGCGTTGGTCAATCCGAAGGGCATCACCAGGTGCTCGTACTGCCCGTACCGGGTCCCAAATGCGGTCTTCCATTCGTCTCCAGGTCGTATGCGCACCAAATTGTACGCTCCACGGAGGTCCAGCTTGGTATAGATTTGGGCCCCCTTTAAGCGATCCAAGAGTTCAGGGATCAGTGGTAGCGGGTACCGGTCGCGGATGGTGATCTTGTTCAGGGCCCGGTAATCATTGCACAGCCGGAGCTCCCCACTTTTCTTCTTCACGAAGAGGACTGGAGCAGACAGGGGAGAGGTTGAGGGTCGGATGAAGCCGCGTTTCAGGTTCTTATCTAGGAAGTCTCGCAGAGCGGCCAACTCAGGCTCCGACATTGGGTACAGACGCCCCACCGGGAGTGGTGCCCCAGGTACCAAGTCAATGGCACAGTCATAGGGCCGGTGAGGGGGAAGCTGATCCGCTCCCGTCTCTTCGAAGACATCGGCGAAATCCGCATACTTCTGAGGGAGCTGAGGACCACCACTCGGGATGCCAGCTGCCAGAGTGGTGGGAGGAGTCAGATGGGGGCATGGGTCTTGGAAACGTAGTTCCTGCTGGGCCCAGTCCACGATGGGGTTGTGCAGCTTCAGCCAGGAAAGGCCCAGAATCAGTGGGAAGCGAGGCATGCGGGCGACATTAAACTGCAGCTGTTCTTGGTGCTGCTGGACGTGGAAGGTGATGGGACAGGTCTCCTGGGTGACAGGCCCAGAACGGAGGAGGCGCCCGTCAATAGCCTCCACCAGCGACGGAGTCTCTTTTGTCTGCACCGGGATCTGGTGCTGTTTTACAAAGGCGGCATCTATGAAACAGTGGGCTGCTCCCGAGTCCAGCATGGCATACACGAACAGCCAGCGTTCGTCAGGCAGACGGAGTTTGACTGGTAGCAGGAACGGGCCCGGGGTATCAGCCCGCTGTTCGGAGGACCCAGCTAGTCGCCCCAGGCTGGGGGGTCCACTTACGCCTGGGGCTGCCCTTTTGGCGGCGGTGGCGGTGAAGGCCCGGGTATCTGATGCTTAGCAGGGCAGCCAGAGGCATAGTGGCCTGCCGTGCCGCAGCAGAGGCACAGATTCTGTGTGCGGCGTCTGGCCTTTTCCTCTGGGGTCAGGCGGGGTCGAGTAGCTCCAAGCCGCATAGGCTCGTCCTCGGCGCTGGTACGAGCTGAGGATGGGCGAGGAGCCAAGTGGCACGGCGCAGGGAGCTGGCGCCCTCTGGTCTTGGCTTGGCGGCGACTTTCCAGGCGGCCATCGATGCGGAGGCAGAGGGTGATAAGTTGTTGAAGCGTGGGTGGTGGCTCCACCCTGGCCAATTCATCCAGGACCTCCTCTGCCAACCCCTCGGTAAACTGGTCCATCTGGGCAGCCTCATTCCACGCCAAGTCTTGGGCCAGGAGCTTGAATTCGGTGGCATACTGAGCCACCGAGGATTTGCCTTGTTTCAGTGCCCTGATCTTCCGGTTGGCTGTGGCTGCTTGGAGTGGGCTAGAGAAAGCAGCAGACAGGTGGGCCTCAAACCCTTGGTAATTAGTTAGTAGGGGAGAGGATGCGACCAGCAAGGGTGTGGCCCATTTGGCCGCCTGCCCCTTTAACAGACTGATGATGAAACACACCTTTGTCTTGTCATTGAGGAAGTCCCGTGCTCTCAGTTCAAAGTACAGCCGACACTGTGCTAGGAAGGCAGGAAATTCTTCCACGGCACCCCCAAATCTGTCAGGTGGGGAAACTGGGCACTTGGCTGGAGCACTGGCCGCAGGTTGTTGCTGCAAGTGCACTACTGCCTGTGTTAGCTGCTGTACCTGGGCTTGGAGCGCAGCCAGTAGTTCTGTGGTTTCACTTGCTTCAGCATCCATCCTGTGGAGTGGGTGTTTGTCTGGTGGAAGCAAGCTGTCACGGCTGGGGCCGGGTCAGGCAAAGTCCAGAGGCAGTCCGAGGTCTGTAGCCAGTAAGCAGGAGGGTCTGAGGCGCCAAATCCAAATCAGTGTACAAGTATCGCAGGTCCGAGGTCCAGAAGCCGAGGTCAGGGAGTCCAGAAGTCAAAAGCCAAAGTCAGGGAGTCAGGAACCAAAGTCAAGCCGGAGTGGATGCTAGGATGTCAGGGAGATGACTAGTTGCTTCCACAAAGCCTCCTCCCAAAGCCCACAGCTATATAGCCCTCTGCTGGCTGTTGCCCGTTTGGGCTAATTGCTGGCTCAGGGAGGCAGCCAGGATCCTGTCATAACTCAAGCATCCTTGCTCTTAGGAGGGCCAGAATCCTCTCAGAACTCAGGGCTCAGGGAGCGTCTTGCTTGTGAGCGTGCCGCCCTCCTCCGATCCCTGAGGTCCTGCCGGAGGCGGTCACGCACACGAGCCACCCGAGAGGGCGAGGCAGGGGGGCTGGGATCTTCTCCAGCAGCAGGCAGGGGCACTGGTGCAGGTGGCAGGGGCACAGTTTCCTCGTCAGACTCAACTTCCTCTGCAGGGTCCCCAGCACCCATGACAGATAAGCTAATATTTCTATTATCAGATATTGACTCTACGGTTTCTTATAAGGCAGCACTTTTTGCTCTGGCTGCTAGTAAAATCAGGGCAAAGGCAATTTCCAGCAGACAGTAAAATGATGTTGTTAACCAGACTATTAGAGCCTGATTATGGAATCACAGGGTTGCTGTACGTAAATAAGATTTTGAATAATCCATTGAATTCATTTTAGAGTCCATGACTGCTTTTAACTTGTATGTTGCTGTAATTGAAATTGCAATAGCCAATGGCTTTATGCAATATTTTTTTTTTACTGTTACTGTTCTGTAGGGTTGCCAGGTCCGATTCAAGAAATATCTGGGATCTTTGGGGGTGGAGCCAGGAGCAAGGGTGTGATAAGCATAGCTTAACTCCAAAAAGAATTCTGGCAATCACATTTACTGGACCGCACACCTTTTAAGTGCCTCCCCTCCATTTGGAATAATGAAAGATAGGGGCACCTTCTTTTGGGGATCATAAAATTGTACCCCAAGAAATTGTATTTCTTGATTTGGACTTGGCAACCCTAAATGAAAGTGGTCCAATATTTTTGAAACTTGGAGGATGTTTTGAGGAGAGGTACCAGATGCTATGGTGAGAGAGATGCCCACAGATCAATTTTCCATTATTCCCTATGGGAATCGGTCTCCATAGGGTATAATGGAGTGCCCAGCAGACATTTCCCTCCCCCCCACTTTCTGATGACCCTGAAGCGGGGGGAGGGCCTCCAAACCAGAGGATCCCCTGCCCCCAACTGGGGACTGGCAACCTGAAGCGCTATCCTTTTAGGAAGGCATGTTTCCATTCCTCCCATTTTGCCAGAACATTTTTACACAAAAATCACACTCAGTGCAGAGGAAAATGAATTGGCAATACACATACCATTTCTTCAGGTTATATTTGAACTTCACACACTCCTGAGTCCTTCAGAAGAAAGTAGCAGCCAACGACAGCCTGAAAGCAGAGTGTACCTTGCTGTCATGATCCTAGGTGTAGTGAGGCCTACAGTCTCCAGGCAGCTTGTAGCTACAGGGCCTACATTTCCTAGGATCGCTTCTGTCCCTCTGATTGGGTAGGCAGCAGTTCTGAAGGGAGAACTTGGTGGAACCTGGAAAGAAGGAAATAAAAGGCCAAGCTAGAGACAGGGAAGTGTCCTGTCTAGAGAGGTTGCACTCAGGTGAGTTGTCTCTGGATAGGTTGCAGCAGGGGGTTTAGAGTTGCCAGGTCCAACTCAGAAAATATCTGGGGACTTTGGGAGTGGAGCCAGGAGACTTTCCCATTCCCTAAAATAAATAAAAATACAGCAGTGTAATTCCCCTGAATACAATCTTCATTTCCTTCTCCCCCAGCAGCCACATGTCCACTAAATGAAAGTAGGGTTGCCAATCCCCAAGTGGGGGCAGGGGATCCCCCGGTTTGGAGACCCTCGCCCCGCTTCAGGGTCGTCAGAAAGCGTGGGGAGGGGAGGGAAATGTCTGCTGGGAACTCTGTTATTCCCTATGGAGATTTATTCCCATAGAAAATCACGGCGAATTGATCCGCGGGTATCTGGGGCTCTGGGGGGGGGGCTGTTTTTTGGGGTAGAGGCACCAAATTTTCAGTATAGCATCTAGTGCCTCTCCCCAAAATACCCACCAAGTTTCAAAAAGATTGGACCAGGGGGTCCAATTCTATGAGCCCCAAAAGAAGGTGCCCCTATCCTTCATGATTTCCTATGGAAGGAAGGAATTGAAAAGGTGTGCCGTCCCTTTAAATGTGATGGCCAGAACTCCCTTTGGAGTTCAATTATGCTTGTCACAGCCTTGATCTTGGCCCCACCCCTAATGTCTCCTAGCTCCACCCCCAAAGTCTCCTGGCTCCACCCCCAAAGTCCCCAGATATTTCTTGATTTGGACTTGGCAACCCTAAATGAAAGTGAACACACACACTCTCACAAAGCAGCCAAAATAAACACAGTTAGCAAGCACACACTTTTGTGATCTCACTGGGGCAATTTATTTGCTGAATATAACCATCTGCTGTATTTCCACCAACTTCAGACTAATAGGAAAATGAAAGAACAGCCTAGGGGTGGAGTTTTCCTCCAAATAAACGGGGACTGAGAGCAACTTGGCTCTGTCTGCTCACCCCACTGGATAGGGCAGGACGTCTGCAGGGTATAATGGCACAGAGTTCAGCAATTTCTCTCAGTTGTAATTCTGGGAGATCTCCAGGTCCCACCTGGAGGTTGGCATCCTTAGAATAATTTTGTTCTGTTTCTTTGCAGTTCTAGAACTGGGTTTGCTGTTGAACGAAGAACCTGCCCCTGCCCTCTTTCATTCTTATTTCTAGTCATGTCTCAATTACTGTTTCAGTTTCATGTTCATAGGTATGCCTTTAAAATGTCCCTTTTCCTCCACTAATTGGATGTTCTCTGTTGAAAGAAGGCTGTACGAGTTTTTACTTGGCACTGTTTAAATTAACACAGTTCATGGGCTGAAGCTCCATGCTGGATGCTTTCAAGTGTGTACAGTTCACCTGTCAGGCACATGCTAATTAGGAGATTTCTGGGGGGTGGGGAGAAAACATCCTCTTTGCAAAATGGGTTGACAATGGTGTTCTGATGTCATTTTAATGGTTTCATGCTGTTTAAGCAATGCTCAGGCAACGTGAAAAAGCATTTCAATGAACCGACACGCCGGTGTACAGCATTACCACCAGCTGGACTTGTCTGATTGGTTTTATGTTGGAGAATGCCAGTCATTGGGGCTTGGGTTTGCCAAACCCCCAGGTGGGGCCTGGAGATCTCCCAGAGCGAAACGAAGAAAAAGAAGAGATTGGATTCATACCCTGGCCCTCACGCAGTCTCAGAGTGGCTTACAATTTTCTTTCCCTTCTTCTTCCAACAGCAGACACCCTGTGAGGCAGGTGGGGCTGAGAGAACTGCTCTTGAGAGAACACGTCTGAGAGCTGTGACTGACCCACGGCCGGCCAACTGGTTTAATGTGGAGTAATGGGAAATCAAACCTGGCCTTCCAGATTAGATTCTCTTGCTCTTAAATGCTACACCAAACTGGCAACTGACCCTCAGACTACAGAGATCAGTTCCCCTGGAGAAAATGGCTGATTTAAAGAGCATATTCTATGACAGGGGTCAACCTTTTTGAGGCTGTGGGCGCATTTAGAATTCTGACACAGTACAGTAGGCAGCAACAAAATGGCTGCCACAGGAGGCAGAACCAGTCACAAAATGGCTGCCACAGCTTAACTCCAATCACACAGTGAAGATCTGCTTAACTCCAGTCACACAGTGAAAATCTATGTGCTGTGGTGGCAGCTGCTGCCAAAGCAACATTCAAACAAATCTGCATAGCCAATCAAATCTCCCATAGTCCTTCAGAAGGCTTGCTGGGCAAAAGCCCTACCTGGCTTCCAAAAAAAAATTGGCGAGTTTCAGAAAAGGTGTCAACTGATGTCATGGCACCCACAGGCACCATGTTGAGGACCCCTAGTCTACGGTATTATATCTTGGTAAGTACCCTCCCCTTCCCAAATACCACCCTCCACTCCCAAATTGACAGGAATTTCCCAACCAGGAGTTGGCAACAGTATGTGGGCTAGTCATAAACACTCTTCTAATTTCCCCCACCCCCACCACAAGCCTGATCTACCCCACAGGGTTATTGTGAGGATAAAATAGGATGGGCAGGAAAAGGTACACTGCCCTGAGCGCTTTGGAGGAAGAGGATAATAAAAATAAATAAATAAGGTACCGCTTCTCTTATATCCAGGTGTGCTAGTCTGAAGTAACAGAACAAAGACCAACAAAGTTTTATTCAAGGTATAAGTTTTCATGTGCAGGCTATTGATCCTATATATATAACCTATTATTCCTGTTTTGTCTCTGCATATAATAAAAATATCTTCATTACTCCAGTTGCTCGTTTGCCGTCCAGCCTTTCACTATAAGTTTGCATGGTTATCTTCAGAGCTTTTTTTGAGCACACGAATGCAGTTCCAGCTGGCTTGGTGTCAGGGGGTGTGGCCTAATATGCAATGAGTTCCTGCTGGTCTTTTTCTATAAAAGAAAAGCCCTGGTTATCTTCTATTTCCATTCATCTATACAGAGGCATCTGCCTATATATATATATATATATATATATATATATATATATATATATATATATATATATATATATATATATATATATATATATATATATATATATATATATAAAAGCCCTGGTTATCTTCTATTTCCATTCATCTATACAGAGGCATCTGCCTATATATATATATATATATATATATATATATATATATATATATATATATATATGAAACATTAACTTCAATTTCTGTGTATCAGACGAAGTGAGCTTTCATGTGCAAGCTATTGATCCTATATACTTGTTATTCCCGTTTTGTCTCTGCATATCTTAAAAATACCTTCATTTCATTAGATGCTCATTTGCTGTTCAGGCTCTGGCTGTAAGATAGAATGGTTATCTTCCATTTCCAGTCATCTATGTAGAGATGTTAACTTCCATTTCTGTGTATCTGATGAAGTGTGCTTGCACATGGAAGTTCATACCTTGAATATAACTTCGTTGGTCTTAAAGGGACTCTAATTTAGTTCTACTTCTCTTATATCTTATTGGAAAGCTGGTATCCAGCAGGCTGATAATACAACCCACACAACATGGCCAGATACAGGTTGGAAAGATGTTTCTACGAAACTGGGAGAAGTCCTTGAGCAGGTTCTCTGAAGAGGTGGCATAGAAATTTCCCAAAATTATTTCATCCCATGCTTGCCCCAAAAGGGAGGGGAGAGCAACCAAGCATAAAATAGTGTCCAGAGATCTCACAAGACCACCTTGTCTTCATCCCTGCGTGAGATGCTCTCTATTCTTTTGTAGGCAAGTTTCTTGTGGCAGTATGAGGCACGGTCTAATGTTCCTCGGGGTCACATGTTCTTTTCAAATGTACTGTTTTGTTGCTTTCCTGCAGTCCATGCTGGCCACTTGTATTTCCCATTAAATTCACCAGCGTGCTGTTATTTGGGAAACTGGAGTATGTTATTACAAACACCGGGACATACTTCTTCACACAGCCAGCTGTAACTCACGTATAAAACGCACAGTCCTCAAAATGTGGAGGTAGCAACAAGCTTAGACAGCTGTACCAAGGAACCACACAGAGGAGGATAGGCCGATGAATGGTTGTTAAACATAGGGTATCCAGGGCTTTTTTTGAGCAGGAACGCACAGGAACACAGTTCTGGCTGCACTGGTGTCAGGTGGTGTGGCCCAGTGCTGGATTAAACCCCATGGAGGCCTCTAGGCAGCCAAAGTCTTGGAGGTCCACTTGCAAAACATCTGAGTCAGAGCATCCATCCCACCACCCACGACCTGCAGGCACCTTCTCAAAAGCCCCATTGACAAAACTGTGGGGGAGATGCAGAGACAGGCAAACTTGGCAACGGCGCCAGCAGCAGCCACACCAGGCAAGTCAGGCAAAGAGCAGCGCAGTTGCTGGCTGTACATGCAGGCTGGGAGGGCTGCAAGCAGGGGGAGAACTGGAAAGGGGAAAGCCAGTCTGGGGCCCCTAAAGGTGTGGAGGCCCATAGGCCAGTGCCTAGCTGGCCTAATTGTTAATCCATCCCTCGTGTGGCCTAGTATGCAAATGAGTTCCTGCTGGACGTTTTCTACAAAAAAAATAACTGAGGGTATCAATTCTGGTTTGGGCAATTTCTGGAGGTTTGGAGGTGGTAACTGTGGAAGGGGGAATCTGGGGAAAGACTTTCCCTAGAAGCAATAGTATACCATAAAGTTTGCCCTCTAAAGGTGCCATTTTCTCCAGGTAGGGTTGCCAAGTCCAATTCAAGAAATATCTGGGGACTTTGGGGGTGGAGCCAGGAGACATTGGGGTAGAGCCAAGATCAAGGTTGTGACAAGCATAATCGAACTCCAAAGGGGGTTCTGGCCATCACATTTAAAGAGACGGCACATCTTTTCAATTCCTTCCTTTCATAGGAAATAATGAAGGATAGGGGCACCTTCTTTTGGGGCTCATAGAATTGGACCCCCTGGTCCAAACGTTTTGAAACTTGGGGGGTATTTTGGGGAGAGGCACTAGATGCTATACTGAAAATTTGGTGCTTCTACCCCAAAATATAGCCCCCTCAGATACCTGCAGATCAATTCTCCATGATTTTCTATGGGAATAAATCTCCATAGGGAATAATAGAGTTCCCAGCAGACATTTCCCTCTCCTTCCCCCGCTTTCTGACGACGCTGAAGCGGGGGGGAGGGTCTCCAAACCAGGGGATCCCCTGCCCCCACCTGGGAATGGGCAACCCTAGTTTTAGCATTGCCAGCCTCCAGGTGGGGACTGGAGATCTCCTGCGTTTATAACAGATCTCCAGATGGCAGAAATCAGCTCCCCTGGAGAAAAGGGCTGCTTTGAAGGGTGGACTCTATGGCATTGGACCCTGCCCTTTCCTGGATCCACCCCCAAAGTCTCCAGGTGTTTTCCAATACAGACCTGGCAACACTACTTGACGGTAAGCTTTTTTCTCCCCTTGCAAAAGCAAAAGGCCTGGCCCCACCCAACTTCTTCTTCTAGAAAGAAAATGAGAAGGAGTGAAGGAAAAATGAAAATAAAGAGAAACAGACAGACCATCAGGAAAAGAAAATAAAGGAAAGAAGAAAGGGTCAGAAAGGTTGAGGTGGCTTGAAAAGAAAGGAAGAATAAAGAGACATTCTCTCTTACAATTATTGGGGAAGAGGTTGAAATTTTTTTGGAGGGTTGCCAATCTCAAAGTGGGGCTTGGAAATCTCCCTGAATTACAACTGACCTCCAATTGACAGAGATCAGCTCCTCTGGAGGAAATGGCTGCTTTGGAAGGTGGAGTCTATGGCATTATACCCTGCTGAGGTTAGGGTTGCCAAGTCCAATTCAAGAAATATCTGGGGACTTTGGGGGTGGAGCCAGGAGACATTGGGGGTGTAGCCAGGAGACATTAGGGGTGGAGCCAAGATCTATGCTGTGACAAGCATAATTGAACTCCAAAGGGAGTTCTGGCCATCACATTTAAAGGGACAGCACACCTTTTCAATTTCTTCCTTCCATAGGAAATCATGAAGGATAGGGGCACCTTCTTTTGGGGCTCATAGAATTGGACCGTCTGGTCCAATCTTTTGAAACTTGGAGGGTATTTTGGGGAGAGGCACTAGATGGTGCCTCTACCCCAAAAACAGCCCCCCCCCAGAGCCCCAGATACCCGCAGATCAATTCTCCATGATTTTCTATGGGAATAAATCTCCATAGGGACTAACAGAGTTCCCAGCAGGCATTTCCCTCCCCTCACCCTGCTTTCTGACGACCCTGAAGCGGGGGGAGGGCCTCCAAACTGGGGGATCCCCTGCCCCCACCTGGGGATTGGCAACCCTAGCTGAGGTCCAGGCCCTCCCCAAATCCTATCCTCCCCAGCTCCCGCCCCCCCCCCCCCAAAAAGAAAAAAAAAAACTTAAGGAATTTCCCAACTCAGAGTTGGCAGTACTCTCCTTCCCATTGTAATTCTGCTGACTAAAAGTTATCCTTCAAAAATCTGTTGCAATTTCTGTTCCTTGGGGGCATGAGGGAACTATGGTGGCTCTTTACAAAATGGCACCTCCCAGTTGCAGTTTCCTCTCATAAAGGACTTGACTATTATTGACAACACTTCCTGGAAGGGACAGGGCCCAAACTTGGCACACATATATGTCAATTTTTAGTTTGTGTGCAGGCTCCACTTTGAGATTGGCAACCCTTGTTCAACCTCACTGCCAGTTGGGGCTCACTGAAGCCTTGTTTCCAACTTGGAGCCTTTCAGAATGTTGCCTCACAGAGCCAGGGTTGCACGGAACCTTCTGGAAGTCAAGCTGGGAGTGTGGTTGCCAGCCTCCCAGTGGGGTCTGGAGCTTTCCTAGAATTACAACTAGGGTTGCCAATCCCCAGGCGGAGGCAGGGGATCCCCCGGTTTGGAGGCCCTCCCCCCGCTTCAAGGTCATCAGAAAGTGGGGGGAAGGGAGGGAAATGCCTGCTGGGCACTCCATTATTCCCTATGGAGACTGATTCCCATAGGGTATAATGAAGAATTGATCCATGGGTATCTGGGGGTCTGGAGGGGCTGTTTATTAAGATAAAGACACCAAATTTTCTGCATAGCATCCAGTGCCTTCCCTCAAAACACCCTCCAAGTTTCAAAAAGATTGAACCAGGGGGTACAATTCTATGAGCCCCAAAAGAAGATGCCCCTATCCTTCATTATTTCCAGTGGAGGGAAGGCATGTGCAGTCTCTAAATGTGGTGGCCAGAACTCCCTTTGGAGTTCAGTTGTGCTTGTCACACCCTTGCTCCTGGCTGCACCCCCAAAGTCTCCTGGCTCCACCCCCAAAGTCACCAGATATTTCTTGAATTGGACTTGGCAACCCTAATTACAACTAGGATTGTCACCTCTTCTTCACTCAAACAGGAATGAATATGTGGGATTCACTGCTGCAGGAAGTTGTGGCAGCTACAAGCATAGACAGCTTCAAGAGGGGACTGGATAAACATACGTAGCAGAGGTCCATTAGTGGCTATTTGCCATAAGGTATAGATTGAATATTATGTCTGGGGCAGTGATGCTCTGTATTCCTGATGCTTAGGGGACAACAATAGGAGGACTTCTGGAGTTCTGGCCCCGCTGGTGGACCTCCTGATGGTACCTGGGTTTTGGCCACTGTGTGACTGGATGGGCCATTGGCTCGATCCAAAATGACTTCTCTTGTTTTTAACCTCAGGGCGGTGGCTGGAGATCTCCCAGGACTATAATGGATCTCCAGATGGCAGAGATCAGTTCCCCTGGAACAAATGGGTGTTTGGGGGATGGACCATATGGCATTATATCCCGCTGAGCTCCCACCCCTCCAAAATCTCCATGAATTTCCCAAACCAGAATTGGCAACCCTATGGACAGGCCATATTTGCTTGACTACTGGTTTATTTATATGGCATTGATTCTACAGTAAGCTGCTGGGAGACCCTGCAGGGGAAAAACAGGGTATGAATACAGAAGGAAAATTTATTTTTTTAAAAAGTGCGTGGCAATATTGTCTCCATTCATACCCTTAGTTACATCGTGATTACCGTTTTGGGCTGGCTGCTCAGGCTATTTGGGCAATGTCCTTCCAGAGATTACCACAGTGGCAACGATGTCACTTGCTAACTTGCAGGACTTCTAGTTTGGTAGCCCAAAAGCTCTCCAAAGAACATGCAATATGAAGTCGCCTTATAATGAATCAGAGCCTCGGTCCATTAAAGTCAGTACTCTCTACTCACACTGGCAGCAGCTCTCCAGGGTCTTTCCCATCACCTCCTGCCAAATCTTTTTAACTGGAGATACTGGGGATTGAACCTGGGACCTTCTGCATGTCAAGCAGATGCTCTGCCACTGTGCCACAGTCCCTCTTAAAATGACAGCTGTAAGTGCTGTACTTTGACTGTGCACGCTTCCTTACTGTATAGCTCAGAGCCTGTGTGTATGCTGGTGGAGACGTGACATTAACAGAACACGACAACACAATGACGTTTCTAAGACGGAGGGGCTTCTGAAAATGTGGCATTGCAACTGGAACTGAAAGATGGTCTAAGTGAGGATGAATGCATTGGACTCAGCCTGCCTCAAATTGATTATATTTTCATTCCATCCTCCCTCCAAGGAGATTAAAATGACAGAGATTGCACCCCCTTCCCCATTCATAACAAGCCTGCAAGATAGATAGGTTAGGTTGAGACCAGGGCTTTTTAGTAGAAAAAGCCCAGCAGGAACTCATTTACATATTAGGCCACACCCTCTGACATCACCATTGTTCCGTGTGGGGCTTTTTGTTAAAAGTCCAGCAGGAACTCATTTGAATATTAGGCCACACCCCCTTATGCCAAGCCAGCCAGAACTGTGTTCCTGCTCAACAAAATGCCCTGGTTGAGACCAATGTTCCCTCTAAGCTGTGGAGTCGTGTGAGCAAAAATTCTACTTTGTAAGCTACTGGCATTAAAGTTGTGAGCTACTGCATAAATTGATTTGCTCTGAGGCCATTTTTCATGAGCTAAGAAAGAAATGTGTGCGCCGAAGGTTAAAAAACTGTGAGCTAGCTCACACTAACTCAGCTTAGAGGGAACACTGGTTGAGACATGGAAGGAAGAGAAAAAAGAACTAGAAGAGGAAGAAGAGGAGGAGACTGGATTTATACTCTGCCCTTCACTTGGAGTCTCAGCAGCTTACAATCTCTTTCCCTTCCCCTCCCCACAACAGACACCATGTGAGGCAGGTGGGGCTGAGAGAACTCTGAGAAAACTGCTCTTGAGAGAACAGCTCTGAAAGAACTGTGACTGACCCAAGGGCACCCAGCTGGCTACATATGAAGGAAGGAGATTGGATTTATACCCTGCCCTTCACTCAGAGTCTCAGAGCAGCTTATAATTGCCGTCCCTTCCCCTTCCCACAACAGACACCCTGTGAGGTAGGTGGGGCTGAGAGAGCTCTTTTGAGAACTGCTATTGGGAACAGTTCTAAGAGAATTGTGACTGACTCAAGGTCACAGCAGCAGGTTCTCCCAGATTTAGAGTCTGCGCATTTAACCACTCTCACCGTGCACTTATCCATTACACCAAACTAACACATTTATTGGAGCATAAACCAAGGATTCTTAGTCATTGGGGGCAAATGGGGGGCATCTGGGATTTTAGGTAGTGGCTTTTCCCAGTGATTTCTTACAACTACCATAAGCATTTTCTGGTGCTCATGCAGCTTCTGTTTGCCAGGGGGCTGTGAAGGGAAGGAGGGGAAACAGCATTTAACCTTTCAACCTCCACTCAGTTTGGCTGTTAGGAAGCCTTATTGCATTACAAACAACGGTTTGGGTTTTTTTAAAGGCAGGAAAGACACTGAGTCTGTTTGGGTTTAAAGTCTGACAGCAGAGACAATGCAGGAAGGAAAGATGGGGCGGGGGGGGGGTAGGGTTAACGAGAACAACCTTACTGGCTCAAAGCAGATAAAAGTGTAATTTATACAGGAGTTACATATTTAAGCAGCAGCAAGGATAGGACAGCTTTTCAGTGGAAGAGTTTTACATGAAGCGCCAACTTCCAGTTGGAGGAAAGGATTGCTGAGCAACAAAATTTCCAACTGCCTTCCAATTCTAGTGGCCTATTTTTCACCAAAAGATGAAAGCTGCGGAGCTGTTGACTTTGTTGGCCAAGGAAATTCAATACTGGGCAGAGAATTGGGTTGAATTACTGGAGTGTTTAGCCAGCTGACATCTGTCACCCTGGGGGCAAGTTCAGTAAAGGAGACAAAAATCCAATGAGACCATCTCTAAAACATCCATTTTGCCATTTGTACATTTTAATTTAGCCGTCCTGAGCCTGCCTCGGCGGGGAGGGCAGGATATAAATAAAATTGATGGTGATGATGATGATGAGACTTGGATTTTTTTTAAAAAGGAGAAGCAATAGTTTATCCACATTATTATTAGCATAATGGTAACTTTTCAAGTATAATTCACTTTGGCTTTGTAAACACAACTGCGCAGACGGTTTCTCCTCCAGTATCTTGTTATAACAAAATTGGGCATTTGAACGCCAAAACGCAAGCCAGCTCTTCCCATCTATCCATATTTTGAACAACACAACATCCAATGCTTGTCAAGTTTCTATATTAGAGGACAACGCCCCCCCCCAAAGAAAGCCCCACAGGGGTGTTCTAGCAGGAGCTCTTTTGCATATTAGGCCACACCTCCTGATGTAGCCAATCCTCCAAGAGCTTACAAAAAAGAGCCTTGTAAGCTCTTGGAGGATTGGCTACATCAGGGGTGTGTGGCCTAATATGCAAAGGAGCTCCTGCTAGAATTCCACGCCTGCTTATTGCCCCCTACAATCCCAAACTGAATTGGCAGGACAAGGCCCACAATTGAACAGCCAGCCCAACAACCTTTAGACCAGGGGTCTCCAACATTTTTCAGCCTGCAGGCCCCTTTGGAATTCTGACATTGGGTGGTTGGCACAACTACAAAATGGCCACCACAAGAGGTGGAGCCAACCAATAATGGCTACTGCAGGAGACGGAGCCAATCTCAGAATGCCAGGGTGAGAGTAACTTTTCAACGTTTCAAAATGAACATTTTTTTTTTAATGTACACCTTCAGACATGAGGCGAAGACCCTCATGTTGCTGGGCAAAAGCCTAACCTGCTTTCTAAAACACTTGGTAGGTGCCAGGAATCAGGCTGGCAGGCATCGTGGATCACACTCGTGCCACCTGAGGAACTCTTGCCTTAGACCAGCATTTCCCAACTTGTGGGTCAGGATCCAAAAGTGGGTTGCAAAACCTCCAAAACAAAATAGGAGTCGATTGCACCTTTAAGACCAACTTAGTTTTATTCAAAACGTGAGCTTTCGTGTGCATGCCCACTTCTTCAGACGAGGAATGAGGTACAGTAAGCAGAGCCACATGTAGCTGGTGGGGTTTGGAATGCCAAGTGGTACAAAGTTAAAAACCAATAGCAGAACAGTAAAATTAACAAATTCAGAAAACCTTTGCTCTGGGTTGAATTAGCATGGGAAACCATAAAACAGTTAACATGTCAGAATGAGAGAATGCCTGTTAATTATTCTATTGCTGAAAAAACCTGGGTCAAAAAGAAAGCATTTCTTTCCCAGAAGTTTTTCCTGTCCAACTAATTTACCTTTTAACATGTAACATAAATATATACATCATTCTAGTTTGCCATTAGGAAAAAAATACATTAAAATATAGTAGAAGATGGGTTTAATATATGTAACGAGATAAACAGCCAATATTCCTAGTTTGAGTATGTCAATACAAAAGCATTATTCTGATAAACTATCCTAAAAGAGAAATACATTGGAATACTGTGGATATATCGCCCTACTTGGTGAAAGTGGGTTTAGCATATGTAATGAGATAAAAAAACAAAACAAAACATCTCTGTTCAGTCCTGGGGAGGTTTTAGTTCCAAGTTTCATAATAATTTGTAATTCAGCAATTCCCCTCTCCATTCTGTTCTTGAAGTTCTGAGGGTGGGTTTAGCATCTGTAATGAGATAAAAAAGCCAATATCCCTGTTCAGTCCTGGGGAGGTGTTTGTTCCAAGTTTCATAATAATTTGTAATTCAGCAATTTCTCTCTCCATTCTGTTCTTGAAGCTCCTTTGCATTAAACAGCTACCTTCCAAAGCATTCAGTGGGTGACCTCAAAGTAGCTGTTTTGCTGCAAAGGAGCTTCAAGAACAAAATGGAGAGAGAAATTGCTGAATTACAAATCATTATGAAACTTGGAACAAACACATTATTAAAGCAATCATCATCATCATTTAAACATAACATAAAATTTTCTCAGTATAAAACAATATGCATAAACAGTGTAGGACAAATGGCGAAAACTCCGTAAGTCTGCTCATTAATGTTCTAATCTAATTCAGTTCAATTTATATAGTTTTTTTTGAATATACAAAAAATTTTATTGAATAAATTACTTCACTTACAATCAACATTAAAAATATATCAAATTGTGATATATAGAATTTTGAGGTAAAATATTAAGGTGAGTCACAACTGGTAACCAAGGTATCGCAATTTTTTTCTCAAAAGTCTGAGAACACTGAATTTATATATTTTATAAGCAGTTAAAGAACAGGTCTGGGATAATTACAACAGGGCCGATCTATTTACGAGAACAACTGTAGTGGTTCAAAGCACGGCAGAAGAGCTCTGTCCTACGGGCCCTGTGGAACTGTAGTAGGTCTTTATGAATTCTATGGGGAGCTCATTTCCACCAGGTCAGGTCCCGAGTCAAAAGTGTCCTGGCCCTTGTAGAAGTCCAACGGACCTCTTTTGGGCCAAGGACTACCAGCTGACCGTGATCAGCCAATCTTAAGGCTCTTCGTGGGACATATGAGGAGAGGTGGTCCCAAAGCTGGGCCATTCAGGGCCCTAAAGGTTCAGACCCAAACCTTGCACCTGATTTTGCACTCTATTGGCAGCCAGTGCAGTTCACAAAGGGCTGGCTGAATATGTGCCCGTAAAGACATCAGACAGTAAGCGCACAACTGTGTTCTGCACCAGCTGCAGCTTCCAAATGAGGTGCAAAAGTAGCCAATCAACACTGTACATAGCCCCACTTCACCTGCAAAAAGGAAGAATGAGTTCTTTGCAAACACTGGGGAAGAAAATACACAATCGATCACTTTGCTTCTGCCACCAGCTCAGTGCTTGGAAATGATACAGAACGTAGTGGGTAGTTTTCTGGTCACTGAGTTGAGCAAACAGGGTCTGACAAAATGCCCTCCTCTTCCTCAAGGCTTAAACTCTCATTTTAAAAAACTAATTTTACCGCAATGCTGTTCCCTCCCAGTTTTGTGTCCTGCTACCGACTTCCAGTTTACCCAACCAAAAGAATGACCCTCAAAGAAACATGGGAGATAATCAGTGGGATTATGTGCTTTAGGAAAGATTTAGGTCCAATCTGTTAACATTCGCTCCGTTCATATTGTCCTTGAAATGAAACAAATGATTTTTTTTTTTAAGCAAGACTGTTTCTCTTACCGTTTGTGCACACAAATCAGCAAATCTGGAAACCGTTTCCAATCTTCCTGCCGGAGATGAATATTATCTACTTAAAATGTTTCATTGCAGAGGATAGTTATTCTTTAAATTGTATTTGTCAAAACTCCCTTTTCATAATTCTGATGTCGTCTTCAAAAAGCACAGTCGCAGAAATGATTATTTGCATGCTGGTCGTTCACACAACAGTTTCTGGCTTCAGTCCTTTGCCCCAAGGCTTGTAAGCACAATGTAAAAGTCGAAACACAATTTTAAGAACCATCTTCAAGTCGCCCCAATAATGGCATCACGGTCTAGACTGCTAGAAGTACTTGAATGCAAGATGACTCCCCCTTAAGAAGGCCTCCCCTTTTTGATGGCATATTTGGAAAAAAAAATACTGAATACCACCCCCCCTTCCCAAAAAATAATTGCCCTGAAATCACAGCAATGCTAGAGGGTTTTCAAGGCAAGAGATATTCAGAGGTGGTTTGCCATTGCCTGCCTGAGTAGCAACCCTGGACTCCCTTGGTGCGTCAAGAGGTCTTCAAGTGAGAATCCTATACTTTCCAAATTGCTTTCAACCAATTGCAGCCACCTTGGCTTATAGAGGCCTTGAATTGTTAGAGGAAAGAGGCCTTTCTTGTTTGTATAGATTCTTAGCCATTGGTATGCCGAAGATAACATAATTCTGGCCTCAATTCTCATTTGCCCAGTTTCTAGTCTCACAAGGGCATTTGGCACACCTGGCGGGAGCTGCAAGATGTTACGGAGAAATTTAGATTGCACTTTCTCAAGAGCCTGTAATTTTTTAGCCGAAATGCCCAGGTTAATACCATAGAGCAGTTGTGTTAAAACTTTATATTGGAACAGTTTCAGTGCTGCCGGAACATAAAAGCCCCCCTTAGAACGAAAAAATCTCAGGATAGCATACATTGTTTTCTCAGCTTTCTCCACCCTCTATTTCAATGTTCAGTATAGGCGCCTGTATCCTGAATTACCATTCCCAAATAAGTAAATTTTGTTACTTGTTCTATTTTCTCCCCTTTCATAGTCCAATACCTCTTCTTGGCTTTTTTGCCAAATGCCACCACTTTTGTTTTTTCAAAATTTATTACCAAACGTTCATTTTCACAATACTTAACAAAGCTGTCTAATTTCACACTAGACCTTTAATCTTGTTTCAGCCCTGACCCCCAAACTGACATTCTACACTAGAATCAGAGAATCCAACTCTATGGACTCTCTATGATTTTAGCGTAGAATGTCAGTTTAGGGACAGGGCTAAACCAGGATTAAAAGTCTAGTGCGAAATAAGTCTGCTGGAACGGCCTTGGGTCAGCCATAGGTCCCATAGAAGTTGTCCTTGAAAGGGCAGCTGCTGAAAGAGCTCTCTCAGCCCCACCTACCTCACAGGGTGTCGGTTGTGGGTGGGGGGGGAGGTAAAGCAGATATGTGACTACTCTGAGATTCAATATCTTCTTCTTCTTCTAGGCTGACCCTGTTTAGCTTCTGAGATCTGATGAGATCAGGCTAGCCTGGGCCATCCCGGTCAAGGCAAGAGGCTACCCAGAGGAGGTTAGCCATTGTTTGCTTCTATGTAGCAACCCTGGACTTCTGTGGTGGTCTCAGATCCAAATACTAAGGGCCAGCCCTGCTTAGCTTCGGAGATCTGATGCAATAAGATTTCCTTCATTGAACATTGCATGTTCAGAGGTAGTCTGTCACTGCCTGCCTCTGAAGCCTTCCTTGGTGGGCCTCCTATTCAAATACTAACCCAGGCCTAGTCTGCTTAGTTTCCATGATCTGAGAAGATCGGACCAGCCTGGGCTATCCAGTTTGGAGCAAAAGACATACAGAGGTAGTCCGCCATTACTTAGTGTACCCAGGACTTCTTGGTGGTCTCTCATCCGAGCTGTAACCAAGGCCCAACCTGAAATCTGACAAGATTAGGCTAGCCTGAGCCATCCATTAATAACGTAATAGTTTGATGCATTCAAGCCATTTTATCTAGGGTTAAGACTCCTAATAGCACAGATCATGAAGACCCATCTCCCACAAACGCTTCTTAAAATTAAGAATTAGGCCTTAGATCCTAGATCTAATGTGACACCATCTCCTCAAAACCAGAATGCTAGATTTCCAGTGATTTTATTTTTCTAAGCTCCTGTGAACATTCCTAAAGTAGCCAAAATTAAGACTTTGATCACCGCAGAGCCAACTGATCGAGGCAAACTCCACTGCCAAGCGTACATCACAAGGGAAAGGTTATCAGGTAAAAGTGGAGCAATATTCAACATGCCAACAAAAGCCCTCTTCGGAACCCATTCAAAAAGGGCTTGTTACTTATGGGCATGGCTGTTCCAGAAGGCGCAGCAGTTGTAGCTTTTAAAAAGCACCTGTGAACACCCAGTGCTGACAGTTTTAATTTGACGCATGCTGGGTAAATTTTGACAGCTTGGAAGTCAGCGTGGCTCTGAAAGAGAACAGACCCCCACATTTCCTGCAGAGGCTGCAGGAGTTCCTAGCACAAAAGACCGAGGAACACCTCTTGAACAGCATGCACTGCCGAGGATGTACAGATTCCCGTTCTGGATGCAGAGAGATGGCAACTCCAACAAGGCCACAACTGGCTGAAGAAGGGGGGACTGGATTTATACCCTGCCCTTCACTCGAAGTCTCAGAGGGGTTTACACTCTTCTTTCACTTCCCCTCCCAACAAAAGTCACCCTGTGAGCAATGCTCCCTCTAAGCTGCAGAATCTTGTGAGCAAAAATTCTACTTTGTGAGCTACTAGTATTAAAGTTGTGAGCTACTGGCATTAAAGTTGTAAGCTACTGCATCAATTATTGTGCTCTGGGGCTATTTTTCCTGAGCTAAGGCAAAAATTTGTGAGCTGGAGGCTAAAAATCTGTGAGCTAGCTCACGCTAACTCAGCCTAGAGGGAACACAGCCTGTGAAGCAGATGGGGCTGAAAGAGTTCAGAAGTGCTCTTGAGAGAACTGTGACTGACCCAAGGTCATGCATGTAGAGAACGCTGCTTGACAGTTTGACACACTCACTGGCTGGTTGACCATGACAGTTGGCTGAAAGATGTAGACCATGAGGATACCCAAGGCAGCATGCCATCCCATGAATGCAGGCAGGCGAGGAACTCTAAACCTTGAAGTGCCAACCAGAGACCTATCGCACTTCACACATAGGGAGTGCACATGACTGTAGGGAGCACGTCCACCTCAGTTCCCATCTCAGCTGCTTTATTTGTTTGCCTCTTTGGGGGCAGAGCTTTTCCATGGATGTGGAAGAGCCAGAGAAGCAGCTGAAAAGAAATAAAATACTAAAACACCACAAGGGTTACAAGGTTATTAATGGGAAAGAGCCTATTAAAGACACAAGCTGAGAAACGCTCACTGTTTTTCTTTAGTGTTTTATTTTTAAAAACAGGTGAATCCACTTTTTTTTAAATACATCATTGCACTTCAACAGGTACACACACGCCACAAGTTCATGCATCTACAGGTATGCACAGAATCGGAAACCCTGTTATGTCTGTGATTCTACAGTCAGTCTTTAAATCAATGTGAATAATTACAGTGTCAAACTGAAACAAACCAGTTGCATAGAATATCACCATGCTGTTTACATCATCATTTTAAACAAAACAAAAAAAAGAAGAAGTAAATTATAAAAGTCTGCCTGAATCGAATGTACAAGAATGTGAACACAATCAGTGCAAAAGGATTTGAGAAATTTACATGATTCAACAACAAAAAAAAATCACTTAAAAAGCAATCATAATATTTATAAACTAAAAGTTTACCCCCTCCTCTTTCTGTAGTTCATCATTAACTACTGGACTGTTCCAGGTCTTGTAACCTTTGATTGAAGAACATTTCAGTCTTTGTATAAGGTTAAGCCCTTAGGATAATTTCGACTTATAGTACTCAAGTTCTGAACATAATTCTCTCCTCTCTCAGACACACACCATATAAAGGAATGAATTTAGCAGCTTATAAATCAAAGTGTTTGCTTGTAGTTTGTTCCCCCCTCCCTCCCAAAATATAAATATATATAATATATATATACTGTATATTTTAGGTTTTGCTGTATTTTACAAAAGTAATCACTAGATGGCAGCAGTGCATCTCAGAGCTTCGCTAAATTTAAACAGCTATGTTAAGTTAAAAAAAAAGTCTGCATGCAAATCTTTAATACTTAATAAAGGGAGGGGAGGGGGTTGGGTGGGAAAGCAACATCCACAACACATTAAAGCCCAAAATAGTTTACACCCTCTATGACTGAAGCATCATTAAATGTATCGGCTATGTCAGTTGTCCTTGCGGGAGAGGCTAAAATAAGGCATGCTTTTTAGACGGTCGTCGTTTGCTCACTCGAAAGAAAAACAGCAGATAGAGCTGGACTTTGAAAAAAACCCCAAGCAATCCAACTAGTCAGTTTAGCAGGTGATATTGCCGTCAGTCTTTCAAAAACTTAAAGCTCTGTGAGTGGGGAAGAAAAAAAAACAATTGAGCACAGTCTGCGGTTACAAAGATCTCTGAAACGGACAACGCACCGCGTCCCATAATGCACAGAATGATACATCGACAACCTAGCTGTGTTTACCACCACCACCCCTCTTTTAGCCAGCTGCCTTCCACTAGCATCTGGCCTTGTCAGCAAAGCCATTTTTGCAGAAAGCGCTGCTTGGAAACACTCTGCTGAAGATTGCTAGAAAAGCTGGAAAGGTAGATGAGATTCTAGACTAAATGGTATGTGAAAGGAGTAGCAAGCAAGGACTTTGATGCAACTCAAATAGTTATTTGGATATTCTATATGGAAAGCAAAATGACAGAGGAGAGCACTTGCCTGGGATCCAGGCAGAAACCAAGCCCAGATTTAGCAGAACAGGGATCCCCGACATGGTGGCCGCGGGCGCTGTGACACCTTTCCTGGCACCCATCCAATTGTTTTTAGGAAGAGGGTGGGGGCCAGTTACGGCTTTTGCCCAGCAAGGCTTCTGATTTATTGGAAATCTGATGGGCTATGCAGATTTTTTAAAAAATGTTGCTTTGGTAGCAGCTTCCAACACCACAGCACACAAATCTTCACTGCGCACCTGAAGAGGCGGCCGCCATTTTGTGGCTGGCTCCGCCTACTGCGGCAGCCATTTTACTGCTGCACCAGGCTCACCATGTCAGAATTCCAAATGTGCCCACAGGTGCAAGAAGGTTGGGGATCCCTATACTAAAACATCACAGAGGCACATTTACACCTTTATTGGGACATCTTCTGGGTGCTGCCTCCTAAGAAAGGTCTCACAACCACAGGTATTGGGGTTACAGAGATTTTATGAGTTGCTCATCAGTGGGCCAATTAACCTTAGTGTTAAAGTTGTGTTATTTCAAGTTAGGCAAATGGGCTCCCACTTTTATTGGCATTTTGCTGGCCCTTGTTTTGAAATTTCATGGTGTCTGGCCCCATTATAAAAGATCACTGCCCCCTGACTTGAGGTTTCCCGGCCCTCCCAACTTCTAAATTATCAGCCTATCCTATGCTGCATTAGGTGTGCCTCGGCGAATTCAGCATCTTAAGTCTGCACAGGGATTGGCTGCGTGTTCCCTAGAAGAGCCTGCCCTTAGTAAAAAGGAATTTCCTTGAAAACCACTGCGGACAAAGATTACAAGTTTCAGACAGACTTACATAAGCGTTACTTTTAATTTGTGTTTCTCTGGCGTAGATTTTTGTCTTTGTGGTTGTTTGTGGAGTTGGTTTTCCTTTAGAAGAAAAGAGATATTTAAGTTAGAAGTACTGAACATGAAAAGTTATTGCGAGTAAAAAAACACCTTAGAATACCTCTACGGTGGGTGAAGTATTCATGAAAGAGGTTCAAAAGCCTTGAACACACATTTAAGTTGCCATATATTGAGAGTCAGTCTGGTGTAGTGGTTAAGTCCGCGGACTCTTATCTGGGAGAACCGGGTTGGATTCCCCATTCCTCCACTTGCAGCTGCTGGAATGGCCTTAAATCAGCCATAGCTCACGCAGAGCTGTCCTTGAAAGGGCAGCTTCTGGGAGAGCTCTCTCAGGGTACCTCACAGGGTAGGTGGGGGAGGAAGATAAAGGAGATTGTGAGCTGCTCTGAGACACTGAGATTTGGAGTGGAGGGGAGGATATAAATCCAATATCCTCCTTCCCCAAACTACCAATCTATCAGGGTCAGTACTATCTACTCAGACCGGCAGCTGTTCTCCAGAGTCTTGGGCAGAGGTCTTTCACATTACCTTCTGCCTGGTCCTTTTAATCCGGAGAAGCTGGGGAATGAACCAGGGACCTTCTGCATACCAAGCTGATGATTTACCATTCAGCCACAGCCCCTCTCCTTGATGAGCATACCCAAAGCTACTGTATACTGAGTCAGAGCACTGGCTTATCAAAACCAGTATGATCTATCTGTATTTATCTATCTTACTGGATTTATATCCCGCCCTCCCCACCGAAGCAGGCTCAGGGCGGCTCACAACAATAAAAACATTTACAATTCTGAACTCTAACAGTTAAAAACATTAAACAGTAAACAATTAGAAAACATTAAAAGCAATTTGATGCTAGTGTTTCCAGTGTATTCAGCCCTCTTTAGGTATCCTCATATCTCAGTTGAAGGCGAGTTGAAACAAAGTGGTCTTACAAGCCTTCCAGAAGTGGGGAAGGTCCCTCAAGGCTCTTACTTCTTCTGGGAGTTGGTTCCACCAATAGGGGGCCGCTATAGAGAAGGCTCTTTCTCTTGTGGCCTTCAGTCTTGCCTCCCTCGGCCCAGGGATCAGTAACAGATTCTGTGTCCCTGATCTGAGTTCCCTCTGGGGAACATATGGGGAGAGATGGTTCCTAAGGTAGGCAGGCCCTCTACTGTGATTGGCAGCAGCTCTCCAGGGTCTCAAGTCCCATCACCTGCTATCTGGCCTCGTTTAAGGGGAGATTGAACCTGGGACCCTCTTGCAGATGCTCTAGGACTCAGACATGGCCCCTGCCTGGCCTTAGAAGCAATTTCAAACTCTCTTTCAGGGAAAACATGGGGGTGGGGCTGGAGGGTTTGTCAAAGCATTCTTGAAGATGAGTAATGACAGGCTTCCTACAAACACCTTCACTGACTAATGACAAACTTCCCCCAAACACCTTTACTGATCAGACCACAGGCCCCATCAGTCTAGCATCCCGTTTCCCCCATGACTAAAAAGCTGCACTATGAACACATATCGACATATGAAGCTTATACTGACTCAGACCCTCGGTCCATCAAAGTCAGTATCGTCTACTCAGACTGGCAGCTGCTCTCCAGGGTCTTAAGCTGAGGTTTTTCACGCTTATTTGCCTGGACCCTTTTTAGTTGGAGATGCCGGGAACTGAACCTGGGACCTTCTGTTTACCAGGCAGATGTTCTACCAATGAGCCACCGTCCCTGTCATATGGAAGCCCGCAAAGCAGGGGAAGAATGCAGCTGCTCCACCTTGTATTGCCCTCTAGTAACTGGCATTATAATGTTGGAGTCAGACACCTGATGCCAGGAAGTCATGTGATAGGAAGAGTGTTACGGCCACGTTGTTGCCAGAGCTTCTGCAGCTCTTCAGGGTCTCAGACAGAGGTCTTTCACATCACCTGCTACCTGATCTTTAACTGGAGATTAAACCTAAGACCTTCTGCAAGCCAAGCAGATGCTCTGCCACTGAGCCATGCTCCCCCCCTCCAACTTGATAAGTGCTCTACATGTATACAATGTGGGATACAGATCAAGCCCCAGACCCCTCCACAATGGACAAGAACTGCATGGGAGGCAATGGACAAGAATTGCATGGGATTGTGGAAAGCATTTCTCGGGGGGAGGGGGGTAGTGGTGGCGATTTGACAACCACTGTCCCAAGCACCAGACAGATAGTCACGGTCAAATACTTACATTGGCCCAGCTGGTTCATCATCTGTGGAAGGCGTTCCATTGCAGTCCAGTGAAAGAGAAGAGAAGGGGGAAAAAAAGATTCTAGTTAGGTTCTGCATGGGGGGTGGGGGTGGGGGGAAGACTCCAGCTGGGCAGCGGAAACAACAACACAAGTCTTATCTATAGCATTAAAAGGCCATTCCGTTTGGTATTGCAAAAAAAAAAAAAAAGGTTCATGGAGTTACATTTTGTTTGTTTGTTCTGGATTTGAATTTTTGATGACACAAGTCTGTTGCTCGAATGGGTTTCGGTTAACACTTTGAATGCTCGTCATGAAAAACTGCAACTACAGTGGACAGATTGCCGCAATATGGTCACACTCGTCCCCAAGTTCCAGCGCTTCACTCTTACGAGAGAGAAAGATGAAAAAGACAAACCAAACATTTCAGTTGTAAAATCCTGCTGTTTTAGTCTCGAGAATTAACATGTATTCTTTACAACCCCTCCCCCAATGATTCTCACAGAGCAAAACATTGATAAACACCTAATGATCATATACCATTCTCTTCTAACCACTGTCACACACCTTATGTTTAATGTCTTAAAACTCCAGCGGGGGTGGGGGGGTGGGGGAGAAGCTAATCGTGTAATTGGTATTAACATTCAACTAAGGCAGTCCCTTTAGTTGCAGCTAACTTTTGAGATTCTATCAACAAATAAAGAGGGGGGCAGGAGAAAGACATTAAAAAGCTTTCGGTAGTATGAAGGAATTGCACTGCTTTTAATATTTATTATCAACAGATTTCACCTCGCTGTGTGAGAAGGCCAGAAGACTTGCTGCATTTTTTTTTAAAAAATTGCAAGAAGGAGACAAATTTGACAAGAACTTTTCATAGAGGGGCTTTCTTTATGATCCAATTAAAATGTGGAATTTGCTGCCAGAGGATGTGGTTGATGGCCACAGGAATAAACAGCTTCAAAAGGGGGTTGGATAGATTCATGGAGGATAAGTCTATCAGTGGCTACTAGCCATAGTGGCTGAGGGGAACCTCCACATCCAGAGGTACTAATCCTCTACATCCCAGAGCCAGGAGGCAACATCAGGGGAAGGCCTCAGCCTTTATTGCCCCGTTGCTGATCTTCCAGAGGAACTGGATGGCCACTGTATGAGACAGGATGCTGGACTAGAGGGACTATCGATATGATCCAGCAGGGCTCTTCTTATATTCTTATTAAGGCCTCAGCCTCTATGCCCTGTTGGTGGCCCTCTAGAGGAACTGGTTGGCCACTGTGTGGGACGGGTTACTGGACGAGATGGACCCTCACTGGTCTGATCCAGCAGGGCTCTTCTGAAGGCCTCAGCCTCTCTGCCCTGTTGTTGGCCCTCCAGAGGAACTGGCTGGCCACTGGGTGAGACAGGATGCTGGACTAGAGGGACTATTTATATGATCCAGCAGGGCTCTTCTAATATTCTTATTAAGGCCTCAGCCTCTATGCCCTGTTGGTGGCCCTCTAGAGGAACTGGTTGGCCACTGTGTGGGACAGGTTGCTGGACAAGATGGACCCTCACTGGTCTGATCCAGCAGGGCTCTTCTGAAGGCCTCAGCCTCTCTGCCCTGTTGTTGGCCCTCCAGAGGAACTGGCTGGCCACTGGGTGAGACAGGATGCTGGACGAGATGGACCACAGGTCTGATCCAGCAGGGCTCTTCCGAGGTTCTTAAGTTTTGTATTTTTTTTTAAATGCTGCAGTACACTGCGCAGGAGGGAAAGAAAATTACCCAAAGTTGCACTGAAACTTCTGCAGAACTAGTGTCTGCCATCACTGCATGCGTTTCCCCCCAAGGCTAAACGTGTTTGTCTCTCTAAAAACCCTTTTTTGGGTTTATTTTCCTAAATATAAAAAAGAACTCAGCAGGATTCCACAAGGCGGCTCGAGGCACACAAAGCAGGTATGGAAAACTACGGTCTTCAGTCACAGTGTAGGCAACCGCATGAGAGCACACACCAGGAGTAATGTCAATCGCAGCGCAACATTACTCCATCTGTACCTTCCAGGCAACGGATAGGCAAAGCTACTGGCCAGCACAGTTAACCGGAAGAGATATTAAAAAGGAAAAAACAAAACAAAACAAAAAAGTTAAAAAATAAAATAGAGCTAACCACAAACCAACAGCTTTACGGCCAGAAAAAAATAAAACAAACAATATAACACACTAGCGACACACCAGTGTCCACAGAAATCTTTTTGTTACTAACGGCAAAAACTAATCGGAACAAGGTACAGAGAACCAGGACTGTTAAAAAGGAAGACCAGACATCAATGTGCTGTTTGTACAATGGAGAAAGATATACAGAGACACACCAGGTACTGAAAACATGAAAGCACGTTACGGCAAAACTAAACCTCCCCCCCCACCGCTCAAAGATACATCTTTCCAATCCTCACCCCACCCACCAAAATAAAACGGTTTAAGGAAGGCAGACTATGCTTATGCACGCTACGTTCTCAAAAGCCATCCACTTAGAAGCCAAAAAAGGGATTGGCAAGTTCTTAAAAGTTCCTCCCGAAGTTAGCGGTGTTAGTAATGCCATAGTTAAAAAAGAAACCAAAACCAAAAATAAACACACACATACAGACATTCTGCTTAAGCTCCTTGGCTAGAGATCAACAGCGTCTTATTGTCTGGAGACTCTTTGTCTATCCAGGTGGGAGAAAAATGTAAAAATGGATCCAGGGCCAGGGAAAGGCCTGGTCTCACGCAAAATGGACTGCGCCAGTTTGCCGTGCTGGGGAGAGTCTGCTTTCTTACCCAAGGATTCCCTGGCGATAATTCTTTGGAAATGGAAAACTTGCACAAGCATGTTAACAGGCTATGCTTAAAAAGTTTTCCTCTAATGTGCTATTCTAACGTGCCAGGAGGAAGCTTTAAAAAAAATAATATAAAAGGGGAACTTTAAATTTATGCCACTCCACTCTCTCTGCAATGTGAAGCGGCAGAGTCCATCCTACCGCCTTTAAGACTGCATCTTTACTCCACTACATGAGCAGAATGCACTTAAAAGCTCTCCAACTGGTACTGCCTGAGACATTCTGATCTTCATGTAATTCTGCATGACGTAGGAGGAGGAAGCTTGTGGACAAATAGTTTACTAACTTTTTTTTTCATTTTTACAAGGAAAGCCAAGAGGGGCGCACTTGATTGCCTTATGCACGGGAGCTTGGCTGTACACAAGTTGCGCGCGCACATCTGTCTGGGTTTCACAGGCTTGCTGCCTCCTCCTTGGCACATCCAGCAAGAGCGTGTCTTACTGAAAACTACTAGGTTGTGGGTGAGACTATCAGCTGCCACCAAAAATAAAATTAAAAAAAAAGTTCAATACCATTACGGTATAATATGTGACAGACAGAAAGGCCATTTTTAAAAAAAGAAAATCCCTAAGAAGTTGTCTCAGAGAGGGACAGAACTACAGAAAGATGGTACAAAAAAATCAGAAAATGAAGATTAAAAAAGAGAGAGAAAGAACAGCAAACTTAAAACTCCAAATTAGTTGTGAAACGTGAATGAAGAGGGAAAAAACCCAACGAAAAAAGGAGTTAACATATGAAACTTGTGCATTGTTATAGACTGAAGCGGAGATTAAAAAACAAACTCCAAAAGCATGCAGAGCTTCTCACTTACCACCGTTTTTTTTAAAGGAATGATGCGATTGAAAAGGGGGGAAAAAAAGAAGTCATAGTAACTGACAGATTAACAATACAACTCAAAAAACAGCATGAACTAGTCATATCTCTGATTTTACTAGGAGTGCCACTGGTGAGGCCACTGCACATGCTCCACTGCATTTCATTCTGACGGGGGTGGGCAGATCCAGAGTCACACAGGGCCTGCTTGATTCCAGATCACCACCCCAAAGACTCCATAGCAACGTTGTGGTTTTGTTCCAGGAGCTGGACTTCTCCACCTTCGTAAATGACCAAAGGACGCATCTGCCATTTAAAGCTTTTCAGCAGACTGCAGCGTGAGCTTCCCAGGGGTGTGCAGCGTGCAATTTATTGGCAAAGGTGGCCAATAAATGCTTCTCATTTTTATGTTCTGTACGAGCATGAACAGACAAGCAACTGGCCCTAGGTCTGCAAGGTCGTCTTGACACGTCTCTTTAGAATACACAGAGACCTACACAAATGGTGCTCTGCTTTGGAGGATTGCATAGTAAACTGAATACGCACACACCCTTTAAAGCCTTACATACACACAGGGCTTTTTTTTGTAGCAGGAACTCCTTTGCATATTAGGCCACACCCTTTTTATATAGCCAATCATCCAAGAGCTTACGGGGCTCTTATTACAGGGCCTACTGTAAGCTCTTGGAGGATTGGCTACATAAAAGGGGTGTGGCCTAATATGCAAAGGAGTTCTTGCTACAAAACAAAGCCCTGCATACACATATCCTTTGGAATGCAAAAGAATGAATTTACAGGCTAGGTTTTTTGTTTTTATAGCAGGCACTTCGGGCTGCTCTAGGAAGTTTTTCTTAAAATTCAGTCAACTAGATAGGGGAACAATGAACCGATTACCAGAACAAGGTGCCTCTTATTTCGGACCCTGCCTTTTATACTGTTCACCAGCACAAATGGCAAAGGGTCAATCAGGGCTGATTCGCATCGGACAGTGTGATACAATTTGGGAGGTTGCCAGAGAACCGTGCTCAGGCCTCGATCCTTCTGGGAAGTGTGCAAATGCTGTAGCGTGGTCAATGCTGACCCCTCAAGCACAGGGGACATGGCCCAGGGAGCAGTGGCTGTTAGTTTCACAGAGCTACCAGGCAGAGAAAGAAATAAACACATGAGCAGAAGACATCCCCAAGAGATGCTAGGTTGAAGGCTACTAGGGAGCAGGCCTTCTCAGTGATGGCCCCTCGTTGGTGGAACCACCTTCCAGAGATGGTGCGAGCCCTGCGGGACCTGAACCAATTCCGCAGGGCTTGCAAAACATTTCTTTTCCAGCTTGCCTTCGAGATGGAACCCGATTAATCTGACGTATGCACATCTAGCCATCTATGGGTATTATGATCACAGTATTTTAGCACCCATTTTATATATTTTACCTATTTTAAATTAATTTATTATACAACTGATATATTAAAATTGTTTACATTGCTTTATATGAATCATGGGATTTCCATGTCTGTCAGCCGCCCTGAGCCTGCTTCGGCGGGGGAGGGCGGGATATAAAAATAAAGTTATTATTATTATTATTATTATTATTATTATTATTATTATCCCCCTCCCCTCTGTCAGGTAAATAAAAGCTTCGACACTCACTCTCCCCCAACAGCAGGGCATGAAGAAAAACCAGGCCCCCACCAAAAGAGCATTTCCTCCTCCAGTTTTACTTCCTTTCTTCTCTTTTCGGGTTTATGAGCAAGAGAAGAGGCAAGGCCCGGATTAGGCGGAAAATACCCGAAACAGCAGGGGTGCATTTGCTGGGTTTTTGTTTGCTCCCTGCCTCCAACTTGGGTTGCCAAAAACCTCCAGGGGTTGGCTGCATATCTCCTGGGATTACAACTGATTTCCAGGAAACAGATCAGTTCCCCTGGAGAAAACGGTTGCTTTGGAAGGTGGACTCTGTGGCATTGTATCTCACTGAGGTCCCTTCCCTTCCCAAGCCTCACCCCTCCTCAGGCGCCACTCCCAAAATCTTCCAAGTCATTGCCAACCCGGAACTGGCAACCCTAATGAAAGCTGTTGCCAAGTGAAGCCCTAAATACAGATAGCAAGAGCAGGAATACAACATCTCATTTTCTCGAGCTGAAACAAGCAACAAAATGATGTGGGGGCACCGACATTACACGAAGGCAAATGCCTTGTGGTGGGGTGGGTGTGGCACTAACGAAATATCCCAGTAACCATGACAATGAATTTGAGGTGGTTCTTTAAATTAGCTGTTTTGCTAGAATATTTGTGAAATGGGGAGAGCGGCAGAAGCCCCCCCCCCCCCTCAGCTTCTTTACTCAAGTTCCCAACCTGGGACGATGCTGCCAACTTGATAGGGGCTTCTCATACAATGGTGGAAAGCACCGTCAAGTCACAGCTGACTTACGGTGACCCTGTAAGGTTTTCAAGGGAAGAGATGCTGAGAGGTGTTTTGGTGCTGCTTGCCTCTGCGCAGCGATCTTGGGCTTCCTTGGCATCTGGGTATTAACCAGGGCTGGCCCTCCTTTATGCAGTGGCATGAAAACCTATCTGAAGTGGAACATATGAAGCTGCCTTATACTGAATCAGACCCTCGGTCCATCAAAGTCAGTATTGTCTACTCAGACTGGCAGCGGCTCTCCAGGGTCTCAAGCTGAGGTTTTTCACACCTATTTGCCTGGACCCTTTTTAGTTGGAGATACCAGGGATTGAACCTGGGACCTTCTGCTTACCAAGCAGATGCTCCACCATTGAGCCACCATCCCTCCCCAAGCATAAAAAACCCTCTGAACCCTTGCTTTTAACAAGAAAAACAAGCTACAGAGCAGGATTCCCCAATGGGATGCCCGCTAGCACTTCTCCTGGCACCTGCCACATTTTTCAGAATGAGGGTTGGACCCCTGAAATATAGGGCTCGATATTGGCTGACTTCAGTCAGTTGAAAGAGAGGGTTTTCCACATGAAGAATCGGGAGGACAGGTAGTCACTTGGGCTTTCATTTGTCAGTATGTGGATCTGTTCCCTTTTCAGCCTCTCCTTCCTTCTTGGAGGTGAAAGGAAGGAGGTATTCTGTTTGGCTCTGCATCCCGACTCAGCTTCCTGCGGCAGCTGTTTTGTGGATGGCTCTCACCGCCCCCTCTCAAAATCCCCAAAAGGTGCCTGCAGGCTCCTAAAGGTTGGAGACCCCTCCTCTAAACTGACACGCTAGATACTATAAAGCCAAAGAACAGTGTATGCTTTCCCCATCTGATTCCAAGGATTCATGCTCCTCAGAAATACTGAGGGTTTTTTTTGGAAAAGCGGATTCTTGGGTACTTAAGGACTTCCAAGAGAAAGTGCTTTGAAATTAGCAGTCCTCTGTGGAGACAGGTAAGCTTTTGGGGCAGATGGTGCTTAAGGCTCTTTGACAAAGTTTGCAGCTGCACTGAAACCAAGCACCACTACAGAAGCAGAAACAAAACCCTTGAAGGATGCAGTAAAGGATGCGCGCGTGTGTTCTAAGTGCCATCAAGCCGCTTGCGACTTAAGGCAATCCTATGAATGAACGGCCTTCAAAATATCCTATAATTAACAGCCTTGCTGACAAAGGGTGTGACTTTCTTGATGGAGTCAATCCATCTCAGGTTGAGGCTTCTCCCCTCTCCTGCTGCCTTAATTTTTTCCTATCATCTTTTCCAGTGACTCGTCTTCTCGTCACGTGACCAAAATACAATAAGCCTCAGTTTCTAGGGAGAGTTCAGGCTTGATTTGATCTAGAACCCGCTGGTTTGTCTGCTGGGGGGCCCACAGCATCCATAAAGCTCTCTTCCAGCACATTTCAAATGAACCCGCTTTATTCCTGTCTGCTTTCCTCATCGCCCAAATTTCACACCCATACATAAGTAAAAGATATCTGATAAACATCTCCCAAATGCCAATCAGTGCAGCCCACCCCAAAGGAAATGGAGAGACCAGACTCTAAAGTTAACGACACCTGGCCGCAATTGGCTTGACAGAGTTTAAGAAGAAGACTGTAGATTTATACCCCGCCCTTCTCCCTGAATCAGAGCGGCTTACAATTTCCTATATCTTCTCCTCCCACAACAGACTCCCTGTGAGGTGGGTGGGGCTGAGAGGGCTCTCACAACAGTGCCCTTTCAAGGACAACCTCTGCCGGAGCTGTGGCTGACCCAAGGCCATTCCAGCAGGTGTAAGTGGAGGAATGGGGAATCAAACCCGGTTCTCCCAGATAAGAGTCCGCACATTTAACCACTACACCAAACTACAGCAGCACCCACCAAACTAGCACCTGGTTAAAGAACGAGTGTGTGTGCACATGAAAGCTTGTACCCAAAATTAAACTTTGTTGGTCTTAAAAGGTGCCACTGGACTCAAACTTTGTTCTTCTGGTTAAAGCCAGTCAGCTTTATGTGGCTATGTACCCTTTGTTCTGCCTGTGAGCTAGTGTCACTGAACTGTGGCCAATATTCCTTATTTCCCCTCCTTCATTCTACCTTTAGTTTTTTGCAGGGCAGATGCAATTTTCACCAGGGAGATTAAAAGTGCATAAACATTTATGGGAATTAAAAACAAAAAGAAAAGAAAATAAAGTGGAGAATCATATGAATGTTTGCTTCATATTACTATTTGCAATTAGAATTTAAAAAGAAAGCAAGGAAGTAGGGGCGTGGAATGAAACTACTAGCACAGCTGGCAGAAAAAAACCCCCCGCAAACGTGATGTTTTTATCCCACACGAGTTAAGAAAAATGATTACAATGACGCATTGCCATTAACAGCATACAAAACTGAAATGCACACAAGAAAAGGATTCTGAAGTAGAAACCACCCGTTTGCAGCATTCTGGGGAAGAAATGCAGCGCAGGAGTTTTTACTTGCTACTTACCCCCAACCACGTACACTTTTTTTTTTTGTTTGAAAATAAAAAGCGTACTTTTGTCAAGTTTATTTAATCCAAGCGAAGGCATCTCTTTCATCAAAACCGTCCTCTCGATTTATCAGACAGATCTTGCCACAACCGAGCGGCTGCTATCGCACCCTTGAAAAATAACCAGCTTATCTTTAAGACCCCAAAAACCCCCCCAACATGCCCTTGCCCTCACGGCATCCGGATAACATCGTTCTAGACAGCTGCACTGCCCAAAGGCTACCCCCTCCCCTCCCCAGATCAGGCATGCACAGAAGGAAAAACAGCAGCCTAAGAGAAGGCGCCCGCAGGCGACCACTTCTGCAAAAGTGGGAGAAGGTGCCCGCAAGCGACCACTTCTGCAAAACCAGCGCATTTGTTCATCTCCAGCTCTAGAGCCTCCAACGGCATCTGAAAGATACAGTGATCGGAAGTCACATCGGAAGGAAGGAGAGGACCACTGCATTGCGCCGAGGGCAGCTTGTTACTTCCGCCGCTTGGACACACTGACCTTTCTTGGGGTGCGAATGCCCTTGGGGAATGGACGCAGAGATGAGCATCAACTGCCTTTTGGAAGAAGCAAAAGCCCACAGCCCTTTTTTTTTATTCATGCAGGTAAGTAGCACAGATGTGGAGGCTGCTCGGCGTCATGAGTCTTTTGGTTTGTTTCCATCCCTACCGAGCCAGCCAGCCCCCGCCCCCGCCCCCACCCAAGGACCATCACTGCAGCCTGTGGAAGCGATACTGACAGGGCCAAGAATGAATTAGCTACTGTGGAAAGGTTTTCTTGCCATCAATGTGATATTTCTTTGCTATTAGAAACGAACACTGAAGCCCAAATGCTTCAGTTTCCACAAGACATAAGCAGACCAGGGTAAGGGTGTGGCCTTAGAAGAAACTATGTGACTTCTACAAATCAGACCCAAGTTTAAACAGTGATCTAAACACAATGAAAAAACAGGAGGACATGAAGAAGATGCAATTCAACAAGGATAAACGCAGTGTTCTACATCTGAGTAACTATAAGAGGAACATGCCCAGAAGTATCCCCCATCCAATATGCATCAGTGTGAATAAGATCTTGGCGTATGGGTGGACTGGCAGCTAAATATGAGCAATCAGTGTGCTGCAGCAGCAACGAAGGCTAACACAGCCTTGGGTTTTATCAACAGAGGTGTAACATCCAAAGCACAAGATGTCATAGCCCTGCTATACTCTGCATTGGTCAAAATGCACCTGAAGACCAAGCCCTACAAGAAGAGGATGGACTTGAGCATATTCAGTGGATAAGAGACTGGGGTACAGTTGCCTAGGGAAGTGGTGAGCTCCCCCTCACTGGCAGTCCTCAAGCAGTGGCTGGACAAACACTTGTCAGGGATGCTCTAGGCTGATCCTGCATTGAGCTAGATGGCCTGTACGGACCCTTCCAACTCTATGATTCTAACGGTTAACAGAATCTTCTTTCTTCATAAAGGAAATGGGCATGAGAAGGGATCATGCCACAGATGGAAAATGATCTCAACAGATGGCAGAAGACACTGCCACATCAAAAATGAAGGGAAGATGCTTTCCCAGAATTCTCTGATTATTTTTTTAAACTGTCATTTCTAGTCTATGACACGTGGACCAGGAGTCCTGTAAATTACTAGGCAAAGTGCTCAAGGTGAGCTGAAAGGAGCAGCTTAAGGCAAGAGTGACAAAACAAAACAAGCAAAGGTCCTTGCACACAATGGATGCAGGCCAATTCACTTCCTTTAAAAAGGCATTCTAATAAAATTGGAGGTGTCTTCTTCCAAGATCTCCAACACAGCAAAAGTCTCCTTGACATATAGCCTAAGTGTGTTATCTTGAGAGAACACTGGAGAAAAATAAAGCTTATCTGTTGTTTATGAAAAAGTCTGTGTCCCATGCACTAGATCCTGTGAGATGCAGGATGTGTTTTTGCATCGCTTGAAAGTAGCAAAACGACGCTAGAATCCATTAGTAGAGCATAAATCTCTTTTGTGTGCACCCTTTCCTGGTTTTGAGGTGAATGAGTTAGAAAGGGCTCTTGTGAATGTTTCAGCTACTATAGAAAGGAGCTTCAATGATAACAGTATCAGCTATGCATGATTTCCAAGTAGATAGCTCTAAAATGGACATCCCAAATTTGGGATGTCTGAAGCATTGGGAAGACACAGATTGGGAAAAACAGAACTTTTTAAAAGGTAGCACAGCCCGGTTAAGCAACAATTAAACACAAGGGGGAGTGGTGAAGAGGGAATAAACCACTAGCTAAGATCTGGAGGATTCCAGCAACCTAATATTACAATGTTGCTATGTGACAAAACTACATCTTAGACTGATGGGGCTACTGACCCCAAACAATTTCCATGTCAGGTAGGTTAGGGGGTCGGTATGACTACCCCAAGAATGCTCAAGAGTGGGAATTGGGATCTGGGACTCCCCATTCCTAATTCACTACAGCATTCAGGACAGAGCCCTGGATGAAGTTTCAGCAGACCCACTGCCCACCGGAAGTGGTGACGGCTACAAACATAGAAGACTTCAAGAGGGGGCTGGAGAAACATATAGAGTGGAGGTCCATCAGTGGCTATTAGCTGCAAGGTATACATGGAACACTCTTGTCTGCGGCAGCGACATTCTGTGTTCTTGGTGCTGGGGAGGCAGCAGTGGGAGAGCTTCTGGAGTTCTGGCCCTGCTGGTGGACCTCTTGATGGCACCTGGGTTTTGGCCACTTGTGTGACACAAAGTGGATGGGGTCACTGGCCTGACCCAACATGGCTTCTCTTACGTTCTTACGAAGCTCACTAGGTGATCTTGGGCAATTCTTGTACTCTCAGCTGAACCCCTCTCACAAGCACAATTTTATGAGATGACTTAGCCCTGAAAAACGGGAGTGAGGGGTAACTGAGACAGGTGCAGTCTCCCAACCTTCAACTGTCACAATGGACGATATCTGCAGGCGTTATATTGGAGCTGGCCCAAGTAGACTGAGATCCTCAAACCCATTAAAATGGCACACTTTTCTTCGTGGTTAATTGCTCTAGGGCAGCTAAACGGGATTAACGTTTTCACCTGAAATTAATTTCAATGGGACTAGGCCCAAAGAAGCTAACGGTTCAGACCAATAGAGCAGCATGTTGAACTAACTGCTGTACCTCTCATCAGTTGGTTTACTATGCAGGGACATAATCTGCGCTGTCCTTTATCTAGGAGGCACAGATCCTTATACCCACTGGGAGCTGCCCTCTGGCATTTTCCAACTGCCTAACTTAATGCAAAGAAAATAACATGCATTTCATTCCTCTGTACTGACAGACCCTTGTGAATTTAAGATTTATTTCTATTTACACCTTGCTTTCTCCTCCCCAACGGGGACCTGAGTGCGGCTTATGACGTTGTCCTCCTTAGCTGGGAAAGAGGGAGAAAGATTGGCCCCAAGGACCCCAAAGTAAGCTTCCATGGCAGAATATGGGCTTAAATCTGGGTCTGAAGACCTAGTCTGATATTCTAACCACACTGGATAGCTTTTCTTACACCATACGCTGAAAAAATAGTACTGTAAAGTTGATCTAATAAAGCCGAAACAGAACAGAAGGCGGCCGACTCACAACAGAGGTGCAATGTGAGACCCGGGCTCCCTTCTAAGCAAAGGGTAAGATTGCAGATTGAGTTTGTTCAGCATGGGCAGCCTTGCTGTTTCATGGCAGTTTACCAGACCCTGCAGGAAGTGCCAATCCCCAGTGCCTATGAGACGCTGCTGTTCTGCAACAGAGCTTACCATTCAGATCTGGCCACCACTGCCCTGCCTTACCAGCTCTCCTGGGTTCTTTAAAACCCCACGAAAGCAGAGAACGCCACAGAATGCCTGCACGCTCTTTGCTCCTGGTACATGCATCTTTCCTCCCCCCCCTCATCAAATGTGCATCAAATAAAGGAAACAAAATGAAACCCAGCTTGCAGCACCGTTCGCAAAATGCCCGTGACCTCATCAAACGGGGACACGCCATGCACGAATCTCTCATGCCAGACTGCAAGCTGCAGCCAGCCAATCAAACCAACCCAGGCTGCCGGCCTGCCTTGGCAGAGGCAGGTAAGAAGAGCTTGATGGTCGTCAAGCCCTTCCAGAAGAAGAAGCCATCTGCAGAGGGTGTGAAAAAGAGGAACATGGTCTTTTCCAACTACAACTGAGTGGAAAGGACTTGTGAGGAAAAAAACCTCCACATCCCCCCCACCGTTAGTACATGAACACACACGAGCAGAACTACTTGGGAGCCATCCTGCAGTGTTAGCTTTACACAGGCGCACACACGCACTCATGCCTAGTAATACTGCCAAGAGCTGAGCAAACCACCCCATCTCCCAAGAAAAGATAATGTTGGGGCCTGGCAATTGTACGCTTCCTGGGACAAGTTTCCTCCCACTCCAGAGCATGCGCTCCGCTTCGGGGACCATTCCTACAGTACAATCCATCTTACGATTTCAACAGACTGGCTTTGCGCACTTGGCGGGAGAGGAAAGAAAGAGGAGAAAAACCGCACCGGTCGTATAGTATTCAAAGCCACCAACTCGTTCCCTCCCCCCGGGCATCAGATAACATGCATCTCAAAAGGTGATTGTTTTTGGCCAAGTTTGCTGTGCAAAAACAGGAACGCAGGATGGAATCCACGAGGAAGCCTGACCTCTGAGCAACAGTTGTTGCCAGTCCAGTGTTCTTGGCCTTGCCGCGGGCATTAATTAGGCCGGCTGCCCCCCACGGCCCCCCAGCACGCTATCAATTAAAAGCATATTGCCTATATGAAGGACTGGGACACTGCTCTCACACCTTCCTCCGGCAGCCAATGCTTTTTGTTTTCACACTGGACCTGCTAACTGGCCTGCTGGAGAGACAGCTGCCCACTGCTGGGTGAAAGTCTGAAATTGCCTCTTTTGGTTTAAAACTAAGATGGGTTCAGGCTTCTCTTTTGAGTCTGTGAGTGTGTTAAGTGCTGTCGGGTCGGTTCTGACTCATGGCAACCCTATGAACGAAGGACCTCCAAAAGGCTTGCTCAGGTCTTGCAAACTGAGGGCCCTTGAGGCTTCCTTGACTGAGTCAGTGTATCTTGTATTCGCCTCTTCTCTTTTTTCTGCTGCCTTCCAACGTTTCCTAGCAATTCTGTCTTTTTCAGCGACTCCTGTCTTGTCAGAATGCGACCACAATAAGATAAGAGTCATTTTAGCTTTCTTGTGAGTTTCTATTAGGGGGAAAGTGCTGCTTTATAAAGAACCCCGAAGAACAGCTTAATTCCCTGCCCCCCCCATAAGTTGAGTATGACCAGCAGTTTCCCAATTTCACAGAGTTCTATGCCCTTCAAAGGGAATTCAGTTTCTCTATAGAATGACAATTGTTTCTAGGCAAGGTAGTCAAAGAAGGGACACACCAGAGATGCTGTCGAAAGCATCCAAGGGGGTGTTCAGTAAGGCACAGGATCGGGAAGAGACCCTGCAATTAAACAAAAAGCTCAACTGAAAAGTTTCTGCCGTTACATTCCAAACGACGTTTTCTTCTAGGACTGTTCTTCAAGAAGGAATGCAGTTTGAGGGACAGACCTTCTCTTCATGGCGTAGCCCAGAAAATCTGGCTAAGGGAATGCCTCTAAAGCAGAGATCGCTGAAGTGGGTGCCATGATAGCCACTGAAGGGTTTTTTTTAAAGAAAGTGGGTGGGGCTCCTGCCCAGCAGGGCCTCTGATTGGCTGCTGGAGATGAGCCTGGCTGTGCAGATTAAAATAATGGTGTTTTACTGGTAGCTGGCACCACAGCGTTGGTTCTGATTTCTCAGACCAATTTTGCATTAGACCTTTAATCCTTGTTTAGCCCTGTCCCCAAACTGACATTCTACACTAAAACCACAGGATCAGATAAACCAACTCTCTGACTATGATTCTAGCGTAGAATGTCAGTTTAGGGACCGGGCTAAACCAGGATTAAAGGTCTAGTATGAAATTGGTCTCACTCTTTTTCACTGTACTATTAAAAAAAATCACTCCTCTTGTCCCCTGCACTTGGGCTTTCGCTGCTGTGTGTGGCTCCACCTCCTGTGGCAGCCATTTTGTGGTTGCGCTCACCACCTTGCATCAGAATTCCAAAGGTGCCCACAAGCTCAGAAAGGCTGGGACCCCCCTGCTCTAAAGATAAAACCAGCTTGTGTGTATTTTCCTTTTTGCTGTTTTCTCAAGGGCAAAAGCAAGCCACGAGATCTTTGTACTGTAAGCCAGCCGAAGCTGGTTCTTAAAAAGCTGGTTTTTAAAAAAACAAGGTAGGAGAGAAGATTTATCATACAGCTTTAACGATAGTGGGGATATCTCAGCTACTGATTTCAAATAAGCCATCCTGAAACTGTGTGGTGGTTTGAGCGTAGATGGGAAAAGAGGGACTGATTCCTCCCGCGGTTTACACAGCGCTCGAGAGAACACTCTTACCGTCAGGGACTTCATCCGGCCGCTTCCTCTTCTCGTAAACCACGATGATGACAACGAGGATGATGATCTCCGCCAGGATGCCCAAGAAAGGCCACAGAGGAGCCAAGTGACTGCGGACACGAAGGATGGTGGTCTCGGCCGCGGTCCCAACCTGGTTGGTCGCGTTGCACTCGTACTCGCCAGGATCCTTGTCAATTTGGAGGTCTTTGATGTGCAGTTCGGTGTAATTCTCTTTACTGATAACGAAGAAGCGGCCGGTGTCATTTTTGAGGTCCTGGGAAACACAGACCAAAAAAAAAGAGCGAATGCCAACAAAGTAAGTTTTTTTTAAGCAAACGATCCGAAGCTGCTTGTTAAACTACACGCTTTGTTTCTTTTTTAAACAGAGCAGCCTGGTGTTTCCTACTCTGCAAGTGATTACCGAGGAAGAGCAGCTCGTCAAGTATACAATGCGCCACCCGGACTTGGTATTTAACAACAGCCATCATCAACACTGTGGAGTCTTGTGAGCAAAAATTCTACTTCGTGAGCTACTGGCATTAAAGTTGTGTGAGAGTGATTTGGCTACTGCATAAATTAGTGTGCTCTGGGGCCCTCCTTCCTGAGCCAAGACAAAACTGTGTGAGCCGGAGCCTAAAAAAACGGTGAGCTAGCTCACACTAACACAGCTGAAAGGGAACACTGGTTGCCATTATCATCTCTAGCCTGAAAGGCCCAGGCTAGCCTGATCTCATCAGCTCTCGGAAGCTAAGCAGGCTTGGCCCTGGTCAGTGTTTGGAAGGAAGGCCACCAACGAAGTCCAGGGTCCCTACGCAGAAGGCGGCAAATGGCAAACTGCTTCTGGATGACTCGTGCTTCGAAAACCTCACGGGGTTGTCGCGAGTCGGCTGCAACTTAGACAGCACTTTCCTCCCAGCACCATGAACCATATAGTGCACAACTTGGAATTTTAACAACAAGAAATTGTCTACACATTTCACACACACTCTGTTCTACCAGGAGTGCTGGCCCGAGGGCACATAGCGCCCCAGGCAGGCTGCCTGCCCACCCTCTGTGGCGCTGCAAAGCACCGTCGTGCTCCATTCCCACCCCCAACCAACAGAGCACGCAGCGCCTGGGCTTACCGCTTTCGATGTGGCTGGTGGCACAGCATCTACTCCTTTGAAGAGCCCGCCGAAGGAGGCTTCTCCCCCCTCCTTCCAGGAACCGGAAGTGAGGGGGAGCGAAGTTTCCTCCCTCTGGCTCTTCAAAGGAGTAGATCCTGTGCCAGCTACATCAAAGGCAGTAAGGTCCAGGCATGGCATGCTCTGAAGGAGGGAGGAGACGGGGAGGCAGGCTGGCTGCTCTGGCACTCTGATTGGGCGAGGGGGGCGGGGAGAGGGAGAAGTGCAAGGGAAGGGAGGGGTGCGGAAGGCAAACTAGGTATTTTCCATGGACACTGGGAGGGGGGGGCAATTTGTTACCCTCACCTCTTGGCGCCCTAGACAACCACCTAGTTTGCCGGCCGGCCTTGTTTACCACAGACTATTAAACATCCAACCCTGCAAGAAGGTACATGATAATGACATTGTGAGTGACTTAGTGACTGCAATTCAGTGATGACAAAGTCCCCAGACGGTTAAAGAGCTTGCTGGGGAAGACTTTCAGTTTTCAGGGAGTTGCTGTGGACTGGAACTGATCATACCTAGCTAGACAGGCTACGCTGTCTGAGTCCATATAAGGGAGGCTTTACCTCTCAACCAGAAAACTTCAACCAATAGCCACTGTTTAACAGAGTGATGCAGTATCCGATACTCACCAAAGGGACCCCTTCAACCTTCTTACGCCACACCCACTCTGGGTATGGGAAGCCCACAGACTTGCAGTACATCATTGCGTCCTGACCTTCGTTCTTGTTCTCACTTCGCTTGTGACCAGTGATGTCAGGAATAGCTAACGAAAGAAAAGGGGGGAGAGAGAGCATTCCAATAGCAGTTAGCACCCTGCAAGCCTTGAAGAATTTTCAGAAGCTCAAGAGCCACAGGCCAATGCCGTTCATCCATTTTAGGATCGTTCCCTTTTAGGCTGTAGAATTATTCAACTACTACCATACATTATTGTACTCTGCATGTTTTATAGATATACAGTAAACCAGGGTGGCCAAACTGAGGCTCGGGAGCCACATGTGGCTCTTTCGCACGTATCTTGTGGCTCTTGGAGCCCTCATTGTGCCGTTGACCGGCTTGTAGAAGACATTTGTCTCTTTAAATCACTTCTCCAAGCCAAACCAGCTGGCAGCTTGGAGAATGCATTTAAAGTTAAAGTTGCTTTCTTTTCCTTCCCCCGCATCTACTTGTCTACCTGCCTACCTTCCTTCTAACATCTGATGTTCATGTCTTACGGCTCTCAAACATCTGATGTTTACTCTATGTGGCTCTTATGTTAAGCAAGTTTGACCACCCCTGCTGAAAGCCAACAGCACAACCCTTCCACTTGTCCAACACATCTGACTTTTCCACGCAGCTGTTATTAGCTTAATTGGTTCAGCAAATCTACTTTGGATGTGCACTGAGAATGCCACACAGGCCCAGTTTATACATAGCTGGAGAATATTTGGTTTGATCTAACCAGCTTTTTCACTCAAGCCAATCCACCACCACTTTATAAGAAGCTCTATGTATTTACTTACTTTATTCTGTTTATTTAAGGTATCAGCCGCCTTTCTATTAAGGCAGCTTGCAATGCAAATAAAACAATCATAAAACTCACGCACATAGAGGACTACAATTTAAAATCTCACAGTGGACAGCCAATAAATAAAAACTAAGCTTAGTCAAAAGCAAGCCTTAATAAACGTGTCAAAGGCAATGCAATAGAACTAGGATTACAGACACTTGAAACAAAACATATATTAGACATACGTTAAAATAATACAGAAAGCGGCGCACCGGGTCAGAAGCCTGGGAGTTCTACTGGAGCCTTCATTATCAATGGAGGCCCAGATAGCAACCGCGGCCAAGTCAGCCTTTTTTCATCTGAGGCGGGCAAGGCAGTTGGCCCCCTTCCTGGAGCGTCGGGACCTGGCAACAGTGATCCACGCAATGGTCACCTCGAGACTGGATTACTGTAATGCCCTCTACATGGGGCTGCCTTTGTGCCGAACCCGGAAGCTGCAGCTAGTGCAGAACGCGGCTGCCAAACTGTTGCTGGGGCTTCCAAAGCGGGAGCACATACAGCCGGGGCTGCGTGAACTGCACTGGCTGCCAGTTATATACCGGATTCGCTACAAAGTGCTGGTTATTACCTTTAAAGCCCTATATGGCCGAGGACCTGCCTACCTTAGGGACCGCCTCTCCCCGTACGAACCCCAGAGAGCACTGAGGTCAGCAGGGAAGAACCTGCTGACTATCCCTGGGCCAAAGGAGGTAAGACTCCAGAGCACCCGTACTCGGGCTTTCTCAGCTATGGCCCCACAGCTGTGGAATCAGCTCCCAGAGGAAATGCGGGCCCTGCGGGACTTTGAACAGTTCCGCAGGGCCTGCAAAACCATCTTGTTGCAAGCGGCCTTCACCAGCTGAAACTACCAAATTGCCAAATAAATTTGCCAGCGGAATAGCACTAAACATATTAATGTTTTTAGAATGTTTTTAGAATTTTAATGGATTTTAATTAATTAATTATAGTTAAATGTTATTTACTGTATAATGTATACACTGAGTGTTGCTGTTAGCCGCCCTGAGCCGCTTGGTCGGGGAGGGCGGGATACAAATAAAATGTGACTGACTGACTGAAAATAAGCATTACAGACTGGAAAACAATGTACAGGTAACAGGATAATACATACAACAAAGAGATAATATGTACTATAACAGGGTTGTAGTTTCCAAAGCTGCTCCGTTTACAAAAGTGCCTCCCCCCCTTTTTTTTTACACAAAAAGTTTTTAAAGTGCCTTCCAGAACCTTATAAAGTAGCCTGATTATGTTCATAAAACATAACACCAGTTTGGTGTAGTGGTTAAGTGTGCAGACTCTTATCTGGGAGAACCGGGCTTGATTCCCCAACTCTTCCACCTGCACCTGCTGGAATAGCCTTGGGTTAGCCATAGCTCTCGTAGGAGTTGTCCTTGAAAGGGCAGCTTCTGGGAGAGCTCTCTCAGCCCCATCCACCTCATAGGGTGTCTGTTGTGGGGGAAGAAGATAAAGGAGATTGCGAGGCGCTCTGAGTCTCTGATTCAGAGAGAAGGGTGGGGTATAAATCTGCAGTCTTCTCCTCCTCCTGCTGGAACAATTCTGTTACAGACTGCAGCAGGAACTCCTTTGCATATTAGCCCCCCACCCGCCTACCTATGTTACCATTGTTCCACACAGGACTTTTTTTGTAGAAAACCCAGCAGGAACTATGCTCCTGGGACCCTTCCTCACCATCTCAGGTGGGTCATTCCTGTGATCCTTTTTGATGGTCAAAGGCTAGGCTTTTTTTTTGTATCGGTAGTCTCCGGCCTGGATGGTCCAGCCTAGCCTGATCTTCTAGGGTCTTGGAAGCTAAACAAGGTCAGCCATGGCTCGTATTTGGATGGGAGATGACCAAGGCATGCACAGGCAGGCAATGGCAAACCACCTCTGAACATCCCTTGCCTTGAGAACCCTACTGGGTCCACATAAGTCGGCTGAGACTTGATGGTCCTTTCTACCACTGCTTTCTGGTACTGAGTACCAGCACCTTTTTTTTCAGGGCTCTCCCAAGGCCTGAGTGGAGAACTGGAGGAAACTGGTGTGAACTTATAAAAATGGGGGGGGGGGGGGGTTCATAAGTCCAGTAGTAAAGTGTCTGCTTGGTATGCAGAAGGCGGTCCCAGCTTCAATCCTGGGCATCTCCAGTTAAAAAGGTCATGTAGATATGAAAGATCACTCTATCTAACACTCAGGAGAGCTGCAGCCAGACTGAGTACTGACCTAGATGGACCGATGGTCTGAGTCTCAGTATAAGGCTACTTCATTTGTCCAAGATTTAATATTGGAACTTTTTTCCTTTAAACAAAAAACACTATTCAAAGGGGGTCCATTACTCCCTAAGAACATAAGAGAAGCCATGCCGGATAAGGCCAACGACCCATCCAGCCCAGCCCTCTGTGGCACACAGTGGCCAAAAACCAGGTGCCATCAAGAGGTTCACCAGCAAGGCAGAATTCCAGAAGCCCTCCTGCTGTGGCCCCCCCAAGCACCAAGAAGACAGAGCTTCATTGCCTCAGACATAAGGGAAGCTGTACTGGATCATGCCAATGGCCCATTCAATCCAACACTCTGTGTCATACAGTGACCAAAACCCAGGGACCATCACGAGGTCCAGCACCAGGGTTAGAATGTCAGCAGCCCTCCCACTGTGGTCCCCCAAGCACCAAGGATATAGAGCATCACTCCCTTTTTCCTCTGGTGGAAAAACCGGCCTGATCCAAAACCTTTGCCTACCTAAAAGGCCTACGCTGGCGTTCTGGCTCTCAGCTGAGCAATGCTGCCGCCACACCTTTGGCCGTCCCAAGTTCAGCTGCAATGTAAAGCTTTGGGAGATTACCTCAGATCAATGAACAGCCTGAGATGAACCTTCTCATGGCAGATGGGCTTAGCGCGCCTCGATGCCCACCTCTAAGACCTCACTTTCTCAGCAGCTAATTATCCTGCACATGGACTTGCGATGCAACTGCAGGGGCCTGATCGGTTCATCCCATCGAAGCCCAATCCCCAGGCCTCTTGCAAAGAGACTCGGGGATGTGCTCGCTTTTTGCTTGAGAACGGACTGCAAAGCCACCAATGGTGTATTCACCGTGCTGGAAAACCCTTGCTTGTGGCAAAACCTCCCAAAATACAGTCAGCCTGAAGCCCAACAAAGAAAAGAAGAAGAAAAGAGGAAAGAATGGTAACCCAAGGCACTGGTTAGTAACCTCTGAGGATCAGGGAAGTGCATGCATCATCGTTCACAGGATCAGCAGCCAAAATACGGAGGCTGCGGGTCATTCTGGGTCAACTCATTATCTTCCTTTCCCATTTCTGTCAATGTCTACCTGCACTACAAGTAGGATTTCCTTTCTAAAGCCGAAAAGCCAGCCTGTGAAAAAATCACTGAGGACCGTATACAAAGGCCTGGGATCAGAGGTGCTGAATTCATTTGTTATGAGGGCCAGATCTGACATAAATGTCACTTAGTTGACCCAGGCTGTGCGTGCGACAAAATGTAATGCCAGGTACGGGAAATGTAAACTCCATAAAAGTCAAAGGGAAACCCAATGAATTAATATTATTTTTTTCCTCAAAGCACAAATGTGCTTAGAACATTTAACACTTATGGTATTTCCTTGAAGTATCTCCCTTATGGCCATCCTCTCACTTCTATCGCCCGTTACTCATTACCATTGGGACAGTATACAGGAACATAGTGTGCAGCCTCTCATCTGGCAACAAAGGTAATGATCAGTTGCTCACGGGTTGTATAAGTACAGCGGACGGGCCAGTTCCAGACCATGGGCCAGAAGGTTAACACCCTGGCCTAAACAATCTCAAACAGTTCTTACGGGCAAGCAGGGCTATTTTTGTAGCAGGAACTCCTCTGCATATTAAGCTACACTTCCAACCCTCCAAGAGCTTACAGTAGGCCCTGTAAGAAGACCCTTGTCAGTCCTTGGAGGTCTGGCTACATCTACATTATGGGGGTGTGGCTTAATATGCAAAGGAGTTCCCGCCACAAAAAAAGCCCTGCCCACAAGTATATGCCTCCTTAGGCTCTGCTGCAATATTTTAATGACTTATCTCTCTCCACCCGACATGCTGAGCAAGAGTCGGCTAGCCTTATCTGGTGCATCGTTTTAAGCCAGCCTACGAACCAACCCTGCTGAAGGTTTCTCTGCAGTCTTGGCCTATGACATGGTTTTTAAAATTTTAAGAACTGCATTTGCTAAGTTTAAATGGTGCTGCTAACTCACCAAGCTGGGGGGAAAGATGAAGATAGAAACTTTTTAAACTGGAAACTGTGACAATATGATTCAGAAAGAAGTTTGAGGTGAAGGGTTAGAGATTGTAGGCTATATCACTACGTGTAGTTTGCACTATTTGTCGCTTTCAGTAGGTTTGTACAATGCTACTTTTGTTTTCATAACATGTCATATCCAGTGTTCCCTCAAAGCTGAGCTAGCTCACAGTTTGTTACCCTCCAGCTAACACATTTTTGTCTTAGCAATTGTCTTAGCAATAAATTAGAGCAAAGTAATTTATGCAGTTGCTCAAAACTTTAATGCCAGTAGCTCACAGAGTGGAATTTTTGCTCACAAGACTCCACAGCTTAGAGGGAGCAGTGGTCACATTAATGCTTAAGCTGTGCTTCATCTCTGGTCTTTTGACTGCATTATCAGTTTATCAGACAGAGCAAAGTTTGAGCCCAGAGGCACCTTTAAAACCAGTTAAGTTTAATTCTGGGTACAAGCCTTCATGTTCATGCACACTTCTTCAGATAAATGCACATGCACGTGAAAGCCAATACACAGAATTAAACTTTGTTGGTCATAAAGGTGCCACTGGACCCAACTCTGTTTAACCGTTTCAGAACAACATGGCTACCCACCTGAAATTATTCTATGCAATCCACCTTGAGTACCAGTGAGAAAGGCGGACTATAATAACATAAATAAATTGTGTTGGCCACTGGATGGAATAGAGGAGTAAAGATCACAGTCAAAGATAGGGAGAGAACATGGCTACATAAAAAACAACAACACCATTATGCTATTTGGACTGAAAATCAAGAGAAACAAATTACTGAAGAACAACGATCAATTGACCGCCCCTGGTCTCTAGTAATCCTTCACCTGATTTTAGTAGCTAGAAGAAGAAGAAGATGATATTGGATTTATATCCCGCCCTCCACTCCGAAGAGTCTCAGAGCGGCTCACAATCTCCTTTACCTTCCTCCCCCACAACAGACACTCTGTGAGGTGGGTGGGGCTGGAGAGGGCTCTCACAGCAGCTGCCCTTTCAAGGACAACCTCTGCCAGAGCTATGGCTGACCCAAGGACATTTCAGCAGGTGCAAGTGGAGGAGTGGGGAATCAAACCCGGTTCTCCCAGATAAGAGTCCGCACACTTAACCACTACACCAAAACTGGCTTCTCCAAGCTACCAAGCAAAGTTCACAAGAATTTACATCTCAGGATCCTCTGGGAGGAGGGGCTGTAGCTCTGGGGTAGAACATCTGCTTGGTGTGCAGAAGGTCCCAAGTTCAATCCCTGGCATCTCCAATTAAAAAGATCTAGCAGCAGATGATGGGAAAAGTCCTCTTCTGGAGAGCCGCTGCCAATATGAACAGACAACACTGACCTTTTATAGACCAAAAGGTCGGGTTTGGTACAAGGCAGCTGCATGTATTCCTCAGATACTGAAACAATTTCATCACTACCATGGCTTGCTAAACATAAGATTTTTAAAACAAAATAGTTTTAACACAACTTTCCCTTGATCGAAGTTGTCTATCAAAGTTGTGGAGATGTAGAAGCCATACATACACTGCTGTTGTGGTGTGGGGCGCACTACTTTTGAATGCTAGCCCATAAGACAAAAATCCCAGCAAAAGGGACAGACGGCCCTATAGGCTCATAGATGCTCTGGTAACTTGTAAAGATGATATGAGTTATATATTATTGGTCACATAGCCCAGGGTAGCCAGATATCATCAGATCTCTGAAGCTGAGAAGGGTCAGCTCAGATTAGTACTTGGATGGGAGACCTCCAAGGAGGTCCAGGGTTGCAGTGCAGAGTCAGACAGCAGCAAACCACCTCTGAATGCCTCTTGCCTTGAAAACCCTGCAGGGTTGCCAAAAACCGGGTGAGACTTAATGGCCCTTGGCACCACATCAGTCTATGCATTTGGGGTAGTAGCACACATGAGCCACGTGGCTTCTTTTGGCTGACGGGCTCTCTGTGAGCCACAGAAAGAGTGCTAGCGTTCGGCCGATTTTCAGTAGCTGGCCACCAGCTTCTGGGCAGTGCTTGAAATTTTGGTGCTGTTAAGGACCATCCTCCGTTTAAGGAGGACGAATCAGAGGCTGAGACCCAAACCACACCACTGAGTCAGCAGCGTGCTGGAAATGAAACCAAGCGATTTAAAATACAGTACCAGTTGCAAGACGACTGAGAAGGGCAATGGCAAACCCATAACCAAAAGTCTGCCAAGAAAACGTCATGATGTGACATCACCCCATGGGTCCATAATGACTTGGTACCTGCACAGGGGACTACTTTTACCTTTCTTTTTACCTTTATTAGTTAAGAGAAAAAGAAGACGACTGCAGATTCATACCCTGCCCTTCTCTCTGAATTAAAGACTCAGAGGCTCACAATCTCCTATATCTTCTCCCCCACAACAGACACCCTGTGAGGTGGGTGGGGCTGGAGAGGGCTCTCACAGCAGCTGCCCTTTCAAGGACAACCTCTGCCAGAGCTATGGCTAACCCAAGGCCATTCCAGCAGCTGCAAGTGGAGGAGTGGGGAATCAAACCCTGTTCTCTCAGATAAGAGTCTGCGCACTTAACCACTACACCAAACTGGCCCCTCCAGCTAACGTCCTCCAAACAAAAACCCTACTTTATTTTGCCATCAAGTCGCTGCTGACGTATGGCAACATCACCAAGGGACGTTCAGAAGTGGCTTGCCTTTGCCTGCCTCAGTACAGTGACTCTGGACTTCTTTGGTGCTCTCCCATCCCAGTACCAACTAGGGAGAACCCTGCTGAGCCTCTGAGATCTGACAAGATGGGGCTTGCGTGGTCTGTCTTCCGGGCCAGGGCAAAAAATTGACCAGACATGAATAAAACAGTGGGCACAGCTAAAGCGGCTCTCTGAATCTCAACAACTAGGAATTCCTCAAGGCGCGAGGGAGTCTTTGCATGCATTTGCTTGGCCAGTTGCTATAGTATCTGGATTTGACTAATCTATTAAGGTTTTGGCAGCAAAAGAGCCTTTCGTTAGTGATTTCATTTCCTCAAGACGGACCAAACCACAGAATATTCCTAAAAGGCTGTTTCCTCGGGATCACCATGCCACCCTATTAAACACCAAGAAGGCCCAGCTGTGTTCTATCTTTAATTACAGATCTGGCACCACTTTTGCTAGCAAGTTTCCTCCCAGGACAGACCAAGCTGTACAGTATCCCTGAAAGAATATTCTTCCCTTCCTGGCATAATGGATTGCTACAAGGGGACATCATGGCCCCAGTGGGCTATAACTGAGATGCCAGAAACAAATTAATTGGAATGTTCCGCTAGTTTCTATGCCAGCTGCACATGAAACACATTTATGCCTCAGCTCGAGAGATTTGCACAGTTGGAAGGAGAAGGCTCTTTTCTTCCACGGCACATGAAATCTCTGACTAAATTGAGGACTAAGTTGACTAATGCTTTGGTCCCATTACAAGAATACTGGAAAAGACAATATCGCTAGGAAAAGCGGGAGGCAGCACGAAAAAAGAAGATCCAACAGGAGATAAATCCAGAAGGGCAGCTGTGTTGGTTTGAAGAAGTAGAACAAATTTTTGTTTGTTTTGGTATTTTGTATACTTTTGTGTGCGTGTATTTGCACCTGGGAGTCATGTTGACCTCTGATGACTGACCCCTATTGGGACCTGGAGAATTTATTTACTTAATTATATTTGTATCCTGCCCTCCCCTGACGAGCTCAGGGCAGCTCACAACAATTAAAACAAGATCGATTCCGTAGGGCCTGTAAGACCCACCTTTTCAAGATGGCCTATAACTAATGACAGAATTAATGATAAAGCTAGGTATGCTGCTGGAAATGGTTTAATTATTTGAAATTTACTAAAAATCTAATGTTATAACGCCATATTGTTAAATTAATTTTAATATTTATAACTGTTTTTAACCATGTTTTTATACTGTTTTTAACCATGTTTTTATACTGTAAAATTGATGTAATGTGCATTTTATGTTGTGAGCCGCCCTGAGCCTGATTATATTATTATTATAAAATTAACTGTTACAATAAAATCACAATAAGTTACTAAAAAGTTTCAAATGTATTCAATTTTAATCCCTAGATGGCGTTATTATTGATTCTTGATTAGCGCTGTTATTGTGATGTTATTGGATGTTACTGAGCACCTTACAATATTCAGAGAGGTGGCGGAATACAGCCTGCCCATGTCCTCTTGACTGGGTATTTCAAGAGCAGTCTCCCATCCACATACTTGCCAGAGTTGACCCTGCTTAGCTTCAGAGATCTGACGAGATCAGGCTTGCCTGGGCTATCCAGGTCAGGGTGAAGCAGCAGAACAAATTCTGAGTCCAGAGCCATCTTCGAGACCAACAAAAGTTTATTCAAGCTCATACCTTGATTAAACCTTTGTTGGTCTCAAAGGTGCTACTGGACTCAAAATTTGTTGCAACAGGAGATGGATCGACTCACTCAAAGAAGCCGCAAGGGCCCTCATCATGCAAGACCTGAGCAAGGCTGTCAACAACAGAACACTTTGGAGGACATTAGTGCACAGGGTGTAGTGAACATATGAAGCTGCCTTCTACTGAATCAGACCCTCGGTCCATCAAAGTCAGTATTGTCTACTCAGACTGGCAGTGGCTCTCCAGGGTCTCAAGCTGAGGTTTTTCATGCCTACTTGCCTGGACCCTTTTGAGTTGGAGATGCCGACTGAACCTGGGACCTTCTGCTTACCAAGCAGATGCTCTACCACTGAGCCACCATCCCTCCCCTGAGCCACCATCCCTCCCCTAAGGTGAGCGACAGAACTCCTCTGAACTGCTTTGCTCCACACTCATCACTAGTTAAGGACGGGAGCGACTGTGGTTCCAAGCGACTGGACAATAATTTTTTAAAGAGTGGCAACAACGCCTCCTTCTCCAAGAAAGGATAAGCCGCAGACATCGGCCATGATCTCAAAATGCACTCAGAGAACATCACAATCAAATTACAAGTAAAAAACCCCAACAACTTTTATGCACGTGTGAGCATTTTCGTTCCCTAGAACCATAATGGTAGTAGAAATTGCCATTAGGTCACAGCTGACTTATGGTGACCCCGTACAGTCATCAAAACAAAAAACATTCAGCAGGAGTTTTGCTGTTGCCTGCCTTTGCATCGCAACCCTAGACTTCCTAAGTGGTCTCCTATCCAAATACTGACTGGGGCCGAACCTTCCTAGCTTCCGTGATCTGGTTTGCCTGGGCTACCCAGGTCAGGAATCATAACACATGAGAACAGTAATTAATACTAATTATCAGATGGCAGTAGATATGGTGTAACCTGGAGATTCGAAGATGGTTTGGCAGCCTGACACTCTAGCTCTTTTTGTGGTGAGAACTGTGACTGGCCCAAGGTCACTCAGCTGGCTTCAAGTGGAGGAGTGGAGAACTGAAACTGGTTCTCTAGATTAGAGCCCACCACTCAACCACTGCACCACACTGGCTCTCACATAATGAGAAAAAAACAGCCAAGGGCCACGGATAAATAATCAAGATGAAGAGGAGGGAAAAGACATCTAGCACTAAAGAAAGCCGAGTTATGGGTATGTGTGGAGAACCAACATTTACAGATACAGATGAGAAAGAAACTACTTAAATTCTTCCTGCTCTGCTTCTCTTCTTGGGCTCTCCAAACCCATCCTTTTTTTGGTGCAGCCATGGCTTAATTCTTCATGCGGTTCAAATCTAATCTGCGTGTGTATTAATTTGTTCCCATCTCTTTGTCCCCTCGCCAGCTCTTTCCCCTTTCTCTGGCCCTCTGTAAGAAATAGAGACTGCGTGAACTGCTCCCGGGCAAGGACCTGCTTTCCCACTTATTCATCTCGCTCTGTAAAAATGCTACAGGCATTGAGGGTGACAGATCAATTAGCCCACAGGTGGGCTTAAAAGCAGAATGAAGGAACAAGATTGAGGGAGCTGAACATATGAGGGGGGGGGGAGGGAAGGAGAAATTAGCACTGGACCTAGGCTTTTCCTTTCTACAAGGGCACTGTTCTTCCCATGTTCTGAGTTCGATTCCAGTTTGGCCCCTTGACTGCAGATCTAGCAAATGAGTAAGTTATTTTGACTTCTGAATAGCTAAAAAAAAAAAAAACAATCTTGCCCTGACATTGCATGGTATTTAAATGTTTTTTTCATTGTTTAATCCATGTGCTATTATGTTACTTTCTTTATAATGTTTCCCTCACTTAATAAACTCTTTAAAGTAACATTTTTGGTTCTTTGGCCCAGGCTCCCTGCAAGTCCTAGACTGCTTGTAAAGTACATCATTGCTCGGTACTTTTATTTATTTGTTTATATTTATATTCCGTCCTCCCCTGACGGGTTCAGGATGGTTAACAACTGTTAGAACAACATAGTATTAAAAACAATCACAGTAAAATCATTAAAATCATTTCATACAGTTTCAATTACAGTCCCTGGAATCCGAGATGGTGTTCATTTTCAGTTCTTATTTAGCGCTACATATAATGATGTTGCTAGATGTTATTTGGCGCTCTGTTATTTGCCATTCTACATTTATGCTGGGATAAATTCAGATGTTAATACTGTAGGATGGTGGAATAGTGGTTGCCTCTCGGTTAGACACTGAACGCCATTTTAAACAATTCTGTCTTGTGGGCCCTGTGGAATTGTGGCAAGTTCCGCAGGGCCCTGATGTTTTCGGGAAGTGTGTTCCACAGAGCAGGGGCTGCCACCGAAAAGGCTCTGATTCTAGCGGTAGACAGCTGAGCTTCTTTTGGCCTGGGGATCATGAGAAGATTTTGTGATTGGTTGATGTGGATAGAGTAACGCAGATTAAATGGAATAGAGAATTTGGAAAGCCTCCCAAACTGCACGATTTGGAGATTTCATGCCAAGTCCATGTAAACTTAAGTCTTGATGGTCAACTGGGTATCTCTACCTTGATAGAAAAGTCTGATCAAGTTGCTGCAGATGCTCTGGACTGAGCACCAATGTTAAATTTAGCCTGTGAGAAAACCTGAGGTCAGTGGCTACTGGTCAGTTAACAGTGCCATGAGCCAGTTTCGGTCAAGAGGTAGCGGGAGAGAGGCGAGATGACAATCCCAAAGTTGACATTGCAGGGATTAAGGGAGAGTGGCTATATTGCAGTCATTAGAAAGAGGAGAAACAGCATTCATCAGCTTAAGCTATGGTCTTTCGGTGTGTCTCCCCCAGCCCCATCTGTCAACAGTGAGCTTTTCACTGCCGTGTGTTAGCGGAGAGCCCGAGGAAGAAACTACAGTAAATCAACATTATTAATGATGGCCCAGTTGTGCCCAACAGTTTTGAGGGGAGGGGGAAGGGAAGCCGATTTCTAGGATGGTTGCAAGGTGACCTAGCGTTCTGCTAGAGCTGGACATGTGCTATGAACAGATTACCTCAAGCACCACAGAATCATGACAGGCATGCTCTTCTGTGTCCTAGCTCTGTCTTGATTGGTCAGCACCTCAAAGACAGTCCTACAGCAGCGTTCACAGACTTCAGGGCAGAATTATACATCATGCTTACAGATGAGTAGCAAGCCCAGTAGCTATGAAATGAGAACCGGCAGCCAAGGAAAGAATTACACAATGCTTCCCCTGCCCTAGACGTCTCCGCTCTAATTCCTCCATAAAAACATTTTATCTCCCTAGGAAAAAAAAGCAGTGTTAAGTTTTGCTCTGCGTGTGTAATATACAGTTAGATCCTTGCAGGTCAATTGCTTTTAAGCTACCGGGCTGGCCGGTGACTGCTCACTTCCTACTTGCCGCAGGGCAGGGAAGCCTTAGGCGGACTGCTCAATCTACAAAGCGGCCAAAGCAACAAGCCGAGATTTGTCCCTAATACCATCTAGCTTAAGGATTTCCTTACACATGTCTGGTTGAAAGCCACAGAGACGAAAGAGAGGTCCGATAAGCGGAGGAGAAGCCGTTCCCGTTCACACAGGATTTAGCTTTCCCTTAAGCTTCCAAGGAAGCAAGCCACCAAATACGGCCAATTCATTCATAGGCTCAATTCAAAGTGCGGGGCCTTGTTTTTAAAACTGTAAGCAATTCACGTCCTGCTATCTAACGGACCACTGTCCTCCAGATCAAAACATGCCCGGAGACTTCATTCTTCATCCAAGGCACTGAAGGAACCTCAACTTCCAAAATTGTATAGAATGTCTCTCTAGTGCCACGCCTTGATTGGGGGACACCCTTCCTTCTAACCAACATATGACACCCAAAACTGATTAATTTTCGGCACTAATCTGAAAACTGCACTTAATTGTTTCCACATAAATACAGGCCTTATTGGGCGCTGCTTATTGAATTGCTGCTTTAAGCGCCGCTATTTTTACTGCTATTTTTTTTATTTATTCACTTTATTTATACCTTGCCTTTCTTCTCAATGGGGGCCCAACTTGGCTTTTGTCATTCTCCTCTCCTCTGTTTTTGTTATCCTCCCAACCACTGGGTTATAAATGTAAAAAAATCAATCACCTTGGAAACATAGAAGCTTTATGCAGTATCTTTGAGAGTCAGTTTGGTGTAGTGGTTAAGTGCACGGACTCTTATCTGGGAGAACCGGGTTTGATTTCCCCACACCTCCACTTGCAGCTGCTGGAATGGCCTTGAGTTAGCCATAGCTCTTGTAGGAGTTGTCCTTGAAAGGGCAGCTGCTGTAAGAGCCCTCTCAGTCACACCCACCTCACAGGGTGTCTGCTGGGGGGGTCGTGGTAAAAGGAGATTGTGACCACTCTGAGATTCAGAGTATAGAGCGGGATATAAATCCAGTAGCATCTTCTTCTATTCCCCAATCCTCTACGTCTCCTGGTTAAGGGCTGTTCAAGCAAACTGCAAAGATGACCTGACTCCAATGGAAACAAGAGAAAGAATTTTTTCTTATAGAAATAGCAGCACGACTTACGTGAAATAATCATGAAGGTACATTTAACATACTATGAACAGATTAACTTTCAAAAAGGCTAACTTGCTCCAGCTCCAAGGCCAGGTAAGCGAGTGAAGAAGAGAGGCCCTATATAAGATGAAACACAGGAAGCAAGCCAAGAGGCTAACTGATGAGAGGGTGGGGCCAACTGCAAAGGTTACCTGAGCAGAGAACTCTCTTAACTCTTACCTTCCCAGATCTTCTGGCATGCGGAGTTACAACAGCCAGCAACAACAGCCCCTGTGAGGCAGGTTAGACTGAGAGCGTGTGAGTAGCCAAGGTCACCCAGCAAGCGGAGATTTGAACTTGGGTACCTCCCAGATCCTAGGCCAACATGCAAACCACTACACCAGGGGTGGCCAACGGTAGCTCTCCAGCTTTTTTTTGCCTACAACTCCCATCAGCCCCAGCCAGCACAGCCAATGGCTGGGGCTGATGGGAGTTGTAGGCAAAAAACATCTGGAGAGCTACCGTTGGCCACCCCTGCACTACGCGATGTTGGCTCTCATGTAGATGGGTTTTTCACTGTTATCGATTAGCACCCTGGTTCTCACGTGATGCAGGTTTGTTTCCAAAAAGGAAGTGGCTCGCTCCCACTTGCAGAGCGCCTGCTTGCACTGGCTGGGCCCACTTGCTTCTCCCTATTGGCACAAACCGATTCATTAACCCCTAACCCTTCTTCAGTTTGTGCTTAAAAGTCAACAGCCCATCATAGGGCTCTCTGTGGCTTTCCTTGGAACCTGAACATGAAATCTTGGCTCAGCTGTGGCTGAAGACGGGCATCTTACCCACTACTCGGGGTGGCAGATGGCGGCAGCATGGAACTGATTTGGGAGCTGGGCACACACAGGCTGAGGTCTGGCTCCTCGGGGTGCTAATTACTGCCCTGGCCTTGATGCTGCTAAGGTCCTAACCGAGGCTCCTCTCTTTGTCACAGAACTCTTGATATCATATGCTTGCAGCTTAGTATGTCCTAGATGTGGAAAGGCTGAAGACCACCGGGCTGGAGAAATGCAAGGTACTCCTATATCTGGGTCAAAATCAATTCTGAAGGCCCAGAACCTGGATCTCAGTTTCAGATGCATGATCCCCCCTCCATTAGGAGACATGGCATCTCAAAAAATTCCTACTAGGAGAAATCTTGAAAGCTAAGCAGGGTTGACCCTGGTTAGTGTTTGGATGGGAGACCACCAAGAAATTCCAGGGTTGCTCTGCAGAAAGAAGGTAACAGCAAGGCACTTCTGTTAAGACTCTTGCCTTGAAAATCCTATGGGGTCACCATAAATCAGCTGCAAATTAATGGCACTTTTACACACACACACACACACTGAAAGGTATTCCATTACTTCTGTTGCCCTCACCTGGATAGCCCAAGCAAGCCTGATCTTGTCAGATCTTGGAAGTAAGCAGGGTCAGCCCTGGTTAGTACTTGGATGGGAGACCACCAAGGAGTACCACAACTGCTATGCAGAGGTAAGGCAACAGCAAACCACCCGTGAACATCTCCTGACTTGAAAAAAAACAGGTTGCTTTCCTGTAACTGATGATCTTCCAGTGATCACCTGTGCAGTCACACACTTGGGTTCTGAGCCCTGTTCGAATCCAGCCTTGGAGTCTCCCATAGTAGCATCAACCTTTTTTTTGTGTGGACCTTTTTGTGGTTCTGGGGAGCAGGCAGCTACTGAGCATGCCTAGAACTGAGAAGGAAGCTCCGCCCCCCACTCAGTTTCTCCCAACTGCTGCCAGCAGTCCAACAGGTAGGTATTGCGAGACTACACAGGGACCACAAAGAAGATCCTACGGGTTCTCTCATACCCTGCCGCAGATTTTGTTAGTCTTTAAGGTGCTATTGGACCCTAACTCTCTTCTGCTGCTACAGGGCCTTGGTAAGTCAGTTGCAACTTAACAAACAAACAAAAGGAAAGAAAAAGGAAACACAGAAAGATTGTTCCTATTGGCAGTGAGAGGTTTTGCTTTGAGAGAACATGGCCAGGTAGACCATTTAGTAGGGTATGGCACCCCAGCAGAGGAATGCCACTCTACCACAGCAAGAGAAGCCATGTTGGATCAGGCCAATGGCTCATCCAGTCCAACACTCTGTGTCACACAGTAGTCAAAAAAACCAGGTACTATCAGGAGGTCCACCAGTGGGGCCAGGACACTAGAAGCTCTCCCACTGTGCCCCCCCACCCCAAGCACCAAGAATACAGAGCAGCACTTGCCCCAGACAGAGAGTTTCAACAATACGCTGTAGCTAATAGCCACTGATGGACCTCTGCTCCATATGTTTATCCAAACCCCTCTTGAAAATTTCAAGCGACAGGTTTTTTAAATTAGCAATTTAGACACAGTTACGTCAGAGGTGGCCAAACTATGGCTCAGGAGCCACATGTGGTTCTTGCACACATATTTGTGTGGTTCCTGAAGACCCGCCCCCCCACTCCACTGGCCAGCTTGGAGAAGGCATTTGTCTCTTTAAATCACCAACCAAGCCAAGCCAGCCAGCAGCTTGCAGAATGCATTTAAATTTAAAGTTGATTTATTTCCACCTCTCCCTCCCCATCTATTTGCCTTCCTTCCTTCCGGCTCTCAAACACCTGACATTCATGCCTTGTGGCTCTCAAACATCTGACATTTATTCTATGCGCTCCTTTGTTAAGCAAGTTTGGCCATCCCTCTGTTAAGCAGTGTAAGCTACTTGATAAAGATTTGCGGGACACTGCACACCCAGAAGGGAAATGCTCCAACATAAGAGATAAATAAAAGATACTTCAAGGAGTTAAATAAATGAAAACTGCTCTTAGCTTTCAAAAAAGGAAAAGGGGGGAGAGGAAAGGCTAGTACCTCTCACTTCTATAGTTGCATTTGCTACAGGAGAGCCCTCAAACGTGAACACACACACATATTCTCCCGAATCCTCTGTTCTGGGCTTTAGGATTCTGAAAAATACAAAGAATAGATTAAAATAGCTAGCAGGTAACAGGCTATGACCAGGAACTGACAACACGTCAACTAAATTTGCAACATATCCATCATCTTTTCCCGTTCTTTTAATGAAAGAAAAACACAGAAACATGCTGGAAGGGATCCCAAGGGTCATCTATCCTAATCCCCTGCACAAACCCCCCTGCAGGAAACTCACAGCTACCTTCCCCTGATGACCCCTGCACTGTGCCCAAAGACAGAATGGGCTTAGAAATATCCCCCCCCCAAATCCGCATGTTTTCCTTCATGTTATTTTCCACATGGCCCAACATAAAACCCAATCTTTAAAGGGGTTTGGAGCAACGTTCCCTCTAAGCTGCAGAGTCTTGTGAGCAGAAATTCTTCTTGGTGAGCTACTGGCATTAAAGTTGTGAGCTACTGCATAAATTAGTGTGCTCTGGGGTCATCCCTCCTGAGCTAAGATAAAAATATGTGAGCCAGCGGCTAAAAAACTGTGAGCTAGCTCACATGAACTCAGCTTAGAGGGAACACTGGTCTGGAGTCATGTTCTACAAAACAGTGCTTGATTTGAACATCGTAGAGCTCTTTTGCAAACTGCTATCCAATCACAGTTGCTAAACTTGTACAGATCCATTAAAAAAAAAAGATATCACCCCAAAGTTGTCCAAGGACTTGAAGAAGCTGAGAGTCACACTTCAGAGGTCTGATTAAACACAACAGGGCTCATCTGCTTCCTAAAACTCAAAAAGGAGATATGCCAAGATACTTGTTTCCCAGAGAGGAAGCTATGGAGAGAGCAGTGCTACAAACAAAATACCTTGCCCCCCACCCCCATCAAGCAGAGCAAGCTTTTTCTAGAGGCAAATTTTCAAACAGAGCCTCCCCCTCTGCAGGTGGCAGAACACTTTTCCAAAACGTTCAACAGCTTAAGGGCTTGACGGGCACCTTGACTGATGCCCAGAAAACAGAGTTGTTCTTATTTGTTGTTAACTGCTGTTCACTGAGTGGTCTTCTATGGAGGGGCACAGATGGGGTTGTACAGAAGTCAACAAAAACCAACTTGAAATCTATTCAGAAATCCTGTCACCAGGCAGCCCAGAACCATTCTTCCTGGCAGCAAGTTCCAAAAAGTTTAAAAGGGAATAATGGCACACTGATCTCTTGAATTCTGTAGCAGAATGGGGATTTGGTTCTATTCAACACGCTCTAACCAGGATATGATGCCGCACCAGCTTTCTACAACTCTTTCAGCTGTCTAGAACAGGGGTGTCAAACAAGTGGCCCGGGGGCTAAATCAGGCCCCCGGAGGGCTCCTATCAGGTCTGCAAGCAACTCACTGTTGCCTGCTTCTTTTCCCTCTCTTGCTTCCTTCTGCATCACAGATTGCTTTGCCAGGCTTGCTCAGTCAAGCTACAGAGCAAAGCCTCTATTTTCTCCATTGGCTGACCAGAACATGAAGCAATTTATGTACAAAAACTCGCAATACCCAGCCATTTCATCTTTTCCTTTGGTTCTTAGGCTCAAAGCATTTGCCATGAGATTTCTGTAAAGAATGTCGGTAAATCAAAAGTAGGATTGCAACTTACAGATACACACCTGAACAACATACTCAAGATTGCTACAGCACAGACATTGTCTCCAGAATTTGATGCAGTAATTCAGCGCAAGAGTTATCTCTGTGTCGGTTATCACAGACTGTTAAATAAACAAAATAGTGCAAGAGTGCTAATGTTTTAAAGTTTTTTTTTTAAATCTTTGTGTTTGTGTCTTTTATAAAGTTTATATCTCTGCTACCTGGCATTACATTTTATAACACACATGGGCCAGCCTGAGAAGGTCTCATTTATGTCAGATCTGCCCCTCATAACAAATGAGTTTGACACCCCTGGTCTAGAAGGCTTCAGTCAAAACAGGCAATGCTGAGGAGTCCAGAAGAATTAGGACACTACACTTCTCCAGCGAGAAATCTTCCACGAAAGGCACTTACTATGTTTTCAATTATAAATCCTTGTCTAGGCTGAAGCAGACCCACAAAATCATGAGCTTTTCCCAAGACAGCCTGCAACTGAGCAACCCTTACCCTGTTGTGTCAACTTGCCCAAGAAGAGTGAGTTGAAGATACAGCGATTTTTAACAATTCTCCCTTCCCACTGAGGAACCTCCCCACAGTGCTGTTCAAAGAGGGGGGGGGGCGCATTGTGACTCAGAAGCAGCAGTGCTTGGAGATCAGTGGGCTGCAGTGACACGGGGAAGGCTTGAAAATTCTGTTCCCCAGATGGAAAATAGTCTTCATCCAGACCCTAGGTGACAGCTTTCAACATTAAGTGGACCCAGTCAAAGTTTCAATACTTCCTTCAGGGTGTCACACAAAGATGCATAATCACTAACTAAAGGGAGAAGTTTTAAATTGATACAATCCACATCCAGAGTCTGGATCGACACACAGGACAGATGTGTAAGAATTATCCCCCCACCCCCAGTTGAGGCATCACCTTTTTTCAAAAACAGATGGAATATCAAGGCTTCTTTGGAAGCCCTCAGCGCTAATCACAATGGATCCATTCAATTCAAGAGAGCCAGTTTGGTGTAGTGATTAAGTGTGCGAACTCTTATCTGGGAGAACCGGGTTTGATTCCCCACTCCTCCACTTGCACCTGCTGGAATGGCCTTGGGTCAGCCATAGATCTCGCAGAGCTGTCCTTGAAAGGGCAGCTGCTGCAAGAGCTCTCTCAGCCCTACCCACCTCACAGGGTGTCTGTTGTGGGGGGGAAGGTAAAGGAGATTGTGACTGCTATGAGTCTCTGAGGTTCAGAGTATAGGGCGGGATACAAATCCAATATCATCATCTTCTTCAAAGCGGGGTCAGCTAACTGAACCAAGTTCTGGGAGGTTATTCCCGAATGATTTGCACCTGCCTCCCCTCTACCACTGAATGCTGATCTCCAAATCTCCAATTTTTTAAAAAATCTTTGTGTTTGTCTGTGTCTTTACGGCTCCTGGAAGAGAGGAGACCCTGATGAATTACACTGGTGGAGGGGGAGGGGGTCCTGCAGCAGGAAAGGAGACTTCCTGGAAAGTGACATTTTAGTCTGGAGAAAAGAGCTGGTAGGAGCAAAGAGATAAAGAAGAAATGATGCAGAGGGGAAATTTTTTTAATTCCAAATATCAACACCCCTATGTGTGTTCCAGGCCAGCTTCCTCAGAAGTTTCTGTAGAATGTAAATGCAGCCATGCCCCCACTAAATCAGCTTCTTCCCACTGCACCATTTCTTTTCTGGATCCAGGCCCTATTGTCATTTTCTTTTTTCAGAGGTGCATTCAGCCAACTTGCCTTCATGGGTTTTTCCAATGCCACATCTTGACAAATGCCCCTACACGGAGACACTTTAAGCTGTTTCAGTTTTAGATGAACAAAAGAAAAGTCCTTGAAGGAATTCTTGTCCCTGTTCAGAAATCCCAGCACCTATGAGCCAAAGCTTGGGAGCGAATGAAGGTGGGGGGGGGGAGGGGGGAAGGTGCCAAATTATTAAATATTGAAAAAAAAATTCAATCCCAAGTTTAGATTATCCGTCCAGGCTCCTTATTTTAAGATCAGAAAGAGTAAATGTTATCGAGAGAGCACATGATTCCCTTATCGCCACAAACCAAGAGAAATAAAAGGTAAAAATGATGTGAGGAGACAGGAAACACACCAACATGAGGTGTTATAAAGTCAGCCCTTTGAGCAGAATACAAACCACCACGACAACAAAAGAGAGATTGATTCAATAGTTGCTGTTCTGTATGGACAGAATCTCTGGCCTACAGAGAATCAGTTTCATTTGGGAATCAAAAGGGACAGAACCGAGGGAGATGTGAATTGAACCCTAGGCAAACCCCACCCCCTGGTCCAATGTAACTCATCAAAGGACAGAAATCAAGACTGGCTTTCCCCACTCCATTTTCGCATGCAACCGCATTGGATGTTGCAAGACAGCATTAAAAGTCCCCTTCTGTCAAAGACTCACCTGTACTCTATGGAAGTTTCGGGGCTCTTCCCGATGCTTGAAATCTCCTCGCCATTTTTCACCCAATAGCTGGAACGGAGCGGGCTGGGAAGTGAGGTGAGATTGCATTGCAGGACGATGACGGAAGGATTCTGGCGAGGAATGATGAGATCCTCAGTGGCGTTAATCCCGGGCTCTGGAAGAAAAGGGCACATTAAGAGGAAGAGGGTCCATCAGTCTTCACCTAACGACAACGTTCTACCACACCACAAGCTACACGTCAGAGGAAATCAGGGAGAGGAAGGAGAACTAACACACAGAAGACTGCTTCACTAGCTTAGGAGAGACATCGAAAAAGTCATGCAGTAAAATAGCTGGCCAGTACAGAAACGGAACGTGGACCAGTCCCCCTGTAAGAAAGAAGAGGGAAGGAAAGAAGAAATAGAAATCACATCATCTTAACAAGCTTTTGCATTTCATCGTATCCAATGACAGAAGAGGCAGAGTTAGTGATTATGCACCCAAAATTAATTTCCTTCTTGCCATTATCCTTGACCAGCAATGGGGTGTTTTGTGTCTACTGAGGACCTGTGTCCAACCTTAACCAATCTGGCTTTAATTAACAGACAAACAGATAGTCTATTCCATTAAAAACTTATTCTCTCACATACGCACGTTGCCGTGGATCCAAGGCTGCAGAGATGAAACCTACATGAGCAATCCATAAAAATGCTACCTTCTCCACTAAAACGCGTTATGGATTTTTTCAGTGGAACTTCCCAACGCTTATTAAAAGAACTGCTAGCAAAATAAGGCATGCCATTAGACTCTGGTTCATAACTTGTGAAAGACAGCACTCAAAAAAAGGGAGTCATTGCCCTCATTTTAGACTTTTCAAAGCATTGTGTCAGGCTAGGATATGAATGGACTGAAAAGACATTCTAATGAATTACAATTAAAAATGCTTCCAATTCTTGTCTGTCACACAAGTTATAATTTAATAAAAACACCTTGCTTAAGCTGCCCATAGATTAAGGATGGGCATTGTTCTAGGTTGCAGTTCCAAGTTCTACTTTTCAATTAACACTCAGAATGGGATCTTTATAGGTAACACTGAGCGAGTGCCAGTCATTTAAATGACCTATTCTCTCTGATACTGAAGAATAAAGGGCAGAGACGCAAGTCTACAGCAGACAGGAACAACTTAATACCAAATGGTTTTGGGGGGGGGGGGGGAATCAGGTTTAAGAAAATCTTACGTAATGAGCAAATCTGCATGGCAATTTCAGTAATGGGCTAGGTTTCAGAGCCCTTTGTGACAGACACTTAGGATTTCATGGGTGAATCTAAATATGGCAATTAAATAACTGGTGGACTTCGCAGCCTTCGGAGACTGAAAAGAAAGCCTCGCTGTGGGGATATAAGTTGACTTTGCATGGCCAGTTAACAAGACCAGCTGGATGGGAGACTCTCAGCAGAAGTTAATTGGAAATGTTGCGAGGTATCACTACTTGTAGACTGAACAGAAAACCCCATAGGATTAAGGGTTCTAGGGCATTTTGTTGTAGATTACAGGGAACAGGAAGTTTACACAAAGTGAGGCAGTTTCCCCAGTAGCTATTTCACTTTACTCTCAATTTGCTTCAACCACTCCCTCATTTTAAAAATGAACATCACATGCAAAATTTTGGGTTTATCCAAAAAAAACCCCACACAATTTTAATACCGTCTGAAGACCCATCATGAAGGCTTAACGAAGGCCCACGTCAAAATAAAGTATCAAACAGAAAGAGGGGAGAAAAGAGAAATATCATGGCGATCGGTTTGTATGTCAAGCATTCGACCAACAATCCCAGTTGTCTCCACTGCTGTACAGTGAGAAATGTAACTGGCTTCATGGCCATTAGTTCTCTGGCATTGCCTTCTGACTCCCATTAGAATTTCCTCCCTTTTCTTTCTTCTCTCCTTCAGAGACAGACCCACAAAATAGCATAGATATTGCATGAGAGTCCATCTGGATACCATTTTTGTATTTGATACCCTGCTTCGGCCCCGTGGCGCAGAGTGGTAAAGCAGCAGTACTGTGGTCTGAACTCTCTGCTCGTGGCCTGCGTTTGATTCCAGCAGAAGCTGGATTCAGGTAGCCGGCCCAAGGTTGACTCAGCCTTCCATCCTTCCGAGGTCGGTAAAATGATTCCCCAGCTTGCTGGGGGGAAAGTGTAAAAGACTGGGGAAGGCCATGGCAAACCACCCCATAAAAAGTCTGCCGTGAAAACGTTGCGAAAGGAACGTCACCCCAGAGTCGGAAATGACTGGTGCTTGCACAGGGGACCTTTCCTTTCCTTTGCAACTAGATTGGCTCCCAAAGTCGGCAAACGGCTACTGTGGAGTGGGAGCTCTGGCTCTTGCGGAGATCACAATGACTGAAATCCTCTGTCCAAGACTCCTCCCAACCTGGCAGCCAATGCTACTGCACACATAAATGTATTTTATACTCTACTGAATGCGGCAAAGTTTAGCGCAGTACCCCTGTCCTGCAAAGAAAATGTGCATCCATAAGGGCCACAGGATTAAGCTTGCCCCTCCTAAGGAACAAACTTAAAACAAAAAGAGTTAGAGAAAATTTTAAGGATGAAGATCTACCACTAACAATTTCTTCTAGTGAAACAACACACACAAAAATCCCCATACCATTGTGTGAAGGCTCATTAAGAACGTCAACAAGCAGTGTGACAGGTTGGTTTTGCAAACTGGGATGTCACTCAGACTTATCATAATTGTCTATTTTGTTATTATTATTATTAATTTAACTTATACCCTACCCAATCCCTCCAGTGGGCTCAGGGCGGCTTACAACATAAAACCCATCAAGCAATAAAAACAAAACAATGACTAGCACAATAGACAGTCACAAAAAACCATGCCACCCCAGGCAGAAATAGGTGCCCCAAGGAACTCCAGTGCCCGAGTGATATCAAGACCAGCAGGGCACTGGGAAAGGGGCCATGAAGAAGGGAGGACAGAATGGTTGAACTTCGACAGCCTCAGCCAAAAAAGTGTGTGGTTTTTATTCATTGTGGGAAAACCAGACTTACTCAGTTTTCTACTCAGCCCTGAAGTGTAAGCTTGCATGTAATCTTTGGAAGACAGAAAACGATGGCAGGGCGTGCCTCATTTGCTTAACTATAAACCGGGCGGCATGTCTTCTGAGGAACTCAAGCAGGAAGGGTTCTTCCATGTCCTCTCTCCTTCTCTACCTTGACCTCCTCTGTAAACCAGTTCAAAGCACTGGTTTTGACCTTTAAAGCCCTACACGGCTCGGGACTGGAATATCTGAAGGACTGTCTTCTTCCACAGAGAGCCAGTTTGGTTTAGTGGTTAAGTGCATGGACTCTGATCTGGGAGAACCGGGTTTGATTCCCAACTCCTCCACTTGCACCTGCTGGCCTTGGGTCAGCCAAAGCTCTGGCAGAGGTTGTCTTTGAAAGGGCAGCTGCTGTGAGAGCCCTCTCAGACCCACCCACCTCACAGGGTGTCTGTTGTGGGAGAGGAAGGTAAAGGAGATTGTGAACTGCTCTGAGGCTCTGAGTGGAGAGCGGAATATAAATCCGATGTCTTCTTCATATGTTCCTGCCTGGGAGCTGAGATCTCACTGAGAGGCTCTCTTGACTGTCCCATCAGTCAAAGAAGGTTTTTCAGAGAGTACACAAGAGAAGGCCTTCTCAGTGTCAGCCCCACGATTATGGAATCGCCTCTCCCGGGAGGTGTGCCTGACTACCCCCCTCACTTTAGCAGTCAGCTGACGATTGTTTTACTTAACACCTCATTTGATGCATTTGTAAATTGTGATTTCAAATTTTAGTTTTATGATTTTTATGTAGCCCATTAATGTATTTTATTAATATCGTAAGCTGCCCTGAGCTCTGTAAGGAGGCTAATATTCTCAATCAATGGGCACAAGGGCTTTGGTCTTCTGAACCATGCAAGACCGTATAGGCACCCACTGAAATACGCCGTGGTCAAAGGAAACAAGTCCTCCAGGACTCTGAAGAAGAGCTTCCACATATTTTTAAAGCAGTTCTGCTGTAACCAAAAGCACCCACTTCTCAGTTTACTCAATACTAAGCCACCTAATGTAATCCAGAAGCTTATCAGGCTATGAAGCCAGATTCTAGGGGCAAATGCTTCTTCATATAGCAATCTGTCCTGCTACTTAGGGCCTTAGGAAAATAACCATAATCTGGTTTTCCCATTTTGGAAACATACTGTATTGGTGATAAGGGAAGGCAGAAGTCTAATGGAGTATAAAAAGAGGAAGTTCCCAGGACTGATTTAGTCTTAGTCTAAGAGCTAATGTATTTTTCTAAATGGTCTGACAGAAGGAGCTGTTTTTTTTTTCCCCTACTGAGTCTGAACACCAAAAAAAAGTCCCACTCAATGAAAGACGGAAACACGACATCAGCAGCGAGATTTCTCCCCCTTAGTTCCAATCCCGATGAGCTGGTATCTTTGGGTCGAGGCCTTGCAACTTCACTTTCCCCACAAGTCGCAGCTGATCAAACCTCTTATATACTGTACAGAGGCAGTAATAAGGAAAAGAAAAAGTTAAAATGAGAAAATATACTAGATAAAAAAGGCACTTGGTAAACCCGCTACATTCATGGCAAAGCATGGTTTCAACATTTTTCCAAGGAAGACAGAACTGGGTTGTCCTAATGGGAGAAACTGTGCACAAGAATTATTTCCTTGGTTGGAAAAGCATGAGATCTGACAGAGAAGGGTGGGAAGAGGGGAATTCACAAGACCTTCAAGTAGGTGGCAGATGCACTAGTCCAGGGGTGGCCAAACTGTGGATCAGGAGCCACATGTGGCTCTTTCACAGATATGGTGTGGCTCTCAAAGCTCCCACCGCCTCATTGGCTGGCTTGGAGAGTGCATTTATAGTTAAAGTTGCTTTCTTTCCACTTCTTCCTCCCCCATCTATTTGCTTTCCCCCCACCTTTTCTTCCTTGTGGCTCTCAAACATCGAACGTTCATGCATTGCGGCTCTCAAACATCTGACATTTATTCTATGTGGCTCTTATGTTAACCAAGTTTGGCCACCCCTGCACTAGTCTCAGGGGGCAGGCTGTACAGGGATAGAAGGACCAAGCTGCCACATGATGCTGAAGTATGGCTGTGCCCGTTGCAGTCTCATTCTCTGGATGTTGAAGGCTTTAATGACCATGAAAAGTCACGTATGCCAAGTTAACTTCAGGACTAGAATGGAGGCAGAGAGGCCAGTAATGGAAATCAAGAACACAAGCACCAAGCTGTGCTGTTAAAATCGGTGTCATCAGGCTCATTCTGTCTGCGTTTCCAGGAATGCACTCAATTCTGTGTATTTCCTACATGCAGATTCTTTGAGCTCAGCCAGCATGCTGGCCTCGCTTTGCTAACATCACTTCCCAATTGTGGAGAATGCACACTTTTGAAAACTACATTAATCCTATGCTCACTTGGTTTATGTGAGCTGTACAGAATACTGGTTTCCAAAATTGTGTATGGCAGAACCCCAGCGAATCGGAAGACTCGCAACAAGGAGATTAGAACAAAGTCTCAGTATGGGGGCACCTTTAAGACCAATAAAGTTTAATTCCGGGTATAAGCTTTTAGGTGCATGCATACTTCTTCAGATGCACTGAAGAAGTGTGCATGCACACAAAAGTTTATATGCAGAATTAAACCTGGTTGGTCTTAAACATGCCACTGGACCCAAACTTTGTTTTGTTGCTTCAGACCAATATAGCTACCTGCCTGAACCTATTGAGGAGATTAGCAATAGTGAAAGACAGCCAATGTACCATTTGAAGCTGGCATAAGACTCCATACCAGAGAACAATGACCACTGGATTGGCTGAAAAGAAGCAGCTATCAATGGGCCATCACTGATTTGGTGCTTGTTTGCAACCCTATGAGCACCTAGTAGGATATACTGTATGACTCACCTTTTTGCCCAATTCCTCTTCTTGGCATTCTATGTCGTCCATCATCCTAGTGGCATTTGTTTCCAACATCTTCCAGCACCTACCTACCCCACCCCCAATCTTTTTCCTGAGTTCCCTCATCCAGGAAGAACTGACTTGTCTTTTCTCTTGCTGCTTACTTTCTGAGGAGCTATGTACAGCGATGCAACTGAATGAGCTAGCTCGGATTGTTACTCCCTCACCCCAATACTCAGTTCCTCGCCCCACAACAAATCAGATGGGCCGCTTCCAAGATTGAAGACCAGACTCACATTAAACCTCCAGCTGGCAGAGGCATCCACTGAGCTGAAAGCATGCGACAGGAAGTCAAATGACATTACATATGTGACATCAGGCGTGCAAAAGGAAGGGCCACCACCAACATGAAGGGGGTGGGGCTCTGTGCTGCTAATACATGGGTGATGTTGAAGGATCAACTGGCAGGACTGGGGGTGCGGGAGATAAGAGAGAAGGCAAGGTAGACCTTTTACTGGAAGAGAATCCCAAAACTTCCCCGTGCTGTACAGGAATCTCTTCGATTCCTGAGTGGTGTTGGCTCACCAACCTGCTGCTCTTCTCAGGATGCTGAAGAGAGGGGGAGAGAGAGGCAGGGAATATGGTACCCTTCTTGTCTGTGCACCTATACTACTAGCAGGCCCTCCCCAAAAGCAGCAAAAAAATGGCAGCCTTATAGGGGCTCATGATCCCAACCACGGAGGCCTCAGAGAGAAGGAAGGAAGACTGTCAAATCATAGGGACAATTGCCTAGCCAAGAATAAGGGCAGCTCTTGGACCCTTACTGTACACTCACCTAATGAGTTTCACACATACACCACACCCTTCCACCATGACATTTTCTCACAGATACACACTGATGCAACATCACTCACCTCATTGCCAATGGCTGCATTTCCACATATAGCCACTCCATACAGTCCTTGTACCCGCCCACACACTGTGTCATTCTGTCCTCGGCAAACCTCAGTGTTGAAAAACCATCCACTTGGGTCATTTTTAACGCAAGAAACTTCTTTGTAGGACTATAACTTTTCTAGGCCTGGTCCGTTATTATTATTTTTTGTTACAATAGGACATCTGAAGTTCATACTTTCCTGGGACAGCTGCCATTACAGTATCTGCAAACCAGTCGTATTAAAGACAGTAAATAAAAAAGCAAAAACTCATAGGATCGGGAAAAAGAAACCAGACATTAGCAAGGTTGAGCAGAATGGGATCAGTGGTAGAGGTTAAACAAACAAACGAAAAAGGTTCTCCATTAGACATCTACGGGCACTGATAGTCAGCATATTAAAATATCATCTTGACTTTGCCCTCTCATAACTTTGTTGTGAAGAAAGAGGCTGAATATTTCTGGAAAGCATGTCTAATCATTTTGCTAAACCCTGGTGGACTACAGTAGTTTTCATTCTTGGGCCTGAAGAACAGTCTTTTCCTCGACAAAACTCAGGTGAAAATACCCATGCTTGGAGCCATGTCTGGTATACACACACAGTTCTGTGAATCCTACTTCAGGCCTGGACCTACAGGTTAGCTTTGGCAAGTCATTGTCTTGGCTCATGTACCTCAACAGTAGGCTACGATCTATAAAGATATACCTACTGACTTGGGGAGGGAGACCCTTCTTTGAAGGCGACCAGCAAAGATTGTCAACTTACAGAAATTTCTAGGAAAGCCAAGTGGCAACCATCTAATCCAGGCTCTCTGACATACCTTTGAGAGCTATATAACCAAGAATTGACTGTATATTTATGCTACTTAGAAAGACAAATCTATGACCTTAGGGGGGGAAATCTAGTCTAAAAAAAAAATCACATGCAACAAAATCCGAATAAGGAAGGATTTGCACAGAAGTTTATAAACTCAAAACCATGTGAAGAAGGAAGGCATTCCAATGAGATCCCAAATCAAAGAAGAAATAATAATTAAAGGATTAGATCAGGGAAATGAAACAAAAGAGAAAGGCACTCGTGGAAGAGCCAGCATTAGGATAGCAGGAAGCCTATTAACAAAAAGTAAGAAAGAGGGAGGGAATGAAAAGTTCAATACTGGTCTCGTTTTTCACGGAGGAACTAAAGGACCGTCCCCAGAGATTCTCCCCAGTGCTCTGATCCTAGGAAGGAGAGACACAGTAAAAAAAAAAAAAAAAGTAGCAAACACAGTTAAGCACTACAACCAGAGGAAAAGTCTAGGGTCCAAAACCAAAAATAAACGAAAGACAACGGGTGGGTTATACCAAAGGGGTCACAAGAAGGGAGGTTAGGGTCACTGGACTGCCTCTAGATACTACAGTACTACCACTGTAGGGTGCTGAACTCACTCTGAAGGACGCTTATGGTAGCCTGGGCCCGTATCCACGTTATGGCAGGGTTCTGCCTCAAGTCATTCCTTCTGGGATCGTTGCTGGCCCTGCACTCGTAAGTCCCAGAGTCTTCCAAGGTAAGGCGGACAATTCTCAGCACACTCACGCCGTTCACCCCGTAGGCAGTGTTAATGGTGACACGGCGCTTCCGAGCGCCGTCCCATAGCTGTTTGAAAGATTCAGCCCGGTTGACTTCAGCATACCACCACTGGATCTCTGGAGTGGGGTTCCCAACCACGTCACAGTACAGCTCAAAGGCGTCCCCCGTGAGTTTAGTTTCTGACATGGGCGACTTGACAAACCCGGCTAGAGGGAGGGGCAGCAGAAATGCAGTGACAGACCAGCAGAAAAGAACAGATCTTATAGAGAAGAAAGCAAATGAGCGGCAGAAAACAGAGACATGCCCATCTACAATAACAGCTATTGCATTTCAGAAATAGAAAAAAAGAATAGAGATAGAACTTAGAACCTGCTCTAATTAGACCACTGGAGTTTATCATTTTCCCACAATCCCAGGTAATAAACCATCTCTAGAAGATACAAATGCTCCGTCTCAAAATTCCTCCAAAACACAGTACCCAGGACATGGAAGACTTGGGACCAAATTAGACTTTAACCATAATTCCTTTGGTTACACACAAGACATTTTCCCATATGTCTTTTCATTGCTAACACCAATCCAAAAAAACCTTCAATAAGCAGTGGTCCACTATGAATCCTCCTTGACCCAATCTTTATTTCAAGCTCACTGTGTTATAGGAAATTCAGAGATACACAATGACCCATATTTCGTGCAGCAGTCAGCATGAGAATCTTGGAATTCCTTCTAATGCAAAGATTATCATCACCTTACATTTAATATATCAGTTGGCTCAGAGGCTGCCTAAAAACTAGACAAGTTGTCATATTACCATCACAGTACACACAAGCACACAGAGCAGGTTTGTAACATTAAACAAGCTATCTGCTGTACTTTGCTTCAACAATTCTCATTTGTCCTCAACATTGAACATACATTCAGCTTCCTTCAACAGTGGAAATAAAATTGATTTGAATGCAGCAAATGGCAACAAGCATCAACTGTACACAGTTATAGGCACACAAGAAAGTCTTAAGCCCCCATCATGATTCCTCTTACTGGCAAGGTGTGGAGAACGTAGTGTTGGCATTTCAATTACCGTAGATAAAATAAAAATTGCTGGTATCCAGCATACCATATCACCTCCAGTTCCAAGAGAGGTGCTTTGTTTTGCTTCAGAGTTCAACAGGAACACACAAAATGGAATGCAACCAGTTTAAATGTCTGAGAGTAGATCTGACAAACTGCCAGTATTCAAGAACTACTTTTGCCAGACATACAACTTTGTTGAGGAAGAGGGGTAGAGGCAGACCAAGGCTCCAAATTCAAATCCCATTGCCACAGAAACTTCTCATCCATCTTTTTGCCTTTGTGCTTGGCAACTGAGGACGGAGGAGAAGGTGGTACCATTTTATATCCCTGCTTCTGATGTAATGATGTACGCGTGGTGCCACAATTTTTGTCAGGGCAACTGCCCTTAATAGCTGTAGAACAGGCACAACGCAGACAGGCAAAGCTCATCACAGCATTTCTATGCAGCAGAAAGTTTCTCCTTTAGCAACTGCATGACAGAAATTTGAAGGAAACCCTTCCACCTGTACAAGACCCGTTTCTACCAGCTTCCTATTGTTTTTCAGAAAGAATGTTTGAATTTTTATGAACACCGAGGCACTGTTACTAGACCCAAAAATAAACAGCAATTTTAATTAAAGCTGCAATCCTAGACATGTACTTAATTGGGATGCAAGTCCCACCAGATTCAGTTTTACTTACTTCCAAGCAAATATGTTTAGGATCAGAGTGTTAGCATGAAATCTACAGATGTTTTCTGTTTGGGAAGGTTAAGTGTGCAGGGCAGAACTCGCCCTTTTAGGCTGTGCTTCACCCTTGCTGATGAAGTTAACTTATGTAAGAGCAAGCAAAGGGATAACTGTTTTATAGTACACTGGTCATTATTCCTTATGCTTTGGAATAACAGATTCCAGGATGTTGTAAGACCATATGTTTTCCTTAACTTGCAGGATTTGCTTCTGATGAGAAAGGAACCCTGTGGCTAAAGTCAGTCAACTGCCAAAACATAATTGCATTCTCAGATAGCCTAAGCACATTTTTAACCTATCTGCATACAGTCAGGGGCAACTGTGTTTTAGCTTCTACCATAGTGAAATAAAATTTCAAACGAGTGCGGAAAAGAGCGGTTAATGTTAACACCCACAATGGAGGTTTTGCCAGATTCCGTATAATTTACAGAGCACTGGAACCACCATTATCAAGAACGGAAATGATCCTAACATTTTTTAGGACATAATGCAGATCAGCACACGCTTTCCACAGCTAGTTGTGAGTCGACATATTGCAGCCTTCATAAATTAATAATGTGACCTATTAGGACATCGGCTCACCAAGAGCTCTTCCAGGATCACATTAATGCTATGGAAATATAATACAGGCCTGTTACGCTATGCGGTCATGCCGAGCCACTCTCAGCCTGTTCTCCAGGAGCTGCTGAAATATGCATAGCCTTGATTAAAAATACAAACAGATCTGTCCCCCCTTTTTCTTTGCTTTTCTTGCTACTGAAAAGGTTCCCAAACACCAACACTAGCCGCTGTATGCACCAGGGAATCAAACCATTAAATGGAGGGTGCGGGGAAGGGTGCGTTTCAGTCAGTATTTCTCAGCTCTTTGGCACAAAACCTTTAAAGACATTTGGTAACTAGCTCAACCACAACACAGTTTTAAATAGAGGATTAATGTTAATAGAACTGCAATGTAACTCTAAAAAACAGACACCATTATTTAATTATTAAGCTGGGGGGGGGGGACCTTAAACTGTATTAACTAATATAGCATCCAGAACTAGTGGCTATATTTGACTTACTGAGGGGGGCAGAATGAATGTCGGCCGCCTAAATGATCTTTTAGGCTGACATACGTGGTAGAAACAGCAAACAATCCGACCTAATGTTTATATAATTGAGGTATTAGGGTTTGTTTTCTTTTGCCTCTTTCATTGCTGGAACACAGTAAATATAATGCCATGAGCATCCACTACATGGACTCTCAGTACCATTTATGGTTTTTCCATCTCCCTGCCCAAAAAGCTGCCAGAACTCAAAGAGGTACAAAGAGGTGATTGATTTCTGCCATCAGAGAAGTCTTTGGGGGGCCCATGGCTCGCTGGTAGAGCAACCGCTTAGAATGCAGAAGGTCCCAGGTTCTAACCCTGGCGTCTCCAGTTAAAAAGACCAGGCGGCAGATGTCAGAGACTTCAGTCCAAGAACCTGGAGAGCTGCTGCCAGTCTGAGTAGACAATATTAATCTTAATGGACCAGTAGTCTGACTGAATATAAAGGAACTTCATGTGTTCTTTTGACGTCATCAGCTGAAGAATAATTGCTACAGTGAATGGTTTCAGCAGTATTCAAGTTTGCATCCTTGAATATGCAGTCTGCATGGCACTATAACCATGTGTATTCGCCTCATCACTGTCTCGTGTAAATGGGATATGCACCTAATGCTCTACTGAGTTTGCACACTCTGAGAAAAGGCCAAAAGTGACAGACAAGCCAAGAAAGCTCATTTAGAATCACAGAGCTGGAAGGGACCATACAGGCCATCTAGTCCAACCCCCTGTTCAATGCAGGATCAGCCTAAAGCATTCCTGACAAGTGTTCACCCAGCTGCTTCTTGGATGGCAGTGAAGGGGAGTCCACCACCGTTTGCCACTATCAAGCCCAAAAGAGGACTTCTGGGTTCACAACATCATCCCTACAAAGAATATAGGAGAAGCCATGTTGGATCAGGCAATCGGCCCATCCAGTCCAACACTGTGTGTCACACAGTAGCCAAATCCCAGGTGCCATCCAGAGATCTACCAGTGGGGCCCAAACTCCAGAAGCCCCCCAAGCACCAAGAAGACAGCGTATCACTGCATCAGACAGAGGGTTCTTGTGGCTCTCAACTCCATATGTTTATCCAATCTCCTCTTGAAGCTGTCTATGCTTGTAGCTACCACCACTTCCTGCAGCAGTGAATTCTATGTGTTCATTACTTTTTGGGTGAAGAGGGACTTCTTTTTACCTGTTCTAAGACTACTGCTCATTTATTTGAGTGCCCACAAGTTTTTGTGTTGTGGAAAAGGGAGAAAAATTCTTCTTTCTCTACCTTCTCTATCCGATACATAATTTTGTAAATCTCTTATCACGTCACCCCACAAGTCATTCCTCCAAGCTAAGAGCCCAAACCTCTTTAACGTTATCTTATAAAAATTCCAAATAGGTTAGCTACTTGGAGGGGCATAGCAGAAGTTCATAAAAACCAGGAAATCGGTAAGAGGGAATTATGAGAACCAGTGTGGTATACAGACTAGAGTGTCAGGACTTGGGAGACACATGCTTAAATCAGGACTTGGGAGACACATGCTTAAATCCCCACTTTGTCATAGAAGCTTGCTGGGTGACTCTCATAGATCCAGGTGGGCAGCTGTGTTGGTCTGAAGCAGTAGAACAAAGTAGGAGTCAAGTAGCACCTTTAAGACCAATGAAGTTTTATTCAGAATGTAAGCTGTCATATGCATGCATATTTCCCTCATCTGAAGAAGTACGCAAATGCTTGGCTTGCAGAAGGTCCCAGGTTCTAACCCTGGAATCTCATCTGAAGAAGTATGCATGCATATGAAAGCTTACATTTTAAATAAAACTTTGTTGGTCTTAAAGGTGCTAGGGGACTCCTACTTTGTTTTACTGGGTGACTCTGAATGAGTAAACCTCTCCGACCAGCCTACCAGACAAGGTGCTGTGACCATAAAATGGAGGCAATGCAGAGTCCCTTGAGTTCCCTGGAGAAAAGGTATAATATAACCCCACCACTTACTTATGCTGCTTTTGATACAGAAAGCCTGGGCCCCTGCTGAACTGGATGGCCTTGGTATCACTTCAAAGCCAGCACACAAGTTGGTCAGAAAGACTTCCAGGAAGCTTGCAGCAAGAGTTGCTTCAGGGTACACAAGAGCCTATTGTCTGCACGCTCAAACTTAACTTTAGTGGGAGGACAGTACAGCAATTATCCTTGTGAAGAAGCCAGGCAGTTTCTTTATGCCATGAAACGATCAAAGGTGCACATATAGAAAGACAGGGAATGGGAGCATAAAAATCAGCAGAGAGCTTTCTAACATCTTAAAAAGACTCAGATTTATAGTTGCATAAGTATTTGTGGCATCTCTAGTGAGATGATATCTGGGAGCAAGTGGGAAAGGTCTCTTTCTGCCTGAAGAATGGCTATTAGTCAATCTAGACAGTGCTGAGATAGATGGACCAATAGTCGGACTCAGTATTTTTAAAAAAGCTTCAAAATAAAATGCAAGATACATGGCAGATCTATGATAGTGCTGTGCAAAGCACACTACTTGTAGGTATTAAATGACAGAGAACAATAACAGGGGACTAGCTATCAACTTTGCGCCCTGGACTTTGAACAACATCTGGTTGGCTAAAGCCGACAATAAAACCTTGTGCACCTCTAAATTCTCACATTCCACATAATCTCTGAAATAGTCAGACATTACTGACTGAGGAATCAGTTATATCATTTGGAATATATGTATTTTCCCCCTTCAAAAACCCAAAGCTCGCCTATATTTCAGTATGCTTAGAGTCTTCTCTGACGTCAAAAGATGGAAGCCATTTTAATGCGGGCTGGAGAATAGTTGTGTCCTGACCTGGATGGCCTGAGCTAGCGCAATCCTGTCAGCTCCCGGAAGCTAAATAGAGTCAGTCCTGGTTAATATTTGGATGGGAGATCACCAAGGAATACCAAGAGTCACTGTGAAGAGGCAGGCAATGGCAACCCACCTCTGCACACCTCTCGCCTTGAAAACCCTATGGACTCGCCGTAAGTCTGTTGTGACCTTCCAGCAATTTCCCCCACCACAGGATAGATAACTACCAGTCCCATAACCTTCGCTCCTCTCCTCTGATGGTTCAAAAAGAAAATCTAGTCTCCCTGGACGAAATCTCTTAGAGCCGAAGCAGAGAGACAGAGTTATTACCCTGAACTGAATCCATTCGGCGACAGATCTTAAAATCACGAATTCTGAGCTGGTTAGAGTCAAGAGGGTAGCCATGTTGGTGTGAAGCAACAGAACAAAGTTTGAGTCCAGTAGCACCTTTCCAGACCAATTAAAGTTTAATTCTGGACATAGGCTTTCGGTTGAGGCCAAGTTCGACTGCCGTCACCCGGACTGCTTCTTGCATTCCTGCTTCACATTGTTGCAGCAAAAAACCTCCATAGAGGGGAGAGAGAGTGGTCCAGTTGCTCCCAACCTGCACAGGGGTGTTGCAAGGACAAAACTGAAGCAAGGAGAACCACGTGCTAGAGTAAGACTGTTAAAGAACAGCAGGATTTTAACAAAATGAGGTATGATAAGGCCTTTACAGTTTTAGAAGAACAAGTTACAAGCTATGAAGGTATGACCAGTAAAAATTGCTTAGAACTAATCCCCTCCACACACAAATTACAGCAAAAACTTAGAAATGAAAGGCAAGATATTTTTTCCTTCCAAGACAGATCCAGTTGGGCAGCCATGCTGGTCTGAAGCAAGGGAACAACGTTTTATTGAGAATGAAAGCTTTCATGTGCTTTTAGCTCCCACTGTTCCTGCTTTTAGCACAAGAAAGCTTATATTCTCAATAAAACTTTTGTTGGTCTACTGGACTCCAACTTTGTTCCGTTTTCCCTGCAGGGTTAGCAAGGACAGACAAAAAGAAGTAAAAACACGTTGGTTACTGTTTTTCTCAGCTCTCGCTTAAAGAACTCTGCATAACATTCATCCAGGTGTTGTTGTTTTAGTTACCTACTTGCATTTGGTTTACCCAAGGAAAACAGAGAGACATTCTCATTTAGGGCATAGTTACTTCCCGATCTGATTGAGTATGCCTGAGGCGTACCTAACCGCACCACGATGTGAAGAAGCTTCACGTTTACTAGGCAAAGTTTCAATGGCGAGCAAGCTGGAAGCATGCCACTGGCCATATATGGTGGCTCTCCAGGGGTTCATGGAACTCTTAGGCTTGTTGCCAGACAGATGACAAAAACAGGGAGGCTATCAAGGACCCAAGAACTGCAATACACACAGCAGAGCCGGGGCTGCGCTTGGCTCAGAGGTTCGCAAGCACCCAACAGGGGAAGAGGCAAAATAGCCATTGATTCCCCCCCAGTTACAAGAGAACGTTACATCTTCATATGCCAGTGGTGCCCTACATGGTGCCTGTGGATGTATCCACCAACACCTTTTCTGGTGCCCACCAAGTGTTTTTAGGAAGTGGGAGGAGCAAGATAGAGCTTTCGCCCAGCAAATGGCTTCTGAATGGCTACTGGAGTTTTGACTGGCTGTGCAGATTTTTTTAGTTGCTTCGGCAGCAGCTGCTACCACAGCACAAAAATCTTCACTGTGTGACTGAAGTAATGGCCATCATTTCGTGGCTGGCACAACCTCCACCGAGGGCAGCCATTTTGTGGCTTTGCCCACCATGCCCATGTCAGAATTCCAAAGGTGCCCAGAGGCTCAAAAAGGTTTGGGACTCCTGGTCTAGACTGACTCATAGCTGTTCTCCAGGTAGGGAGATGACAAGCATTCTGACATAGGAACTAAATTCGAAACATGGCGTAACTATAGCGATTCTAGGCTTGAAAGCACAACACAGGTTCTTGGAAACAGAGAACCCAGGCGTCATTGTGAGATTTAAAAACATGCTTTAAAACAATGCTTGATGCAAAAGAAATGCACACAAACTTCAATAAACTGTGAGCTGCGCATTTGACTCTTAAAATGCCCCGCCCTGGTTCAAAACAGGGCAGTTCCCTGTACGGAAACATAAGCCTCCCAGGGAAGAGGTTCAATTATCTAAGCAGAAAGAAATGCTCACAAGTAGGATGACACAGTAAAACCCAGCCAAGGCTGCACTGTGGTAGAGTTTACGGCAAAAAACAAAAAACTGGGTGAGGCTAGCCCTGGCTGACCACAGAAGAAACACACCCTAGGGAAGACAGAATGGAAAGACACCCCCATTCTGCCCTTTACAAGCTGGTGCTCAGAGCAAACGGAAAGACTCTATACTTTTCGTTCACGCTATGCTATAATTGACCCATCGGAATACTTTGTTATGGGATGTACTGAAAAAATCTAATATATAAATAGCACCGTGGGAAACACACATAAATACAAATCGTTAGCATCATTATCTCTCCCCTCCTCACAGTGGGCAGATGCACACGTAGCCCATCATGCGTTTCCTCTGTAGTCAGCCAGAGCCAGTTTGGTGTAGTGGTTAAGTGTGAGGACCCTTATCTGGAAGAACCGGGTTTGATTCCCCACTCCTCCACTTGCAGCTGCTGGAATGGCCTTGGGTCAGCCATAGCTATTGCAGGAGTTGTCCTTGAAAGGGCAGCTTCCGTGAGAGCCCTCTCGGCCCCACCTACCTCACAGGGTGTCTGTTGTGGGGGGAGAAGATTGTAAGACGCTCTGAGTCTCTGATTCAGAGAGAAGGGTGGGGTATAAATCTGCAGTCTTCTTCAGCATGCTAGGGATCCAAAGATCCTTTTTTAAAATCTATATTGCTGTGCGATTCCAGGCACTTATCTCCAATCTACTTTGACAAGATTTTTCTGCAGCTCAGAATCCTGAGAGTGTTAATTCTACAGCCTCATGTGTAGAAGGTTTCTCAGAGGCCAGCCTTAGTCCATTTTGCTCAGCCTCCAATCCTTATGCTCTTCCAGTCCCTCCCCAACTTCAGAGACTGAGTAATTCCCTTCTTTAATTTGTGCTGCTACCTAGAAAGTATTTATAGATCCATGATATTCCTCTGAGTCTCTTCTTTTTTTACAAACATTAATTCTTACCTCTTCACAAGACTTTTTTTAACCGCAAAAGCCCAGCAGGAACTCATTTGCATATTAGGCCACATCCCTATTGTTTCACATAGGGCTTTTAGTAGAAAAAGCCTAGTAAGAGCTAATTTGCATATTAAGCCACACCTCCTGACACCTAGTCAGCCAGAACTGTGTTCCTGTGCGTTTCTGCTCAAAAAAAGCCCTGCCTCTTCACAACATTAGCTGGGCTCAGTTTTTGGGCTCCCTTTCTTGGCATTTTGCCCAACATTCTACACGGATAATAAACAGCGGGCACTCACACACGAAACCACGGTTTGCATTAATCATAGTTCTTAATGCAAGCCATGGTTTGAGTTTCCCTACGATCAAGCAAACCATGCTTTCAGATAAATGCATGTTTCCAAGTAAGGAGAGGGTGAAGATGGCAAACAGCCTGTTGGGATTGCAAGTGGGTATACAATCTGGCCCTGAAGAGGATCAAATCCCCTCTGAAGGGGTCAGGTTGCAAAATCTCAATCCAGCATATATTGCTTGATTGTTCTTTTTACCATAACCTCCGTAAAGATTTATTTGGCAAGCTTTCTTTTTCTCCAGATTTGTCTATTCTGCCACCCTGTTATTATTTATTGAGTGATACTGAGGGGGTGGTTAGTGAGGCTGTGGCAAAATTTCTGGCTGACATCCTTAAATTTAATTCTGACCATGTTTGAATGTATCTGTAAGCTCGGTTTTATTTTGATTTTATCTCCAATGTTTAAATTTTTATATTCTGTGTATTTTTATCTGAATCTATTATGCCATTAAAGGTTTGGTATGGTATGGGTCAGGTTGCAGTTTTGGAGTACTCCTGAACCTTGGCATGGAGGTCTGTTGCAAGGGCAAGGAGTTTTTTCCAGCCATGCTCAGTGTGTCACTTTGCAATCTTGGCCAGAATGCAAGGACCCATCCAACCGTAATAGTCATTTCTCCTTTGATCCACTGTAGAAAAAGAATATTGGATTTATATCCCGCCCTATACTCTGAATCTCAAAGTCTCAGAGCGGTCACAATCCCCCTTCCCTCAACAGACACCCTGTGAGGTAGGTGAGGCTGAAAGAGCTCTTACAGCAGCTGCCCGTTGAAGGACAGCTCCTATGAGAGCTATGGCTGACCCAAGGCCATTCCAGCAGCTGCAAGTGGAGGAGTGGGGAATCAAACCCGGTTCTCCCAAATAAGAGTCTGCACACTTAACCACTACACCAAACTGGCTCTCACTTTGACCCTGATCTGGGTGGCCTAGGCTAGCCAGATCTCTACAGCTCTCAGAAGCTAAGCAGGGTCATCCCTGATTACTACTTGGATGGGAGACCTCCAAGGAAACAGCAACACAGAAAACCATATGGAATAATCTTAATTCGGCTGTGACTTACAGCACTCTCCATCTCTACCAACTTTTGCACGCGCTGATCTGGATGGCCCAGGCTAGTCTGATCTCATCAGTTCTCAAAGCTAGGCAGGGTCAGCTCGTTAGCTGGACATGAGACCACCATGGAAGTCCAGGATCACTATGCGGAGTCAGGCGATGGCAAACCACCTCTGAATGTCTCTTGCCTTGGAAACCCTAAAGCAGTTGCCATAAGTCAACTGTGACTTGATAGTGGAAAAAAAGGGAGGGCATTTTTACAACGTATGGAAATTTCAGCCAAATGCAGCAGAGAGAACCTCTTTTCAGGGCTAACTAAAGCAGCTGTGTGCAGGCATTAGCTGGTTGCCAGTTTGCTTCTGGGCTGAGTTCAAGAGTGCACACTGATTTTCAAAGTCCTTGACAGCCAAACAATAATTTGCCCAAGATTTTTTTTTTTTAAGTTTATACACTGGCTTTCTGACTAGTGAAATGGTTTTGTGAACTACTGCTTTAGACCAACATGGCTGCCCACCTCGATCTACAAGCTTGTGTGCTTGACAATCAATTCACAATCGGAGAATCAACACACCACCTACAGAAACATATTTTTAACGATTTCCTCAATGTGCTTATGCTGTCCTTATACGTGGCACAGCGGACTCACCTTCCCTTCTTGATCTATAATCTACAGAGCCTCTCCCCACCTTCGCTTCAAGAAAACGCCTGCAATTACTGCGCTTAAAGCAGGGAATGCAGAAGGATGCATGGAGCACTGAGGAAGGGCAGGATCAGAATGCATACAGCAGACCCTTTGTACTGAATCAGTCATTACTGGCTACTCAGACTGGCAACAGCTTTCCAAGGTGGCAGGCGGAGGTCCTTTTCATCAAATATTTCCAGATTTTTTAACTGGAGATTCCGGGGACCTTCTGCATGGTCCCCAACAGCACCTGCAAGCGCCACGGTGCCTACCAACACCTCGCCCGGTGCTCACCAAGTGTTTTTAAAAGTAAACAGGGCCAGGTGGGGCTTTTGCCCAGCAAGGCTTCTAACTGGTTGGGCAATTTTTTTTTAAAAAAAAATATGGCTTTGGACCACAGCTGCCACCACAGTACAAAGACCTTCATTGTGTGACTGATGGTAAACTGAAGAAGCCGTTTAGTGGCTAGCTCTACCTCCATTTTGTGGCTGCACCCTCCACTCTTAAGACTCCAAAGGTAAGGGACCTCAAGTTTACCATGCCTGTTTCTGGATAGAAACCAGTAGCTATTGCAAGATAACACCACTGTGGTCTGTTCTTATATCTTATGGAGGCTTTGATGCAGCGGGCAGAGCTGAAGACAAACCACACACACATCCCAGTCTCCCAAAGAAACAGCAGGGAAGCCAACTCCTTCTACAGCATTTCTCCCAAAGGTAAGCAAATGTAGTCGGTGCAGCCTGTAATCTGCTGGGGAATGTCCCTGGCAGCTGAAGCCTGTACTCACATGCCAGCAGTGAGACAATTCAGAGAGGAAGGAGGGTGAGAAGGTTCTGTGGAGACAAGGAAGCATTCTAGCCTCACCTGCCCAGCCCAAAGATTCCCAACACACCTCTTAACTGGGATCCACACCCAAACATAAAAATGCCCTTGAGATTCCCCTCAGCCCAACTACAACTATTTCCCAAGCAAATCTCTGCAAGATGAAGCACAGGATCAAAGACAGCTCGATCCGGGCTGGGCTTTTACTTAAAGGCACAACTTTCTGTGGGGCTGGCGATTTAAAACTACTATGAGCCTGGGGAGGAGCTGTGGCTCAGTGGTAGAATATTGGCTTGGTACTCTGAAGACACCAGGTTCAATTCCTCGGCATCTCCAGGTAAAAGAATAAGGTGAAAGACCTCTACCTGAGACCCTGGAGAGCCACTGCAGTCTGAGTAGATAATACTGACCTTGATGGACCAAGGGTCTAATTCAGTATAAAGCAACTTCATGTGAGCCTTACAAACACTGATTTAAACTATTAGATCAAAAAGAGTACAAACTAAAATAGAGTACAAGAAGAAGAAGAAGAAGAAGAAGAAGAAGAAGATATTGGATTTATATCCCGCCCTCCACTCCGAAGAGTCTCAGAGCGGCTCACAATCTCCTTTACCTTCCTCCCCCACAACAAACACCCTGTGAGGTGGGTGGGGCTGGAGAGGGCTCTCATAGCTGCTGCCCTTTCAAGGACAACCTCTGCCAGAGCTATGGCTGACCCAAGGCCATTCCAGCAGGTGCAAGTGGAGGAGTGGGGAATCAAACCCGGTTCTCCCAGATAAGAGTCTGCACACTTAACCACTACACCAAACTGGTCCCTTTGCTACACCAAACAAGCAAAGGGACCTGCTGTCTATCAGCAGGTCTCAAAGAGACCAAACAAGATGCAAAGACACCTTGCTTGGATTGATACCGGGAGAGAGGGGGAGAGAGAGCATGGTCTGACACTTGCCAGATGATGCAACTTTCACTCACAGAGTGACAAAGGTAATGCTCTTAAGATGGTACTAATCAAGCACTTTTTTACGGTTTGAGAACAAGAAGCCCACTGGGCTCCATTTTAAGAGCAGTGCTCTTTAACACCTCTACGGAGAAGAGAGATGCTGCCAGCAAATAGTACAGGGATGCAATACGACAGAAAGAGCAGAATATCAGGGAAGGAAGGGGATTCTTGGTGTGTGTATATGAATGAGACCACAAGGTTTGCAGGAGGGTTACACTGCTCTGAATAATCTCTTCTATCAACTATGTGTGGTTTGTACATGCTGAAGTGGTGGACGGAAAGGAGGATGAATGCAGGGCATAACCCCTTCACATATGCCCTCAACCACCACCACAAACCACTACTTCCCATTTATCTTTACTGGATGCATAGTGCAGTATTGAACACAGTTACACACTTCTAAGCGTGCAGAATTCATCCCAACTTACAAGGACATACCTCTCCTTATGCTCTATTAGTCATGCAAATACTAGCATTGCAGTTGCTACTGTGGATTCAGTTCTATTGGCAGTCGAGCATACCTATCATACTACAGGGAGCTATTGTCCAGAAATGGTCTACCTCACCAGCCAAGGGTGCAAACGTACCACATGGAAAAGGACAATAGTCCTTTGCTTTAAGCAGGGCTTTTTTGGTAGAAAAAGCCCAGCAGGAATTCATTTGCATATTAGGCCACACACCCGGATGCCTAGCCAGCTGGAACTGCGTTCCTGCTCAAAAGAAGCCCTGGCTTTAAGGAAGATTTAACTGATTACACTTAATATGGGAGAAGTAACTGAATGCACCTATTAATATGCTGGGTCTTTTAAATAACTATATTACAACTAACTGGGTGTTTTAAAATGACATGCTATTATTTGTTACAGAAATTTCTAAAGTTAGTCTACTGAATTAAGAACAAAGTTGGAGTCCAGTAGAACAATCTCGGCAGTGAAGGTAACTCCTAAACACTTCTTTATTCTTGATAAAGAGCCATTTAAACACAGGTGGACTTTAAAAAAAAAATACAGCAAGTCACACTTTTTCCAAAGGACAACCTCTTGGGTCACCCCCCTCCCCGTTCTTATCTATAGCGCTTGAAAGGGGCCACACAGGCAGTCTAGTCCAGCCCCCTGGCTCAATGCAAGATCAGCCTAGAGCATCCTTGACAAATGTTTGTCCAGCCGCTGCTTAAAGACTGCCAATGAGGGGGAGCTCACCACCTCCCTAGGTAGCTGATTCCCCTAAATATCTACCATCCTGTTTGCTTGTTCTAATTCCCCTTCTTAAAAATTGGTTCAGGATTCTATCACATTTGCCAGCCTGTCTATTAGTCAAATGTTGAACTTAACATTGACCAAGACCTTTAAATATAAGGAATCCAATATGAAACTGGAGACATGAAACTGCTTTGTACTGAATCAGACCCGTGGTCCATCATTATTGTCTACTCAGACTGGCAGGAGCTTTCCAAGGTCTCAGGTAGAGGTCCTTCTCATCACCTACTGCCAGATCTTTTAACTGGAGATTCTAGGGATCGAACCTGGGACCTTCTGCATGCCAAAGCAGATGCTCTACCACTGAGCCACAGTCCTTCCTATATAACTTTTTTTGGCATACAGAAAATACATCAGCAGGATTGCAAGGAAGAACAATCACTGAACAGTGACAGCACCTAGACAGGTGAAAACAATAACTTTTGAATTTACAGGACTAGTCAAAGCCAAAGGACTTACTTCCCCTGTTGCTGAGTCTACCCATAGTCAGAGCTTTTTTTGTAGCAGGAACTCCTTTGCATAATAGGCCATACTCCCTGATGTAGCCAATCCTCCAAGAGCTTACAATAGGCCCTGTAATAAGAGCTCTGTAAACTCTTGGAGGATTAGCTACATGAGAGGGGTGTGGCCTAATATGCAAAGGAATTCCTGCTACAAAAAAAGCCCTGGTCTGAGGGATAGCAATCTCTTCTTCTGTTCTTCAAGAGCTGCCTTCTGCTCTCTGCTTCAATGAGCAACACTGCCCTGTGCTATGGTTAACTTGCGCATCTTCGCCCATATTTTGTCCCTGCTCAACGGAAGAGTATGTATCTGATGAAGCAGGCTCTAGGCACGTAAAAAATTGTATGAGAATAAAAATAAAGACTTGGCAGTCTTTAAGGTGCCACAAGACTCCTGTTTATTTCTGTTGTGACAGACTAACACAGCTCCTCCTCTGGAATCAGTCCAAATATTAGCACTAAGTTCTCCTGTTATTTTACCAATCAGAAGAAAAAGCACACCACTGGTTTCTGCCAAGCAAAGACCTAAGACTGGGCATGGTATATTAACTGCATGTGGATTAAATGAAGAATGCTTTCTATTGTAAAATGCGGATGAATGTTATAGTAGACTGATGGAAGAAGGTGGTTAATAATTTGTGTCAATATTCGCTGTATAATTTAATTCAGGGCTTTTTTTGAGCAGGAACGCAGTTCCAGATAGCTTGGCCAGGGTTTAAAGGATGTGATGTTTACCCATGCTAGTTATCACATTTGCATTCCTGCTTGGCTTGAGTGCAATGGCATGGCGCAGTGTCTGTCCCAAAGGATCATCAAACACTACGCTTCAGTGATTTAAAAAATAATAATCAGAAGTTTCTACTTGAGGGGGGGGAGGGATTCTATAAAAATCCTTGTTTCCAGGGCTTTCTTGGAACAGGAATACACAGGAACTCAGTTCCGGCTAGCTTGGTGTGAAGTGTGTGTGGCCTAAAATGCAAATGAGTTCCTGCTAGGCTTTTTCTACAAAAAAAGTCCTGATTTAATTCAATAAAAATTTAAGTGGAAAAAAAGATTGGGCATGGACCTCGTGCTTGGATTCGAACTATGAACTTGTAGTACAGTCTCGGTTGTGCCATTTAGACACCATTTCCACAATCTCAGGGATAGTGGCTTCTTATTTAGGGCTGTACGTGCCTCGCTCTGAGCACTGAATAAACGGGACAGTAAATTAATTCTTGTCCCCCAGAAGTCAATTGAAACCAAAATCCATAAAGACAAATGGAGTTAGCACAACCTCAGGAATATGTGGGCTGCATAGATAAATTCAAATTGTATCACAAAGACAAAGACTTTGTAAGGCTCCGAATTTAAAAAAAAAATCCACGTCCTAAACAGATATCTTTTTTTTTTGTTAAAACCACTCACCTAGAAAGTCAATGACAACTCAATGATAACAGTATCAGATGGGAAGACAGAGTTATGAGCACCTGAACAGATTTTACGGCATTATCTTGTAAAGTACCTTGTTTAATCAAATCATAATCACAATGCAGAGGTACTCATTTCCGCTCTGCCCTAAATCCTTTTTATGGTGTCAGGCACTACAAATCTGTCTACTGAGATGATTTCCCCTGTATATATCAGGGCTTTGTTTTTCAAGCATGCAGCCCAGGACCACACCATCACACTACTGAAGAATAAGACAAATCGCCTCTAGGGTTAGGAAGCAGGGCCGGCCCTGCAACTAGGCAACTGCCTAGGGTGCCAGCCTTCTGGGGGCACCAAACTGGGCAACCCTCATGTGACTTGGTGACATTATCAGGACGGGGGGGGGGGTGCGTGCTAACGCCTTGCCTAAGGTGCCAGACAGTCTAGGGCTGGCTCTATTAGGAAGCCAACATTCTTAAGTAGGGGGAAAGAATCCACTCAGCAATGGCTGCTACTGCTGACTCAGTGTTAGCCTCTTTGCCCTTCCATTTTAGCTCTGAGAAACTATACTATTTGTTTGAAGAAAGTGAAGCTGCTAGCAGTCTACAACTGGAAAGATCTCAGTGGAAACCAGAGGGGTAACATGGTGGGACTGGATTAACTGGGGTGACAGAGAGAAGTTGCTGTTTGAGCACATCCATAGATTTTAAAGGCCATGTAATGGCTTCTGGGAAAACAGCTCAAAGAGGAGGTTTGCAGTTGGTTGATCTGGTCTGTTCAAGAGATCCCGAGAGGCTAATATGGAAGGAGGGCACCTAGATGGCATATTAAGGAGAATTCCCAAGTTTAACTGCTTGTCATACTACTGGCCCCTTCTACCTTCACATGATCATTTGATGAACAATTATAGGCCATCCTTGCTTATATTTAGCCCTCCGCACCCTTTGCAACCCCTGCTACATCTAGTTTACAGATTTTCAGAGGTGAAAATTGAAAAAATCAAAATGATGTTTAATGCATTGAAGGACCTGCATTTCTAGCAAAATGTTTTACTAGTGTCCAATTCAATTTTGAATCCAAAGATTATTGGGTGCAAGGTACTTCCGTTTCCTACCGTGATGTTACGATCTCATAAGCCATGAGTGGATGGGATATGGGAGGCTCATACCAAACCTGACTCTATATCAATTTCCTTCAAAATCCAAGTTCCACTGGCACCTGTCATGTCTAGAAACTTTCTGGACACTAATAACAGCAGATGACTAAACAACTTTTATCTTAACAGAAAGCTAAGACCCTCATCTACCAGGTTATTTTAAAAAAACCTTTGCAGGCCACTAGCAATTACTTCTAGAACACAATGAACTGCAAAAAAAAAAGTCTTTCCAAAGACTAACAATACAGAAGGTTTACTTTATGAACCATAAATGGATATGAAGTGAGCCGTGACTCATGAAACTTCATAGCCTACCACAGATTTTGTTAGTCTTTCAGGTACTACTGGGTTATAGCTCTTTTCTGCTCTTACAGGTCGGCTAAAACAGCTATCCATCTTGATCTACAGAGGTTAATGGTGTGTGTGTGAGAATAAATTTATTCCCATTAATGAAAGCAAGCCCAGTTCAGTACAAGAACAAAACTGCTTTAGTCTGACCCATCATTATGACAATGAACTGCCACTGCTGGAAGCCCCTAGCTGCTACAACAAAAGCCAACCACTGCTAAAGTCTGGTCTGTTTCCCCCAACAAACCAGATGCCATCACTGTGTACAAAGAACCATTTAACTCAAATAAGAGAATTCACTTCACTGAAGCACAACAAGAGGCAGCACAGAAGATGAACACCAGGGATGGCATTTAGCTTTGAAGTGCTCAGATCCTCAGCGCCAGGCACATTTTTTTTTCTGTCAGAGAAGCAGAATAGATCAAGGCTGTACAACTGATGGCATTTCAAGAAGTTATATAAGGAACCAGTTCCTACTGAATATCCGAAAACCTATTCCTATGACTGTTTTGAAAGCCAGACCTCCAGCACAGCAATCCTCTTGCATCTTAGGCAAGCACAGAACATTTCTGCAATCTAGTTCAGGTGTGCCAAGACTTTCTCCATACTGACTCTTCCAGTCATTTCACAATAAGCAGTTCAGTTACTCTTACGCTGAAGTAAAGGCAGTTTAAAGCAAGGTTGAACTGACATCAACTGCTACAATCACACATGGAACCCTAAAACTGATCTGACCGTACAGTGCAACAATTCTTCACAAGGCTAAATACAATGTCTTCAACCGTTCAAAACTGCTGGTGGGGAAGGGACCGTAGGTGCATCCTACCACTCTCGGGAAGAGGCTGTGGCTCAGTGGGAGAGCCTCTGCTTTGCATGAAGAACATCCCAGGTTCAATCCCCACCATCTCCAGTTAAAACGTCAGGCGAGTCGAAGATGCGAAAGACCTTGGCCTGAGACCCTGGAGAGCTGTTGCCAATCTGAGTAGACAATACTGACCTTGATGGACCAAGGGCCTTACTCAGTATAAGGCAGCTTCACATGTGATCATGTACACTTAGTTACTTGGCTTCATGCTTTGAACAGCAATTATAGGATTCAACTTGCAACTATGTGCAACTTGAATTTTTGTTGCCAACTTAAGAGTACTGATTTTTTTTTTTTTTAGCATGGTGTCCGTGTACAGAATACCTAATATCTTAAACCCTACTTTTCACAAAACTGTAGAGTGTTCCCTAGCCATGCTACACTGGCCTTTGTGCCATCCACAGTCTCCCAGCTCTGCTAACAGACGCTTGGCTACAAAATCATGCTGAGGCAGTGACACATCGCAATAAGTGTATGTATGACGGACAACCTGGCCGCTTTTCTTACTAAGAGTGTGGCAAGAAACCTATAAGAAGAACTCCCTTCAGTTGCTAAGGAACTAAAAAACTGTATTGCATTATAAATCATTTAAAGACACTCAAGAGATGCAGATGCAGTAGGCGGATAGGGATGTTCTATCTTGCACCATTCCAAGTAGTCACACACCCTCAGAGGCTTTCTAAGAAGAAGGAGGGGGAAACCCTACGGAGGAGGGAGGGGGGGAATCAGCAAACAGCTGCAGTCAAAGCTCGACTTCTTGCAGCTGCAGGCCTGCTTTTGTTTCAGATCTATCTAAAAGGTTTTCATTCCCAAGTCCTCCTGGCGCTGTACTTTTTAAAGCTGCTCTGGTGCATTATGAAAGAAAGAGGTAAAAAAAGGCCTCAGGAGGAGGAGAAAACAAAGGCTCCGAGGGAGCTATGAAGTGCTCTCTGATTAACACGCACTGACAGATGACCTGTCAAAAACCTTGCTGAAAGACACAATCAACGGTTTGGGCACAGGGACATCACACTCTCTCTCACACGTGTGCGCTGCACTCAGTACACTAAAACCGTTTTCTTCAAATGAATTATGGAGGCGCTCATGGCTATAAAGATTTAGATGTTCTGGATTCTCCCACTTTTGCCACCCACAACCTTTTGGCCCTCTCTCTTCTGCACCACCACCAGTCTTTATATCATTTTTGTCATGCCACTTTCCATTCTGGTTTTATAACAGTTATCATATTCTCTTCCAGATTCAGAGGGGTGGCTCAGGTCAAAGGAAAGAATAATGGATCCAAGGTCATCTAGCAAGGTTTGCAACCAAGCAAGGTTTTCCTTGGTCCAAATCTACCACTGCACCAGACAGATTATCTGTAAATTGTGTTTCTACCACTCCTTTCTTCCATGGTGGCTGCTGCTGTCTTAACACTAAAACTATTGGCTGCAGTCTAAATGTTTTCCCTCTAGTTAATGGGAGACCCCTTTTGAACATCGAAATGACTAGGCCATAAATTATTTGGACATTTATACCCTGCTTTTCTTTCCCACGGGGACACAGTGGCTTACAATACTACCTTCCCCTCCCCCGCAGTGTCCTCACAAGTCTGTGAAGTGGGTTAGACTGAGGGAGAATGCCCGACCCAAGACTCTCCAGCAAGCTTCCATGACAGAAGGGAGATTCTAACATGGGTTTGCCCTCATCCCATTACAACATTCTAACCACTACACCACATCGGTTCTCTCTTTCCTCATGCAGACCAAAGCCATCCTGGCACTGTAAGGAAGAAAACCTGAAGTGATGGAGCAGAAAAATTATAGGACATCACCCATCACCACCAGCTGGTTTTCTTTTTTAGCTGCTTTAATGTTTTAGTGATCCACTGTAGCAAGCTGCTCTGGGCATCCTATTTCAACAGTGTGCTGTGTTAGAGCATTTTTAAAATAAATTCACTCAGGGCAGCACTAATAGATGAGACAGGCCTCCAAGATAGGCCTTCAGTCCCAGACCTATTTTAGCCTCAACAAGGTTGCTGCAGCATCTGAAACCCAGCCATATAATTCTTATTGGGATACATACACGCTTGCATGCTCCCTGAAAAGGTTACCGTATCCAACCCTCGTTCTCATCCCCAGGTCCACTACACACAACCACCCTCTGCCTCCCAAAAGCCACACACCTCACCTGTCTTTCCTTTCCAATAAAAGGCCACTGTCTGAACAGTTTGCACCTCTCTCGCTCCTTCTAGCTGGCTCTACAACTCAAATCCTATTTCATAGTTTACTGTATACCCCATCTTGTGTAACCTGTCTGGAGCCCCAGTGCAAAAGGCAGACTAGAAAGAATGTCAATTAATACATATCCCAACCGCAGTAGGCTTTCCTCAGGTTCTACTGTGCTGCCTCCCTCACATTAGAATTGCCGACCTCCACATCTCTATCACCTGCCCCTTTCCCCTTCAGATCTCTCCCCATCAGAAGGGCATCTCTTTCAGAGCACAGACCACTAGCCATACCCACTCCACATTCATATACATTTGCATACACACATACATAAAATCACACAAAGCATATACATGTGTGCATCCACAGATACTCACATACCTCTACATGTGCATGTTAACATATATATGGGCTATACTACAACACATGCGCGAAGCTGTCTCATACTAATTCAGACCCTGAGTCCATCAACGTCTGCACAGAGCCAGTTTGGTGTAACGTTTAAGTGTGCATAATTTATCTGGGAGAACTGGGTTTGAGTCCCCACTCCTCCACTTGCACGTGCTGGAATGGCCTTGGGTCAACAAAAGCTCTGGCAGAGGTTGTCCTTGAAAGGGCAGCTGCTGTGAGAGCCCTCTCAGCTCCACCTTCCTCACAGGGTGTCTGTTGTGGGGGAGGAAGATAAAGGAGATTGTGAGCTGTTCTCAGACTCTGAAATTCAGAATGGAAGGCGGGGTATAAATCCAATATAATCTTTTTCTCAGACTGGCAGTGGCTATCCAAACTCCCAGGAGGAGGTGTTTCCCATCTCTTACTGCCTGTTCCCTTAGAACTAGAGACTACATTGTGGATTGAACCTGGGAACTTCTGCACGCAAAGCAGAAGCTCTCCCAATGAGCCCCAGATCTATCTATATATGCATAAAAAACCCACAAATACGTACATATACATGTATTGTTAATATATACACATGTGTACATATATATGCACACACGCACATAAATATACACAGACACAAGCAGAAAATATACGTCTGACCCAATATAGACGGTTTTAGTTGTTTCCACCCCCTGTGCCATCCTCAGCAGGGCTGGGCCTCTGCAGCCCCCCACCAGCCCACTCCCCTGCCTCATGTCGGTGCCCCCCAACCCTGCCTGAGTCTCCCCCTCCCCGTCTTCTCAGGGGAGCTCCACACAGCCCCCCTCCCGAAAGAACCACATGGGGCTCCTGAGCTGCAGCTTGGCCACCTTTGGGGTGTCCAGCTTCTCAGGCGGAGGTCTTTCCTATTCCTTTCCGCCTGTTCCTTTTGAACTAGACTGCATTGTGGATCGAACCTGGGACCTTCTGTACGCAAAGCAGAAGCTCCCCCACTGAGCCCCAGCCCCTTCCCACATCTATCTATGCAAAAAAAAACCCCACACACGTACATACACATGTATTGTTAATATACACACACGTGTATGCATACACGCACATAAATATGCACAGACACAACCAGAAAATATATGTCTACCCAATATAGACTGTTTTAGTTGTTCCCACCCCCCCTGCGCCATCCTCAGCAGGGCTGGGCCTCTGCAGCCCCCCACTAGCCCACCCCCCCGCCTCCTGTCAGCGCCCCCAACTCTGCCTGAGCCTCCCCCCCCGTCTACTCAGGGGGGCTCCACACAGCCCTCCCCCTCCCCTGCTTCGTGCCTTTGGCTTCCCCCTTGCCCTCCCCCACCCCACCGGCCCCTCCCGCCCCCTCCCTCACCGTTCTGCGCGGCCGCCGGTGTGGGGAAGAGGCTGCCGGCCGTGGCCAGGAGGACGGAGAGGACGGCGGGGAGCGGCCCGGAGCGCCGCATGGTGGTCTGGAGCCGGCTGAGGGGGAGGAGGGAGAGGGGGGAAGAAGCGGAGGAGGCGGAGGAGGAGTCGTCGCGGGCGCCGAGCGGTCCGCCGTCCTTCTCTCGCCTTCCCCCCCTCCGACTGAGCTCCTACCGCAGAGCCCGAGTCTCGCGAGAAGAGGCGCCTCTTCTCGCGAGAGTTCAGGAAGGCAGAGGAGGGGGCGGTGGTGGGAAGACGCAGGGGAGGAAAGGAGCGAGAGATTGCTCGAAGGAGGAGAAAGGGAGGCGGAGCTCCGCCCACCACTGACGAGGGCGTTGAAACCCCGCCTACGAGAGGGAACGGGGAGAGAGAAGGGGCGCAAGCTCCGCCCAGCGTCTTCTCAATTGCAGAGAAGCTGCCCTCCGCCGAAGGAGCATGAGCTCCGCCTTCTTCTGACAGGCGAGCTGCCGAAACTCCACCCACTTCCTAGAGGTATGAGCGCCGCTAAACTCCGCCCATCGAGAATGGGGGGGGGAAGACGCTCAAGCTCCGCCTACGTCCTGAAGGCGCGATAAAGCTCCGCCCACCTCTCAAAGGGGATAAAAGCGCTGAAAGGCAGAAACCACGCCCACTTTTCCAGGAAAGACGACCCGCTGCCGCCTACGTTAGCTGTTGCCTCTGAAGGAACGGTCGCTGAAACCACGCCTACGTCTGAAGAGGAAGGGCGGAGGTGGGGCTGCTCGCCTCCCCGACCCTCGGCCACGTGACAGCAGAGAGGAACGGTTTTTCCCGCCCTTTGTAGACGGTGTTTTTTCCCCCCTCTTCAGGTGTACTTCGAAGTCTAATTGGAGCCAAGGTTGAGAGTCAAAGGCGTGAGGGGAATTGGCGGATCCCTATCACTCGAAGCAATCTCTTGTTATTCATATTTCATATATTTAACCATATTTTAAACACTCATATGTCAAGCATAATAAATGAACAAGGTTTGACTTCAGTGACACCTTTAACACCACCAAAGTTGTATTCATTTAATTAAATGAGATACTGTAAAGTTTTGCTCACATTCAGTGAGAAAATCCAGCCATATAACTGAAAACAGGAAAGCTGAATAAGACTGAAAGATTGACCTTGGGTTACTGTCCTACTTTTTAAAGGACATGTCTCCTTTTAATTTTTTTGGTATTGGTCCTCTTTTGGTCTCCTTAAACACAAAACTGATGAAAATGTCCAATGTTGTGGTTGGAAGGTTAGGAATGTTCCTGGTTAGTACTAAATATCAGCTTAAATTGGGTATTTAAAATGAATAGTGATCACTGGTTTGAAGGTCAGGAAACAATGTCCTCTTTTTTTGCTTTTTAAAATATGGTAACACATTTTACTTGAATTTCAGTTGTCAGACTCAGCTTCAGGATTCATTGGCATTCTTTGCAATCAGTTAGGGAAAATTGTGGTAACCCCAGTATCTGGTAGTCCCAAATTAATTGTTGAATAAACATTGTGGAGGATTTTTTATTCCAACTGGTAATGGGCAGGGCACTTTTTTGTGAAGTTTGCACAGAATTGTGAGGAATGAGCATGCGCTTCAAAGGCACTTCCGCATCTTCTGGTGCTTTCCTGTACAATAAGAAACATTGCTATTGCCAGATACACGTTAGTACAATTTGCCTATAGAGGGGAAAAAATCCCACTTGGGAAGAATGGAAGTAGCTCTCAAAGAGACGGGGCCAGGGGTGAACCTGCTGGGAAGGACGTAGCTCAGTAAGACATTCAAGCAGGCAGGGGTTACCCCATGGGGCACATGCACGTCATATGGCCTTGTCCTGTTGCACATTGATGTGTACAGTGGGTGCGTTCACACACGCTTTGCAAGTGGATTTTTACTGTGTAAGAATAGCAACATCCACTTGCAAACAGTCACCATGCGAAAGCACCAACTGTCTCACATGGGGCTCATACACCTCTGTTTGCTGTTTTACATACATAATGTGTGAATGTGGCAAACATGTCTGCAAATACCAGCTCCATATGTAGGGCTGCCAAGCCCCCAGTCCGGGTGATGTTATCGTGCTGGGTGACATCATCGCACTGGTGACATCAGGCGAGGTTCCCCCCGCTGGCCCAATGTGGGCCAGCAGGTTGGAAACCTGCCGGGTAGGGGATTCCCCGCCAGACCGGGGGCTTGGAAGCCCTATTGCTTGTGGACCATCTGATGTTTAAGTATTCCTCCAGTTCAAGGGTGTCCCTCTCTATACACAGCCTTCCTGGATCTTAGGTCTGCCTTTGATTTGGTATCTAGAGCTATCTTATGTAGGGTTGCCAAGTCCAATTCAAGAAATATCTGGGGACTTTGGGGGTGGAGCCAGGAGACTTTGGGGGTGGAGCCAGGTGACATTAGGGGTGGAGCCAAGATCAAGGCTGTGACAAGCATAATTGAACTCCAAAGGGAGATCTGGCCATCACATTTAAAGGGACGGCAAATCTTTTCAATTCCTTCCTTCCATAGGAAATAATGAAGGATAGGGACACCTTCTTTTGGGGCTCATAGAATTGGACCCCCTGGTCCAATCTTTTTGAAACTTGGGGGATATTTTGGGGAGAGGCATTAAATGCTACTTTGGTGCCTTTACCCCCCAAAACAGCCCCCCCGGACCCTGGATACTCGCAGATCAATTCTCCATGATTTTCTATGGGAATAAATCTTCATAGGGAATAATAGAGTTCCCAGCAGTCATTTCCCTCCCCTCCCCCCGCTTTCTGATGACCCTGAAGCGGGGGGAGGGTCTCCAAACCGGGGGATCCCCTGCCCCCACCTGTGGATTGGCAACCCTAATCTTATGGAACAAACTAAGATCCACTAACATTAACAGACAGCTACTTTTCCTTATCCAGGTCTTGTACTTAATTATATCACTTCAGCATCTACCTTAAAATGCTTCTTGAATTAGAATTGTCACAATAAAATTTTACTCCCATCATACTTTTAGAATTACTTTCTCCTATGCGGCCACAGAGAATGATGATGATTTCCATCTGTCTGCTTTATATTTTGGTTATTTCCCCAATTTTTTGTGGGGGGAAATATTAGAGAGCTTGTCCAGTCTTAGAGTTCAGCAAAATCCTCATGGGGGTTTGAACAATGGAACCCAGAAGCAAGTATTTTTTTTGGGGGGGGGGGCTTAAGAAAGAAAGAGCACAATAAAATTTAGGAGGTTCCAGAGCTCCACTCCTGTGAGCTCCTGCTCAAAATGAGGCCTGATAGTGATTGTAATGTTCTGTAATGATGAATAATAGAATGTGATTTAATTTGGAATGGTAGATTGTAAGGTGTTTCCCTGCTGCGGGGGCAGAGGAGATATACATTGCACAGCCAGTTATACAACCTCAGAGAAAAGGATGCTGTAAAATCACATCCATGCTTGAGAAGAGAGGAGACCAATGTAGAATAACAACAGGGTCTCAGTGATTACTCTCAGCATTCCACAATTAAGGATAGCTCTGCTCATCTATCTCCAATTTTGATAAATTTATTTCCATCACTGTGTTTCCCCCTTGGAATTAAATCCAAACAAATGGTGACCATATAAACTTAGCTTGCGATTCCAATTTGTTCCTTGCATCCATTAAACACCGTTTATTATGCTTATGTTGATTCGCGGCTCACCCTCTGCCTATATGTATGGCCTGGGAACTTCCATTTCAATATATCTGCAGAAGTGTGCATGCACACAAAAGCTTACACCTTGAATAAAATGTTGTTGGTCTTACAGGTATCGCTGGACTCAAACGTTGTTCTGCTGCTTTTGACCAACACAGCTACCAACCAGAATCTATTTCGAAGCGATTGTTCGTGCCTCAGAGCAACCTCTTCCCTGTTTCCCAAACTCAAGGAGTGGTTTTGAGGATTCTGAAGCACCTTAAAAATCCAAAGATGATTTTTTTTAATTTTAAAAGTAATGATTTTTTTTAATTTTAAAAGTTTCAAGTGGCTTTTCAACAAAATAAACACTTTTTTAAAAAAAAGATCAAATCAGTCTAAAGCTCAGCCAACAGTTAAACTAAAACAGCACTATACCGACGAAGGATCTACAATCAAAACCATGCGAATGGCTGCAGCTTGGCTGCAAACAGCAATTTGATCTAAAAACCAGCCACGAAAATAGCATTTTCAAAGCAGAAACAAATCCAGCAAATAAAGGCAACACCCAGATACCACAACAAAATGAAACCGAACACTTCACAATGCACAAGCAAACAAAAGAGTCTTAAACAGGCTGTGGAAAGACCTTCCATTTGATGCCAGGAGAAGGAATCTGAGAAAGGCATTGCATGTTCTGTCCTCTGCCCATAATGACATTTACAGATAAACTTCTGGGTTTGGCTGTGTTCTTTTTGCCACATCATCCTTCCTTACTGCTTTCATAAAACAGACTTTGGGTCAAACCCCACCCCCCCAAACACTTTCAAGCAGGGCTTCTGTGTCTTTTATCAGTTTAGGATTGGCAAAAAGTCAAAACCCTAACATTTCCCTCATCACTGCATCTCAGTGCTGGGGGATGCTTTATCTGTTGGATATCTGCATGTCATAAAGGCATTACTTAAAATAAATTTTTAAAAAGCTCCCAGGAGAACGAGGCGAGGAGTCAGAGCATTGCAACTACTGAATTCTGCAGTTGCAGTAATTCTGCGACTTTCCCTTTATTTATCTGTAGCTAACCTTTCTAGATGAGACTCAGGTGAGCTACAAAATAAAAAAAAAACCCAGTGCAATCTGAAGAATATACATGTTGTATATGTGATCAGAAGTATGACTAACATGTGGAGTTCTTGCCTGGCTCATTGGAGCCTTTTGGCCTGAGCTTGGAGACTCAGGAACAAAAGGCAGCAGAATCCAAACCCCTGCTGCCCTGCTCCAATCACGAGCCCCCTGCTGGTTTGAATGGTCCAATAGCATGCTAGTGCAGGAACCTTAAGTGTATACATAGTTGTCCCTGTTGTCCCAGTTTTCACTCTTTGAGCGCAGCGCTATACTATGCTGTATCTAATAAAAGAGCTATGATCACTAACCTGCTATATTATAATACAAAACCCACTTTCTCTTATTTTTCTTCCCCATCCACTAAAAGCACAATACTAGACATATAAGCCTTCGCCAGGATGACCAAGGCTAGCCCGATCTCATCAGATCTTGGGTGCCAAGAAGGGTCAGCCCTGGTCAGTACCAGCCTGGTAGTTAGGGGCCATGAGGGGGGTATGGGGGGCCGCAGGGGGAAGGGGCCATTTAAATGCTTCAGGAGGCTGGTGACTGCTCCTGCCACCTGTCCCATGCTATTTGGACCTCACCAATCAGCTGATTGGTGAGCCCTTTAAATGGCATGGGAGGGGCAATGGCTGTTCTGGGTCCCCCCCCCAATTTAAATAAAAACAAAATAAATAAATTGCACAGAAGAGAGGGGCAGCCTGGGGGTGAGGGGCCTTCCGCTACAATTGTACTTAGATGGGAAATCACTGAACACTTCACATTGAAAATAGCATTTTCAAAGCAGAAACAAATCCAGCGAATAAAAGCAACACCCAACTGCATCCACCTAACCGGCACAATGAAATCAGGATCTTACAATGTCATTAGTGCAACACAGAGGGAGACAATGGCAAACCACCTCTGAACGTCTCTTGCCTTAAAAATCGTACAGGTAGGGTTGCCAGCTCTGAGTTGGGAAATACCTGGAGATTTGTGGGTGGAGCCTGGGGAGGGAAGAGACCTCAGCAGGGTGCAATGCCATAGAGTCCCTCCCCCCAGCAGCCATTTTCTCCAGGGGAACAGACCTCGGTCATTAGAATTCTGGGTGATCTCCAGGTGCCACTTGGAGGTTGGCAATCCTAATTGCCACAATCAGCTTTGAGTTGACAGTACTTTCCTCTTAACGTCATTACTGTTTAAAACTTCTAGTGGCTTATTTTAAATTGCTTCTCTCTCCTCCTAAACTCAAGCAAACCTTTATTGCGGGGCTGTAAGCAGCCCCGTGGCACAGCGGTAAAGCTGCAATACTGCAGTCCAAACTCTCTGCTCATAATCTGAGTTTGATCCCGGCGGAAGTTGGGTTCAGGTAGCCGGGTAAAATTAGTACCCAGCTTTCTGGGGGGGAAAGTGTAGATGACTGGGGAAGGCAATGGCAAACCACCCCGTAAAAAAGTCTGCTGTGAAAACATCATGATGCGATGTCACCCCAGAGTCGGAAACAACTGGTGCTTGCCCAGGGGACTACCTTTACCTATAAGTGCTGACCAGACATAGGCACTGAGATTTCATGTGCATGCTGCAGTGGGACAGGTTGTGTGCTGGAATGGTGGGTTTTTACGCAGCTCTCACTGCCACAATGCAGCTTTAAAACAACGAGTCTCTCTCCATCCCCTGATGGCACATCGAGCGGCAGTGGGCTCAGCCAGGCAGAAACGCCAATACATTCCGCTAAACGTTTTTAATTACAACAAAATAAGCGCCATCTAGCCAGGAGCATCCTGCCGCATCCGGGGAAGTGGCTGCTGCCAGCCACTGAGATTTCCAAACAGCAGGCCCATCTGCCATTCGATCAAAAAACTAGCTCTGAATAAAGGCTTTGAATCCATACCTGCTAACTGGCCAACTGCATCCACCTCACCGGCACAATGAAATCAGGATTTTCTAATGTCACTAGTGTGGACAGAATATAAGTGTGGTGCAGCCTAGTCTTGATGTGCATTTGCACAAGTCTTTCCCCCTGAATTCAGAACAACAACAAGAAAACACTTGGGGAACGAGTGGGTTTTGCAGAGGGACAGCACAAGTAGGAAAGTCAAGAATTCATTCCTCCCTCTGCTGATCTTCTGCTTTGAATGGTAGCATGCTTGGTTTCATATTGCAGAGTCAGCATGTTGCAGGGGTTAAAGAGTCCACCAATATTGGGGAGACCCAGGTTCAAATCCCTGCTTTGCCATGAAAACTCACTTTGGAATATTCAAACCATCTCTCAGTCTGATCTACCTTGCAGGGTTGTTTTGAGTAGGAATGCACAGGATAGCAGTTCTGGCTGGCTTGGAACCAGGGGCAGGGCCGGATCTAGGGTGGGGGGCAGAGGGGGTGCTCGCCCCGGTTGCTGGCGGAGGGGAGGGGGCGCCAAATTGGTTATGGAGTCCATTGTATTCTATGGGACCATACTGTCACGGCTGGGGCAGGGTCAGGCAAAGTCCAGAGGCAGTCCAAGGTCTGTAGCCAGTAAGCAGGAGGGTCCGAGGCGCCAAATCCGAGTCACTGTAGAAGTATCGCAGGTCTGAGGTCCAGAAGCCGAGGTCAGGGAGTCCAGAAGTCCAAAGCCAAAGTCAGGGAGTCAGGAACCAAAGTCAAGCCGGAGTGGATGCTAGAATGTCAGGGAGATGACTAGTTGCTTCCACAAAGCTTCCTCCCAAAGCCCACAGCTATATAGCCCTCTGCTGGCTGTTGCCCGTTTGGGCTAATTGCTGGCTCAGGGAGGCAGCCAGGATCCTGTTACCACTCAAGCATCCTTGCTCTTAGAAGGGCCAGAATCCTCTCAGAACTCAGGGCTCAGGGAGCGTCTTGCTTGTGAGCGTGCCGCCCTCCTCCGATCCCTGAGGTCCTGCCGGAGGCGGTCACGCACACGAGCCACCCGAGAGGGCGAGGCAGGGGGGCTGGGATCTTCTCCAGCAGGAGGCAGGGGCACTGGTGCAGGTGGCAGGGGCACAGTTTCCTCATCAGACTCAACTTCCTCTGAAGGGTCCCCAGCACCCATGACACTATCCCCCCCCCCAGGGCCCCCCTCCGTCGAGGGACCTGGAAGGTCGGGGTGGTCGTTGTGGAACTGGTGCACCAAGTCCGGGGCATGAAGATTGTCCTCGGGCTCCCAAGACCGGTCTTCTGGGCCGTATCCCTCCCAGTCCACCAGGTACTGGAGGCCTCCACGATGGTACCGGGAGTCCAGGATCTGGCGCACCTCATATTCTTCCTCGTCATCCACCAACACTGGTGGTGGCGGCGGTGGGGAAGGAGTCCGAGCTGGGTCAGGGGGTGCAGCCGGAACAAGGAGGGAGCGATGAAACACGGGGTGAATGCGGAGGTGGGGTGGCAACTGGAGCCTGAAGGCGACGGGGTTTATTTGTTCAACGACGGGGTAGGGTCCAATGAACCGTGCATCCAGCTTGTGAGACCGACCAGGCCGGCGCAGGTAGCGAGTTGAGAGCCACACCTGATCCCCCGGCTGCACTGGAGGGCCTTCTTGCCTCTTTCGGTCCGCAGCCCGTTTATATGCCTCCTTGGCTTGCTGTAGCTGCTCTCGGAGCAAGTCTTGGCTGGCACGGAGTTCTTGCAGGTAGGCATCGACGGCGGGGACATTCGTGGGTGGTAGGATCGCTGGGAAGAACCGAGGGTGGTACCCGTAGGTTGCAGCAAACGGGGTCATTTGGGTGGATGAATGGACCGCGTTGTTGTATGCAAACTCCGCTAGGGGCAATAGAGTGGTCCAGTCATCCTGCTGGTAACAGGTGTAACAGCGGAGATATTGCTCTAGCGTGGCATTGGTGCGCTCTGTCTGGCCATCTGTCTGTGGGTGGTAGGCCGAGGACAGGTGTACTCGAGTACCCAGGCTGGAATGGAGGGCTTGCCAGAACCGAGAGGAGAACTGAGGGCCCCGATCGGAGATCAGATGGGCTGGGAGTCCATGCAGACGAAAGATGTGTTGCAGGTAAAGCTGGGCCGTCTCCTGAGCTGTGGGGAGTTTCGGGCACGGAACAAAGTGGGCCATCTTGGTAAATAGGTCGACGACCACCCAGATACAAGTCTGACCCTTGGAGCGTGGAAGTTCCGTGATGAAGTCCATCGAGATGGTATCCCAGGGTCCTGAAGATGTGGGCAAGGGCTGCAGCAACCCTGAGGGTTTGGCTGGGATGTCTTTGGCCCGTCGGCAGACGTCACAGGAGCTGACATAGCGGGCAACATCAGCGCGAACTCGTGGCCACCAGAATTCCCTTGTCAGCAAGTGGGTGGTCTTATGCTGTCCAAAGTGCCCGGCGGGTAACGAGTCGTGGGTCAGGCGTAGCACTTCTGCCCGCAAGGGCCCGGGCGGCACATAGAGGCGTTCGCGGTGTAGCAAGAGTCCGCCTCGAGTCGCGAACTCCCCTGTTGGGTCATCTTGGAGAGCCTGGAGGTGTTGCTGGACCCAGGGATCATTGGCCTGGCTAGCCCGAATGTCCTCCACGAGTGCTGGTGAAGTGGAGGTGGCTGCAAATACTGAGGGCGGCAGGATTGGAGCAGCGGGCGCGGTCTCAGTTGAGGCCGGGGCGTATTCCGGTTTCCGGGAGAGCGCGTCTGCTTTCCGGTTCTGGGTATGGGGGATGTAGGAGATCCGGAAGTCGAAGCGAGAGAAGAATAGGGACCACCGGATCTGGCGCTGGTTGAGACGGCGGGTGGTCTGGAGGTGTTCCAAGTTCCGGTGATCGGTGAGCACTTGAACAGGGTGGCGAGCCCCTTCGAGGTAATGTCGCCAAACCTCAAACGCCGCCTTGATCGCGAGCAACTCCCTCTCCCAGATGGTATAGTTCCTCTCTGCAGCAGTGAGCTGCCGCGAGTAATAGGCGCAGGGCTGTAGTGGCTGGGACGGCTCCTCGCGCTGGGACAGCACTGCTCCCAGGGCCACGTTGGAGGCATCAGCTTCCACCGTAAAGGGAAGCTGGGGGTCGGGGTATCTCAGGAGTGGCCCGGTGGCAAAGCGAGTCTTCAGGGTGGAGAAGGCGTTATCGGCCTCTGGGGACCAGTGGAAGGGTTCTTTGGGGCGGAGTAGTTGAGTCAGGGGTGTGGTCAGGGATGCGTAGGCCGGGATGAATTGCCGATAGTAGTTGGCAAAACCGAGGAACCGCTGCAGGTCTTTGCGATTCTGAGGAGCCTGCCAGGTCAGGACCGCTTCTACTTTTTTCGGGTCCATGAGGATCCCCTGCGGTGACACGATGTGCCCAAGGAACTCGACGAAGCGCAGGTCGAAGTCGCACTTCTCCAGCTTGGCGTAGAGACCATGGGCTCGTAGGCGCTGCAGGACCTGGCGGACGTGCTCGGCGTGCTGGGCAGGATTGCGGGAGTAAATTAGGATGTCATCCAGGTATATGATCGCGAAGCGGTCGAGCAGGTCCCGGAATATGTCATTCATGAACCTCTGGAAGACAGCGGGGGCATTGGTCAGTCCGAAGGGCATTACCAGGTGCTCGTACTGCCCGTATCGGGTCCCAAACGCGGTCTTCCATTCGTCTCCGGGCCGTATGCGCACCAAATTGTACGCTCCACGGAGGTCCAGCTTGGTGTAGATTTGGGCCCCCTTTAGGCGATCCAAGAGTTCAGGGATCAGTGGTAGAGGGTACCGGTCGCGGATGGTGATCTTGTTCAGGGCCCGGTAGTCATTGCACAGCCGGAGCTCCCCACTTTTCTTCTTCACGAAGAGCACTGGAGCAGATAGGGGAGAGGTTGAGGGTCGGATGAATCCGCGTTTCAGGTTCTTGTCCAGGAAGTCTCGCAGAGCTGCCAACTCCGGCTCCGACATTGGGTACAGACGCCCCACCGGGAGTGGTGCCCCAGGTACCAAATCAATGGCACAGTCGTAGGGCCGGTGAGGGGGAAGCTGATCAGCTCCTGTCTCTTCGAAGACATCAGCAAAGTCCACATACTTCTGAGGGAGCTGAGGACCACCACTCGGGATGCCAGCTGCTAGAGTGGTGGGAGGAGTCAGATGGGGGCATGGGTCTCGGAAGCGTAGTTCCTGCTGGGCCCAGTCCACGATGGGGTTGTGCAGCTTCAGCCAGGAAAGGCCTAGAATCAGCGGGAAGCGAGGCATGCGGGCGACATCAAACCGCAGCTGTTCTTGGAGCTGCTGGACGTGGAAGGTGATGGGACAGGTCTCCTGGGTGACGGGGCCAGAACGGAGGAGGCGCCCGTCAATAGCCTCCACCAGCGACGGAATCCCTTTTGTCTGCACAGGGATCTGGTGCTGCTTCACAAAGGCGGCATCTATAAAACAGTGGGCCGCTCCCGAGTCCAGCATGGCATACACGAACAGCCAGCGTTCGTCAGGCAGACGGAGTTTGACTGGTAGCAGGAATGGCCCTGGGGTATCAGCCCGCTGTTCGGAGGACCCAGCTAGTCGCCCCAGGCTGGGGGGTCCACTTACGCCTGGGGCTGCCCTTTTGGCGGCGGTGGCAGCGAAGGTCCAGGTATCCGATGCTTAGCAGGGCAGCCAGAGGCATAGTGGCCTGCCGTGCCGCAGTAGAGGCACAGATTCTGCGTGCGGCGTCTGGTCTTTTCCTCTGGGGTCAGGCGGGGTCGAGCAGCTCCAAGCTGCATAGGCTCATCCTTGGTGCTGGTACTAGCTGGGGACGGGCGAGGAGCCAGGTACCACGGCGCAGGGAGCTGGCGCCCTCTGGTCTTGGCTTGGCGGCGACTTTCCAGGCGGCCATCGATGCGGAGGCAGAGGGTGATAAGTTCTTGGAGCGTGGGTGGCTGCTCCACCCTGGCCAGTTCATCCAGGACCTCCTCTGCCAACCCCTCAGTAAACTGGTCCATCTGGGCAGCCTCATTCCACGCCAAGTCCTGGGTCAGGAGCTTGAATTCAGTGGCATATTGAGCCACCGAGGAGTTGCCTTGTTTCAGTGCCCTGATCTTCCGGTTGGCTGTGGCTGCTTGGACTGGGTTTGAGAAAGCAGCAGACAGGTGGGCCTCAAACCCCTGGTAATCAGTCAGTAGGGGAGAGGACGCGACCAGTAAGGGTGTGGCCCATTTGGCCGCCTGCCCCTTTAACAGACTGATGACGAAACACACCTTGGTTTTGTCATTGAGGAAGTCCCGTGCTCTCAGTTCAAAGTACAGCCGACACTGTGCTAGGAAGGCAGGAAATTCTTCCACAGCACCCCCAAATCTGTCAGGTGGGGGAACTGGGCACTTGGCTGGAGCACTGGCCGCAGGTTGTTGCTGCAAGTGCACTACTGCCTGTGTTAGCTGCTGTACCTGGGCTTGGAGCGCAGCCAGTAGTTCTGTGGTTTCACTTGCTTCAGCATCCATCCTGTGGAGTGGGTGTTTGTCGGTGGAAGCAATCTGTCACGGCTGGGGCAGGGTCAGGCAAAGTCCAGAGGCAGTCCGAGGTCTGTAGCCAGTAAGCAGGAGGGTCCGAGGCGCCAAATCCGAGTCACTGTAGAAGTATCGCAGGTCTGAGGTCCAGAAGCCGAGGTCAGGGAGTCCAGAAGTCCAAAGCCAAAGTCAGGGAGTCAGGAACCAAAGTCAAGCCGGAGTGGATGCTAGAATGTCAGGGAGATGACTAGTTGCTTCCACAAAGCTTCCTCCCAAAGCCCACAGCTATATAGCCCTCTGCTGGCTGTTGCCCGTTTGGGCTAATTGCTGGCTCAGGGAGGCAGCCAGGATCCTGTTACCACTCAAGCATCCTTGCTCTTAGAAGGGCCAGAATCCTCTCAGAACTCAGGGCTCAGGGAGCGTCTTGCTTGTGAGCGTGCCGCCCTCCTCCGATCCCTGAGGTCCTGCCGGAGGCGGTCACGCACACGAGCCACCCGAGAGGGCGAGGCAGGGGGGCTGGGATCTTCTCCAGCAGGAGGCAGGGGCACTGGTGCAGGTGGCAGGGGCACAGTTTCCTCATCAGACTCAACTTCCTCTGAAGGGTCCCCAGCACCCATGACACATACGATAGAATGGCCCATAAGGGGGCATCATTTTTTAATTTTGCCCCCTTTCAGAAAACACGTAGATTCGGTCCTGACCAGGGGGTGTGGCCTAACATGCAAATGAGTTCCTGCTGGGCTTTTTCTACAACCTCACCCCTTTTTTTAGCATAAAATCTTGAGCATAAAATGAAGATGGGAGAACCATGTTATCTGTCCTGAACTCCTTGGAGGAAGAGTGTCTCTGTGTACACACACTGTTCTATGTATACCCCACACTCTCCTCCCCCCATGGGGACTTGGAGCAGCTTCTATAATTTTCCTCTCTTCCATTTTATCATTGAAAGAGAATATGGCTTATGCTGGGTCTCAGCATTAGAGAGCCACTGTGGCATAGGGACCAAGGACCTGATATGTCTGGGTTCAGGTCCCCAGTTTTCCATGGAAGGCCACTGGGTGACATTGGGTTGGTTACTTTCTCAGCCTAACCTACCTCACAGGACTGGTATTATGAGGATAAGACCGAAAAGGTAAGGAGAATGTTATAAGCCGCTTTTGGAGAAGAAAAGTGGAGGTATAACCATCTAAATGTAAGGAGCCCCGAGGTGCGGAGTACTAAAGCTGCAGTACCGCAGTCCAAGCTCTCTGCTCATGACCTGAGTTCGATCCCAGCAAAAGCTGGGTACAGGTAGCCGGCTCCAGGTTGACTCAGCCTTCCATCCTTCCAAGGTCAGTCAAATGAGTCCCCAGCTTGCTGGGGGGGAAATGTAGATGACTGGGGAAGGCAATGGCAAACCACCCCGTAAAAAGTCTGCTGTGAAAACGTCATGATGCGATGTCACCCCAGAGCTGGAAACGACTGGTGCTTGCACAGGGGACTACTTTTACCTTTTTAATCATCTAAATAAATACACGAATGAGATGCAGGCTAAATTTTTGTTCCTCCTCTATTACAGGTATTGAAGCCAGGGTGTGGCCTGAGGCTTTTCTCCCAAGGTACGATGATTGCCATTGGAATGAGATGTCAGCTGAGCTCTTGGCTCCATGGCTTCTCATCCTGTAGCCCGAAGTGAAATGGGACAGTGGATCCAGGACTATCCCAAAAGCTAGATTTGTATTATATACAGGGCTTTTTGTGTAGCAGGAACTCCTTTGCATATTAGACCACACACACATGATGTAGCCAATCCTCCAAGAGCTTACAGGGCCTACTGTAGGCTCCAGCAGGATTGGCTACATCAGGGGTGTGTGGCCTAATAGGCCAAGGCGTCCTTGCTACAAAAAAAGACCCTGATTGTATAATTTCCTCTCCCAAAATTATTTTTCCTTTGTTTCTTCGTAAGCTACCTCGAGTCCCCTTTAGGGAGAGAGATAGTATAGGAATGAATAAAGAGCATGGGGAAGATGTTTAAAAGAATCCCACCCCCAGAAGACGCTGACTTGGCATTGCCATTTCCCTTAAATTCTGGGTGGGCAAGAAATGCTAGTGAATCGGCATCCTGTGGTTTATCTACGAAGCAGTTTCCACGTCTTTGTTGTGTCTCCAAGCGGTCTTTCCAGCCCTCCCCCTGCTCTCTGCCCAGAAATCAGTCAGCAGTCAATGACTCAGACTTCAGCTGCTACACATGAAGCACATTTCCCTCTCCTTCCACTCATGGACTGAACTTAGACCATTTCAGTCACAATTGAAAAAGGACATAGCAGCTCCTATAAGTATCTGACATTAGGGAGCGGCTTGGTGCCTAGAGAAATTGCCCCGTGGCATGATATTGCTCACTCATTAATGTGATGTTGAAGGCCTTGTGATGTCCAATTGGACAACGCTAGCCCAACCCGTGGAGACCAGTCCTCTTGAAAAACATTATGTTGAACCCTGCTGAGAAATTTCCTTTGAGCTCAGCAATCTTTTACCCAAAAATTAACATCTGGATTTATTTGGGAAGCCTGTGAACTTTGCAATGCAACAGCTCTCCCATTTTCACACACCAGCAATTGTCATGTAAAGGAGATTCCATCCAACTGCGATGGCTAACAGCTTGCTGGGGGGGGGTGGGGAGTGTAGAGGACTGGGAAAGGCAATGGCAAACCACCCCGTCAAAAGTTTGCCATGAAAATGTTGTGATGCGACATCACCCCAGAGTCAGAAATGATTGGTGCTTGCAGTACCTTTACCTTTTAATAGCTTTTTCAGGTGACCATCCTGGTGGCCAGAAGTGGAAAAGTCAAATAATAATAATAATAATAATAATAATAATAATAATAATAATAATAATAATAATAATAATAAATTATTTATACCCCGCTAGGGTTGCCAAGTCCAATTTAAGAACTATCTGGGGACTTTGGGGGTGGAGCCAGGAGACTTTGGGGGTGGAGCCAAGATCAAGGCTGTGACAAGCATAATTGAACTCCAAAGGGAGTTCTGGCCATTACATCTAAAGGGACCGCACACCTTTTCAATGCCTTCCTTCCATAGGAAATAATCGATAGGGGTACCTTCTTTTGGGGCTCACAGAATTGGACCCCCTGGTCCAATCGTTTTGAAACTTGGGGGATATTTTGGGGAGAGGCACTAGATGCTGAACTGAAAATTTGGTGCCTCTACCTCAAAAAACAGCCCCCCTAGAGCCCCAGATACCCGTGGCTGAATTCTCTATTATTTTCTATGGGAACAAATCTCTATAGGGAATAATAGTGTGTCCAGCAAACATTTCCCTCTCCTCCCCCCGCTTTCTGATGACCCTGAAGCGGGGGGGAGGGTCTCCAAACCAGGGGATCCCCTGCCCCCACCTGGGGATTGGCAACCCTATACCCCGCCCTCCCCGCCAAGTCTTACAAGACATGGTACATGCCATGATATAACAATAAAACCAGAATAATAACAATTAAAATACAATTCATAAATTTAAATTAATTTAAGTTAAATAAATAATCTAAAACCAGTGTAACTTAGTGGTGCTACAATCTCAGTACATATATAAAGATGGCTTGATATTATTGCCAAGGTTCCACCGTAAAAGGCAAGTTGGAAGAGGGCGGTTTTGCAAGCCCTACGGAACTGATTAAATTTAAACCTTTCCCGCTAATTAGGCTTTCACATAATCTTCTACTTGGCCCCTTTTAATGGGAGACGCTGGGGACTAGAACCTCGGACTTCTGCATGCCAAGCTGCTGCTGTGCCACTGAGCCACAACCCACTGGAAAGTGAACCTTCTACAGGTATAGGTGTGGCAGCAGCATCGACCAAGAGATCTTACAGTTTCCTCAGTTTCTGTAGGTGTTAAATTGGAGGGGGGGGGGGGGAAAGAAATAATAGATTTCAGAAAGGAGTCCTGTTATCCCATTAACAGATTTCTAGCAACATGATGCTCTGACCAGGATAGTCTGAACTAGCCTGATCCAGGGCCGGCGCTAGGCTTCCTGGTGCCCCAGGCAAATCACCCACGAACGCCCTCCCATTATTCAAAAATATAGGGAAAACGAAGAATGCCAAACTTGAAACTTTTCACATTTTAAATTTACTGATTTTTAATTTTTTTAAAAATGTGATAAGTTATTTAAAAACTTGTAAGAAGAAGTGCTTGCCAGCCGTCCCAGGAAGGAGGGTGGCGGGATAGGATGAGGTGGGAGGCCAAGATGAGCATCGGGGAGAGGGGGGTGGCTTGGCTTTGTTGAGGGTAGCTTGGTGGTGGGAGAGGACAAGGTGACAGTGGTCAGGAGCCAGAGACATGCATCGGGGAGGGGACACCCAGTGGTGCTACCTAGACCAGGTGACGCCCTAGGTGACTGCCTACTTTGCCTACTCCCACGCACTGGCCCTGGTCTGAACTCATCTAGATCTTGGAAACTATTGGGTCAGTCCTAGTCATTATTTGGATCAGACCAGAAGAATCCAGGCAGGCAAAAGAAAACTACCTCTGCAGGCCTCTTGGCTTGAAAACCGGAAATCGGCTGCAACTTGATCGGCTCGGGAAAGACCATAATCCCTTAAGTATCCTCTTCATTATGTATTTTATGAAGTGGTCTTTAGCCCATGAAACCTTCTGTCCCACTCCCAACCATAAAGGGGGCCTACAAAAAAAATACTCCTTGGCATTTTTTGTTCCAAGGGACTTTGCCCGCCTGACCTGTGTGTGTAATGCGCCGGTAAGTCGCAGCCAATTTACGGCGACCCAGCAAGGGGCTTTCAAAACAAGTGAGAAGCAGAGGCGGTTTGCCATTCCGTCTGCAGTGACCAAACCGCCTTGCTCTATCTTGAACCACCCAGTAGGTGTCGATAGAGAACCTGTTTTGAGGCTTTGCGGTTGCAAGGGGAGTCAAGCGGCCATCCGGCCAATGAGAGCCCCGGCAGGGAGGAATCCTCGTGAGGTCACTCCAGCGGCGATTGACTCCCATATAGGAAGAAAAGTAGGAAGCCGACACAGTCGCTTTGTCTGCAAAGGGGATTTCCAGGTTATTTTTGACGCCACATTTCTCCTTCCAACTGAATGTATAGCCTGGTATATTTGTCATGGTAGGGCGGCAGCGCTTTTCTCGCCCTGTTTCTCTCTTAAAATAGGGACATAAGTTTTTTTTTTGGGGGGGGGGGAGGATTAAAAAAAACGTGCCGCAGATTCAGACGCCGGTCTACGACAACTCGGCAGTGTAGTCCAGCGCTATCCAAGTTACCATAGGCCCCGCTCTCCTATTGCAAGCTGGGGAGAGGGTGGTTTAAGGCAGCCCTGCAGTGTAGTCCAGCCCCGTTCGAGTCATCGTAGGCCATTCTGATATTCAGGCTGGAGAGAGTGTGGTTTACAACAACCCTGCAGTGTTGGCCCGGGGCTATTCGCCCTGCCTTGCAGGCTGCTGACACTCCTGCCGTTGCAACACTCCTGCCGTGTAGTCCACAACTATTCACCCCATGGTGCGGGTTTGGTAAAGAGGCAAAGCAAGCAAGGGAAACGTAGCCGTAAGATCGCCCACCGCTATTTCTCTCCCAGCCTGCAAGGCAGGCAAGAAGGAAATCTGAAGTTGTGATGCACAACATCCCTGCCATGCGGTCCAGTTAGATGCGCAGGCCAGGATGGGTTATCTTCGGGTTTCAGGGGCGGGCTAAAACGGGCAGTCGCTTTGCCTGAGCTCCTATAACAAAAGGCACCAGCAGGATCTTTATTTGGGAGGGAGTGAAGAGTGTTGGAGTGGTGTCTGGGGGACTCAGATGCGAATGGCCCCCTAGAGCCACGGCAGCTCGCTGGGTGAGTTTGGGACAGTCGCATGCAGCCTAACCCACCTCATCGGGTTGTAGGTAAGGTTGCTAGGTCTTGTTGGAAAATACCTGGAGACTTTTGGAGGTGGATCTGGGAGAGGGCGGGGTTTGGGGAGGGGAGGGGCTCAGTATGGGACAATGCCACAGAGTCCATCCTTCAAAACAGCCATTTTCTCCAGGGGAGCCGATCTCTGCCAGCTGGAGATCAGTTGTAAAAGCAGGAGATCTCCAGGCCCCACCCGGAGGCTGGCAACCCTAGTTGTGAGGCTCAAACGGAGGAGAGGAGAATGATGTAAGATGCTTCTGATCCTCATTGCGGGCAGGGTACAGATTAGGGTTGCCAGGTCCAATTCAAGAAATATCTGGGGACTTTGGGGGTGGAGCCAGGAGCAAGGTTGCGACAAGCATAATTGACTGGCCATCACATTTAAAGGGACCACTGCAAACCTTTTAAATGCCTTCCCTCCATTGGAAATAATGAAGGATAGGGGCGCCTTCTTTTGGGGTGCATAGAATTGGACCCCTTGGTCCAATCTTTTTTAAACTTGCGGGGGTATTTTGAGGAGAGGCACCAGATGCAATGCTGAAAGTCTGGTGCCTCTACCTCAAAAAAACATCCCCTCTGGAGTCCCAGATACCCATTATACCCAATAGGAATCGATCCCCATAGGGAATAATGGAGTGCCCCGCAGACATTCTCCCCCGCCCCCTTTCTAATGACCCTGAAGCGGGGGGAGAGCCTCCAACCCGGGGGATCCCCTGCCCCCACCTGGGGATTGGCAACCCTAGTACAGATGCATTGAATAATAAAAATTTTGCCCGGCTTTTGTACACCCCCCCCCCCCCCTTTTAACAGGCAGCAAAGAAGCGAGGCCGCAGAAGGAGGGATCCGTATCTCCTTTCCGGCTCTGTTTGCACGTGGCCCTTTGTTTCCCTTTCTGTGGGCTTCCCGCTCCAGCTGCAAGATCCCAGGATCTGCCACAACGGGCTTCGGGATCCCGCAGCCGCGGCCACTTTGCTATGCCGCTGCGGCCCCTCTCCGGAGAGAAAGTGGGAACTCCTCGGCTCGCTCCGGCCAACCGGAAGGCCGGGGGCCGGCGTGGCCTTTGCAAACTCTCACCCCCCACTCCAGTCACTTCCTCTCCTACGCTGCCTTCGGGCTCAGCGGGGGCTGGTCCGGGAGGGGTGGCCAGACGCGGCTCGGCGCCGGGAGGGCAGGGGGAAAGCGGCGAAGAGCCACGCCCCGGGGCTGCAGGCGGTGCTCCCCGGACGCAAAACTTCTCAGTCCCGGGTGCAGAAGGGGGGCTCGTTGGTGCCGCTTCCTTGGGCAGGGTAAGCGCTTCCTTTGGCGTGTGTCTGAATGGGTAGAAAGGGGCTAGCCGGGCAAGGGAAATTGTTCGGAACTTTGGGTGGGGGCATTTGGAGGTCGCAGTTTTCTCTCTCCGTCCAGATTCCGCATTTGGGGGTTGCAATTTTCTCCCTCGCCGCTAGATTTTGCATTTGGAGGTTGCAATTTTCTTCCTCCGCCGCTAGATTTTGCATTTGGGGGTTGCAGTTCCCCCCCGCCCCAGATTTCGATTTGGAGGTAGCAGTTTTCCTCCGCCGCTGATAGATTTTGCATTTGGGGGTTGCAGTCCCCGCCCCCGATTTCAGTGGCTCTGCCTTGTAGGTAAACAACCCAAAAAGCCGGGCTGAACTGGTTTATGCCCAAGCATTCTGTTAGCCCCTTTTCCTTGGAGACGCTGGGACTAGGGACCTCTCTGCATGCGAAACACTTGAGTGGGGTGCAAATGCCATAGAGTCTACCCTCCCAAGCTATACTTGATTACAGGGCTTTTTTGGTAGCAGGAACTCCTTTGCACATTAGGCCACACCTCTCTGATGTAGCCAATCCTCCAAGAGCTTACTGGGCTCTTCTTACCGTGTAGCCAGGCCAATTGATCTCTGTGGTCTGGGGATGAGGTACTGCATGGTCTAGAGGCGACTTTTGCTTGTTCCATATGCATTCTCCGTGTTATAGGTCACTCATCAAATGTGGGTTTCTGTTCCTTCTCCCCCAGTCCCCCTCCCTTAAATCCTACAGAAGACCTTGTTCCTGAAAGAGCCTGCCAGCTTTTTTAAAAAGTTGGCTGACTGGTTGCTGTGTTAAATTACTTCGCCCACCTCTGAGTCCCTACTAGAGTTTCCCTGGCCACCATAAGCGAATGGGGGTGGTGGGTTGCCGGATCTGGGTTGGGGAACTCCTGGAGATTTGGGGATTAGGGTGGCCAGGTCCTCCCTGGCCAGTGGTAGGGAACAAGGGTAGGGTTGCCGGATCTAGGCTGGGAACTGGTCTTTGTAGTTTGGAAATCAGCTGTTGGTTCGGGGAGATTCTCAGGTCCCACCTGGAGGCTGGCATCCTTCGCTCCCACTCAGTTCTGCATTCTCTCTTTCAGTTGTTTAGGAACTTTTTGATGGAAGGGTGAAGTCCAGATCAGATGTTCTGGCCTTCTTAGAAGGGGACGTGTCCGCTGGCTGTTGTTTCCCTTTCTCAATCCAACAGCTCTTTGCTCCGCACGTGTTCCTTGGCGTTTGGCTCAGAGGTGCTGTACTGAATTAACAGAAAACAGTTCTCCCCAATATACAGGAAGGGGACATTGGGGACCAAGCTACGCCTGAGCTTCAGTAGGGAAGAAACAACTTGACATTTGCATGCATTTCCCGCTGTGTATCCTTCTAGAAGTGTGGTGGGAAATAAGTGTGCATTGGAAGAGTGCTTTGGGCAGCCTGATCTCTGTTTCTCCAGCTGCTTTTTAGATCTGAATGACACATGGAGCACTCCAGTTAATCTGCAGCATCAGTTTGGTCCTCAGTGTCTCTGCCATGATGTCATCGCATTCGTAAACTGACCAGCTAAAATGGACCAGAGCTGTGTGTGCATTTTGGTTTAATCAAGTTGGCTGGCTGCCTTCCCTCCTGAGATCAGGTCTGCTTCCTCCATCGCTGTATTGGATGGAGAATCAGGGCTTTTTCTGTAGCAGGGACTCCTCTGCATATTTGGCACACACCCCTGATGTAACCAGTCCTCTAAGAGCTTACGGTAGGCTCTGTAAGAAGAGCCCTGTAAGCTCTTGGAGGATTGGCTACATCAGAGAGGTGTGGCCTAATATGCAAAGGAGTTCCTGCTACAAAAAAAGCCCTCTAATCAAGTATGGCTTCTGACAACTCTCCTGTGTGGTGAAGAAGTAATTTCTGTAGCCTAAATTCCAGAGTTAGCCACGTTTGTATTCGACTAGCCCAGTTGACTAGATATCTTTTGAGAATTCCTCCAATGTCAGTGCCGGATTAAACCCTGTGGAGGCCTCTAGGCAGTCGAAACCTTGGGGGCCCCCTTGCAAATGATCTTGGTGTCTGCTCACCTGCCCCACTGCCCATGGCCCCTGCTGCAGCTTGCAGGCACCTTCTTAAAAGCCCCTTTTACTAAGCTGCAGGGGAGAGGCAGAGAGAGGCAAACTTGGCAGTGACGCCAGCAGCGGCCACACCAGGCAAGCCGGGCGAAGAGTGGCTCAGTTGCTGGCCACATGTGCAGACTGGGAGGGCTGCAAGCAGGGGGGAAACCAGGAGGGGGGAGGGGAAGCAAGCCCAGGGCTCCTAAAGGCATGGGGGCCCATAGGCCAGTGCCTAGTTGGCCTAACTGTTAATCTGGTTCCATCCAATGTCCTGTGTTACTACTGATTTCTTCAGATGCCTTCCTTGAAAAATGTGGCTTAGATGTGGGACTAGTGTCTGTCAAACATCTGCCTGTCAAACATCTGTCTGTGGCAAAGCCCCCAATGTAATTGTCTTGTTCAGCTTCTTGCAATCTCTGTATTCTTTATTAACTGAGGCATCCCTTTGTTTAAAAAAAAATTATATAGGTCCATCCCAGACTTGCCCTCATTCTTGTTCTTGCAGCTTAACTGAGACAGGACAGATGATAAAGAATTACAGCTTTGTAAAATGAGAGGCTGACTTGTGGAACTCACTGCCACAAGATGTGGAGATGGCCATTGGTTTGCATGTAAAAGGGCTAGATCTGTGGCGGGAGGGATATGTAATAATTCAATTACATGTACAGCTATTGGGTGAATTAATCTAGAAGACTAATAGAACATCAGATACTTTTTCACAACCAGGTGTTTATAGAAACATTTAGAAGTAATTAAAACACATAGGTGTGAATACTGTATAAATACAAGTCTGATGTACACGTTTGCATCAAACAAACATTAAGAAGTAAAAACAGCCTTCTTAAAAGAACCAAAATTGTATAGGGGGTAGACTTAAGGCAACATTTGGAGTAGATTGTTTAAGCCTTGGTGGTAGATAGTGCCATCAAGTCACAGCTGACCAAAGGAGACCCTGTGGGGTTTTCAAGGCAAGAGATAATCAGAAGTGGTTTGCCGTTGCCTGCCTCTGTGTCACGACTCTGGTATTTCTTGGAGGTCTCCCATCTAAATATTAGCCAGGACCGACCAAGCTTAGCTTTTGAGGTAGAACGAAGTTCTGCCTTTAAGACCAACAAAGCTGAATTCTGGATATAAGCTTTTGTGAGCATGCACGCTCCTTCAGATACGCATGAAAGCTTATGCCCAGAATTCAACTCCGTTGGTCTTAAAGGTGCCGCCGGACTCCAACTTTGTTCTGCTGCTTCAGACTAACATGGCTGCCCACCCGAATCTAGCTTCTGAGATGTCATGAGATCGCACTAGCCTGGGCTTTCAAGGTCAGGGCTTCTTAAAGACTTGGATGCCATAAGAACTCTTGAGACGTATTATATGGGCACTAAAACAATATTGAAAAGTTTCTAAATGCTGCCCTAGACTTCAATCGCCTTTTAGAGGCAGATGTGTTTTAGGGGAAGGATGGTTTTAGAAGAGGGACGGTGGCTCAGTGGTGGAGCAAGAAGGTCCCAGGTTCAATCCCCGGCATCTCTAACTAAAAAGGGTCCAGGCAAGTAGGCGTGAAACTCCTCAGTTTGAGACCCTAGAGAGCCGCTGCCAGTCTGAGTAGGCAATACTGACTTTGATGGACCAAGGGTCTCAGCATAAGGCAGCTTCATAGGTTCATATGCATTCACACATGCTTTCTATTGTACTATCTGATTTGGAGTCACTTCCTAAGGTTCAGAAGGGCACGGCTTGGCTTGCAAAATCTCCCCAGTCCATGAGTCATCGGTCAGACGGGGGAAGAAAGGATGCTAGGAGGCTGTGTGCCTCTTCCAGGAAGGAGGGAGTAAAGACGCTTCCTGCCCTTTTTGTGTGCCTCTGCGCATAAGGAGGACGGCAGCTACTGGCAAAGGGACTGAAGTGGGAGAAGAAGAGAGGCAGAGTCAGTGTATGAAGCATCGAGATGTTTGATGCTTCCCTCTTTTGGGTGAGCGATTGTGCCTTGCGGTGTTATAATACAGGTTTGTCTGCAGGAAGGTGAAACTTTTGCCTCTCTGGTGTAAGCAGATGGCTGGGGTTGGCAGCCTCTGGGGAGGAAAAGTGCTTGTACACCAAAAGTGCTATAGAAGTTCATTCCTATAGCACTTTCGGTGTACAAGCACTCCCCCCCCCCATTATTGTATTATTGCAAATTTCCTATATTGTGATAGCAGTGTAGTTTTATATTTGAAAAACTTTGTTGGATGTTTGCATCGTATGGATTGCGTTATGAGTGCGTTTGTGTGAATACATTGGAATGATTTACGGTTGGTGTATCATGCCTGCTACTGTGATTGTGTGTATGCATTGTTAGTTAGTTCATTAGATTTGTATCCTGCCCTCCCCGCTGAAGCAGGTTTGCGAAAAAATGGTCAACTATATTTTGTATCCTTTAAAATATTTATTGAATATTTTCAAAAGACAATTTGTAATATTGTTCATGGTTTATATACAGGGTTGCTACGTCTTCCACGTAGCCAGCTTCAAGCATAGCCATCTTCAAGAGGGGCTAGATAAAAATATGGAGCAGAGGTCCATCAGTGGCTATTAGCCACAGTGTGTGTGTGTGTATATATATATATATATATATATGTGTGTGTGTGTGTGTATATAATTTTTTGGGCCACTGTGTGACACAGTGTTGGACTGGATGGGCCACTGGCCTGATCCAACATAGCTTCTCTTATGTTCTTATGTGACACAGAGTATTGGACTGGATGGGCCATTGGCCTGATCCAACATGGCTTCTCTTACGTTATGTGACACAGAGTGTTGGACTGGAGGGGCCACTGGCCTGATCCAACATGGCTTCTCTTATGTTCTTATGTGACACAGAGTGTTGGACTGGATGGGCCATTGGCCTGATACAACATGGCTTCTCTTACGTTATGTGACACAGAGTGTTGGACTGGATGGGCCACTGGCCTGATCCAACATGGCTTCTCTTATGTTCTTCTGTGACACAGAGTGTTGGACTGGATGGGCCACTGGCCTGATCCAACATGGCTTCTCTTATGTTCTTATGTGACACAGAGTGTTGGACTGGGGGGGGGCACTGGCCTGATCCAACATGGCTTCTCTTATGTTCTTATGTGACACAGAGCGCTGGACTGGAGGGGCCACTGGCCTGATCCAACATGGCTTCTCTTATGTTCTTCTGTGACACAGAGTGTTGGACTGGATGGGCCACTGGCCTGATCCAACATGGCTTCTCTTATGTTCTTCTGTGACACAGAGTGTTGGACTGGATGGGCCACTGGCCTGATCCAACATGGCTTCTCTTATGTTCTTATGTGACACAGAGTGTTGGACTGGGGGAGGGCACTGGCCTGATCCAACATGGCTTCTCTTATGTTCTTATGTGACACAGAGTGTTGGACTGGATGGGCCACTGGCCTGATCCAACATGGCTTCTCTTATGTTCTTTTGTGACACAGAGTGTTGGACTGGAGGGGCCACTGGCCTGATCCAACATGGCTTCTCTTATGTTCTTATGTGACACAGAGCGCTGGACTGGATGGGCCACTGGCCTGATCCAACATGGCTTCTCTTATGTTCTTATGTGACACAGAGCGCTGGACTGGATGGGCCACTGGCCTGATCCAACATGGCTTCTCTTATGTTCTTATGTGACACAGAGTGTTGGACTGGAGGGGCCATTGGCCTGATCCAACATGGCTTCTCTTATGTTCTTATGTTCTCCCTTGTGTGTTGTTGTAGCCTCCAGGGAGGCTGGCTTGGGCTATCCAGGTCAAGGAGATCTTCTGGAATTGGCACTGATTTCCAGGTGACAGAGAACAGTTCCCCTGGAGAAAATGGCTGCTTTGGAGGGGGGACTCTATGGAACCATACCCCACTGAGGGCCTGGCCCTCCTCAGGTTCAACCCTCCCAAATCTCCAGGTATTTCCAAACCTGGAGTTGGCAACCTTAGCCATGCCTCAGTGAAAGCAGCTGTGTTTTAGATGGGAGATCCCAGGTTCAACCCCTGGTCTCTAGAGTGGTAGCAAACTGAGAAAGGGCCTTTTTGAGCAGAGCATCAAAGCTATGGAATTCCCTCCCTGATTTGTTTATTCTCCTCAATTGCTGTCTTCCATCATCAGGTGGACTAGTCCATTCACTCTGGCACTTTTTTTCTGTCCCTTCTTCTTGTTGGTTTTCTAATTGCTGGTACTGTATACGCACAGCCCTTAAAAAGTTTGTTTTAAGGTCTTTTTTAAATTGTTCTCAGCCTTGAGGGCCCTAATTTGTCAGGAAGGCGGGATGCAATTGTTTGAAATAAATGGATCTCTAAGTAAAAGGGTCAGATAGCAGGTGCTCGACCAAGGGTGGCCAAACTTGCTTCATGTAAGAGTCACATAGAATAACTTTCAGATGTTTGAGAGCTGTGAGACGTGAACATCCAATGTTTGAGAGCCACAAGACAGGAAGGAAGGCGGGCAGGCAATGGAGGGAGGGAGAGGTAGAAAGAAAGCAACTTCAAATGCATTATCCAAGCTGCTGGTTTGGCTTGGAGAAGTGAGAGGAATGCCTTCTCCAGGCTGGCCAATGGGATGGAGTGGACTTCGAAAGTCACACAATATTTGTGGAAAAGCTACATGTAGCTCTCAAGCCACTGTGTGGCTGCCCTTGTGACAGACTTCCGCCTGAGACACTGGAGAGCATCGGTTTGGCATGCAGAACGTTGCAGGTTCGACCCCTGGCATCTCCAGTTAAAAATGGTCAGGCTGTAGGTGATGAAAGACTTCTGCCTGAGACCCTGGAGAGCTGCTGCCAGTCAGAGTTGGCAATACTGACCTTCGTAGACCAGGAGTCTGTTTCAATAGAATGCAGCTCTCTCTTTCTCTCTCTCTCTCTCTCTCTCTCTCTCTCTCTCTCTCTCTCTCTCTCTCTCTCTCTCTGTAGAGTCTTGGGTAGGCACTTTTGGAAAAGGATACTGACATCTGTTGCCAGTTAAGAGTGGATAATTCCGAGGTAGATGGGCCAGTGGTCTGATTCATTATATGGCAGCTTCGTATGTTTTGACATTTCTGCAGAACACATCAGTTTATTAGGGCTTGGGGAGGTGGTGCTATCAAGGTGGGCTGCACCCCTCATAAGCCCATAAATTATAGAATCTTTGCACTTCCTCTGTGCTTCTGGGGAGCGTTTTCTAGGTTAGGCACAAACCAGCAGCAGCCCAAATTTTTTACCCTTCCCCCATCATCCCTTTGCTCTCATAAAGCAAAATCAATGTGCCTGTTATTGAATCCAATAATGTCCCAGCTTGATTTCCCCTTCAGAGTTTCAAATGCAAAAAGAATATCAATCTTTACTGATGGCTTGGGCTGCGGGGGTGGGGGAGACTATGGGTTAATTTTCCTCCTGTCCCCCGTGGGTCCAAAGCTCAGGTGCCTCATTGAGCAGATGGGCTGGTAGATCCATGCCATCAGCTTACTGTGTTGACTGATTAAACGTCAGCCGACTAGCACCGAATCGGAGTGATAAGAATCACTGAGGGAGGCAGTGTGGATGGGCTGGATTGAAATGCCAGCTGGCAGGCACGGAGACGTAGAGAAGTTGATGATTAACTATCTGCGTAACTGATTCCTACTGACAGACTATAAGGAGGGTTCCTAACGTTCTTGGTTGGGACAGGAATTTGGCAGAAGTCGCTGAACCCTCTTGTGTGTGAGAGTTCCATGCGTGTGTGGGCAGGTCGGTCGGGACTGCGATCAGTTCTTCTGCAACTTTTACACATCTGTCTAGTTGAGGGATGTCAAACTCATTTGCGATGAGGGCTGGATCTGACATAAATGAGACCTTTTCGGGCCAGGCTGTGTGTGTCATAAAACGTAATGCCGTGTAGCAGAGATATAAACTTTATAAAAGACACAGACAAACACAATTAAAGGTTTTTTTTTAAAAAAACCCTAAAATGAAATATGCTTAAAGTGTTAGCACTCTTGCAATACTGTGGTCCATATCTCTCTCCCTCCCCCCACTTTTCCTCCTCAAGAGAGGAGCCTCCGCCAATGGAGGAAACAGAGGCTTTGCTCTGTAGCTCCTGTGCGGTTGAGCAAGCCTGGCAAAGCAAGCTGTGAAGCAGAAGGAAGCAAGAGAGAGGGAGAAGGAAGCAGACTTGCTTGCGGGCCTGATAGGAGCCCTCTGGGGCCTGATCCAGCCCACGGGCTGCGCCCTTGACACCCCTGGTCTGATCCAAGCTGCATCCATTCACATTGCGTGCACAGTTTGGAATCTGGCGCATTTATTTGATTTATATCCTGCCCTTCCCACAAAGCAGGCTCAGGGCGGCTTCCATCAGTAAGTCGGAAAGGCAAAACAGTTCAAAACAGATTAAACTTGCAATATAAACCGCTAAAAATACAAACGAAAACTTAAAACCAGTCTAAGCAAGCTGGATATAGGAACTCTGCCTCAATAGTAATCAGATCCTGAGTCACTGGAATGAAGGGGGAGGCCTCATAGCGGGTGATATCCGCCGCCTCAACTGAAGACTGGTGGAAGAGCTCCGTTTTTGCAGGTCCTGTGGAACCGCAGCAGATTCCACAGGGCCTGGATCTTCATAGGGAGCTCATTCCACCAGGCAGGGGCCAGGACTGAAAAGGCCCTGGCCCTAGCTGAAGCAAGCTGAACGTCCTTGGGGCCAGGGACCACCAGGTGGTGCTGATGAGCTGGTCTTACCTGCAAGGCTCCTATGGGGAGAGGTGGTCCCAAAGGTCCACTGGCCCCAGCCATATAGGGCTGTAAAGGTAAGAACCAGCACCTTGCTTTCCCTCCTGCGAGATGTGTGTCCTGGCAGGGAGGAGCAAATGGCTGCGTCTCGAGGACCGGCCAAATCAATCCAGCCATGTGCTTTCCTTCCTCCACCCTGCTTCCCTGTGCTCTGATGCTGTATTCAGCTCCCGTGCACTTGTGCAGGCACGCTCTTAAAACGTTGCACCCAGCCTCTTGAGCAAGGCTGCATTATAATTGGATATAATTATGTAAGCGTGTACCAAATTCTGCATCCTTCTGCCGTAACCAGCTCTGTGTAAACTCCTGTCGTCCAAGCCCTGTCCTTGTGGTGACTCGTTCCATCTGTACGGCGACACGGAAGTTGAAACGATGGCTGGCGGCGAGTATTTTTGACTTGGTAATTACCATGGTGTGTTGCCAGAGAAAGGAGAAACCGGGGACGGGGGGGGGGGGTCATCACGAGACTAAAAATACAAGCACGTGGCTTTATAAATAGTTTCCCAGGTCTCTTGAAATAAGTAGGCTTTTTGCCACAGTGGGAACGGTAATTAGGCTGCTGAGGATGGGCAGGAAGAAGCCAGTGGGAAGAATTAAACGAACATTATAATTGTGTGTCTGCTTTGCAAAGCGGCTGGGCTTGGAGGGAGTGGAATTGGGCAGGGGACTAATCTCCTGCCTTGGTTCATCTATCGCAGGGGTGTCAATCATGCAGCCCAGGGGCCGGATCAGGCCCCTGGAGGGCTCCTATCAGGTCCCTGAGCAACTGGCTGTCATCTGCTTCCTTCTCTCTCTCTCTCGCCTCCTTCTGCATCACAGCTTGCCTTGCCAGGTTTGCTCAATCACACAGGAGCTACAGAGAAAAGTCTCTATTTTCTCCATTGGCTGAGGCTCCTCCCTTGGGAAGGAAGGGGGGGAGGAATAGCTTGCTTTGCTGGTTTGGTGTAGTGTAGTGGTGTAGTGGTTAAGTGTGCGGACTCTTATCTGGGAGAACCGGGTTTGATTCCCCACTCCTCCACTTGCACCTGCTAGCATGGCCTTGGGTCAGCCATAGCTCTGGCAGAGGTTGTCCTTGAAAGGGCAGCTGCTGTGAGAGCCCTCTCCAGCCCCACCCACCTCACAGGGTGACTGTTGTGGGGGAGGAAGGTAGAGGAGATTGTGAGCCGCTCTGAGACTCTTCAGAGTGGAGGGCGGGATATAAATCCAATATCTTCTTCTTCTATCTTCTTTGCTAGGCTCTCTCAATCACACAGCAGAGCTACTAAGTCAAGCCTATATTCCTTCTATTGGATGAGGCTCCCCCGCCTCCTGGTCCCCTGGGGAATGAAGGAAAGAGCCAGAGCTTCCTTTGCCCAGTCCCTTGGATCGTATAGGAGAGATACAAAGAAAGCACCTTTAAGACTAACGAACTCTAATGTTTTAAGCATATTTTATTTTAATTTTTTTTAAAAAATCTTTGTGTTTGCATCCTTTATAAAATTTATATTTCTGCTACCTGTCATTACATGTTATGATACATATGGCCCAGCCCAACAGGGTCACGTTTATGTTGGATCCGGCCCTCATAACAAATGAGTTTGACACCTTGATCTATTGGTTGCATTTCTTCCCCTACCCAATCCTCCCTCTGTGGTCAGTGTACATCTCCCCCCCTCTGGTTTGGTTTTATCTTCACAACAACCCTGTGAGGTAGGTTAGGCAACAAGGGAATGTCTGGCCTAAGGTTTCCCAACGCCTTACTGGTTCCACCAAGCTAATACTCTCTGGAGAGCCAGTTTGGTGTAGTGGTTAAGTGTGCGGACTCTTATCTGGGAGAACCAGGTTTGATTCCCCGCTCCTCCACTTGCACCTGCTGGAATGGCCTTGGGTCAGCCATAGCTCTGGCAGAGGTTGTCCTTGAAAGGGCAGCTTCTGTGAGAGCCCTCTCAGTCCCACCTACCTCACAGACAGGGTGTCTATTGTGGGGGAGGAAGATAAAGGAGATTGTAAGCTACTCTGAGATTCGGAGTATAGGGTGGGATATAAATCCAGTATCATCATCTTCTCTATGTTTGGTCATGAACTGCTCAATGGAACATATTTAAACTTAAGGAGACCTGGCAGTTTGTGTTGGCATGATTGTTTGCATTACAGAAGGATAAGGTTGGAGGCTTGTGAGAATGCAGCGTGTAATATTTGGAGAAAGAATGACATTTGGACTGGCCTCTAGATTCTGCAGGTCTGAACCTCCTTCTCTCCCCGCCCCCAAATGCAGGGAGGGTTGCATCAGGGCTACTCAGGGAAATGCTATTAGTCACTTTGGGGTCAGGCAGCAATTTCCCCCCAGGCCAGTTTGGCAAGGGAGGTTTTTGCCATCTTCTAGGAATGAGGAGGGGTCACTGGGCATGTGTGTGCGTCAGGGAGGTATTTGTGAAGTTCCTGCATGTGCTGTGCAGGGGGTAGGACTAGATGACACTGGAGGTCCCTTCCAATTCTGTGATTCAATGAACTGCCTCCTGCCTTCCTACCTGTCCTTCCACTGCCTGCTTTTGGGCTCTCCTGCTGCCCACACTCACCTTTGCCTGCGGCTCTTCCCCCAGTGGCACTGGCCAGTGAATGTAGCTGGGATTACAATGGAATAAGAACGTGAGAGAAGCCATGTTGGATCAGGCCAATGGCTCATCCAGTCCAGCACTCTGTGTCACAGAAGAACCTAAGAGAAGCCATGTTGGATCAGGCTAATTGCCCCTCCAGTCCAACACTCTGTGTCACATAAGAACATAAGAGAAGCCATGTTGGATCAGGCCAATGGCCCCTCCAGTCCAACCCTCTGTGTCACATAAGAACATAAGAGAAGCCATGTTGGATCAGGCCAATGGCCCATCCAGTCCAACACTCTGAGTCACATAAGAACATAAGAGAAGCCATGTTGGATCAGGCCAATGGCCCATCCAGTCCAAAACTCTGTGTCACATAAGAACATAAGAGAAGCCATGTTGGATCAGGCCAATGGCCCCTCCAGTCCAACACTCTGTGTCACATGAGAACATAAGAGAAGCCATGTTGGATCAGGCCAATGGCCCCTCCAGTCCCACACTCTGTGTCACATAAGAACATAAGAGAAGACATGTTGGATCAGACCAATGGCCCATCCAGTCCAACACTCTGAGTCACATAAGAACATAAGAGAAGCCATGTTGGATCAGGCCAATGGCCCCTCCAGTCCCGCACTCTGTGTCACAGAAGAACATAAGAGAAGCCATGTTGGATCAGGTCAGTGGCCCCTCCAGTCCAGCACTCTGTGTCACAGAAGAACATAAGAGAAGCTATGTTGGATCAGGACAATGGCCCATCCAGTCCAATTCTCTGTGTCACACAGTGGCCAAAAAAACAGGAGGTCCATCAGTGGGGCCAGAACCCCTGAAGCTGTCTCACTGTTGCCCCAAGCACCAAGAATACAGAGCATCACTGCCCCAGACAGAGAGTTCCCACAATAAGCTGTGGCTAATAGCCACTGATCATAGAATCATAGAGTTGGAAGGGATTTCCAGGGTCATCTAGTCCAAGCCCCTGCACAATGCAGAAAACTCACAAATACCTCCCCCTAAATTTACAGGATCAGCATTGCCGTCAGATGGCCATTTAGCCTCTAAAAACCTCCAAGGAAGGAGAGCTCACCTCCTCCCAAGGAAGCCAGTTCCGCTGAAGAAGCCCTGGCATCTGGCAATTGCCCCATCTCCAAATATACTGACACTGGTCCTAGTCTCTCTCTCCCCCGCCACCCCGTCTCACCAGATTGCTGCAGATTCCATCCAGCTGACCTTCCCTCCTCTGACCACGTAAGGTAGGTGGATCCATATCATCGGGTGGAATTCTAGCAGGTGCTCCTTTGCATATTAGGCCACACACCCCTGATGTAGCCAATCCTCCACGAGCTTACAAAAAAGAGCCTTGTACGCTTTTGGAGGATTGGCTTCATCAGGGGTGTGTGGCCTAATATGCAAAGGAGCACCTGCTAGAATTCTCTCTGGACCCTGTACTAAGAGCCCTGTAAGCTCTTGGAGGATTGGCTCCATCAGGGGTGTGTGGCGTAATATGCAAAGGAGCCCCTGCTAGAATTCTCTCTGGACCCTGTACTAAGAGCCCTGTAAGCTCTTGGAGGGTTGGCTCCATCAGGGGTGTGTGGCCTAATATTCAGTGGAGCCCCTGCTAGAATTCTATCTCTGGGCCCTGTACTAAGAGCCCTGTAAGCTCTTGGAGGATTGGCTCCATCAGGGAGGTGTGGCCTAATATTTAATGGAGCCCCTGCTAGAATTCTATCTCTGGGCCCTGTACTGAGAGCCCTGTAAGCTCTTGGAGGGTTGGTTCCATCAGGGGTGTGTGGCCTACTATGCAAAGGAGCCCCTGCTAGAATTCTATCTCTGGACCCTGTACTAAGAGCCCTGTAAGCTCTTGGAGGGTTGGCTCCATCAGGGGTGTGTGGCCTAATATGCAAAGGAGCCCCTGCTAGAATTCTTTCTCTGGACCCTGTACTAAGAGCCCTGTAAGCTCTTGGAGGGTTGGCTCCATCAGGGTGTGTGGCCTAATATGCAAAGGAGCCCCTGCTAGAATTCTATCTCTGGATCCTGTACTAAGAGCCCTGTAAGCTCTTGGAGGGTTGGCTCCATCAGTGGTGTGTGGCCTAATATGCAAAGGAGCTCCTGATGGAATTCCACCCCTGCCTATCATCGTTATCATGCAGATAGATTCAGGGGAGGAGGCCTGTTGGTCTGAAGCGGCAGAACAAAGTCTGAGTCCAGGGGCACCTTTTAAGACCAACCAAGTTTCATTCTGTGTATAAACTTTAGTGTGCTTGCGCACTTCTTCAGATAAACTTCAAAAGAGGCGTGGGTGCACGTGCAGGCTTATACCCAGAATTAAACTTAGTCGGACTCAATCGTAATTAACGCTTTAGAACTAGGAACAGTTGGGTGCTTAAGGTGATCTTGTAAATTATTCATGTGAAGGTGTTATAAATAGGAAGAAGTTTCTGAACAGAAGGCAATTGGGTTATTGGTTTGGTACAACTGAGACTAGAGTTGCCAGATCCAATTCAAGAAATATCTGGGGACTTTGGGGGCGGATCCGGGAGACATTGGGGGCGGATCCAGGAGCAAGGGTGTGACAAGCATCATTGAACTCCAAAGGGAGTTCTGGCCATCACATTTAAAGGGACCGCACACCTTTTAAATGTCCGTCATATCCCACTTTGTCTCGTTAAAGGCAGCTAACAATGCATTATTTTATATGTTCAACCTGTGTCTCGGTTAGGGTTGCCAATCCCCGGGGGGCGGGGGTAGGGGATCCCCTGGTTTGGAGGCCCTCCCCCTGTTTCAGGGTTATCAGAAAGCGGGGCGAGGGCAGTGGGAAACGTCTGCTGGGCACTCCATTATTCCCCATGGAGACTGAATCCAATGGGGTATAATAGAGAAGTGATCCTGGAGCTCGGGGGGAGGGCTGTCTTTTGAGGTAGAGGCATCAGATTTGCAGCATAGCATCCAGTACCACTCCTGCAAACACCAAATTTCAAAAAGATTGGACCAGGAGGTCCAGTTCTGTGAGCCCCAAAAGAAAATGCTCCTATCCTTCATTATTTCTAGTGGAGAGAAGGCATTTAAAAGGCGTGTAGTCCCTTTAAATGTGATGGCCAGAACTCCCTTTGAAGTTCAGTGAAGCTTGTCACAACCTTGCTCTTGGCTCCACCCCCAAAGTCCCCGGATGTTCCTTGAATTGGATCTGGCAACCCTAGTCTCAGTTGTCCCAATCCAGACCGGTGGTAGCTTCTGATGACGTGGCTGCTTGCTCCTCTGTATGGAAACGGAAATCTGTCCACATGTTTATAAAAAGTATCATGCGAGAAGTGTTCTAGAGTATCCTCCCCCCATCCTCCCAGTATCCTACTTTTTCTGCATGCAGGGGTTGCGGGGGCGGGGGGAGGTTAGAATTCTGCCTCCTACACTTTTTTGGGGGGGGGGATTTTTGTGAGCCTGCCACAGTGATGGGGCTTGTGGAGATATCCCCAACATGGTGCCCCCGACACCTTTTCTAGCTCTTGCTAAGTGTTTTTAGGAAGTGGGTGAGGCCAGGCAGGACATTTGCCCAGCAAGGCTTCTGATTGGCCACTGAAGATTTGATTGGCATTGCAGGTTGCTTTTTTTAAAAAAAATATTGCTTTGGCAACAGCTGCCACCACAACATGAGGATCTCCACCGTGTTACTGAAGTTGAGTTGGGGCAGCCATTTTGTGCCTGGCTCCACCTCTTACAGGAGCCATTTTGTGGCAGCCATTTTGTTGCTGCACCCACCATGCTGTGTCAGAATTCCAGATGGCCTCGAAAAGGTTGGGGACCCCGATCCTGTGTATTGGATTTGTGAGAACAGCCAAACTGGGAAGGCCTACTGAAGTTTGTGCATCATTTCACGCAACAATTTGTAGATGTCAGTACATTTGTTAGTACATCTGTGAAAGTGTTATCCTCCCTGGATCTTTGGTCAGAGAGACTGGGTACCTTTGTGTTGGATCTCTTTTCTGTCTTGTAGTGTGTTCATTTCCAGGGCGGCTTACTCTTTTCCCAGCGTGGGAGGGCATTTGGGGGTCTGTTGAATGAAGGGGCTTATAGAGTGCTCTGTCTAGCAAGTGAATGCCTCCCTTTCATAGGAACTGGTCTGCGTTCGGCTCTGTGCGTTCGTCAGTTAACGGTCTGTTTTGGCGCCGAAAGTCAAACTAGAGAGCGAGCCAAATCCTACAGCTGTTTCCAGAGGGAGCAGCTGTTGAAAGCATGGTAAATGCAATTAACAACTCTTCCTAAAACAGGAAAAGTGATTGGGTCTCAGTCTGGTTAGGGATATTGGGTTAAATGGAAAATAAATTATGATGCGATGTCATTTCCAGGTTGAAGGAATGTCAAACCGCTCTAAGAATCAGTGGAAACTCTGGTTTTACCATAGAGCCTTAGGTGAATCTTAGAGTGGCATGACATCACTCCCAGGTTCTCCCTGGAAATGACATCATACTATTGCTATGGTGGAATTTTTCTCTTTATTTCTCCCCTCTTCTGGCCTACTGGGAAGAGATCTGACAATCCTAGACCCAGATCTTGAAGGGTATTTCACAGATCTTTTGACAATGCACCCAGCTCATGTTGCTGCTATGGGCATTGTGCTGTCATGATCATAAGGACATAAGAGAAGCCATGTTGGATCAGGCCAGTGACCCATCCAGTCCGACACTCTGTGACACACAGTGGTCAAAAAACCCAGGTGCCATCAGGAGGTCCACCAGTGGGGCCAGGACTCCGGAAGTCCTCCCACTGTTGCCCCCCACCAAGCACTAAGAATACAGAGCATCACTGCCCCATAGATAATGTTCTATCTATGCCTTGTGGCTAATAGTCATGGATGGACTTCTGCTCCAGATGTTTCTCCAATCCCCTCTTGAAGCTGTCTGTGTTCGTAGCGGCCACCACTTCCTACAGCGGTGAATTCCAGGTGTTCATTACTCTTTGGATGAAGGACTTCCTTTTATCTGTTCTAGGCTCGTTGCCCATGTATATATATATTTAAAAATCATGCAGCGTTTGAATCTTGGCTTTCTGTTAAAGAAAGAGACCCAAGAGCCAAGGCTAAAACTTGGTCTGGAAATAAGAGCAGTAGGATTTGGCCCTGGGAGTATCATTTGACCTTCTGCCTAATCGGTGCCCAAACAGACTGTTATCCGATAAACGCCTAGAGACATTGAGAATACCGTAAATCCCATGAGTTCAGCGTTATTCATTTAATGGCTGGCTAGCTAGCTATGCTGATCAGATATAATCAAATATTCCACGAAGACCGGTAGCAGGGGCTCCTGGGAGCGTCATCGAGTAGCAAAGAGTTCCTTGCTTCCAGTCAAATCCCTCAGGGCTTCATCATTCCAATCTTTTTATTTGTCAAAAAACACATAAGCGTTTACCCAAAAGGATGTTGCCAGAAGTGTGTAGGTTGGTGTGCCCCTCCAAGGAGTTACCCTAAAGCAAACCACGAAATGATATCCAGCGTGAAGATAAGCATCCTAGCCCAAGGACTCCGCCCCCCCCCCCTTCCACGGTCCCACAATTCAGTTAAAAGCTCTTTCAAATGATTCAGTTTAGTACAATCTTCTAAAAGCCCTCTGTTTTGCTTTTGGCTCTTCCTCCTTCATGGAATCCAAAGCTCCGTCCTTGGTGGGGGAAGGTTCCTAGGAGATCTGATCACACCATGGCCATATCCAAATCCGCTCAGCGTCAGCAAGGTTGCTGGCAGGCCTGAGATTCAGCAGGGGTTCACAGGAACACAGCTCCTGAACCTTTCTGAGGGTTCCCCCTCTTCCTCCCCACCTACCTTGTCCATGGAACAGTAGGTGCAGTTGCATAACAATCCCTGGATTAGGAGAGCGGGCAGCCAGCCAGCCACCAGGGGCTTTGCCACGCCCCCAGCAGCCCTCATTAGAGAGCCAGTTTGGTGTTGACTGGTTAAGTGTGTGGACTCTTATCTGGGAGAACCGGGTTTGATTCCCCATTCCTCCACTTGCAGCTGCTGGAATGGCCTTAGGTTAGCCATAGCTCTTGTAGGAGTTGTCCTTCAAAGGGCAACTTCTGTGAAAGCTCTCTCAGCCCCACCCACCTCACAGGGTGTCTGTTGTGGGGGAAGAAGATAAAGGAGATGGTAAGCCGCTCTGATTCAGAGAGAAGGGCGGGGTATAAATCTGCAATTCTTCTTCTCTAACCCCTGAAGAAGTCTCCGCTACTTTCTCCACTTCTTATGTGATTTTGGGGGGCAGGTGGCTTGCTGGCCTTTTGACCCACACATGGATCTCTAGCCAGCCCAAGCAGGCCTCGTTAGCCTGGGGCTCTCCTTTCTTGCATTGGATTGCTTTTGGCTGGGGGGGCATATGCTAATGAGCTATGCTAATGAGCTCTGCCACCTGTTTTTCTACAAAACAACCCCTGTTTCCTGGCATCTTGCATCTTCCAGCCTGGGACATTTATCCAAAAACGAAAAGGAAAAAAGCCTGTTGTCTCTGTGAGGGTTCTACAAAACGAGCAGTTTGTGTGTTTGGTTGTTCCCTTTGGCAGGGTTTGACCGGTCAAATGATTGCCCTCAGCCGGGAAGGCTTTCTGCCAGCCGGGATTTTAAAGCTGCGTTTCGACTGAGTTCAGCTGCTTCGAAACAAACAACAACAGAAAGAGCATGGCAGGGGAATCCCAGCTGAGGAAACTGCACAGCTGGACGGTTTTATTTCGGGTTCCCTATTTGCAGCGATCCCTTTGGGGGCAGGATATTGTGGATGCAGAGGAAACGGTGAGGAGCAAACAGCTGCGCTGGGCAGCATCCTGTGCTGTGAGCCTGTGTGGAAGGACATCCGTTGAAGTCGTCCTCTGGGGTTTTTGGAGAGGGCAGAAGAATGCTTTCTTCAAGCTTGCAGCGAGTCAGGCTTCGCCCTGCTTGACTGCACACCCTTCTGCTGGAATAGACTCTTGCTAGTCTTGACTCTCGGTCATCTTTGGTGCCACAGACTTAACACAGCTACCCCAAGGGCGTTCCCCCCCCCCCCTCAACCAGACTGGCATAGAAAGTGTGTGCATTCTGGGTAATCTCCCGGTTCCAGATGCGTTAACATAAGGACATGAGAAGCCATGTTGGATCAGGCCAATGGTCCATCCAGTCCAGCATTCTGCCAAAAAACCTCAGGTGCCATCTGGTGTTCCCTCTAAGCTGAGTTAGTGTGCTAGCTCACAGATTTTTAGCCTCCTGCTCACACATTTTTGTCTTAGCTCAGGAAATCTGTGCACATCTCTTTCCTCAGACCTAGAGGAAAACATGAAGCATCTGGGCATTGTGAGCTTTTGTACATAAGCTGCTTCATGTCAGCTGCCTCGGTTCCTCATGGAGGTGAAAAGGGAGGCATAAATATCAAAATAAACAGCAGTTCCTGCTTTTTGTTTTAGCCCGAGGGAAGACTGGTGTCTCTGAAGCCACAGCAGGTTTTGCCAAGCCAGTTTCGACGGCGTTTCTTCCGTGTCTCGGGGAACTTCTTTTGCGAGAAAAAGATGCGCTTCTGGGTAGTAACCTGGATGCTTCTGGTATCATCGCTGGCTGGTAAGTAGGTGACGTGGTTTTGAGGGTTTGACCCTGCGTGGGCAGCTGGGTGGTCGTGCTTTGGCCGGCACTATGAACTAAGTCCGAAGGGTGCAGATCTCCTCTCTAAGTGGGGAGATGTCCTTTGTCGATGGCTGTTCCAGTTTGTGCAGGGTGCGGCACGAAATATGTCTGTCCTCCGGCCCTTCTGCTAGGCAGTGGGCACCTGGGTGAAAAGTCCTGCCTAGGCTCTGATCTTAATATGCCCTCCCTCCTCTTCTAGTCGGGAAGGCTGAGGATCTCTTGTGACCAGAACTGTAGCAGCTCAATATAGTAAGCTGTTTGTATGCAGTCAGACCTTCCTTTGGTATGAAGTCAGACCTTCTTTTTGTATGCAGTCAGACTTTCCTTTTGAATACAGTAAGTTCCTTCCTCCCTCCCCCCTCTGAATTACTGGCCTTGAGTTGTATTGATCTATCCCAGCTAAGGATAAAAGGAAGGGAACAACAAACCAACCATAGAGGACAAGCTATATCAAGGGTGGCCAAACTGTGGCTCAGGAACCACATGTGGCTCTTTCACAGATATTGTGAACCCCCACCACCCCACTGGCTGACTTGGAAAAGGCATTCGTCTTTTTAAATCACTTCTCCAAGCCAGCCAGTGGCTTGGAGAATGCATTTAAAATTAAAATTTCCACCTGTCTCCCCCATCTATTTGCCTTTCTGCCTTCCTCATCTGACATTCATGTCTTGCGGCTCTCAAACATCTGATGTTTATTCTTATGTGGCTCTTACATTAAGCAAGTTTGGCCACCTCTGAGCTATACTGTGTTAGAGAGGATATCTTGTCACAAGCTGCCCCAACTCTTGTGGCCTGAACAAGGAATTTAGCTTTTAAAAAAGGTGTATTTGTTTGCCTAGGATCCATTACAATTTTTGTAACTGAAATGTCCGGGGGAAACTCATTTTGCTGAGGCATAAGTGGTGTGATCCATACAGAGTCAGACCTTTGTTCATTTAGACTCTGTCCTGTTGATGGTGATTTCCAGTGGCTCTCCAGGATCTCAGGCAGATAATTCCCCCCCCCCCCCCCAATACTTGCTATCTGGGATCTGTTAACCTGGAGATGCCGGGGATTGAACCCTGGACCTTCTGCATGCCACTGAGCCAAGTCCTTTTCCTTCACCCACCCCAGGTGCTCTTTGACTGATTCTCCAGTAATGAGTTTCCTGCCTGCCATTCTGCCATCTGTGCATTATGTTACGTGAGCACATGCAGCTGACCTCTTGAGTCAGAGACCAGTGATCTATCAAGGCCAGGACCGTCTACTCTGATTGGCAGCAGCTCTTGGGCAATGGTCTTTTCCATTGCCTCCTACCAGATGCTTTTCACTGGAGTTGGCTGGAATTGAACCTGGGAACTTCTGCACACAAAGCAGATGCTCTTTGGCTCAGTCACAGTCCCCTCTCTCTGAGAATCCCCTCCCAAATCTGTGCAGTTCTGGGGCTCACAGTATATAGGGGGAAACCAGGAAAGGGCAGAGCTGGGAGACAGTCTCATTTGCCCAGTAATGTCCATGGGAAAGAACCAAGTCACCCTTTCCCAATTTTTTTTTTTTATGTTAAATGCCAGTAAGGGAGAAATTTCTTTGGAGAAGTCTCTGAATTTATAAAAATCAGGCTAAGGGTGACATCTAGTGGCCAAATAGGGACACATCCGGCTCTTGTTTTTTATAACACAACGTAAATGCATTGTGTTTCAATTTTTTTTTAAAACCTGTTGGAGTAAGCAATCAGGTAGAGTAGGGAAAGGATCTTTCCTCTTTCTCTGGCATTCAGCTTTATGTCCTGGATAGAAAAAATGCAAGTTCTTTCAGTTTCCCCCCCTCTCTGCTGGAGGAAATGAAAGGGTAAACTTGATAAGAGTGTTTTAGACTTTGTGGCCCCTACCTTACGTGAATGTAGAAGAGACATTATCTGCCTTCCTGCCCCAAACACCTAGAAAACTTGGCTGTGATTAAGAACAGAAAAGTCCTGCTGGATCGGACCTGTGGTCCACCTAGTCCAACATCCTGTCTCACACAGTCGCCAACCAGTTCCTCTGGAGGGCCAGTAGGGCATAGTGGCCAAGGCCTTTATAAGAACATAGGAGTCCTGCTGGATCAGACCAGTGAGGATCCATCTAATCCAGCATCCTGTCTCACGCAGTGGCCAACCAGTTCCCCTGGAGGGCCAACAATGGGGGCACAGAGGCCGAGGCCTTCACAAGAACATCAGAGGAGCCCTGCTGGATCAGACCAGTGAGGGTCCATCTACTCCAGCATCCTGTCTCACGCAGTGGCCAACCAGTTCCCCTGGAGGGCCAACAATGGGGGCATAGAGGCCAATGCCTGCATATGAACATAAGAGCCCTGCTGGATCAGACCAGTGAGGGTCCATCTACTCCAGCATCCTGTCTCACACAGTGGCCAACCAGTTCCTCCAGAGGACCAACAACAGGGCAGAGAGGCCGAAGCCGTCGTAAGAACATCGGAAGAGCCCTGCTGCTTACTTCTCTCCATTGTGAGAAGTGTCCATTTATCCCTGCTGTCTGCTTCCTGCCATGTGATCAGTTTTTACTCCATAAGAGGACCTGTCTTCTTATCCTACGATTGCTAAGCTTACTAAGGAATCTTTGGTGAGGTACCTCATCAAAAGCCTTTTGGCCATCTGAGCATATGATGTCTACTGGATGGCACTTATCCACATGGATTTATTTATTTCATTAAATTTTTATACCACCTTCCCCACGAGCGAGTGCAGAGTGGGGTACAATAAATTCATACAAAATACATTAAAACCAGGTCTTTTTCTTTCTTGTTTTAAAAACAGGAACGCAGTTCAGGCTGGCTTGGCATCGGGGGGGTGTAGCCTAGTATGCAAATGAGTTCCTGCTGGGCTTTTTCCTCAAAAAAGCCCCGATTAAAGCAATTTAAAATTCAAAACCATAAAACCTAACAACTAGATGGCACCATAGCACAAGTTTTCGGAACCCCCCTCCCCAATTTACATTTACATGAGGGGATGGAAGAACAGTTAATAAACCATTTGTTGTTAAAACTGTTAAAAAAAAAGTTACTAAAAACCATTGCTGTTCTTAACCGTATGCTTGGCAGAACATTTCTGACTTGAAGGCCCTGGAGAAATGTAATAGATCGCACAGAGCCCTGATGTTAAGAGGCAGAGTTCCACCAAGGTGGACAGCCAAACATTCTTTGGGCGAGGAACTTCCAGTAAGTGTCCATCTCCTGACCGCAGTGCTCTCCAGGGAGCGTGCCAGGAGAGGCGATCCCATAGGTACATTAGTACCTGGTGGTTTAGGGCCTTAAAGGTCAAAACCAGAAGCTTGAACCCGACCCAGTACTCAATGTGGACCTGGTGCAGCTGGGCAAAGCACAGGTTGTACCAGTGCTGTTATTGGTGCCCCCAGGGCATTTTTTGTTGCAGGAACTCCTTTGCATATTGGGCCCCACCCCCTTGATGTAGCCAATCCTCCCAAGAGCTCTTCTTACAGGGCCTACTGGAAGCACCAGGAGGATTGGCTGCATCAGGGGGGTGCGACCTAATATGCAAGGAGTTCCTGCTACAAAAAAAGCCCAGGGTGTCCCTATAAGGACCCGAGCCATTGCATTCTGGACAAGTTCTAACTTCTGGATCAGTTTCAAGGGCAGCTCTGCATAGAGCGAGTTACAGTAATCAAGTCTAGAGGGGACTGTTGGGTGGATTACAGTGGCTAGGTTGGGGCAAGACAGGTAGGGGGCCAGTTGGCGTTGAAAGAACACCAGCCTGGCAATGTTTGTGACCTGGGCCTCTGTTGACAAGGAGGCATCCAGGAACACACCCGGACCCTTGACTGTCTGCTCTGGCATTAAAGATGCGTGGTCAGGAGTTGGGAGTTGGCACATAAGTAGTGTTAACTTACACAAAGAACTCCAAGAGGTTAGTGAAGCAGGACTTTTTTTGTGCACAGGCTATGTTGGTTTTCGCTGGGCAGACTTTGCATTGGGATCGCTTACGGCTTCCCCCTTTTCTTGTGGTTGTTGAGGGGACCCATGGTCTCGCCAACCTGATCCCGTCTGTGTTTACTCAGCGTAGGCAGAGGAGGGCAACAGACTGAATGCCTTCTTAGGCGCGCAGAATGGCTCTTGTCTTTAGCTATTGGAGGAGTGCATCGTGGAGAGCTGTAACACCCTCTACATAGCGAAAAACAAAACCAAGGAAACGACAGCATCACTTTGCAGAAAAAGGCTTAGTCTGGGAGTTTGTAGGCCATAAATTGGAGGGTCGGGAAATCAAATATGTATAAATGTAGTCCTCTAAACTAAGCTGGCGTGTTGCGGTGGTGAAAGTGTTGATCGAACTAGGATTTGGGAGACCCGAGTTCAAATCCCCATTCTGCCATGAAAACTCACTGGGTGACCTCGGAACAGTCACATGCTCTTGCCCAGAACTGCCTCACAGGGTTGGTGTAAGGATAAAGTGGAAGAGAGAAGAATGATGCAGGCCACTTTGGGTTCCCTTTGGGGAGAAGATGGGACATAAGTAAAGTAAGTAAATAAGTTGGGTGGGTGGGGCAGTGGAGGGGCCGTGGCTCAGTGGTCTGCTTGGCATGCAGAAGGTCCCAGGTTCAATCCCCAGTGTCTCCAGCGAAAAGGATCAAGAGGTAGGTGATGTGGAAGAGCTCAGCCTGAGACCATGGAGAGCCACTGCCAATCCAAATAGACAATAGACAATACTGATCTTGAGAGCCAGCTGTGGTGTAGTTAAGTAGTAGTTAAGACTCTAATTTGGCTGACTCTAATTTGGAGAACCGGGTTTGATTCCCCACTCCCCCTCCACATGCAGCCAGCTGGGTGAGCTTGGGTCAGTCATAGTTCTCTCAGAGCCCTCTCAACCTCACCTGCCTCACAGGGTGTTGTGAACAGAGGAAGAGAAGGAGACTGTAAGACGCTTCGAGATTCCTTCAAGTAGTAAAGAACATAAGAGAAGCCAGGCCTCAGATTCAGTGGGAGCTCACAGGAGCACAGCTCCTGAATCTTTATGAGCGTTCCACCTCCTCCTTCTGAGAGTTCCACCTCCTTGTCCATTGAATAGAATGTGCAGCTGCATAACAATCCCTGGATGAGCTCCACCACCTATTTTTCTACAAAATGACCCCAGAGAGAAGCCATGTTGGATCAGGCCAATGGCCCATCCAGTTCAACACTCTGTCACACAAGAACATAAGAGAAGCCATGTTGGATCAGGCCAGTGGCCCCTCCCGTCCAACACTCTGTGTCACATAAGAACATAAGAGAAGCCATGTTGGATCAGGCCAGTGGCCCCTCCTGGTGCAACTTTCACACCCATACAAAGTACAGGGGAACACTGCGATATGATTTATCTTGATCTGCGTTGTCAGCAGCGCATCTTTATACTGAAGAATCTTTTCCAGCTCCGTCATGCCTTCAGTCTCCCAATGCCTTCTAATTTCTTGAGTGTCATGTCCCTTTTGGTTGGATGGAGCCAAGAGGAAAAGCAAATCGTGAACAATTCGAATTTCTTCATAGTCAGCCTTAAAGTTGTTTAATTCCCCAGTAGTCATAACTTTTGTCTTCTTGACAAACAGCATAGTTGACCAAAACCCTGATGGTGCATGCATGGGATTCTGGTTTTGCATTCTATGCCAGAGAACAATTCAGGCTGGGACAAATTCATGTTACAACTTAACAAAAATCCCCCGTTCTAAGTAGCATGTGTTTGGGGATCTGCTGTACAAGTCCAGGCTCTGGGAGTGAAGCCCCATTTGCTTTCTAGAGAGACCTTCAGAAACACCATTCTCACCTCACCTGGGACTTAGCCCGGTCTTTGGGCTTTCTACAATAACAACATTATGATGAATTGTTGAGATTGTGAGCTCCTTGGGGACAAAAATTCATTTGGGAAAGTAGCTATAAGCTGCTCTGAGCTTGGCAATATGAAGCAAAGAATTGCTAATCATATTTCTGATACTCCCAATGCCACATAAGTTGATGGATTTTTATGCAAAGATTTAATACTTACAACTTGATTAAAGATTGCGATTCTATAGACCAGGAGCCCACAATTTTTTTTTTTGAGCCTGTTGGCATCTTTGGATTTCTGTGATGGGGGTGGGCTCAACCACAAAATGGCTGCCCCAGGAGTCAGGGAACTAGAGGAGAAATTTACAAAATACACTGGGAAAAGGGGAGGGAGAGAATGAAACCCCCACAGCATGGAGGCAGCTGCCTCTGAAACAGGTTTATTTTAATCTGCACAGCCAGTTGGGTCTCCGGTGGGAAGTCAGAAGCTCCGCTGGGCAAGAGCCGCATCTAGTCGCACGGACTTTCTGAAATCACTTGGTGGGCGCCAGGAAAAGAATTAGCTGATGTGTTCACGCCCACGGGCATCACCTTCCTTCCTTGGAGGTTTTTAAACAGAGGCTAGGTGGCCACCTGACAGTGATGAGGATCCTGTGAATTTAGGGGGAGGTATCTATGAGAGAGCCCCGTGGCGCAGAGTGGTAAAGCTGCAATACTGCAGTCCGAACTCTCTGCTCACGACCTGAGTTTGATCCTGGCGGAAGCTGGGTTTTCAGGTAGCCGGCTCAAGGTTGACTCAGCCTTCCATCCTTCTGAGGTCGGTAAAATGAGTACCCAGCTTGCTAGGAGGAAAGTGTAGATGACTGGGGAAGGCAATGGCAAACCACCCCGTAAAAAAGTCTGCTGTGAAAACATCATGATGCGACGTCACCCCAAAGTCAGAAACGATTGGTGCTTGCATAGGGGACTACCTTTACCCTTTTACCTTATTTGTGAGTTTCTTGCATTGTGCAGGGTGTTGGACTAGATGACCCTGGAGGTCCCTTTCAACTCTATGATTCTATGACCACTGCATTTTAGGGTTTTTTGGGAACTGACCTTGATATTTCTACAGACAAGGTTTTTCTTTTTTTCCCCAACCACTTTGGGTTATCTGGTTTGTCCTGAAGTGAATTTTTTTTCTTCCCCCCTCCTTTTTGTTTGCTCTCATGCCACATGCAATCAATGGCCCGTGTGTGCGCACACACCCTCACCCTGCATACCTATGCAGTAGAATCTCCTTCCCGCAGCTCCGATTGCCGACAAGCCCCTGGCTGCTGTGTAGGCAGCGGTCCGTTGCGTTCAACTCCCCTCCCACACAGCCTGTCCCTCTGATGTGGAAAGAGTATTGTTCCTTGCGCAATGCTTCTGGGGTGAGAAAGGAACGAGACAATAGATATCCTTGACGCTTTCCATTAGCGGCAGGGCACACGCTCGGGCTCCCTGATGAATCATCGGGAAGCAATGGACTTCCAGTAGAAATTACAACTGCGGCAGCCGCTGGCGAGGAACGCTCTACAATTGCGGGGTAGCTTCATCCCCTTCTTCATTCTCTAGGCAACCGTATCCTCTTGGGATTGACCTTTCTTCATGGCTGACCCCGATACCACTGGCAGCAGAGTCCTGTGCTAGAATGAAAAACAGGGTCACAGTTTCAGGAAAACAGTCTGGGATTTCTTGGAAATGCTGGTTCTTCTTTCCCATGGCTTCTGTTTTGAGCGGTTTTGATTTTAAAGGGAAAATCTGGAGAGAGGGAGAAAAGTGTGTTTGTGTGGTGTTTTTTTTTTAAAGTTGCCACATATTTTTGCCACTGGATTTTGGAATATGGCATCCTCATACACAGGAAAGCACAAAGCAGCATCCAAAAAGATCCAGGATGGCCAAATCAATAGATAAGCAATAAGAAGCAATGAAACTCCGAAAGCAGCCAATAAAACATGAGGTTAATAGACCTATGGGTTAAAAGCACTGCTAAAAATCAAACTCAGGTAGGCTATTACAGGAGTGCCCAACCTTTTTGAGCCTGTGGGGAGCTCTGGGATTCTGACACAGGGCACAGCTGCAAAATGGCTGCCACAGGAGGCAGAGCCAACTACAAAATGGCTGCCATGGGAGACGGAACTGACTACACACAGAGAGTCCAAATGCAGGAGGCATGAGAGGGTAATTTTTAAAAAAATACACTGGTAAAGAGAAGTGTGAGAGAAAATCAAACTGATGTTGGTGGCAGCTTTGGTTGAAGCCCTGTTATTTTAATCTACACAGCCAGTTAGCACATTCTCATTGCCGAATAGAAATCCTGCTGGTCAGGTGCCCCACTTTGAACCATTCATTTTCTACAAACACTTTGTGGGCACCAGGAAAGGAATCGGTGGGTGCCAAGGTCCCCACGGGCACCACGTTGGGGATACTGTCTTGCCCGAGAAGAAGAAAAGGAGATTGGATTTATACCCTCCCTTCACTCAGTCTCTGAACGGCTTACAATCTCCTTTCCCTTCCCCTCCCCACCACAGACACCCTGGGAGGCAGGTGGGGCTGAGAGAGCTCTGAGAGAGAGAGATAACTGGGACTGGCCCAAGGTCACCCAGCTGGCTGCATGTGGAAGAGTGGGGAATCAAACCCGGTTCTCCCAGAGTCCATCACTCTTAACCACTGCACCAAACTGGCTTAACCACTACACCAAAACACAGCGATGAAAAATGAGGCCAGCATTCATTAAAATAAAAGAGAAAAGGCTTCTGAAATGCAAACTTCGAAAATAAATCAACTTTAAGGGTATTGCCCCTTGCCCCCCTGCTCAGTACTGGCACAGAGTCCAGTGTATCTTTCTTGGGTCCTGGAGAGATTCTTGAAATATGTTCCCTTCTTGTCAGCCCCGTGGATTAACATGTAAGAGAGAATGATGTAATGCAGTTTAGTTCCCCATTGGGGGTGGTGGTGGGGAAGGGCTGGGTATAAATGAAATAAATAAATCCAGTGCAAATCTTCTATAATCACTTTAATCAACATGCCACCCCCCACCCCTTTTGCCATCAAGTCACAGCTGAATTATGGGGACCCTGTAGGGTTTTCAAGGCAAGAGAGGTTTCGAGGTGGTTTGCCACTGCCTCCGTCTGCATAACAACCCTGGGCTTCTTTGGTGGTCTCCCTTCCTAATACTCTCCACGGCCGACTCTGTTTAGCTTCTGAGATCCAAAGAGACTGGGCTACCCACCAATGACTTGCTTTAAAAACTTGCACAGTAGCGAGAGAAGAAGGTAAAGTCTCTCATGCTGACAGATGGGGGCAGCAGTGCTCTTGTGTAACTCTTGTTGGTTCCTTAACAGTTTTTGCTGCGGGGTTGATCTCGCTTCTGTCTTTGTTCGAAGGGAATGTCTTTAAAGCCATGAAGCTGCTCTGTTGGGCATCCTGTGGGGCTAGCCGTGTGGTTCTGCCTTGATCTGTTAGAGAGAGGCTGATCTTTGAGGCCGGTTTGGTCAGGAGCCTTGCCTCTGAGTGTCATGGAATTTACCTTCAGCTTGCCGAAGTCCAGTCTTTTGAGTTGGGTCTGCAGTCCATCAATGCCATCAGTGTTGTCTGTTTAGACCGGCAGAGGCTCCTCAGGGTCTCAAGGAGAGGCCTTTCCCCTCTTCTGCTTCCCGATCCTGGGGATTGAACCTAGGACCTTCCGCATGCCAAAGAAAGGCTCTTTCACTGAGCTATGGCAGTGTGTGTAGTACAGCTAGGAGATTCTAAGATTGTCTGGCAGCCAGAAGTTCTAGCTCTAGGAGTATTTTTGCACCGCTAGGTGGTGAGCTAGACTTGTTTTTAAGGCCAGAGATGTTTCAGAGGTGGGCTTGCCATTGCCTGCCTCTGGGTCACGCCCCAGATATTTCTTGGAGGTTGCCCTTCCGAATACTGGTGAAGGCCGACCTTGCTTAGTTTCTGAGATCTGATGAGATTGGGCTCACCTGGGCTATCCAGGTCAGGGAACTGAGCGAAAACTGGATCCCAGGTAACAATGGAATCCATCCAACCATCCTCCATGTAGCTTTCCTCCAAGTTAAGGGGCTCTCAGTGGGAGAGATTTGTTTATTTCATTTATACCATGTCTTTCTCCTCTAATGGGGACCCAAAGCAGCTTACATTAGTCTCCTCTCCTCCATTTCATCTGCACTCACAACCCTGTGAGGTAGGTTAGGTTGAGAGCATGTGACTTGTCCAAGACCATCCAGCGAGCTTCCACAGCAGAGCAGGGATTCGAAGCTGGGCCTTCCAGATACTAGTCCAACACTCTTAACCACACCGGCTCTCCTAGTTTGAAGGAAGATTTCAAACCTGAGCCAAAAGGAAAATTGATAGGTTACAAATGTTTCAGGAGAGCCAGTTTGGTGTAGTGGTTAAGTGTGCGGACTCTTATCTGGGAGAACCGGGTTTGATTCCCCACTCCTCCACTTGCAGCTGCTGGAACGGCCTTGGGTCAGGGCAGCTTCTGGAAGAGCTCTCTCAGCCCCACCTCACAGGGTGTCTGTTGTGGGGGGAGAAGACATAGGAGATTGTAAGCTGCTCTGAGTCTCTGATTCAGAGAGAAGGGCAGGGTATAAATCTGCAGTCTTCTTTTTTTAAATAAGAGAAGATATGAATCAGCTTTGTTCAAGGGAGGGGAAGGGTAGAGACAGAATCTGTCCCCCGCTCCCTTGCTAACAGTGTGCAGTAGGAACCCCGAACCCTCTTGGAGAGCCAGTTTGGTGTAGTGGTTAAGTGAGCGGACTCTTATCTGGGAGAACTGGCTTTGATTCCCCACTCCTCCACTTGCACCTGATAGCATGGCCTTGGGTCAGCCATAGCTCTGGCAGGAGTTGTCCTTGAAAGGGCAGCTGCTGTGAGAGCCCTCTCAGCCCCTCCCACCTCACATGGTGTCTTGTGGGAGAGAAAGATAAAGGATATTGTGAGCTGCTCTGAGACTCTTTGGAGTGGAGGGCGGGATATAAATCCAATATCTTCATCTACCTCACAGGGTGTCTGTTGTGGGGGAGGAAGGTAAAGGAGATTGTGAGCCGCTCTGAGACTCTCGGAGTGGAGGGCGGGATATAAATCCAATATCTTCATCTACCTCACAGGGTGTCTGTTGTGGGGGAGGAAGGGAAAGGAGATTGTGAGCTGCTCTGAGACTCTTCGGAGTGGAGGGCGGGATATAAATCCAATATCTTCATCTACCTCACAGGGTGTCTGTTGTGGGGGAGGAAGGGAAAGGAGATTGTGAGCCGCTCTGAGACTCTCGGAGTGGAGGGCGGGATATAAATCCAATATCTTCATCTACCTCACAGGGTGTCTGTTGTGGGGGAGGAAGGGAAAGGAGATTGTGAGCTGCTCTGAGACTCTCGGAGTGGAGGGCGGGATATAAATCCAATATCTTCATCTACCTCACAGGGTGTCTGTTGTGGGGGAGGAAGGGAAAGGAGATTGTGAGCCGCTCTGAGACTCTCGGAGTGGAGGGCGGGATATAAATCCAATATCTTCATCTACCTCACAGGGTGTCTGTTGTGGGGGAGGAAGGGAAAGGAGATTGTGAGCCGCTCTGAGACTCTTCGGAGTGGAGGGCGGGATATAAATCCAATATCTTCATCTACCTCACAGGGTGTCTGTTGTGGGGGAGGAAGGGAAAGGAGATTGTGAGCCGCTCTGAGACTCTTCGGAGTGGAGGGCGGGATATAAATCCAATATCATCATCATCATCATCTCTTGAGCTTGCAGGCGCATTTGGAATTCTGACACCACTTGGTGGGCACAGCCATAAAATGGCTGCCGCAAGAGGCGGAGCTAGCCACAAGACAATTGCCCCAATTTGGCTTCAGTCACACAATGCAGATCCTCATGCAATGGTGGCAGCTGCTGCTAAAGGAACATTTAAGAAAAAAAAATCTGCAGATAATCAAATCTCTAGTTGTTGATCAGAAGCCATGCTGAGCAAAAGCCCTACCTCCCCCCCCCATCCTAAAAACACTTGGCGGTTGCCAGGGAAGGCGTTGGCAGGAGCTGTGGTGCCCAGAGGCATCACATTGGGGACCCCACCCAGTGTACAGAAGGAGGAAGAAAAGGAATAGGGTTCATTCAGATACCCCTAGTGATAGCCAACCCTTTATTGAGCCTGCAGCTTAACTGCCTTTTCCCATATGAGCCTCAGAGAGCACTTCGATCAAGTGCACAAAATCTCCGAATGACCCCCAGGTGAGCCAGTTTGGTATAGTGGTTAAGTGTGCAGACTCTTATCTGGGAGAACCAGGTTTGATTCCCCACTCCTCCACTTGCAGCTGCTGGGTGACCTTGGGTCAGCCATAGCTCTGGCAGAGGTTTTCCTTGAAAGGGCAGCTGCTGTGGGAGCCCTCTCCAGCCCCACCCACCTCACAGGGTGTCTGTTGTGGGGGAGGAAGGGAAAGGAGATTGTGAGCCGCTCTGAGACTCTTCGGAGTGGAGGGCGGGATATAAATCCAATATCTTCATCTACCTCACAGGGTGTGTTGTGGGGGAGGAAGGTAAAGGAGATTGTGAGCCGCTCTGAGACTCTTCGGAGTGGAGGGCGGGATATAAATCCAATATCTTCATCTACCTCAAAGGGTGTGTTGTGGGGGAGGAAGGTAAAGGAGATTGTGAGCCGCTCTGAGACTCTTCGGAGTGGAGGGCGGGATATAAATCCAATATCTTCATCTACCTCACAGGGTGTCTGTTGTGGGGGAGGAAGGTAAAGGAGATTGTGAGCCGCTCTGAGACTCTTCAGAGTGGAGGGCAGGATATAAATCAATTATCTTCATCTACCTCACAGGGTGTCTGTTGTGGGGGGGGGGGAGGAAGGGAAAGGAGATTGTGAGCCGCTCTGAGACTCTTCGGAGTGGAGGGCGGGGTATAAATCCAATATAATCTTCTTCTTCAAAAGAACCACGACTGGCCACTACCAGATTAAGAGGCAGCCCCTGCTATGTGGAATGCCCTCCCCGAAAACATCAGGGCCCTGCGGGACTTGCCACAACTCCACAGGGCTTGTAAGACAGAATTGTTTAAACTGGCATTTAACAAATAACGGGGAGGCGACCACTATCCCACCATCCCACAGCACTGACACCTGAACCATCCCAGTACAAATCCAGAGCTCCAAATAACATCCTATAATATTATTATATGTGGCGTCCAATAAGAATAAAAACCCGCCATCTGGATCCTGGCGAGTGAACTTGGAACCGTATTACGTATTTTAAACTGTATGAATTGTTAAAATGTTTGAATGATTTTATTGTACTTTGATTTTAATACTCCGTTATTTTAACTGTTGTTAGCCGCCCTGAGACTGTCAGGGGAGGGCGGGATATAAATGCAATCAAATAAATAAATAAATACTCTGGACAGGTGTCTGCTGCACAAAAGGGAAGTACTTTGTGTTATGCCGTTGGTGGTTGTGACAGACTTACCATGGAGGACCTCTTTGCACTGTGCTTTACTTCTGTCCTCCTCAGGTGCCATGGAAATCCAAGTCCCCGATGACCCAGTGATCGCCCTTTTTGGCCGTGACGCCACCTTGCGCTGTTCTTTCTCCCCCGATGCCAACTTCAGTCTGGCTGACCTCAGCCTCATCTGGCAGCTGACAGACACCAAGCGGCTGGTGCACAAATTTGCAGAGGGGCGGGACCAGTTGGCCAACCAAGGGAGGAGCTACGCCAACCGCACCACTCTCTTCTACGACCAGCTGCCCCGGGGCAACGTCTCCCTCCTCCTGCACCGTGTGCAGATTGCTGACGAGGGGAGTTTCACCTGCTTTGTCAGAGTCCGTGACTACAGCAGTGCTGCGGTGGCGCTTCAGGTTGCAGGTGAGGGTGGGTGGGAGGAAGGTGGGAGGGTTTTGTGAGGCAAGGCTGTGCCCCGCAGGGAATCCAGTCCTTCGTTCTGGCCTCTAGCACAACTTACTGATTGTACAGTGAGCCATGCATTAGTTACATTTAGACTGGACTACTGCAATTTGCTCTGATTGGGGCTACCCTTGAAGACTGTTTGGAAGCTGCAGGTAGTGCAGAATGCTGCAATTAGACTGCTGGTCTGGGCCAACTATTGGGAAAAATTACACTGGCTAAAGATCTACTCCTGAGCCCAACTCAAGGTATTGGTTTTGACATTAAAACCCTGTATAACTTCTGACTGGGGGTATCTGAAGGGCCTTCTTCCCCTATACGTTCCTGCCCAGGGATTAAGATCATAGGGAGAGGCCTTCCTGATTGCCCCATTCAGAGCTATTTTTGAGCAGGAACGCACAGGAACACAATTCCAGCTGGCTTGGCATCAGGGGGCATGGCCTAATAAGCAAATTTCTACAAGAAAAGCCCTGCCCCTATCAATTAAATATATTTATTTGGTGGGTAGCTGAGAGAGGGCCTTTTCAGTGGCAGCCCCACAGTTGTGGAACAACCTTCCCAGGGAGGTGCACCTGGCCCCCCTCCTTTTTGATTTCTAGGAGGCAGCGGAAGGTAGTTTTATTTAGGACTGAGTTTGCTTAAAGCAGTCCTGCATCGTGACTTCAGAGTGTGGCGTTTCTATTTATTTAGCACATGCCACATACATACCATTCCCCAAAAAAGAGGTGGGGGAAAGGAAAAGTCAAAGTATTCTGGGATGTGGTGTAAATTTTAACAATAAAATTCATAAAAAGAAAAACTTCTACAGCCGAGGACAATATCAACAAAGAATCAAGGTAGGCAGGGTCAACATTACATCTCAAATTTGGTCTGGAAGTTCCCCCTACAGAATGTTTTGGAATCTACCTCCTACCACAGGGGAAGGACATCTACTCCCTCTTTCCCTGGAGTACCTGGGATCTGCCAACAAAAAAGGGGGGAAATTGCAGGTTCACATACAAACTAAGGGGAGGAGAGTTTCTGTTTTTTACGTAACTAGTCTTAAGTGTTTTATTAATACTGTTAGCTGCCTTAAAGATGAATGAGCCAGTGAATGTTGCCCTCCCCCAAATAATAGCACCCCGATCTCCCCCACCTGACTCCTCCCAGCTTTACCTATCTGCTATTTCTCCTGATCTACTGGCCCCTGGCTGCATCCACGTTATCCACGAACCCTCCTCCCTGTTCTTCTTCCCCTCCAGCTCTCTACTCTAAGCCCAACTTGAGCCTGGAACCCAACAGAAACTTGAAGCCGGGAGACCTGGTCACTGTGACGTGCCACGCCTTCTCTGGGTATCCGGAGGCGACGGTGCTCTGGCAGGACGGCCGGGGCAACAACCTCACGGAGAACGTCACCACCTCGCAGGTGGCCAACGATGAGGGCCTCTTCGACGTGCAGAGCATCCTCCGGGTGGTGCTGGAGCCGCACAGCACTTACAGCTGCCTGGTGAAGAACCCCCTCTTGGAACAGGAGACCCACACTTCCGTCACCATCACAGGTTCGTTGTGGGCAGGGGAGGAGTGGAGGGCCGCATTCAGAGTGGGAAACCTGATCTTCGTGCATGCTTCGGAGCGATAATATAATACAAAGGTAGGAGAACACAAAGTAGGAGACAAAACAAGGAAACACGAACCAGTCACAGCTGGGTGACCTCGGGCCAGTCACTCTTCTCTGTGAACACTCTCAGCACCACCTACCTCACGTGACCGTTATGGGGAGATAGATCCAAGTGGGTAGCCGTATTGGTCTGAAGCAGTAGAACAAAATTAAGAACATCAGAGAAGCCATGTTGGATCAGGCCAATGGCCCATCCAGTCCAACACTCCGTGTCACACAGTGGCCAAAAACCCCAGATGCCATCAGGAAGTCCACCAGTGGGCCCAAGACACTAGAAGCTCTCCCAGTGTGCCCCCTCAAGCACCAAGAACACAGAGCACACTGCCCCAGATAGAGTGTTCCAACAATACGCTGCGGTTAATAGCCACTGATGGATCTCTGCTGCAGATGTTTATCCAATCCAATCCAATCCAGCGGCACTCTTAAGAGCATTCAGGCTCTGTTTAAAAACCTCTGTTTAAAAATTTCACAGTTTTGTTCTGACAGCAACCCTAAGAGGTAGGCCAGGTTGAGAGATCCTTTTGTTACCAAAAGGGGCCGTTGTTAGCTGTGTGTCAGCCCCATCTTCCCAGGGCTCACAGGCTAGGCCCCAGCAGCCCTGCTAAAAGCCAGGAGTTTGGGAACAGATGTTTGATGGCTCTCGTGTAGCTCAGGGTTGTTCTGTTGGCTGGTGACAGCCTTCAATAATAAGAGCGGGGAGAGGGCGATGCAAAAACAGATCATAAAGATGGCCGGGCCCGGTTTATTAAGCTCTGTTTATTGTACAGGAGGCTCCCTGCTACACCGGCATCATCAGTCAGTGGGGCTGCTTTCCTGACAATCAATGTCTAGTTCAGGAAGACTTTTCCAGCTCTGTTTTATCACCAGCAGGCCTAGTGGAAGGGGGCAGCTGATTTGGGGAAAGGAGGGCAGGGGCTGCACTGGTACAGAACTGGTACTTTTTTATTGCATGACGGTAGCAGCAAGATGCCATTGAGTCACAGCTGAAGACTCCGTGGGGTTTTCAAGGCAAGAGACTAACGGAGGTGGTTTGCTACTGCCTGCCTCCGTGTCACCACTCTGCGCTTCCTTGGTGGTCTCCCATTCAAATCCTAGCCAAGGCCGACCCTGTTTTGCTTCTGAGATCTGACGTGATCAGGCTAGCCTGAGCTATCCAGGTGTGGGTAGTGGTAGCCAGTTTGGTGTAGCGGTTAAGTGTGTGGACTCTTACCTGGAAGAACCAGGTTTGATTCCACTCCTCCATGTGCACCTGCTGGAATGGCCTTGGGTCAGCCATAGCTATTGCAGGAGTTGTCCTTGAAAGGGCAGCTGCTGTAAGAGCTCCCTCAGCCCCACCCACTTCACAGGGTGTCTGTTGTGGGGAGAGAAGACATAGGAGATTGCAAGCCGCTCTGAGTCTCTGATTCAGAGAAGAAGGGTGGGGTATAAATCTACAGTCGTCTTCTTTTTCTTCATTTATTGCATAATGCTAGATAAATACTGAATGCATTCTGGTTTATGGATTCAAGTCCAGGAGAACCTGAGAGACCAAGAAGATTTTGGGGGTATAAGCTTTTGAGCAGGGGTAGCCAAACTTGCTTAACCTAAGAGCCACATAGAATAGACATCAGATGACTGAAAGCCACAAGACATGAATGTCAGATGTTTGAGAAATGCACAGAACGAAGGAAGGCAAATGGAGGGAGGAAGGGAGGGAGGGAGGGAGGGAGGGAGAGGTGGAAAGAAAGCTTTAACTTTAACGTTAAATGCATTCTCCAAGCCACCGGCTGGCTTGGCTTGGAGAAGTGATTTAAAGAGAGAGATGCCTTCTCCAAGCTGGCTGATGGGGTGGTGGGGGCTTCGAGAGCCACGCAATATGTGTGAAAGAGCCACATGCGGCTCCTGAGCCACAGTTTGGCCACCCCTGCTTTTGAGAATCAAAACTCCCTTAGGAGGAATGGAGATACCCGATTCCTTACATCCCAGTCCGAAAGAAGGAAGGGTGCTGCAAAGAAAGGGAGTCCTGATGAAGCGGTGCAATGCCAAAGCTGCTCAGTGTGACATAGGATTCTCGCCTCACTACCGATGCAAATTTTCCGCCTCTAAATTTCCCCCCTGCTCTAATCAAGATGATGTTGTACACTGCCCTGAGTCCAGTTCTCTGGGGGAGGGTGGTTGGGAAAATCTAATTAAATAAATGTTCAGCCTAGAGAAGAGACAATTGAGAGGTGATATGATCAAATATTAAAATACTTTGGTCACCAAATATAGGTGATATGATCAAATAGCTCAAGTACTTTGGCAACCCGGTGAGAAGGGAGCACTCACTGAAGAAGACCCTGATGCTGGGAAAGACAGAAGGCAAAAGAAGAAGGGGATGGCAAAAGAGGAGATGGCTGGACAGCATTACTGATGTAACAAACACAAATTTGAGCAGACTTCGGAGGATGGTGGAAGACAGGAGGGCCTGGCGTGACTTGGTCCATGGGGTCGCAAAGAGCCGAACGAACAACAAAAATGATCACCATCTTCAAGTACTTGAAGGGCTGTCATGTAGAGGATGGTGCAGAGTTGTTTTATATTGCCCCTGAAGGTTGGACCAGAACCAATGGTCTGGAATTAAATCAAGAGAGTTTTTGGCTAAATGTTAGGAAGAACTTCCTGACCGTTAGAGCGGTTCCTCGGTGAAACAGGCTTCCTCGGGAGGTGGTGGGCTCTCCTCCTTTGGTGGTTCTTAAACAGAGGCTAGGTGGCCATCTGACAGCAATGTGGATCCTGTGAATTGAGACAGATTGTGGGGGGAGTGGGGGAAGGGACGATCCAGTTCTCCACTCTTGTAGCCCTGTATCTTACATGCCAAATGTAATGCTGATCACCACTTTGGGGTCAGGAAGTAATTTTCTTTCAGGCCAGGTTGGTCCAGGGATCCTGGAGGTTTTCTGCCTTCCTTTGGTGTTGAGCAGGAATCACTGGAGGAGGAGTTGTGACTTTCCTAGATTAAGGGTGTCAAACATGCGGCTCGGGGGCCAACTCAGGCTCCTATCAGGCCTCTGAGGGCTCCTATCAGGGCTCTGAGCAACTGGTTCTTGTCTGCTTCCTACTCCCTCTCTTTCCTTCTGCATCTCAGTTTGCTTTGCAAGGCTTGCTCAATTGCACAGGAGCTACAGAGCAAAACCTCGATTTTCATTGTTTGAGTCTCCTCCACCTTCTGGTCCCCTGGGGAGGGAAGAAAAGAGCCAGAGCTTCCTTTGCCTAGTTCCCTGGATCCCACAGGAGAAAGACAAAGAAAGCACCTTTAGGACCAGCAAGTGCTAATGTTGTAAGCATGTTTTATTTTAAGAGTTTTTTTTTTTAAAAATAATCTTTAGTCGTGTTAAGTCTGTCTCCTTTAAAAAGTTTATATCTCTGCTACAGAATCCTCTGCTACAGGAACACACACGGCCCAGCCCGACATGGCCAGGCCTGACCCAACAAGGTCTCATTTAGGTCAGATCCGGCCCTCATAACAAATGTGTTCAGCACCCCTGGACTAGATGATCCCTGAGGTTCCTTCCAGATCTTATGTTTCTGTGTTTGGGGAGTATGCCATGAAGTATGACAAAGAGAACCCAGGTCTTAGCAGAGGATTGTGCTTTATCCTGTCCATCTGCCCACCTTCCATCGAAATTCAGATTGGAAACTCCTTGGGGCAAAACTTGCCCTTTTGCTTATAGTTGGTCCCGTTTATGCTGATGCCGCTCTCTAAAGAAATAGCATGAAAACTGCAGGCGATAAATCACACGGGTGTTTGAGATGCAAGAGTGAAGATGTGCCATGTAATAAAACTAGTCTGTCTCCCGTTAAAAGGGCCCTGGGCCCTCTTGGGCAACGTCGCTCCGATACAGAGGAAACTTTTATTTTTACTTTGAAGAAACCCTTGCCGATTCCCCTTCCATTTCCTTCCCGATTCAACATGCTTAAAGTTAATGCCTTTTTAACCGATGAAACTTCTTGGTGAAGTTTGATCTCCCTGTAAAATGGTTTATAGAGCCGGCTCCCTCATTTGGAGGAACTTGCCTTGGTTCTAAGTGGCTTCCAGTTGACTTCACGCTATCTTGGGTTTTATGGATACCCTTGAGCTCTTTGTAACCTTGTACGTCTGCAGGTAACATTAATTAGTGTTTAATTATCCTTGGCGCAGCAATTGCTGGCTTGTGAAAGAGGGTCCCTCCAGGAGCATAAACCTTTTGGCTAAACGCACAGCGCCACCTGAACAGTGACAGAGCGCAGCTGCGTGCACTACACCTGGAGGGGGAGACAAAGCAATACGGTAGCCGCTGCTGTTAGAAACATGTCGGTCTCGCAATCCACATGGGAATGGTTTGGTGTGTGTGTGTGTGGGGGTGTCCATGGAGTTCTGCACTAAGATATCCTCTTGCATTCTGCACTTCTAAATTCTGCAATGGGGGAAATTGTGCAAATTAAGCATGCAGAAATTCAGGTTGTTTGGTATACTTTTTAAAAAACTGCCAAAAATTTGAGGTTTATTTCCATTCAAAGTCTTTCTTGCCTTTTCTTTTTACTTCATGCCAGCCTTTTCCTTCTATTCCACCTTCAATTGTCCCTTGATTGGTAATCCTTATATCTACTATCCAAGGTCATCTTGAGAGCCAGATTGGTGTAGTGGTTAAGTGCGTGGATTCATCTGGGAGAACCGGGTTTGATTCCCCACTGCTCCACTTGAACCTGCTGGAATGGCCTTGGGTCAGCCATAGCTCTCACAGAGCTGTCCTTGAAAGGGCAACTTCTGTCAGAGCTCTCTCAGCCCCACGTACTTCGCAGGGTGTCTGTTGTGGGGGAGGAAAATAATGGAGATTGTAAACTACGCTGAGATTCAGAGTGAAGGGCAGGCTATAAATCCAGTCTCTTCTTTTTCTTCATCCGCCTACCATAGGCTGAAAATCCATACACCAGAGCTACAGTTTAGGATTTGGCAATACTTATCCATTTTTTTTTTAAAAGAACAGTTTGTGGGTTTAAAACCCCCCAGAAGTTGCGGACAACATTGAAAATTTAGGGTAGCTGTGGGGCGAGGAATAGGTGGAGTGAGGAATGCTGTGGGTCCGTGTGAATCTTAATTTTCACCCCGTCTTTCTCAGCACTCAAATCCAACCGTGGTTTGTGGGGTTGATCCACATGGCCTTAGCATGAGGTGTCCTAAACCAGAGGTCCCCAACCTTTTTGAGCCTTTGGGCACTTACAGGATTCCCACACAGTGTGGTGGATACAGCCGCAAAATGTCTACCGACAGCAGACTGTTAGGGAGTGAGGTCATGTACAACTTTAATAGCAACTCTTCCAACATTTCAAGCAGAAGCTCTGCTTAGCATTTTAAAAACAAGCAAATTGTTTTAAAAATACCTTTGTGCATACATTTTTTTTCATGCAGTAAAGATCCTCATGCTGTGATGGCAGCTGCTGCCACAGCAACCAATGACATTTCCAGTGGCCAATCAGAAGCCCCGCAGGGCAAAAGCCCCAACTGGCTCTGCCCACTTTCTAAAAACACTTGGTGGGCACTAGGAAAAGTGTTGGCAGGTGTGGTGGTACTCAAGGGGCTTCACTGGGGAGACCCTCGTGCTAATAAAATACATGAGAAAACACTGGAGTTGTTTCAAACACGGGGCAGGTCCCTGGTGGCTAATGTTATATCAATCTGAATGCATGATGGCCCTGTATGAGCCACTGTGCTATGGACCTGTGCTAAGGAGGTGTCCTTTGCCACGGTTTCCTGGCATGCATAATCCTCATAAGCAGAGAGCTGTAATCAGCGAAGGGCCATTGGAGGCACTGGAGCATATGAACATATGAAGCTGCCTTATATTGAATCAGACCCTTGGTCCATCAAAGTCAGTATTGTCTTCTCAGACTGGCAGCGGCTCTCCAGGGTCTCAAGCTGAGGTTTTTCACACCTATTTGCCTGGACCCTTTTTTGGAGATGCCAGGGATTGAACCTGGGACCTTCTGCTTCCCAAGCAGATGCTCTACCACTGAGCCACCAGCCCTCCCCACCATTTTGGCTTCACCTAAAGGGCTTTTAAAAAAATGATTTAAGTCCATATAAAGCAGGGGTGGCCAAATGGCAGCTCGGGAGCCACATGTGGTTCTTCACACATATTGTGTGGCTCTCGAAGTCCCCACCATCCCGTCAGCCAGCTTGGAAAAGGCATTTGTCTTTAAATCACTTCTCCAAGCCAAGCCAGTCGGTGGCTTGGAGAATGCATTTGAAGTTGCTTTCTTTCCACCTCTCCCTCCCCATCTATTTTTTTCCTTCCGGCTCTCAAACATCTGATGTTCATGTCTTGCGGCTCTCAAACGCCTGACATTTATTCTCTGTGGCTCTTATGTTAAGTGAATTTGGCCACCCTTGATATAAAGCATCAGAACTTTTCATTCTTAAAATAAAATAAGTATTCCTGATCGCATCATATCTCTGGAAAACAGTCGATTTCCCCCAGATATCCTTTGGTAGTATCCAAGGATTTGAAGTACTGCATTGATGGAGAAACTCATTAAGCTATTAAAAGAATTAGTCCGACCAGAGGCATTTGTGGCCAACTGGGTATTCCTTTATTTCGTATGCAAATGGTTGCCCAGAGAATAGCAGGTTTCTCAGAGAGAGTCCTTTTGGTATGATGCTAATACCTTTCTGCATGCTTACTGTTAAAAAGCATTATTGTTCATTTTTAGGTGTGTTCAATAGCTTTAAGCTAAGCGTGCTTAAAAAAAAAAATCTGTCACGGATGCTTCCCTTTTGACGTGAATGGGCCACCGTTTTGGAGGCGGAGCTTAGCTCTGCCCCTCCCCTTGGTAGCAGGCTCAGGTGGATGCTCCACTCACAGCTCCTGTGCACAGTTTCACCTTTAAACCAGGGGAAATGAGAGCCGGTGTGGTGTACTGATAAGAGGAAGGTTGCCCAGCCTTTTGGAGATTGTCCCCAAATGGCTTCTGCAGGAGATGAGGCCAAACACAATGCCTCCCCGCTTGCTTTGTGAAAGAATCACGGGAGAGGGAAGAAAATAAAACAAATGAAGATTTTATTTATTTATTTATTTAAATCGAATGAAATAAATAAATAATAAGAAAAGCCCGGTGTGGGGAGGAAGAGAGAACAGGGAGTGAAAAGGAGAGCCTGGAGGGTGAATGGAGCCAGAAGCCTGGATACTTACTGATGTTGTGTTAAGCAGCTTCATGCGTTCCTGTGCCCATCGAGGCTCTGATTTCCTGGCGTGCAAATTAAGCCCACCTGACTGCTTTGCTGAGTAGGGATGCCAGCTCTGGGTTGGGAAATACCTGGAGATTTTGGGGTGGAGCTGGGGGAGGGTGGGGTTTCAGGGAGGGGAGGGACCTCAGCAGGGTACAATGCTGTATAGCCCGCCCATGGGCCGCGGACCTGTACTGGTCCGTGGCCTGTTAGCAACCAGCCCTGCTGCTCCTACCGCCCACCTGGGGCAGATGAAAGAGGCAGCAGTCTTGCTCCAAAGCACCACCTTTTTCATCCGCCTGGGTCCCGGGTAGGTGGAAGGGGCAGCAAGGCAGTGACTTTTGCCTACTCCTCATTTAAAGACCCCCATGGGGGGCAAGGACAGGGTGTGGGAGGCAGCCTGGGATGGCAGAAATCCCAGCACCACCCCTCCACAGGTCCATGGAAAAACTGTTTTCCATGAGACCTGTCCCTGGTGCCAAAAAGCCAGTTGGGAGCCACTGTTTTACATCACATGAACCCCTTTAAGTGGCGATCCCAGGGATCGAACCTGCAACCTTCTGCATGCAAAGCAGAGGCTCTGCCACTGAGCCGCAGTCCCTTCCTGCACGCATCACTGCAAAATCCTTGAAACAAGAACAAAATTGGTATAATACCATCCAACCAAATTAGCACCGAACAAATCTGTTTTTGTGAACCTGACAGCATATCTGAGAGCAGGGACACCCTGCCTCTTCCACCAAGGGCCTGGGTTCTCTCCCAGCCAGGGCTTTATTGCTCCTCCCCTGAAAGTTAGCCTGGAAAAGCAAGCCCAAGAGGCCACAGTCCTGTGTGGGCATGCAAAGCAGTGGATTGGTTGTTGTAGATTTCCCAGGCTGTGTGGCCGTGGTCTTGGCATTGTGAGACCTGACGTTTCGCCAGCAACTGTGACTCGCATCCTCAGAGGTGTAACCCAGAAAAAACTGGAGTTCTCTCTGGGTCGGATTGAGCCACAAGATAATGACTCAGCCCTACCCCACCTGCCTGAGTAGATAAAAATTACCTGCCTACCAACTTCTTCTCAATTTGACCCAGAGAGAACTCCAGTTTTTTGGGGTTACACTTCTGAGGATGCCGGTCACAGTTGCTGGAGAAACGTCAGGTCTCACAATGCCAAGACCACAGCCACACAGCCCGGGAAATCTACAACAACCAATGGACTCTGGCCATGAAAGCCTTCGACAACATAGAGCAATGGATGCTTATGTGGTTATCCCAGGAGTTGGTCAGGAATCTACATTCTGCCTCTGTCCCCACCCCCAATATGGAGGCCCAACCCCAGACGGGTTTGTCATGCTGAAAAGTACCTTTTTTAATCCGAGCCACCTCCTCTCCTAGCAAAGTGACAGCTCAGCATCGATTTGAATTTATTAGCATAATTATTTAAAGGTTAATGAAGTGTTTTATGGGGTAATTCAACCTGCTGTTTTTCCGGCTTCCTCCAGCGCCCCGTGGAAAAGCATCAATTGGAATGTCCGCTGGCATCATTAGACCTCTGTGCGTCAGAACGGCCGGAGAGAGCCGCTGCACGATCTCGGCTCGGCTGGGCAAGGCGTGAAACTGTGCGCTGCAGGTCGCTGGCCGGGCCAGGATTCCTGGGGAGTGGCCAGTTACTGTTCCGTCCCCTGCTTCTCCTAGACTTAATCTTGCATCTCGTCTTTTATCACCAAAAGCCAAGAAGTTCAAACTACTACCGCCACCACCACCAAGTTGTGCTGTCAGGAAACTGAAACCTTTCCATTGTGAACACACATCTGCTCAGGGCTTTTTTTGTAGCCGGAACCATTTTGCCTATTAGGCCACACCCAGCTTATGTAGCCAATCCTTCAAGAGTTTACAGGGCTCTTAGTACAGGGCCTACTATAAGCTCTTGGAGGATTGGCTACATCAGGGGGTGTGGCCTAATAGGCAAAGGAGTTCCTGCTACAAAAAAAAGCCCTCCATCCGCATAATGGATTTGAACTGCTGGATCTGAGTCCTTCGAGATCAACACGATTTTGGGGGCATACGCTCTGTTTTGTTCACAATGTCATACTTCAAAACTCTTGTTGGTTTGTAAGGTATCATCAGACTCGAATCTAGCTCTTCTACTGCCCTGACCTGGATAACGCAGGCTAGCCCAATCTCATCAAAACTTGGAAGCTAAGCAAGGTCAGCCAGGGTCAGAATTTGGATGGGAGATCGCCAAGGAATACCACAGGTGGGATGCAGAGGCAGGGAATGGCAAATCACCTCTGAAATGTCTCTTGCCTTAAAAACAAGTCTAGTTTGCCATCTAGTGGTGCATAATGTTAAAAGATCTAGATCGGAGGTGTCAAATGTGCAGCCCTTGGACTGGATCAGGCCCTCGGAGGGCTCCTGTCAGGCCAGTGATCAACTCACTGTCATCTGCTTCCTCCTTTCTCTCGTTTCCTGCTGCATCACAGCTTGCTTTGCCAGGCTTCCTCAATTGCATAGGAGCTGCAGAGCAACATATGACCAGGACATGAAGCAACGTATTGACAAAAGCTCTCGATGCCCAGCCATTTCATGTTTTCCCCTGGATCTTAGGCGGAAAGCATTGACCATGAGATTTCTGTAATGAATGCCCATAAATCAAAAGTATGTTTGCAATTTACAGACACACGCCTGAATCTGAGTATACTCAAGATTGCTACAGCACGGACATTGTCTCCAGATTTTGATGCAATAATTCAGAGCAAGAGGGCTCAGTTATCAGAAGCTGTTAAACAGAATACTGCAAGAATGCTAATCTTTTAGGCATATTTTATTTTAAGTTTTTTAAAAATCTTTTAACTGTGCTTATGCCCTTTATAAAGTTTATATCTCCGCTACCTGGCATTACATTTTATGACAAACAAGGTCCCATTTATGTCAGATCTGGTCATAATAAATGAATTTGAACTTCTGGCTGCCAGACAATCTTCAGCTCTCCCAGCTCTACCATACAAACTGACATACGATAATTAATTACTGCAGACTAACATTGCTACCCTCTGAAACTATCTTCATTTGAACCGTGATACTTTTTTAAAAAAATGCATAATAGTCTTTTGGTCCTACTTGCATTACATTTTTATCCTGCCCTTTTCTCCAAGGAAGTCAGGGTGGCGTCCTTGGTTCTCATTCCTATTCTCACAGCAACCCTGCAAGGTAGACCATACCGTGAGGGATAGCAACTGGCCCAGGGTTTCCCAGGATGCTTCACAGCCAAGGGGCAACTTGAATCCAGGCCTCTCCCTCCAACCCAAACCAGCACACCACAATGAACTTTTTATAGATTTATTTGATCACATAGTTAAAACGGAAGGAAGCGATCAAGCCTAGATAGGAATCTTTTTTTGGGGGGGGGGGGGGGGCGGGCACGCAGTCTGAAATTCTCAATGGAAGAACTGGGATTATAATTGTTTGTAGGACATTCATTGTTGCAGGACTTTGGCTGCTTAGGGTACAGAGAGAAGAGAAGAGAGGGTGTTTTGATGAAATGTGGAGCATTAAGAGTGTCTGACTGCAATGTGGAAGACATCAAATCCCCATGCTTCTAGTGAGGGTTGTTGGGTGAACTCGGGTCAGAACAGGGTTGGTTGTCCGGAGGATGAAATGAAGGAGGGAGCCTAGAGCTCTGTGGAGGAAGAGCTGGGAGAAAGAAATGTATGAAGAGATAGAAAACGTCCTGAAGCCCCAAGATGCCAAATTTATATGAAAGTGCAATGGTGCTCTTCCAGACCAGAGGTCTGTCTAGGCTGACATCTTGCTTCATCCTGTGGAGGGCCAGCAAACAGCATAGAGACCAGGTGTGGCCTTCTAGCACAGGTATTCTGAAGTTGACTGCCTCAGGATGTGGAGAATCCTGCTAGATTCTGTATCACTTGCCCAAACTTGTGATGAATAGCACGCTTAAACTTCTTAAGGAAGGGCTGTTGTGTTCTGTATTAAGCTAACCAATTCCAGTCACTGTTTGACAGATAGTGCCAAATTTGCAAATGAATTCCATCTTAGCAGTTTATCCTGCAGCCTTTTTGTGAAAGTAACAAAACATAAGAACAGCCATGTTGGATCAGGCCAATGGCCCATCCAGTCCAACACTCTGTCACATAGTGGCCAAAAAACCCAGGTGCCATCAGGAGGTCCATCAGTGGGGCCAGGACACTAGTAGCCCTCCCACTGTGCCCCCAAGCACCAAGAATACAGAGCTTCACTTGTCCCAGACAGAGTTCCAACAATACCCTGTGGCTAATAGCCACTGATGGACCTCTGCTCCAGATGTTTATCCAATCCCCTCTTGAAGCTGGCTATGCTTGCAGCTGCCACAGCCTCCTGTGGCAGTGAATTACATGTGTTAATCACCCTTTGGATGAAGAAGTACTTCTTTTTATCCATTCTAACCCAACTGCTCAGCAATTTCATTGAGTGCCCGTGAGTTCTTGTATTGTGAGAAAGGGGGGAAAGTATTTCTTTATCTGTTTTCTCTATCCCATGCATAATCTTGTAAACCTCTATCATGTCACCCCACAGTCATCGTTTCTCCAAGCTAAAGAGCCCCAAGCATTTTAATCTTTCTTCGTAGGGGAAGTGTTCCAACCCTTGAATCATTCTAGTTGCCCTTTTCTGCACTTTTTCCAATGCTATAATATCTTTTTTGAGGTGTGGTAACCAGAATTATACAGAGTACTCCAGAGGTTCTCATTAAAAAAAAAATTGGAAGACGATATCATAACAGCTTTAAATCCTAGGGTGAGTGTGCTAGAGCTGTAGTATTCGTACCAGTGTGCCTCCTTGCAGAACACCTGTGGAGTTACCTGCTTTCCCGCTCCAAAGGCAGTCTGCTTCTTTCTTCCAGTAAGGGCACTGTTAGTGACTTATCTGTCTCCCCTTTGTTCAGGCCAACATCTTGTGTTTCCAGCTGTGGCTCTCTGGGTAAGCGTGGGGTTGGCTGTATGCCTCCTCTTCCTGCTGGGCGCCCTGGCCTACGTGTGTCAGAAGAAAATCCGCCAGAGCTGCAAAGAAGAGAAAGAGAGGGCTGGTAAGTACGGGGCGGAGGGGGGGGCGGGCTTTGTTCCAAGCTTGACTGTGTTCCTTTCAGAGCCTGCTCCCCCTCCCCGCCAGCTCAAAGTGGAGCACAGTTCAGAAGAGTTGGTTTTTATACCCTGACATCTTGAAACAGGAAGAGTTTTTATACCCTGACATCTTGAAACAGGAAGAGTTGGTTTTTATACCCTGCTTTTCTCTACCTCAGGGAGTCTCAAGGCTTACAGTTGCCTTCCCTTCCTCTCCCCACAAGTTTCATCTTGTGAGGCAGGTGGGGCTGAGAGAGTTCAGAGAGAACCGTGACCGGCCTGAGGTCGCCCAGCAGCAGGGCCATAGCCAGGATTTTAGAAGTCGGGGGGCTTTTTAAAGAGTCAGTGGGCACCCTTTCCCATCCATTGTGGGGCTCGCCGCTTCTCAGAAGCTTTTTGGGGTAGGAGCAAAAGCTGGAGGCTCTGAAAGTGGTCAAGTCCAGGCAGCCGACCCTAAAAGTTTGGAGACAAGAAGGGACTGCACCTCGTGTGCAAGCAGAAGGGTTTCCTTCCACCTCCGTCTCCCCACCCTGGCACTTTGCAGCCAGCAGCTCCATCCATCCTCCCTGGCCCATTCCACGTGGCTTCCTCCACCTTCCTCCTCTTCACCTACTCCTTTTGCTGCTGCAGTGCACTGTGCCCTGCTCAGGTCTCCCAGCTCTGGCTGCTGCTGATGATGCTTCGCTGGCTCACCCATGTCAAAAAAGAAAAGAAAGCAGGCTGCAACCTCGGAGGGCCCCCTGAGGGTCTGGGGGCTTGCTTGGAAGTCAGGGGGCAGTGCCTCCACAGGCCCCCCTGTGGCTACAGGCCTGCCCAGCACGCTTCATGGGGAGGAACAGTTCTCCAGATCAGAGTCTGCCATTTTACTACACCATGCTGGAAGCTGTGTCTTTCTTCCAAAATTTGCACGGACTTTTGACAAAAACTCACTAGTCTTTTGGGGTTTAATTTCTTCAAACATCCCTGAAGCTGCCTTATACTGAATCAGACCATCAGGGTCAGTATTGTCTATTCAGACCAGCAGCTGCTCTCCAGGGTCTCAGGCCGAGGTCTTTCCCATCACCTCCTGCCTGATCCTTTTAACTGGAGATGTCGGGGATTGAACCTGGGACTTGCGGCACGCCAAGCCGAGGCTCTTCCACTGAGCCGCGTCTTCTGGGGCTGTCTGAAAGTGAGAGTTTGCAGAAGAAAGGTATGAAATTAATCTCTTTCCTGAGACAGGTTAGGCTCACATCGATCCTCTCCTTCTTGATAGGAACTGCTGAGCAAGTCAGTTGCGAAATGGATGTCCCTCCCTCCCTCCCCAACATAAAACACAAAGAAAAGAAAAAGACCAGCTCATTTGTTGTGGCAGAACTTTTGCAGTGCCAGAGGCCTCTCCATCACACCCATGCATTCATGCATCTGATGCCATAACTCTGGGACATTGAAAAGTTCTGTCGGTATAGATGTTTTGGTCTTGAAGGCCCTGCTGGACTTCTCAGTGCTCACCCAGTGGCTCTTTAACATTCCTCCTGTGGTTCTTCTGAGCATCGTTCTCCAGTGTGTCACCTGCCCCATGTTTCAGGAAGGTGGGCGTGGTTCTTGCCCAAGGGGGCTTTTGATTGACAGGTGGTTCTCACCTTGAAACAGCAGAGGAACGAGTAAGCCATGAGTCTCTCTGAGGTGCCAGCTTCATGCTTGGGGTGGAAGTAAAGGTAAAAGTAAAAGTAGCCCCCTGTGCAAGCACCAGTTGTTTCTTGACTCTGGGTTGACGCTACTTTCATGATGTTTTCATGACAGACTTTTTATGGGGTGGGTTGCCATTGCCTTCCCCAGTCTTTTACACTTTCCCCCCAGCAAGCTGGGTACTCATTTTACCGACCTCGGAAGGATGGAAGGCTGAGTCAACCTTGAGCCGATTACCTGAACCCAGCTTCTGTTGGGATCGAACTCAGGTCGTGAGCAGAGCTCGGACTTCAGTACAGCAGCTTACCACTCTGCGCCACGGGGCTCTTCTTTTTTGGGTTGAAGGATATTGCAAATGTGGCTGTCCATAACTTGCAGAGACCCTCCCCCCTGCTGTGCCGCAGTAAACTAGCATATTGGCTAAGAAATTCTTATTTTTAAAGATATCTTTGATTTGTGTCTTTTTAGAGGAACAAGAGGACGGAGAAGGACCCAAGACAGGTTAGTCCGACATTGATACTCTTTCTTTCCTTAATGGGAATAGCTAAGCAAGTGTGTTCTTGCAGCAGGGCCAGGAATTTTTTTGTAGCAGGAACTCCTTTGCATATTAGGCCACACACCCCTGATGCAGCCAGTCTCCAAGAGCTTACAGGGCTCTCAGTACAGGGTCCAGAGATAGAATTCTAGCAGGGGCTCCTTTGCATATTAGGCCACACACCCCTGATGGAGCCAATCCTCCAAGAGCTTACAGGGCTCTTAGTACAGGGTCCAGAGATAGAATTCTAGCAGGGGCTCCTTTGCATATTAGGCCACACCCCCTGATGTAACCAATCCTCCAAGAGCTTACAGGGTCCAGAGATAGAATTCTAGCAGGGGCTCCTTTGCATATTAGGCCACACCCCCTGATGTAACCAATCCTCCAAGAGCTTACAGGGCTCTTAGTACAGGGCCCAGAGATAGAATTCTAGCAGGGGCTCCTTTGCATATTAGGCCACACCCCCTGATGGAGCCAATCCTCCAAGAGCTTACAGGGTCCAGAGATAGAATTCTAGCAGGGGCTCCTTTGCATATTAGGCCACACCCCCTGATGTAACCAATCCTCCAAGAGCTTACAGGGCTCTTAGTACAGGGCCTACGGTAAGCTCCAGGAGGGTTGGCTACATCAGGGGTGTGTGGTCTAATGTGCAAAGGAGCCCCTACAAAAACAGCCCTGATGCACACAAATTGTGTAACAGCTGAACGGCAAAATTGACAGGCAATGCAATAAAACAGGCTCATGCAGGGCCATAACTAGGCAGAGGCTGTGGAAGTGACCCCTCCCAGATCTGCCAGACACACCTTCTCCAGGTGCCCTAATTGCCCCCTCCCCTTTTGTTTATGCTTCTTTAATTAAATTAGCGTCCCCCACTACCCCTTCCAGAAAAACAAATCCTAGATATGGGCCTGCCTTGCAGTGATTTCTTAACGCCATTGTGCATAAAGAAGACGACGGCATTGGATTTATATCCTGCCCTCCACTCCGAAGAGTCTCAGAGCGGCTCACAATCTCCTTTACCTTCCTCCCCCCACAACAGACACCCTGTGAGGTGGGTGGGGCTGAGAGGGCTCTCACAGCAGCTGCCCTTTCAAGGACAACCTCTGCCAGAGCTATGGCTGACCCAAGGCCGTTCCAGCAGCTGCAAGTGGAGGAGTGGGGAATCAAACCCGGTTCTCCCAGATAAGAGTCCGCACACTTAATCACTACACCAAACTGGCTCTACATAAACATCTGAAGCTACATCAGAGCATTGGTTCCTCTAGCTTGGTATTGTCTAGTCTGATTCCTGGCTGCCCTCCAAAGCCTCAGGGTAGAGAAAGCTGTTTCCCAGCACATGAGATCCTTTTTGAACGGCAGATGCCAGGGATTGTACCACGGATTTTTTTTCTTTCTTTGCATGTGAAGCAGGTGCTCTGCTGCAGCCCAGGTACCTCCTACCTCGGGCCGATATTGCCCTGCGGTGCAGAAATTCTCTCGTGCCTTGCCGCAAGCTGGCAGCTGGGCAGGCCCACGATAAACCGGATTATCATTTTAATAAAACGTGATAGCTGCACTCTGCTGTAATCAAACGGATTAATTATAAGCTTGCCAATTCCCTTTATCTGCTCCGAGCATAACAATAGGTGCAGTGCGCTCAGGTTGGCTGGGTTTTAATCTCGCCTCGAGGAGACAGGAGCTGTGGGCGTTATGGTCTACCTGGCGTGACGGCACCAGCGCTGGCGGCAGGATTAGGGGCAAACGGAGGGTGATGTTGGCAAATATGTTCACTGAAACTGTTAATTATTTTGGATTCTTCAAGGCAGGGTTCCCCGGTGTTGCACCCATGGGTGGCTTTTGCATCCATCGGTACCTCCACCGGTGCCTAGTGAGCTTTTGGGGAAGCGAGTGACATCACTGTAAGGCAGGGCTTGTTATTGGCTGCCTTCATTCCAATTAATGGGCTTTCCAGCCAATAGAGGGCTGAGTTTCCCTTAGCCAGGGAGTGGTTCCATTCCCCCTTCTGGCTTTCCTTCTTTTTTTATTCTGTTTTCATTTTTTTTCCCTTTGGGTTTTCCTTCACTGTTTGCTTTTCATGTATTTCTCCAAATCTGGAGGTTTGTCCAGGCTTGTAGAAACTAACCCACTCAATCCCTAGGTAGCTTCCCCATCCTCTTTGTGAGTTTTTTAGTCTACACTTGGGAATTAAAGTGAGGTAAAAACCAGTGTTCCCTCTAAGCTGAGTTAGCGTGAGCTAGCTCACAGATTTTTCAGCCTCCAATTTACACATTTTTGTCTTCGCTCAGGAAGGATGACCCCAGAGGATTAGGCTGCAATTCAGTTTGGTGACAAGGTATTAATGGGGAAATGTGTGTCTTGAGAGGATTTGAAGGGGGGAGAGAGGCAGCCAGAGTTGCCAGCGTCCACCAGAGCGCAGTACAACACTTGTTGATGTTGGCTGTTTCATCTGGGGAGGGCTGTGCTGTGTGGTGAGACAGGAGTTCATATTTGCTGATCGAAGTTCAGAGCAGCCCAATCGCTTGGTGTCCTCTTCAGCCTGTTTTGCTCAGGATTGTATTGTAGGAACTAATAAACTCTGTGTTCCCCCCCCCTCCCCTTCTCCTCTTTCAGCTCTGCAGCCTCTGAAGAACATGGAAATCAAAGAAGGTAAAGAATATTCGCGCCTGGTGGGGGCAAGCACCTTCACTACTGCAGCCAGAATTTAGGTTTATCCTATGATTGTGGCCCATTATGCAGTTTTGTGAACCTCTGGTAATGTGGTTTCTGGGAGCTCTGCCCCAGCCCACCTCGATGTTGTGAGCATGGGAAAAAGCTCTGTTGCAGCAAGGCAGGCAACAAGAACTCACGTCGCTAATTTTGTCATGGTGCAAAACACTTGTATAATAGATGTGAGACCTCTCAGAAGCAGGGTGGGACTTTAGGAAGTTACTTGTGGGCCTCAGACAGTTCCCCGAATGCTCTGCGCCTGCCTGTGAACTGAAGTTGTGACCCACGGAAGCTGCTAAGTTAGGTAGCTTTATTTTTGGGGGGCTTGACCCATTGGGAAGGTTTTAAGAAAAAGAAGATTTATACCCCGCCGTTCTCTCTGAATCAGAGACTCAGAGTAGCTTACAATCTCCTATATCTTCTCCCCCAAACAGACACCCTGGGAGGTGGATGGGGCTGAGAGAGCTCTCACAGAGGATGCCCTTTCAAGGACAACTCCTGCGAGAGCTATGGCTGACCCAAGGCCATTCCAGCAGCTGCAAGTGGAGGAGTGGGGAATCAAACCCGGTTCTCCCAGATAAGAGTCCGCACACTTAACCACTACACCAAACTGGCTCTCTTAACAACTTTTAAGAAATGTTTGGACCCTGATGTTTCTCCATCATCCTCATTTACATCGAGGTGGCAGTTCTCAATAGCAGCTCTTTGAGATGGACACAAAATAATTACATCTAAGGATGTCTTTCAGGTGTTTAAATTGCTGGTTGCTATAGCAACCAAGGAGGGGATCAAAAGCTAGATTGGGTTTGGGCATTTTGTATCCTAACTTCCCCCTTCATTTTTGCAGCATGTCTTCCATTACCTAGCATGTCCCTCCTATGCAATGGAGGATAGGCTGTAGAAATAGAAGAAAGGGTTAGGATCCACAGCAGTTTTTCCAGTGGACAGATTACAGTTACTGTGAAGATCTTGCATTTATCTTGACTGAATAAAAAAAAAATGCTGTTGGTTAAAAAAAAAAAAGGGATCCTCTGCAATGTTCCCTCTAAGCTCCAGAGTCTTGTGAGCAAAAATTCTGCTTTGTGAGCTACTGGCATTAAAGGAGAGAAGACGATGATGATACTGGATTTATATTCCGCCCTCCACTCTGAATTTCAGAGTCTCAGAGCGGCTTACAATCTCCTATATCTTCTCCCCCCACAACAGACACCCTGTGAGGTGGGTGGGGCTGAGAGGGCATTCACAGCAGCTGCCCTTTCAAGGACAACCTCTGCCAGAGCTATGGCTGACTCAAGGCCATGCTAGCAGCTGCATGTGGAGGAGTGGGGAATCAAACCCGGTTCTCCCAAATAAGAGTCCGCACACTTAACCACTACACCAAACTGGCTCTCTCTGTCTCTTTCTCATTCACTCTCTCTTTTTCTCTCAATCTCTCTTGGTTGTGAGCTGCTGGCATGAAAGTTATGAGCTACTGCATAAATTCTTGTGCTGTGGGGTCATCCTTCCTGAGCTGAAACAAAAATGTGTGAGCTGGAGGCTAAAAATTTGCGAGCTAGCTCAGGCTAACTCAGCTTAGAGGGAACACTGATCCTCTGTCTGCAAAACAGATCTTCTGCCACAGCCCCTCCTCCTGTTTATTTCGTTTGAAAGAAAAAGAACGAGTAAGTACTTTATGCTGGGCATTTGATAGCAAGCAGCTGGATAAGATGGAGAGAGGCAGTACACCCAAATGCCAGAGGTGTAATCAAAGAGGAAGTGGACGTGAACAAAAATATTAATATAAGAGCAGTGATCCCTCTAAGCTGAGTTAGTGTGAGCTAGCTCACAGGTTTTTAGCCTACAGCTCACACATTTTGGTCTTAGCTCAGAAGGGATGACCCCAGAGCACACTAATTTATGCAGTCGCTCACAACTTTAATGCCGGTAGCTCACAAAGTAGAATTTTTGCTCACAAGACTCTGCAGCTTAGAGGGAACATTGGTTAAGAGTGTTGGTTGCATTCCAATGTTGCCTTTCAACTTCATTGGGTGCTCAATGGAATAGGGAGAAGATGTTCTATCCACACCCCATGCATAATATAAGCTTATTATCATGTCCTCCACATGTGACCTCTCCCCCTTCCCCCCTTGCACAGCTCAGATAATAAAGATGTCCTGGTTTGCAACTAACCATTCTCATTTTCATCACTTGAGAGCCAGTTTGGTGTGGTGGTTAAGAGCAGCAGACTCTAATCTGGAGAACCAGTTTGATTCCCCACTCCTCCTCCACATGAAGCCAGCTGGGTGACCTTGGGTCAATCACAGTTCTCTCAGAGATCTCTCAGCCCCACCTACCTCACAGTGTCATCTGTGGGGAGAGGAAGGGAAGGCGATTGCAAGCCAGGGTATAAAAACCAACTCTTCTTTAAGAAAAAGCGACCATAGAGTTATACCCCACTCTTCTCTGAATCAGAGTCTCAGAGCAGCTTACAATCTCTATCTTCTTCCCCCACAACAGACACCCTGTGAGGTAGATGGGGCTGAGAGAGCTCTCCCAGAAGCTGCCCTTTCAAGGACAAGTCCCGTGAGAGCTCTGGCTGACCCAAGGCCATTCCAGCAGCTGTAAGTGGAGGAGTGGGGAATCAAACCTGGTTCTCCCAGATAAGAGTCTGCAGGCTTAATCACTACACCAAACTGGCTCTCTTGTTGTATGTTCTTATTGCTTTGGGTATTTTTCTTCTCCACATGTTTTGCTGCCTCTAGTGGTTGATTTGATATCACATCACTGCATGTCCAGCATAAAAACCCTGTAATTTAAATCTGCAGGGAGATGTACCAGGCCTACAGCGACGTTATATCAAATTGACCACAAGAGGGAGCAAAACACAGGCAGAAAAGAGGGGGGGGGGGGAAACCCTGAAGTAATTGGGACACATAAGGGATGAAAACAAGAATGCAGAAGAGCCCATAGTTTATTATTACCCCTGGGCTACAAACCCTGGCTTGTTCTTTGCCTGCACATCAGGGTTCCCAAACCACATCGGTGATGAAGACATGACTGATGGGCTTCGAAAGAACTTCACGCTGGTCACTGTATTGTGGGTTTGCAGCAGCTTCATCCATCTTCTAAAACCTTCATTTCCTCCCATTTCAATCAGCTTGCTTATTTCCTCATGGGGCTCTCTTTTGTTCTTTCTAGACATTGGAGAAGAAATCGACTGATGCAAATGGAAGGAGAGTCGCTAACTACACTCCCGAGCTCCCAGACTGTGTCCCTTCGGATCCTTCTCCGGTGATGGAATGTGGGGGAAACGGTGGACAAAATGAGAAGTGCGGCCTCGTCTGGAGCTTGCAGCTTGGTACCGTTTGGCTGCAGGGTCCTCTCCTCTCTCTTATGCGCAGATAAACCCTGGATCCACCCGGCTACCTCGATGTCGGGGTGTTGTCCTGCTTCTAGAAACCAAGTGGAACACTCCGTGTTCTGTTTCGCCACACGTGGATTCCCAGCGCCCCTTTTTCCTGGTTTTTATCTTTTGTACTGTGCTGTCGGTTCACTATCACTGATGGGCCTCATCGGTGGATACAAAGCGGAACCGTGTTCTGCTCAGATGGGAGCAATTTGGATCTCCGTGTACTACAGAAGACGGCAGTGATCGTGGAGAGTATCTTAGCGCAGCAAGAAGCAAGATGGCGGTACTTAGAGCCGTTTGAGCATCGGAAGGCTCGAATCTGCTCCCTGAATATTGTCTGTGATCTTGTGTAGACTGTTTTTGCCTTTGTCTCTATAGGGGAGGGTTCCCTTGCCAGCATGAAACTTAGCTGCGAGAGCTGCCAGAAATTTGTCCTACACAATGACGATTGTATGCAAATACTTTTACTTCCTTTCAGGGGAAAATGGCAACCCGATACAGGGTTGGTCGATGCTCTCACATACAATGGAAGCACATTTTTGGCTTTGAGAAGTCACAGGTACAATTGCTTATCTCTCTCTTTCTCCCCTTTCTGCAATTGGGGATAAATCATGCAATTGTACTTTCAAGGGCAGAATTTTGTCTCCATTCTTGTCGCAAGAACCGCAAGGGTTAACACGGTCCTACCCTTATTTTGCTCTTGCAACTATCCCTGTGAGGTAGGTTAGGCGGAGGTGGAGTTACTGAGCCAAGGTCAGCCTGTGAACTTCATTTGGCAGGGTGTGGATTTGAACCTGGATCTCCCAGCTCCTCACCTGACATGACCGCCAGCCTGCCTGCCAGTGCAGGAAGCCATACTGGTGCTTGTGCCGCTGTAGCAGTCTATTCTGCCTTGATTTTTTTAGGTCCTCTCCACCCATCCTAGGTGTTTAACCATTGGTGCCTGCAGGGTGACTCCTGGTTGGGTTCAACCCCTTTGTCAGGAAGGATACAAAGAACTCCGTCTACTTATGCATTTGTACAACTCCCAGTGGTGCTAATGGGTGTGGCTGGGGAAATCTGCTGGCTGCATGGATTTCCCCCTCTGCTCTTTTCATTATGCTGTTAGGGATGCCTACATGGAGATTACCTAACTCTGTAAGTGCCTTTACATTGATTGCTGTATGCTCCCCAACAGTTGCCAGTAGTTTGAGTTAAATTTCTTTCTCAATTTAGCAATTTTACTAGTCTGAGTTAAATTTCTTTCTCAATTTAGCAATTTTACTAGTCTGATAATAGTTTTCTTTTTTAAAAATCTTCCTCCCCCCCCCCCCGCTTTCAAAGAACTAGAGATAGGAGAGCCTCATGTTATAGAACAGGGTCCTCAACCTTTTCGAGCCTGTGGCACCTTGGGAGTTCTGGTACAGGGTGGTGGGTGCAGCCACAACATGGCTGCCAGAGGGGGCGGAGCCAGCCACAAAATGATTGCTGCAACTTTCCTCCAGTCATGCAGTAAAGATTCGTGTGTTGTGGTGGCCGCTGCTGCCAAAGCAACATTAAAAAAAAAAATCTACACAACCAATCAGAAGCCTTACTGGACAAAAGCCCCACCTGGCTCCTCCCACTGTCTGCAAACACTAGGCGGGCACCTGGAATGGTGCTCAGAGTCATGGGCATCATTTTGGGGATGCCTGTTACAGAGCCCTTCACAGTTGAGTAGATACATAGGAATGTTTAGATGAAATCATGACGTCAGCTGACTCATGGATTACCATATGCCTTACCCAGAACCAAGGGTGGAATTCTAGCAGGAGCTCCTTTGCGTATTAGGCCACACACCCCTGATGGAGCCAATCCTCCAAGAGCTTAAGAAGATGAAGATATTGGATTTATATCCCGCCCTCCACTCCGAAGAGTCTCAGAGCGGCTCACAATCTCCGTTACCTTCCTCCCCCACAACAGACACCCTGTGAGGTGGTTGGGGCTGGAGAGGGCTCTCATAGCAGCTGCCCTTTCAAGGACAACCTCTGCCAGAGCTATGGCTGACCCAAGGCCATTCCAGCAGCTGCAAGTGGAGGAGTGGGGAATCAAACCCGGTTCTCCCAGATAAGAGTCTGCACACTTAACCACTACACCAAACCGGCTCTCCAAGGTTTTTCTTACAAGGTTTATTTTTGTAAGCTCTTGGAGGATTGGCTACATCAGGGGTGTGTGGCCTAATACGCAAAGGAGTTCCTGCTAGAATTCCACCCTGGCCCAGAACCCTGCCTGTTTCTAACTTCTATGCTGCAAACCTTTTCAGGGTTTTTTTTTTTTTTTTGGACTAATGAGGGCTAGTAACTTGCTGTTTAGGGTTTTTTTTTACAAGTTCAAAACAAATAAATATTTAAAATGATAGAATTTGGAGTACTTGGTGGCTTTTGGATTCAGTTCTTTTGGAGAATGTATCCTGTTTCCAGGGAAGGGATGTTTGATTTCTGGAGTTTTTGATGCCAGGGCAGAGTGGGAGGCAGAAAATTATTATTTTTATTTTGATCATGTTTTGGCATTTTTCTGCTCTGGATCTTCTGCATCTCTGGACCAGCTTGATTTAGCTCCGAGAGCATATGAACACAAACCATGCGTGATCTTTGTCATCTGACACATTCAAAAACTACTGTTTCCATCAACTTGACAGGGAGACTGGAGGAGATTGGGAGGAGTAATTTATGGGGAAAGTAGATCTGCATGGATGGCTTTAAAAGGGATTAAACTGATTCATGGAGAATGGGTCTATCAGTAGCCACTGGTCATGATGACTAAAGGGAACTTCCATCTTCAGAGACAGTAAGACTCCAGGAGGCAAAACTGGGGCAAGGCCTCACTCTCTGACTGTGATCACACACACTGAATAATCCACTTTCAATGCACTTTCCAACTGGATTTTGCAAGTTCACACAGTAAAATCCCATTGTAAAGTGGATTGAAAGTGCATTATTTAGTGTGTGTGATTACAGACTCTATGTTGTGTTGTTGGCCATCCAGAAGAACTGGTTGGCCACTGTGAGACAGGATGCTGAACTAGATGGACCACTGGCCTGATCTAGCAGGGCACTTCTGATGTTCTAATCAGAGGAAGGCCTCAGCCTCTATGCCCTGTTGTTGTTATTGGATTTATATCCCACCCTCCACTCTGAATTTCTGAGTGTCAGAGCGGCTCACAATCTCCTTTATCTTCCTCCCCCACAACAGACACCCTGTGAGGTGGGTGGGGCTGGAGAGGGCTCTCACAGCAGCTGCCTCTTCAAGGACAACCTCTGCCAGAGCTATGGCTGACCCAAGGCCATTCCAGCAGGTGCAAGTGGAGGAGTGGGGAATCAAACTCGGTTCTCCCAGATAAGAGTCCGTGCACTTAACCACTACACCAACAATATGCTCTGGCTAATAGCCACTGATGGACCTCTGCTCCATATGTTTATCCAATCTAACCCGGCAGCACCCTTAAGAGCATCTAGCCTCTGTTTGAAAACCTGTTTAAAAATTTCACAGTTTTGTCCTGACAACAACCCTGAGAGGTAGGCTGGGTTGACTTACCCTTCTATTAGCCTTTGGCGGGGGAGGGCGGGATATAAAATTATTATTATTATTATTATTATTATTATTATTATTATTACCAAAAGGGGTAACTGTTAGCTGTGTGTCAGCCCCATCTTCCCAGGGGTCATGGGCCTGACCCCAGCAGCCCTGCTTCTTCTCTTCTTATTCCTCCACTACACCAAACTGGCTCTCTGTTATTGGCCCTCCAGAGGAACTGGTTGGCCACTGTGTGAGACAGGATGCTGGACTAGATGGATTGCTGGTCTAATCTAGCAGGGTTCTTCTTATGTTCTTATCATGCAAGGTCTCCGCCTCTATGCTCTGTTGTTGGTCATCCAGAGGAACTGGCTGACTACTGTGCAAGACCTGTGTGTGTTGACTACTATGCTGGACTAGATGGACTATTGGTCTGACCCAGCTGGGCTCTTCTTATGTCCTCAGGAGCAGGTGGGGGTGGTGGAAAGTGCCATCAAGTTGCATCTGACGTCTGACCACCCCATAGGGTTTTCAAGGCCAGAGGCACACAGGTGGCTTGCAGTTGCCTGCCTCTGCGTTGCAACCGTGGACTTCCTCAGTGGCCTCCAGGGCTTTTTTTTAATAGCAGGAACTCATTTGCATATTAGACCATACCCCTCATGTGTAGCCAATCTTCCAGGAGCTTTCAGGGCTCTTAGTACGGGGCCTACTGTAAGCTCTTGGAGGATTGGCTACATCAGGGGTGTGTAGCCTAATATGCAAAGGAGCCCCTGCTAGAATTCTATCCCTGGACCCTGTACTAAGAGCCCTGTAAGCTCTTGGACGATTGGCTCCATCAGGGGTGTGTGGCCTAATATGCAAAAGAGCCCCTGCTAGAATTCTATCCCTGGACCCTGTACTAAGAGCCCTGTAAGCTCTTGGAGGGTTGGCTCCATCAGGTGTGTGTGGCCTAATATGCAAAGGAGTTCCTGCTAGAATTCTATCTCTGGGCCCTATACTAAGAGCCCTGTAAGCTCTTGGATGATTGGCTACATCAGGGGTGTGTGGCCTAATATGCAAAGGAGTTCCTGCTACAAAAAAAAAAAGCCCTGGTGGTCTCCCATCCAAATACAAACCAGGGCCAGCTCTGCTTAGCTTCTGATATCTGCCAAGGTATGTATGATTTCTGGGCTTGCCTGGGCTGTCCAGGTCAGGGGCAGGTACCTGCGTGATTATGTTCTCAGGTGTGTGCACAGTTTTGAAAGCACCCCATTGCCCATTGAGCTTTTTCAGGCGTGCAGGACGGGCATGGGGATGTTTGGCCCTCATCGATGAATGTACCATCTTAGACCTAAGGAAAAAATCCATCCCTCAAAGCACAAATCTTGTTAAAGAGTTCCTCTTACCAGATGTCACGTTGCCCTTTGCAAATTCAGCTTTGAAGGGTTTTTTTTTTTTTTGGTGTGTTTTTGTGTTTCCACAGCCGAGGCAGGAAAAAAAATTGGCATCTTGTGCATAATGAATAAATCAATTCCATTTAACAGAGAAAATCTTTGGTGGGCTGGATCAGCTAGGAAATGCGTCGGAGAGCTTTTCTCCATCTTAATTGTAGCAGATTGGTATAATGGGCATTACGGTGTATTCTCTTTGTCTGTCCCCCGCCAGGTGTTCTTGTGAGGCCTGTGTTGTAGATAAGGGCATACCACCTGCCTCTTGATTTCTCTGCATCATCCTGGCTGTTGTTAAGGACCTTCTGTTTCTGGTGGCATGGGCTATTTCTCTCGGAGAGCTCCTGGCTGGTTTTTCTCCAGAGGTTCTGCTGGCTGTCTTGCAGTGTTACACCTTTGTTGCCCCTATTCCTTGCGCATATATGGGCATTTTTTGTAGCAGGAACTCCTTTGCATATTAGGCCACATACCCCTGATGTAGCCAATCCTCCAAGAGCTTACAGGGCTCTTAGTGCAGGGTCCAGAGATAGAATTCTAGCAGGGGCTCCTTTGCATATTAGGCCACACACCCCTGATGGAGCCAACCCTCAAAGAGCTTACAGGGCTCTTAGTACAGGGTCCAGGGATAGAATTCTAGCAGGGGCTCCTTTGCAGATTAGGCCACACACCCCTGATGGAGCCAATCCTCCAAGAGCTTACAGGGCTCTTAATACAGGGCCTACTGTAAGATCCAGGGGGATTGGCTACACTGGGGGTGTGGCCTAATATGCAAAGGAGTTCCTGCTACAAGAAAAGCCCTGGGGCTTCCACCGTTTACAGGCATAGCCAGGCTGGTGCCTCACACTGGTGGCTTCTGGACAATATAAGACAGGGGTTCCTAATGTGGTGTCCATCTGGATGTCATGACACCCTTTCCAGGTGCCTACCAAGGATTTTTAGAAAGTGGGTGAGGCCAGCGAGGCTTCTGATTGGCTGTGTGCAGGGCTTTTTTTTTGTAGCAGGAACTCCTTTGCATATTAGGCCACACACCCTTGATGTAGCCAATCCTCCAAGAGCTTACAGTACACTCTGTAATAAGAACCCTGTAAGCTCTTGCTCCAAAGTTTCTATCCATCCAAAAGCACAGTCACAGTTAGAACATGGGTTCCTTTGCGTACAACCTTTGCATGCAGAGCTGAATCTTGCAAGCAGAAATGTAAACAGCAGGGAATTGGCTACATCAAGGGTGTGTGGCCTAATAGGCAAAAGGAATTCCTGCTGCAAAGAAACAAACCCTGGCTGCGCCAATTTTTAAAAAGTTGCTTTGGCAGCAGCTGCCACCACACCACAAGGATCTTCACTGAGTGACTGGAGGCAAGCTGTGGCAGCCATTTTGTGGCTGGCTCCGCCTCCTGAGGCAGCCATGTTGTGGCTGTGCCCATTGTGCTGTTTCCACATTCCAGAGATGCCCACATGCACAAAAAGGTTGAGGACCCCTGGTATAACGAAAGACTGTTGTGCTTGTCACCACCAGTGTTTCTTGCATGAAGAATATACATGGGAAAAGACAAAGTTATTCCACTGCTGAATGAGCAGGTTAAAAAGGAGACATAGCCCTCAGTCTCAAGAGGGGAGGTGCAGAAATATAAAGAAAGAATAGTATCGAGATCTGGGTGAGCAATGAGTGGCAGACTTGAAGAGAAGAACTGGATAATGGACATCAGTGCAATATTCTAAATCTAAAGTTACCATGTACAAGTCCCTAAATACGTAGAACTCTTGTCACATCTTAAACTTTACTTTAGTGATACTGCTCATTTAGCTCACAGGTTTTGAGCAATGGCGCATTAGATACAGCTACAACAACAAAACATTGAAATAACCAATCAATTACTGCGCTTTAGATTTAATTACCTGAGCACAGAATTTGGCTACAGCCAGTGTACCTCTGAAATCCATGCCTGGCAAAAGTTTCTTGAGTTTATCTGATGTTAGCAAGCCCTTGTTATTAGAGAAAGGAGGGGTATTCCACAAGTCCCGAAAACTGCTAAGCACTGCTCCAAAGTTTCTATCCATCCAAAAGCACAGTCACAGTCACAGCATGGGGTCCTTTGCATACAACCTTTGCATGACTTGGGAAGGAACAGAGTTGAATCTTGCAAGCAGAAATGCTGCCCTGTATGGAGGAACTGTTTTTTGTTTTTTAAAAATCTAAATATGGTCAGGGTTCCTCAGAGGGGAACATACCCTATGGGATCTCTTTGTGGTGCTAACAGAGTCCAAGATATTACAGATTTTTATTCATTGCAGAGGGTGCTAACAAGCTTCCCGTATCTCCAACTCACTATTGCTAAAATGTGGCATCTTAAAGATTTTATTCTAGCCACAAGACATGAATGTCAGAGGCTTAAGAGCTGCAAGATATGAACATCAGATGTTTGAGGGAGAGAAGGGAGGAAGGAAAATAAATGGGGAGGGAGGGAGAGGTGGAAAGCTACTTTAAATGCATTCTCCAAGCCACCAGCAAGCTTGGCTTGGAGAAGTGATTTAAAGAGAGAAATGCCTTCTCCAAGCCGGCCAACAGGGCAGTGGGGTCTTAAAGAGCCACATAATATGTGTGAAAAAGCCACATGTGGCTCCCGAGCCACAGTTGGCCACCCCTGTTCTAGCACAAGCTTTCCTGGACTGGAGGTCACTTCATCAGATGTGCATAATGGGTTCTCATTATGTCCAGAAAAAGAATTGTAAACAGCAGGGAATAGCGCTCGATATGACATTGAAATAGGCTTAGATGAAATTCAGAAGTACAGAGAGCATTCACAATAGCAGCAATTAGTGATTCCTCCCCCCCCCCAGAGTCCTCCCCCAAGTAAATAACATCAGTGTATCAATATGCTAGGTTAGACACTGGAATTAGGTTAGACACTGGAATTTCAAGGCGATGCATACAAAATTCTTGGAATTTGAGTGGGGGAGGAAGGGATTTGACCATACGGAGAAATGAGAGGAAGTAGAGCTTTCGTGATACTTAACATTGCCTCTCTCTGTGTGTGCGATGGGGGTTATCGCTAAGAGGTTGTTTTTGTTTTGGAAGCATACGCCAAGACAAACACGGCCTCAGAGGACACAGCGTATTAGAGTATTTAATGATCCAGAGGAGCCGAGCATCTGATTTACAAGCCAACAAGGGAGAAGACGGAATTCACAGGCTGGAACCAAGACGGGTTGTACTGGATTACTGGGTGTACAAAAAAAGTTCCCTGTGTGACAGCTAACGGGTTGGTTTTTTGGGGGGAAATGGCACTAGTCTGGCGGCTTAATACCTGTCTGCCAGCCAAGTAGTAGTCAAGAGAGCTTTGTTGGCTTCAAATTGTTTAAATCACCATCTACCGTTCATTGACATATTGACATCTTGAGCAAAACAGCTGTTGGCTGTCATGGCCCAGAGGGGGGGGGGCTCTTCCATTTCAAAACTCTGAGATTCAAAAATTCTGATCCTTGGGTGGGGGGACTTGGGGGATGCAGGCAGACTGAGGAATACAGTTGGGAAATGAAGGGGGCTTAGGCCACACGCCGCACAAAACCTCTTTGTTCTTTCAGAAGAAGAATTGGTTTTATACCCTGCTCTTCACTACCTGATGAAGTCTCGGAGCGGCTTACAATCTCCTTCCCTTTCTCAGACACCCTGTGAGGGAAGTGGGGCTGAGAGAGCTCTGACAGAAACTGCTCTTGAGAGAACAGCTCTGAGAGAACTTGTGACCGACCCAGGGTGTCACGACTCGGGGGGGTATTGCCAATTGCTGCCACCACTCTGGGTTAAGAGTTCCTCTTGAGAAGGCCCAGAGTCCCCTCCCAAGCCCTTCAGGCCTCCTGTAGCTTAGGCCAAATAATAGGCGTGAGGAACGGGCAGAGTGAACAACAACAAAATTATTTTAGTGAAATATAATTAACCAGTAAAAGGGTGAAGGGAAAATAAACAAATGCCCTAACGTGTCTATCTTACAGTCCCTAAACTACTAACCAACACTTACCACTTCCCTTGGGTGAGGGACCTTTTCCTCTGCTTCAAGCTCTCCAGGCTACAGCCTCCAACCAGCTCAGCCTTCCAGGAAAAGAACACTCCTGCGCCCTCCCTGGGCTTGGCCTTTATATATTCGCTTCCCAGGCTCCACCCCTCTCTGGGCCTGTTTCCCTCCAAAACCCTTGCTACCCAATCAGAGGGACAGGAGGGATGCTGGGAAATGTAGGCTCTTCCAAGTAACTCCTAAGCAGGCTTCCCTGGGGCCTGCAGGCCTCACTAGGTCCAGGATCGTGACACAGGGTCACCCAGTTGGCTTCATGTGGAGGAGTGTAGAATTGAACCTGGTTCTCCAGTTTAGAGTCCACCACTCTTAACCACTACACCAAGCTGGCTCTCAGGTTCTCTGTACTGCCAATCTGGGGGCAGGGTGTGCCTAATCTACCTCACAGGGTCACTGTGAAGATAAAACAGAGGAGAGGAGAATGATGTAAACTGCTTTGGGAAAGATGGGATATAAATAAAGTACATAAATAAATTATGGGGGGACGTCAACATTTCACCAGATATCAAGTCAGAATTTACAGCATGGATTTTTGTTTTGTTTTTTAAAACATTTATGTCCACGGTCATCTTCGGTTCTTATAAAAACAAATCATACAAACGTTATTAAGTTCCATTCGCTATCCTAGTCAGAATAACATTCCATTTATCAAGCAACAGAATTCAAAATGGCTCATCCCTGCTTTTCGGTTGGAGGGTCTACTTACCGATATTGTTCCTCGTCTAGTTTGGCTCACTTTCTTTTACATAGAAAACTGGAGGCTGATTTTACTTGTTCAACTGAGAAGCTGTACTTTGTGCAGGTGTAAGAAATTACAAGAATAGATGCTTTTGAGCTGCGGTGCTGGAGAAGACTTTTTAAAGTCCCATGGACTGCAAGATCAAACCAGTCAGTCCTAAGGGAGATCAACCCTGACTGTTCACTGGAAGGTCAGATGCTGAAACTAAAGTGCAAATACTTTGGCCACCAAATGAGAAGGGAGCACTAACTGGAGAAGACCCTGATGCTGGGAAAGACAGAAGGCAAAAGAAGAAGGGGACAGCATTACTGATGTAGCTAACATAAATTTGAGCAGACTTTGGAGGATGGTGTTAGACAGGAGGGCCTGGCATGACTTAGTCCATGGGGTCACAAAGAGTCGGACTTGACTGTGTGACTGAACAACAAAAACAACAAAAAAGAAATTACCCAACTCCAAGGAGTGTTCCTGCTGCTTTCCTGAATGAGTAACTCTTCTGAGGGAGCCTCCTCTGATGACAGAAACTTTTGCTATTGCTGTATATCAAAAGTCACTGAATGAGCTGATCACATTATCCCAGTTATCTTCCCCAGCACAGGGTAGTTGGAAGGCAGGCTCTGAGTAGGGAATCATGCAGAGATTCTGCAGCCAGCCTCCTCTAACAGTGGGTAAGGTAAAACAGTGATCAAGTGGCACCTTAAAAACGGCTCCAGCATTAGCAGGCTTTCATGACTCAGAGCTCACTTTGTCCAATATATATGACTGGAAAATTGCTGGGAGGAAGTAGGAGGTGGGGACAGAAGGGCTGGTGTATGACATCATTTCCGGCACAAAACCTGAAGTGGTATCATCACATTAAAGTTATGTTCTAAGATATGTTCTAAACTCTGTGGTGAAACCATTTCATTTTAGTTGAATGCTAGTGTGTGAGCCCAATATGATGACATCACTTTTGGGTTTTGTTTGACTCTGGCATTTCCCCCTCCACCGGCCTGTGAAGCACTGGCAGAGCCTAGACAAAACTGGCAGGAGTGGCCCCCTCTACTGGGAAAACTTTATAGAACCAGGATGCTTCAGACTCAGTAGATGGCATTCTGAGGTATACTTCCCTAAGAATGAAGGTTCCATTGAGCTAGAGCAGCTAAGAGTTATTGATGGATGCCACTTTCACGAATTTATTAAAATTTTAATGTCTCTAATTCCCTTTTTTAAAAAGCTGGTTTATTTACTTCATTAAAAAAATCTATGCATAGCCTGCCTTTTCCCACTAAGACTGAAGATGGATTACACAGTGTAAATCAATGCAGTCAACAGGACAAGAACATAAGAGAAGCCATGTTGGATCAGGTCAATGGACTATCTAACCCAACACTGTCACATGGTGGCCAAAACCCAGGTGCCATTGGGAGGATGGGACATCCAATAATGACATGATTATATTATACACAAAGAACCATCCTAAACAGAAGTAAGCCTTTTTTATTCTGTACGGTCACTGCCAAGGCAGCTATGTCTAGGATTGCAGCCATATACATGATCCTCTTCCAAGTCATTTACGCCAGAAAGGCTCAGGAGAGATTTCACACCCACCTCTCTGTCTCATCCCCTCTCCTCCTCTCCCCGTGTAATCGTCCCTTTAAATAGAATCCCCACTTTAATTTCCTTCCACGTATCTTAAGAAGTGAGCAGCTGGTGACTCACGAAAGCTCATATTGAAATAAATGTCCTTAGTCTTTAAGGTGTCTCCGGCTTTGGAAAGAAAGAAATTAGTCACACAATCAAACCGCTTCTCCTTGTGTGTTTTGTTTGTAATATGTAGCCCTTTCCTCACCAGTGTATTTAGAGGCACATTTTAAAAAGGAGGGAAAGCGCATTGAAAACACATTGAGCTGCCTTCCCACCCTCCCTAGGGTAGCTAACTCAAAGCTGGGAAATTCAATGCAAAGTTGCTTCATCTTAATATATCTGCATGCAGCGCATGAATCCTGCTGCTGTGCCAGAGAATCTCCCCACGCCTTTACTCACACCAGGGCCGTAGGTTCTAGGAGGTGGGAGAGCTGCTGCTAGCCTGAGTAAGCAATACCAACTGTGATGGGCCAATGGTCTGATTCAGTACTGATTAAAAATCCTTGGAAACAATTTTCTCTTTTGTCATGAGGGAACTACTTCTTGATTCTCCTCACTCAAAAGGCTGAGTTTGAAAAGCCTAAGGACTTTTTCAAGTATTCCAGTGGAAAAATACAGAAATTTGGAGGAGCACTGGGAAGAAAAGAACTCTCATGGGAACTGCTATGTCTTTTGTCATGTGCGGGAAATACTTCCCAAGGCGAGGCTTTTCCTCAGTCAAAATGACATGAGTATATTATACACAATTTTTTTTTTGTCAATTATTCTTTTTAAAAGCCTGAGGATTTTATCAATTATTCTAATAGAAAAACTGAGAAGGGTGGTGGTGGTTACTAAGAAACTATTTTGGGGGTTACTATTTTGTCACGAGGGAACTGCTTTCTTAGATGAGGTTTTTCCTCACTCAAAATGCTGAGTTTGAAAAGCCCGAGGACTTTTTCAAATATTCCAAAACAAAAATATGGACATTTGGGGAAACCTCTAAAATAAAGAAAACCCTCATGGAAACTTATCTCTTTTGTCATGAGGGAAATGCTTCCAAAGATGTTTTTCCTCACTCACAATGCTGAGTTTGAAAATACTTGCGGACTTTGTGAATTATTGTAAAAGAAAAATGTGGGGGTACGCTGAACAAAAATTCAGCTATTTTCTCTTTTGTCATGAGGGAACTGTTTCCTCGCGTGAGGTTTTTCAGAATACTGAGGATTTTTTTCAGTTATTCAAAAAGGATTTTTGTGGTGTAATATATGACTGTTTAAAATATATAAGAGGATTCCCTTAACTTCTGGGAGAAATAGTTAGCTAACTAATCACTGGGAGAAATAGCTACCGGTAACTAACTAACCAGGGTTTTCTCTTGGTTGTTTTTATTTCCTTTTAAAGAGAACAGAAATTGCCACTCATGGCATACAAGATTTTATTGCATCTACCTGAAAGAGGTGCTGGGCTTTAAACCTGACAACATTTATTCTATATTAAACAAATCGGCTCTCGTGGTGGCTTCATAACACATCTACTTTTATTAAATTTTTAAAAAAGAAATAAGCAGAGGTCTTCTGGTAGCTTGATGCCAGAGGAGATTTCATTATATTTAAAAGAAAGAGGCACTGTAATGGCACGCTAAAGACAGGTCAGATATTATTTCCTTTTGTAAGAAAAAGGGGTCTTGTGAAGCCTTCAGGGTGGACAGTGTTTTGATCTGTACAGCAGAAGCAAGAACATTGTCATGGCTTTTACAGTCTGACAAGGTTTTTGTACCCAGAAAGGCATCCCCCTGAGGGAAATTTATTGCATAAAGGAAAAACAGGAGGATATTGGAACCTTCAAGACCAACCACATTATCTGACTTGTTCCTGGTCTTTGTGGGTGACTTGGACAGACTCTGCACTAGTGTGGAGCCACAATTTATAGAATCATAGAGTTGGAAGGGACCTCCAGGGTCATCAAGTCCAACCCCCTGCACAATGGAGGAAACTCACAAACGCTCCCCCCCCCACCCCATTTTTAAACAAAGGTTAGATGGCCATCTGATTCACAGGATCTTCATTGCTGTCAGATGGCCATCTAACCTCTGTTTAAAAACCTCCAAGGAAGGAGAGCCCACCACCTCCTGAGGAAACCTGTTCCACTGAGGAATCCTTCTGCCAGGAAGTTCTTCCTAATGTTGAGCCGGAAACTCTTTTGATTTAATTTCAACCCATTGGTTCTGGTCCTACCTTCTGGGGCCACGGAAAACAATTCCACACCATCCTCTAAATGACAGCCCTTCAAGTACTTGAAGATGGTGACCATATCACCTCTCCAGGCTAAACATGCCCAGCTCCTTCAACCTTTCCTCATAGGACTTGGTCTCCAGACCCCTCACCATCTTTGTCGCCCTCCTCTGGATCCGTTCCAGCTTGTCTATATCCTTCTTAAAATGCGGTGCTCAAAACTGAACACAATTTGGAAACGTTTAGAGCTAGGCTTGGGGAGCAGGAATTCCTCCAGAATTTTATTCCAAAATGTTGGCATATTGTTACAGGCCAGCATCGTGTCATAGCCAGACACTCAGAAAAAGGCCAACCCACATGACATTTTGCACGATCCTAGGCAGTGCATCTGGAGGGAGAATATTTTCCCACCAAAATCCTTTTTCTAGATGTTTCAGAATCTTGACTCCAGCCAGCACAAAGTCTGCCGGTGTGAATATCCAGGTGACCACTTGAATGACATTTACAGCTAAGCACTATGTTGTTCCCTATAAAAGAAGCAGGAATGTGCTGGTAGAGTGAAGCCTGCCATGCTTTACTAAAGTAAAAAGCAAGTGAGAGGTATGTGGTGTGCAGAGTCTCCCTAAGATTATATGAAAATATGCTGAAAGGTTGTCTTTCTCACTAGTAACAGAAGAGGCCTGCTTGGGCTCACAGACCTTGTTCTGTCCACCCCTCCTGGGCGTTGCCCACTCCTGGAGCAGGGTACTTTCCCCTTCCACTAGAGCAATTCATTGCTGCAACCTGCCATTTGGGGGGGGGGGGTGGTTCCTGCTAGTGGGAAAAGGGCCCCTAGCTTCCCTTTCCAAACTGCGGCCCCACCTCTATGTCCTCTCTTACCCAGAGCCTGGTTACCACAGGGACCAATTACAGCTTTGTGGTTCCCCTCAGTGCCAGATTAAACTCTGTGGAGGCCCCTAGGCAATTGAAATCTTGGAGGCCCCCTTGCAAATTGTCTCCTAATGCATGCAGGCTGGGATGGCTACAGGCAGGGGGGAAATTGTGAAGGGGGGGGGAGGGAAGCTGGCCCAGGGCTCATAAAGGCATGGGGGCCCATAGGCTGGTGCCTACTTGGCCTATTTGTTAATCCAGCTCTGGTTCCCCTGGAGAAATAGCCATGTGCACACAGACTGCTTTCCTCCCAACCCAGGGGCCCCTCTTGCACTAGCATGTCCTAGACAGTGGGGGATTGGGGTGGTACAGACACTGAGAACCAACCTCCAAAGTATAAAAAAAAGATGTACTGAAGAGAAAATATTTACCAGCATCCATAAGCACATCACTAGATCAGCACATGAATTTCAAAAGAAAATTAGTCATAAACGCAATCCCCTTTCCCTGTTCGAGAAATACCTTAACTGGTGTAAAAGTAGGGCAGGCAGTAATAGTCTGAAAGGGTTACAAAGGTTCCTTTGGTGTAGTCTGGTGTAGTGGTGAAGTGTGTGGACTCTTATGTGGGAGAACCGGGTTTGATTCCCCACTCCTCCACTTGCACCTGCTGGAGTGGCCTAGGGTCAGCCATAGCTCTCATAGAGGTTATCCTTGAAAGGGCAGCTGCTGTGAGAGCCCTCTCAACCCCACCCACCTCACAGGGTGTTTGTTGTGGGGGGGGAGAAGATAAAGGAGATTGTAAGCCACCCTGAGTCTCTGACTCAAGGCGGGGTATACATCTGCAATTCTTCTTCTTCTCTCTACATTCCATTACTTGGGAGACTGCATGGTCAGAAAAAACGATGGCTGCCTGCTCGCATCCTCAGACAAGAAGTCTATCCAGCTCAGCATCTCAAGGATGAGTGATAACTTCCCCTTGCAAGGAAGTTTTCTTAACATCGTCTCCACCCATTTTACATCGCTCCCTCCACCCCTTGACACAGTCTGCCCAGGTCACAGGTGCATCTTGGGAGAAATCTCCAGGTATCACCTAGAGACTTCCTAGCACCAAATCCCCTAGTAGTTGGTTTTCCTACCAGGGAGTAGGTATTGATATAATCTACCAGGCCACTGAACTGCTGAGTGCTTCTTGCCACTTCCAGAGAGAGAGAGAGAGAACACACTTGTAGAACTCAGAGTGAGTTTGTGTGTGTGAGGTTCCCTTCATCCCACCCCATAGATCCTAGGACCCAGGGGGTGAGTAAAGGTTTGAGGAGACACTGTGACGCACTGGCAGAATCCATGTGTCGCATGTAGATATTTGAAGATGAAACTTCCTTATATAGATTCAGATCCCTGGTCCATCAAGTCAGTATTGTATCTTCAGACTGGCAGCAGCTCTCCAGGGACTCAGAGACAGGTCTTTCCCATCATTTACTACCTCTTCCTTTTAACTGGAGATGCCGGGGACTGAACCAGGGACCTTCTTCCACTGAGCCACAGCCCCTCCCCATCTTGGCATCTCCAGTTGGTCATATCCTTCCCCAGACTGAAATCTCGGGCCGCAAAACAAATAGGCAGTAGGACTTGCTATGTGGGACTTGCTATGTGGGCACAGTTGCTTCAGTAGGGGGAATGCTAGGCATAGATGAATAGCAGAGACATCAACAGAGCAGCCTTGAATAACCACTGGGGAAAAAATGCTTCTAGGCCCATCCATCTTCCTCTCCCACATGGTGGAAAACTGTTCTAATCTTGCAGAGTAAACACTGCCATTGTGACACATGACATGAAGATGCCTCATCCATCTCCATCTGAGGTTGGACCTATGATCATCAGGGCTGCTCTTAGGACACGGTAAGGTCAGGAAGAAGAAGAAGATATTGGATTTATATCCTGCCCTCCACTCCTCTTTCAGAGTCTCAGAGCGGCTCACAATCTCCTTTATCTTCCTCTCCCACGACAGACACCCTGTGAGGTAGGCGGGGCTGAGAGAGCTCTCCCAGAAGCTGCCCTTTCAAGGACAGCTCTGCAAGAGCTAAGGCTGACCCAGGGCCATTCCAGCAGCTGTAAGTGGAGGCGTGGGGAATCAAACCCAGTTCTCTCAGATAAGAGTCTGCGCACTTCACCACTACACCAAACTGGCTTGATCAAGGCTTTTAGAATAGAAGAAGACAGGGCTTTTTTTTGAGCAGGAACGCAGTTCCATCTGGCTTGGTGTCAGGGAGTGTGGCCTGATATGCAAATGAGTTAATGCTGGGCTTTTTCTACAAAAGGAAAGGTCCCCTGTGCAAGCAGCAGGCGTTTCTGACTCTGGGGTGACGTTGATTTCACAACGTTTTTGCGGCAGACTTTTTTTTATGGGGTGGTTTGCCATTGCCTTCCCCAGTTATCTTTCCCCCCAGCAAGCTGGGTACTCATTTTACTGACCTCGGAAGGAGGGAAGGCTGAGTCAACCTCGAGCCGGCTACCTGAAAACCCAGCTTCCACCGGGGATCGAACTCAGGTCGTGAGCAGAGCTTAGGACTGCAGTACTGCAGCTTTAACACTCTGCGCCACGGAGCTCTATCTTTTCTACAAAAAGCCCTGTGCAAAACAATGGTGATGTCAGAGGGTGTGGCCTAATATGTAAATGAGTTCATGCTGGGCTTTCCCTACAAAAAAAGAAGATGATGACACTGGATTTATACCCTGCCCTTCACACTGAATCTCAGAGTGGTTTATAATCTCCCTTACCTTGCTCCCCCCAAACAGACACCCTGTGGGGTAGGTGGGGCTGACAGAGCTCTCCCAGAAGCTGCTCTTTCAAGGACAATTCTGTGAGAGCTATGACTGACCCAAGGCCGTTCCAGCAGCTGCATGTAGAGGAGTGGGGAATCAAACCCAGTTCTTCCACACACTTAACCACTACACCAAACTGGCTCTCAAGCTTTTTTCATCAGATAATAATAATAATAATAATAATAATAATAATAATAATAATAATAATAATAATAATATTTTTTTATTTATATCCCGCCCTCCCCGCCGAGGCAGGCTTAGGGCGGCTCACAGGACATGGCGCATACCATGATTACAATAAAATACAGTTAATACAATAAAATACAGTTAAAATACAAATTCATAAATTAAGTTAAGTAAATAAATTAAAACCAGTATAAATTGAAGGTGCTACAGTTCAATACATATATATAAAGATGGCTAGATGTCATTACCAGGATTCCACCTTAAAAGCAAGTTGGAAGAGGACGGTTGTACGAGCTGGAATGGAGATCCCTGACTTCTTATATCTCAGTCAGAAGGTGAGAGGGGGATTGCAAAGAAAGAACTCAGGATGCAGAGGAGCAAAGCACATGATTAGAGCAGAGGCAAAATACTTGTGTTGAATGCTGTCAAGTTGCAACCAACTTATGGTGACTCCAGCAAGAGGCTTTCATGTCAAGTGAGAAACAAAGGTAGTTTGCCATTGACTTTCTTTGAAGAGTCTTCCGTGGTGGTCTGGTCTCCTTTTTTGGGGAGGGGCTATGGCTCAGTGGAACAGCATCTGCTTGGCACATAGAAGGTCCCAGGTACAATCCCTGGCATCTCCAGTGAAAAGGACCAGGCAGCAGGTGATGTGAAAGACCTCCACCAGAGACCCTGGAGAGCCACTGTCAGTCTGAGTAGACAATACTGACATTGATTCCAGTAGAAGGCAGTTTCACATATGATCAAGTACTGACCCTACTTAGCTTCCGAGATCTGGAGAGATTGGGCTACATCGTGCTGCCTTTCTTCCCAGAGAAATGCTTAGGGGATGAACAGGAGCAAGACGAGAAACCTGGAGGGTCCATTGTTCTGAATTTGTGAATGAACTCAAATTCTGCCATCCCCCCATTGTAATCTCCCCTTGAAGCTTCTCTGTTTCCCACAGGCACCAGTGCACATCTCTTGATAATGAGCGAAACTAGCTCCACCACCGAACCTACACAGCCACAAGAGAACAAGCATCCCTGCATTTTGCAAATTGCCCCCCCCCACCCCCATCCGTATTCTTGTATTTTATCATTCTTCAGTGGCTTGCAAACACCAGCATCTGAATAACCGCATCATTAGGAGACTGTGGAAGCTGGCAATGTAATCTGCTTGCAAGTATTAATAATGAAGCCGGGTATACATTATACTCACTCACCTGTGTCTGGAGCTTGCTGTAAGCGGCACATTACCACGAAACATTTGCGATGCTCATTAACTATCCCCCGGGCTAATTAAATAATTAAAAGGAGATAATTTTCTATACAGTCCAAAGGCCATTATGAAGTTCTTTTTAATTGAATGTCTCCTCTGGTCTGTGTGTGCGCCTGCATGCACAGGGGCATGTGGGAAACTCAATTCGTTTCTGCCGCAAAGAGAAATCTCCCCTTATTTGCAGCGAAAGATCAATAGGGATGTTTTATAATGAATTTTGGGACTTGATGGATTCACCTTCTGTCGTGGTGTGTCATAACCCTGATGGGTAAACAAATTGATTTTCCCCGGACAGAAGAACCCAACCATGAAATCACGGGCCCCATTTAAAATAATAATAATAAGACTCATAATCATTTTAACTGGCGTCTGCAGAAAGACGCCAGCGCTTCGGGGAGGAAATCTAGCCGCTGTTTAAGAACCTTTTTGAGCACTTTTGCTGACGATGAGGCAAATACGTGC